>NC_140545.1:10629422-11339422 GCF_057382185.1 Mchenga conophoros
GCGTGTAATGGAGCATTGTCCTGCATGAAAATCATGTTTTTCTTGAAGGATGCAGACTTCTTCCTGTACCACTGCTTGAAGAAGGTGTCTTCCAGAAACTGGCAGTAGGACTGGGAGTTGAGCTTGACTCCATCCTCAACCCGAAAAGGCCCCACAAGCTCATCTTTGATGATCCCAGCCCAAACCAGTACTCCACCTCCACCTTGCTGGCGTCTGAGTCGGACTGGAGCTCTCTGCCCTTTACCAATCCAGCCACGGGCCCATCCATCTGGCCCATCAAGACTCACTCTCATTTCATCAGTCCATAAAACCTTAGAAAAATCAGTCTTGAGATATTTCTTGGCCCCATCTTGACGTTTCAGCTTGTGTGTCTTGTTCAGTGGTGGTCGTCTTTCAGACTTTCTTACCTTGGCCATGTCTCTGAGTATTGCACACCTTGTGCTTTTGGGCACTCCAGTGATGTTGCAGCTCTGAAATATGGCCAAACTGGTGGCAAGTGGCATCTTGGCAGCTGCACGCTTGACTTTTCTCAGTTCATGGGCAGTTATTTTACGCCTTGGTTTTTCCACACGCTTCTTGCGACCCTGTTGACTATTTTGAATGAAACGCTTGATTGTTCGATGATCACGCTTCAGAAGCTTTGCAATTTTGAGACTGCTGCATCCCTCTGCAAGTTGTCTCACTATTTTTGACTTTTGTGAGCCTGTCAAGTCCTTCTTTTGACCCATTTTGCCAAAGGAAAGGACGTTGCCTAATAATTATGCACACCTGATATAGGGTGTTGATGTTATTAGACCACACCCCTTCTCATTACAGAGATGCACATCACCTAATATGCTTAATTGGTAGTAGGCTTTCAAGCCTATACAGCTTGGAGTAAGACAACATGCATGAAGAGGATGATGTGGACAAAATACTCATTTGCCTAATAATTCTGCACTCCCTGTATATTCTCGATGCTCACCTGCTTCCCGGTAGTTTTGCTTTTCATTTTCTTGGGATTGGGACTTGGTAACGGAGTGTGGTCACCCATGGGTCTTGCGATTTCTTGTTGAAGTTCCATCTCTTCTATATCTTCCTCCTCACATGCTTCTTGCATAGCAGCAAGGTTTAAATCGTGATCGGAAAGGCTACCTGCTAGCTTGGGGTTAGCCATTTTTATTGCTCTAAGTTTATCTTTGTGTCCGTCTGAGGGTCTTTCAAAGTAGCTTCCGGGGGGTTTCGATTGCGTTCTACTTCCTTTTGGAGTAACTGTTTGTCAGTAAAGTATTTTTCAGGACATCAAAATCACGTTTCCTAATCAGACCCGCAGATTGTACAACCGCTTATTCCGCCATCTTGGCCCCCCCGACAAATGCGTCCTTCATTTCCCCGAATTTGAAGGATGGGTCGGGTGTGTCCTTCGTGGCTCACCATATCCCAGAATTCATAGCGCGGCCCAGCCAAATTTCAGCTGCCAACAATGGTGGCTGCTACTGAGTTTTAAAATTAGTCTTATTAATCTTTCTGGGTCACAAAATAAACGTTTAACATATCTTCAGGCGAGAAAGTAGCTGTGTAAATTTCAAATATCTGCTTGGTTTATCAAGACATCGCATATTCGGATAGACCCGATTTGTACGGTCCAACTTTGCACATGCGCAGTAAGGATCGGGGAGTCCTGATCCATAACTATCTTTTTATTTTTCGTTTTTGTCTACATTACATTGAAATGTTTCATTATTGGAAACATTTTAAGAGATTTGTCTGTGAAGGTTCTCAGTCATTCAGGTCATCGTAGTCAAAGGAGCTTGCCAAGAACTGTAGAACTGAACTGTGTGTGTGTGTGTGTGTGTGTACACTTTAGTTTTTGACAATATATACAATATAGTACTTAAAGGAACACACTCCACTTTTTTAGAAATAGGCTCATTCTCCATCTCCCTCAGAGTTAAAAGTGCAGCATCTTCTTTGTAGATCCGTAGGTTAACAGGACTTTGGAGCGGGATCTTAAGGGATGGGGCGTGGCCAGGATTTTTGCTCGAGGCGCCATATTAGCAGGCCAAACAAATGCTTGCTGTGTGGTCCGTTGTACATTCACAGACACGCATACACATTTCCACACACATACCATCATATAGAAGAGAGATTTCTGAATAGGGATTTTTTTTGTTAAAGAAACATGAAAGACCTCAACTTAAGGTTAAGTGTATAAACTTGAACTTGAAACATCTTTATGATGCAACCGAAAGAATCATGAATCTGAAAAGCGACATGATTTTTCTGGATTTTATTTTTGTCGACTTATGAAGTTATATATATTGTTTTGTATATTTTTGAAATTTCTTGAGGAGAAGATTGCTGTTTGGCTGATTGGTCCTAACCAATTACTGTATAAAAAGATGAACGATGCGACAGCACTTCCTCCCATTCTGCGAAAATGAAGCCAAAATATCCCGCTTGTGGGCGCTGCCATGTTCCACTTTTGGAGCCAGAGTCTGCTCAGTAGTAACTCGTGGTGGAGCGTCTCTGGACATGACTGCTCCGTCTCTAATTCTGCAGGGTATGATGACTGTTATTTAAAGCTACTAATTAAAGTGCTTATTTAGATTAAAACTTATCATACAAAACATGCACTCAAAAAAGGTGCATCTAAACAAACCTGTTTGAATCAACAGGCCTCTGTACCCTATGTTGCAAACAGTTTTGTTAAACTATATAAAAAACATGAATTTATCTTGCTGGAGAGCACATAATACACACGACAGATTACACATCCAAGCTTTAATCATCATGTCATGCCTGTGGGAGTTACCTGGAAAAAATGCAAAGACTGACTTAACATTAGAGGAAGGCATGTTGTCCAACATCGGTCTAAGGTGTGAGTGAACCAGTTTTTTGGTTGTCACTATGCAGTTTAATAATTCCTACACAAACTAATGGGAACATATCTGATAAAAAATATCATACTGTAAACAATCCTTAGTTTTTAACTTTTGTTATAGGAGGGAACATATGTGGTATTTTAGCATCAGACACTTTCACGGCTGCGCAGCAGTCGTGTGGTGAATTGAGAAAAGGATCCAAAATGCAGGCACTGGCTGGGGTGCGAGTGAATGTTTATTTACAGAGGTGATAAGGTGACAAAAACAGGAGGAGCAGAGCGGGGAGCAAACAAACCTAAACTGGGGAAACCTAAAGAACTCAACTTAAACCAAACACTAGTGATGTGACGTTCTGTATCGAGGCTTCGAAGCTTGTGTCGAGTAATTGAGGGGGCGTTTCCGCGATGCGCGTATCGAGGCTTGCTTCATTTATGGGAAGAGCTGAAAATGATGACGTCCGAAGCCTCGCTGCCCGGCTGTACCACGTGACTGGTTCATGAAGTGGTTCGAACTTTGTCGCGAGATATGACAGCAATATAAACCCCTCAGACTTCATTCAAAATGTAGGTGTTTGATGGAGAGTTGCGGTTAGTGAGAGTTTGGAGACAGTTTGGAGGTTTATGAGAGTGAGGAGAGAAAGTCAGGAGAGAATGGAGCCAGCTAAGAAGAGGAGGATGTCCTCCCCTGTGTGGGAACATTTTGATTTTATTCCTCCCAACAAGGTATGTAAATTTCTACAGAAGATGTATTTTCATAATAATGATGGTGCAATGCAATTTATGTTAAGCGGCTTTACTTTTGTACAAGGTGAAGTGTTTGCTATGTGCCAGGGAGCTGGGATATAACAACAACACCTCATCCATGCTTAGGCACTACAGAGCTTTGCATGAGAATAAGGGGAACACCAATTGTGGAGCAAGACCAGGTGAGCCATCAAATGCAATGATAATATAGGATGCAGTAATGTTACTAAATGATATAACAATATTATACAACTGTAATACGTTCCGTGTGTGATATTTATATTTGTGCTTTGTCTTTCCTCAGGAGAACAATCTCCAATAGATGAAGACCTGGTTAGCATGGTGATTGAGGACTCCCAGCCATTTAGCATTGTGGAGGACAAAGGATTCAAAAGATTTGTGAAATCATTAAATCCTAGCTATGTTCTCCCCACTAAAAGGTCATAAAAGCAGTGAAAATTTAGTTTTTACAGAATAAAACGTGGGCAGGACTGAGGCTCAAAGCCTCAGTGTGTAGCTGTCCATACCTCAACGTTACAAAAGCACAACCACTGTCCACACCCCCAACCACACCTCACCTCACAGTAAATGATCATTTCCATTTTAAGCATTTCCAAATGATCATTTTCCATACTGCCAGTATAAATATACACAGTATGCTGCCATCAATACAATATAGATGTTTTACACACTCCTTTTGTTGTTGACATTTACAGGCTGTGTGCAAAAGGCCACACTCTTCAAATTCATGCCAACTAATATTTTTACGTCCAGTAGGTGTCCTAATAGAGCAAATGAAGCTTCAAGAAGCTTTGCACTGGAGTGAACCAATTGGATGAAAAGCTTCAGTGCTTCATGAAGCTTCATCTGCCCATCACTACCAAACACGCACGGGAGGAGGAACAAAATGCACAAAGAAAGATGGCGGAGAGACGCAGACTGAACACCAGGTTACACAGAATTATGCAGACGGACATGGAGTTAAACAGACGACGCAACAGAGAGCACAGGAAAACACAGGGCTTAAATACACGGGGAGTAATCAGGGAATGGGCCACAGGAGGGAGACACAGCTGGGAGAAATTAGGCTAACGAGACAGGGGAGTGGTAAAACTGAACACACTGACATGAAACATGAACTTTCAGAATAAAACAGGACAGAGAACCAGACAGGGCACTGAACTTGACAGGCGGACTCATAAGTAGACACAATAACACCGAGGACAGACAGAGGGAACACAGAAGTGGGAGCAGGCAGGTAAAGAACAGAAACCTAACAAATGGCAAAATCACAGCAGAATACATACTCGGAATGAACAAAAGCATAAGGCAACACAGACTCAGGACCATGACAGACACTTAGTTTTCTGTTTTCTGATGAAGTGGTTCATTTGTGCAGATGATGCTTTAATTTAACGAAAACACAAATCAGACACCAGCTCACAACCTTAAACATGATTATTGTGCTAGCAATTGGGTGTGATCCAGTGATGGATTCATGATTAGCTAACAATGAGGAATGGCAGGGATATTTTTCTTTAGCAAAAGAAACAATAAAACAATGAAAAGACCTCAGGAGACATAAAACTGTTTTACTGGCAAAATATCAAAACTAAAGCCAATAACTTTGCTGATTTTCTCTATCTGTGCAATATTGATTAAGGTTACTGCTCTTTAAGGTAAATATCAAAACTATTACACTGTTTAATCCACACCAATGCATCATATTCTGTAAAATCATATTTTTGTATATGTTGTCCTGTGAGGACATCTGATCTCTGAAAAAACAACTGTTAACAAAGCTGGAAAAACAAACCCACATCTTGATCCTTAAAAAAACATATTAATATGTATCTTAATAACAAAAACAATCACAGCTCAAATAAAAGGCTTCAGCCTACTAATATTAGTTCATAAAATACATTCTCTGCGCCAAAAGTGATGAGTTAAGGTGCCCATGGAGGCAAGGGTGCCACCAGGCATTTGGCCCCGGGGCAGACCCAAGACAGGCTGGAGAGATTATATCTCTCGGCTGGCCTGGGAACGCCTTGGTGTTCATATTTATATTAATATTCTTATTCTTCTATGACAAAAAGTACAAGTGTTCATTTAAGGAAATAAACAGAGCAGTAAGAGATATTTTTCAATTTTTTTTATTTTATTTTTGATTTGCCACCAATTACATGTTTTTATTTGTAATTTTTGTAGTGCTCCATGCTATGTGAACCCCTCACCTGATGTTTTATGTTTATTAGTTTAGTTTAGATTCTAAACTATCAACCCCAACAATCGAATGATCTCCTTTAATAGCAAGCGCTGGGCAACGGTGGAAAGGAAAAACTCCCTTATAAAAAGGGAGAAACCTTTGACAGAACCAGGCTAAGAAAGGGGCAGCCATCTGTCATGACTGGTTGGGGGGTGAGAGGCAGAGGAAAAGAAAAAAGAGAGCACACGTTAGCTATATGTTGCTCACATTGCCTAAAATGAACAACGTATGGTTTTCTGGACTGTGAAAGAAATGTCTCAAGTCAGTTTTCAGTGACGTGACTGAAGACTTTTCTGGATGGCCGTGCGGATGCTTGTCAGAAACAGTTCATTTCCTTTCTTGGAGAAACGAACTCCGTTGTGTAAAAAAATGGAGTTGTCAAAAAACCTGATGTGCGGATGCTCAATAATCACTCCATCGAAGCGGTCGACAGCCTTTCTAATGCTGGCATTCACAGTCTTCCTGTCCTTATTGATTTCGCCTGGATTTCCATATATCCACACTTGACGCTCATTGATGGATGAATATGCAATTGTCATTGAGGGGAACTCTGTGTGCAATTGCATCAATTCCTTCTCAATGACAGAAGAAAGTTCATAAGCAGAAAAGAGTCCCAAATCATTGCCCCCAGCATGGATTACCAGTATGTCAGGTGGGCTCTGTGTGGATAGCTCCTTATAAAAACAAGGAAGGACTCCCCCCCAGCGCATTCCTCGTTTGCCAAACCACTGGACTTTGGTATTAAGTCCGAAATTTTCTCCGAAAATCTCTTTTGCTTCACCCTTGGCTCGTCTAATGTAACTGGACCCAATGATCCACACGTTTGTTTCTCTCTGGTCTTCTGGGCTCTCTTTCTTTTTCGGTGTGTTTTCACAGGTGTTGGTATCGCTCAAGGCCGTATCGTTTGTTTTCTGACCTGGGAGTCGGATAGTCCTGGACCAGGGACTTTTTTGGATGCTCTGTGTCACTACTGATTGTTCTGGCCTCTTGTTGTCTTTCAGTGTGTTTTCAGAGGTTTTGGTATCACTCAAGGTCATATTGTCCATTTTCTCAACTAGTTGTTGGATAGTCCTTGACGAAGAACTTTTCTGGATGCTCTGTGTCACTGCTGCTTGTTCTGGCCTCTTGTTGTCTTTCAGTGTGTTTTCAGAGGTTTTGGTATCACTCGAGGTCATATTGTCCATTTTCTCAACTACGTGTTGGATAGTCCTTGACGAAGAACTTTTCTGGATGCTCTGTGTCACTGCTGCTTGTTCTGGCCTCTTGTTGTCTTTCAGTGTGTTTTCAGAGGTTTTGGTATCACTCAAGGTCATATTGTCCATTTTCTCAACTACGTGTTGGATAGTCCTTGACGAAGAACTTTTCTGGATGCTCTGTGTCACTGCTGCTTGTTCTGGCCTCTTGTTGTCTTTCAGTGTGTTTTCAGAGGTTATGGTATCACTCAAGGTCATATTGTCCATTTTCTCAACTACGTGTTGGATAGTCCTTGACGAAGAACTTTTCTGGATGCTCTGTGTCACTGCTGCTTGTTCTGGCCTCTTGTTGTATTTTGGAGTGTTTTCAGAGGTTATGGTATCACTCGAGGTCGTAACGTCCATTTTCTCAACTAGTTGTTGGAAAGTCCTTGGCGCATAACTTTTCTGGATGCTCTGTGTCACTGCTGCTTGTTCTGGCCTCTTGTTGTATTTTGGAGTGTTTTCAGAGGTTATGGTATCACTCGAGGTCGTAACGTTAATTTTCTCAACTACGTGTCGGATATTCCTTGACAAAGAACTTTTCTGGATGCTCTGTGTCACTGCTGCTTGTTCTGGCCTCTTGTTGTATTTTGGAGTGTTTTCAGAGGTTATGGTATCACTCGAGGTCGTAACGTCCATTTTCTCAACTACGTGTTGGATAGTCCTTGACGAAGAACTTTTCTGGATGCTCTGTGTCACTGCTGCTTGTTCTGGCCTCTTGTTGTATTTTGGAGTGTTTTCAGAGGTTATGGTATCACTCGAGGTCGTAACGTCCATTTTCTCAACTACGTGTTGGAAAGTCCTTGGCGCATAACTTTTCTGGATGCTCTGTGTCACTGCTGCTTGTTCTGGACTCTTGTTGTCTTTTGGTGTGTTTTGAGAGGTTTTGGTATCACTCAAGTTCATATTGTTCTTTTTCTGAACTTGGAGTTGGATAGTCCTTGAAGAAGAACCTTTTTGGATGCTCTGAGTCACTGCTGTTTCTTTTTTCTCAGTGTCTATTCTCATCCTCTTTCTCTCTGGAGAGTAGCTCTCAGAGTTGTTTTTGCTGCCTTTTGAAATCTGACTGTATCGTCTTTTCAACACAGTTTTTTCTTCACAGATTCGTCTCTTTTTCCTTGGTGGAGAGCAGCTGTCGGGACTTCTGCAATTCTGTGCAGCATAATGCGGGCCTCGCTTCCTCTTGAGTGGAAGCTGGAAATGTGTTTCTTCAGAATTTGGCTCTGGATTTTGGTGGTCCATTGTAGTAAAGCCAGCGTAAGCTTGTTGACTTTTGCCGTGTTTACTCTGAGACATGTTAGAGTGTTGATGAAGTGACTGTGTTAAAGGTTCAACTGTTTTAAAATGTTTCTCAGGTTTACCTTTGAATGCTGCAATCTTGAGTGTTGCAAATAAACTGACTGAAAGTTTGGGATTCTTACCCCTACTTATAGATTCACTACTATGACATCATAATGATGTCATAACAAAATGTAACAGTAACATTCTTTTTTCTTCTTCTTTCTTTTAAATTTGGTGTTATTGTCTATAGGGCTTTGGAACGTGATGTCACGGGAGGGGGCGTGGCCTCCGGGCACCATTCTAGCAGGCCAAACAAAGGTACGGTGGCCCTGAGAGGCCAAACGGACTGCAACTTCAGAAAACACTTGCAAAAAGAAAAATGCTGCAAAAAGAAAAACACTTGCAAAAAGAAAAATGCTGCAAAAAGAAAAACACTTGCAAAAAGAAAAATGCTGCAAAAAGAAAAACGCTGCAAAAGCACACACAACACAACGGAAATAGGAAAAAAATACAACAGAAATGTTTCTGGGGAGACAATAACCGGACGGACCAGTTGCACGAACCAAAACATGCTAACAAGTGCACTGGGACTGGGAGACACTTCAAAGAAGTGGAGTGGCCAAAGAGTAAACTTTCAAAAGTAAGTTCTGAATAATATGTCACTTATTTATGTGCTAATGTTTAATAATGAGGAACATTAGAACATTACTGTTGGCCACATGCCGGCAAAGTTATGTGACATTAGCGATGTTTGTACTTTCAGCATTTACTTTGTTTTAAAGCCTTTACTTTATACGCCAGATAGTCGACCTTAATCTTACAGAGAATCTGATGATTTTGTGGATAATTAATGTCAGTCATATATCCACAAACACAACAGGCTGAAAGTCAGTGATGCTGCTCGGTTTGCAGTCCTGAATATTACGGAACAAGCAGGATTCACTGCACTGTTAATGTTTTGCAAGTGTTTTCTGAAGTTGCAGTCCGTTTGGCCTCTCAGGGCCACCGTAGCTTCCCGATGGTTAGGGAAAAATGCAGTGGCATGGCAGGATGCTGTAAACGGACCAAACTTCAGTCAAGAGAACAACTGAGATAATCCATCCACATACAGGTTAGTCATTAATGTGCTGCTGCATTGCCTGGGCTGTAGTTACATGGTAAGGTTTTAAAAACTGAGCTTTAAAATGAATAGTTGTAATAAAAACTGAGAGAGGCCGATAGTGATCACTTACTTTTTGTAAGGGGCTTGTTGAGATTAAATAGAACAAGTTACAAAGCATTAAAACATGTTAAAAACACAACAGCCTTATTAAACGCAGAGTAGTTTGGGCCCAGAAGTAGGATTGATCACGTCATCACTTAAAGACCGGATAGACACATGGTGGAGTTACTTTGTTGTGTTTGTGTGTGTTTTTAAGTAGTTTTAAACTTTGTGACCCACAACAGGTAACAGTAAAAGATGAACATTTTTAAGCATAATGCTGTTACCAAACTACATTAATGGCCCAAAAACAGACCATAGAAAAAACCGTGGCTATGTGAAAAAAAATGATGACAACTAGTCCTAATTCAGGCTAATTGTTTTTTTGTTTTTTTGTTTTGTTTTTTTCCAACATCCCTCCACACACACAGGCTGTGCTGGCTCACAGAAAGAGTGGGTCATCAACATTATCAGGCAGCTGGTGTTCATAGCAAGCCTCACCAGACAGCTTCAGTCCATATCGGATGTACAGGATGGAGTTAAGGCTCTGCAAGGACATCTGATTTGTAAGTTTGCTTTTTACCACACTCATCTGGGCCAAGAGTAGAGGAAACTGCCTTATCTTCTGCAGCTGAAATTCAAAACAAGTATTTGAACTCGGACACGGCCTGCAGATTAGACTGGGTTTGTTTGGTTTTTCTTTTTCGTGCTTTTCCCACTTTTCTAGCTTGTTGTGCCCTTTTTCTTTCAGGATCTGCAGTTTCCTCCCTGTCCAGTAGAGGCCTCTCTCAGAGAAAGAACAGCTTGGGGATGCAGATGATGACGATTGGAGATCAGACACACCGCCCCCACCTCTCCTTATCCATGCTTAGGTCAGAAGTGGAATGCTCTTTTGCTGTTTGTTAGTTACGGATGGAGTAACACTAACTAAGGAAATACACACAACACAGTGATTGTGAATAAGTCACTCCAAGTGTGAAAAGGTGATAGTCAGAGTGAGACTACACATGAATTATTCAGGAAATGCACACTCAGTGAGAGAATAACTATAATTCAGTGTCACTAGGGGATATAACTTGAAGATGATGTGTCTTCATTTCTGATTCATTTTGAACAGTGATGAATGTGGAAGTAAATGAGCGCGAGCTGATCAAAACGGGCGAGCTGTTTTTACATATTTCTGCAGCCTGGATGCCGTGGGCTTTGTCCACGAGTAAAAGATGACATCGCCCATTTCGGATCTTATATATAGTTATACCTTGGTGTTTTGTAGCATCACCTGACAAACTTTTACTTTCCTGATGTTTAGACTTTCTGATCCCTCCACAGACTCTGCTTTGTCTTTCTACAAAGAGTTGACGACATTAAATACAGATGTTTTAACAGTGCTTGAATGTTTTATTTTGTTTACTCTAGCCTCCAACTCAAACTTTGGTTGCTCCTATGCCCACGTCACTTCCTCCACCAATCAGAATGAGGGTCCGGGTTCAGGAAGACGTCTTCCTGATCCCAGTTCCACAAAGGTCGGTGAAAAGTTTTAAGTTTGAGCAGTACATAAAAATAAATCCCAATCTGATTGGTATAGTGTTTTTTTGTTGTTGTTGTTGTTTTGTTTTTAATTTCTGTTTAATCGCCGGTCATTGCTCTGCATCCCAGTGAGGCCAACTCCTGCTCTGTGTCGTGGCTGTGTGAGCAGGCAGCTCAGCGTTACTACCAGAAATGTGGCCTCCTGCCTCGTCTCTCTCTGCAGAAAGAAGGCGCTCTGCTCTCCCCGCAGGACCAGCTACTGGCCGTCCTGCACACAAATGAAGAGGTGAGGTGACACTGAGGAGAGCCAGAAGTGACCATACTTGGACCACAGACAATTTAAAAGATGCTGAAGACTACCATGATTGGTTGATGAAGTCTGATCACGAGTGTTTAAGACAAATGTTGTCACCGTTGCTATCTTGGATTTAAAAAAAACAAAACAACCCACAGTGACAAGAGGACGGCTATGACTGTGAAACAGCTTGCATGTCAGCCAGTGAGCATACTCCTTTTCTTAGGCAAAGTATGGCCCAAATTCATAAAATAGACTTTCTCATAGACACAGAGGTCTTTTCATTAAATCACTGATAGAAGGAATGGAGGTTCTAGGTCCTTCCACAATGACTTCATCTTTCTTACCCAGATGAGGCGTGCAGGTTTTAGACTGTATGATTCTGGTAAGAAGGTGAAGGGCTGATTATGTTAACAAGCTGCCTGAGAAACTACAATCTGAGAAACTGTAAAGATTAGAACCATTTCTATTACCAGACTGGATGCTGACTTGCTTTTGGAGCCAGCTTCCAGAAGACACTGAAGGAATCACAGTTTTTGGGATTGAATCCTTGGCTTCACTTTCCCGCACCAGTGCAGGATAACTGATGGGTTTGTGTTGTGGGTTCTGGCTGACGTTTGCTCGTGGGGATCTCCCTCCTCTCCCTGAGCGATACAAGAAGGCCTGTCAAAGTCTAGCAGTGGGTGAGCAACACAGAGGAAATGCATTATAAAACGGACACATGTGCATTCTTGTATTCTGTTATGAAGTACCATCTCTTTCTACCTGTAGATGAGAACAAGCGTGTCTCCCGGCTATGTGAGGTTCGGGACCGGGGTTCCTCCGTGTCAGGACTCCAAATGTCTCGGTTTGGCCGCCTCTTCCCTCAGCCCGCTCCTCCGTGCCCTAAAACTTCAGGCCAGCCTCACGGAGCTGCGAATTTCTGGAAACCGTATGTCTGACGACCTTCTCCCTGAGCTGATTGCCACAACGCTCACCATGCCTCGTCTGCAGCTGCTGGACATTTCTGCCAACTGCATTACAGGGGACGGCCTGGAGAAGGCTGTAAATGCTTTAAAGGGACAGAGTGCACCTGCATTCCCGGTAAGGGCCTCAGCTAGCCAATAGTGGCAGCTCCAGGTTTACCATCTAACCTGTATTTAAGTACCTCTGGTCTTAATAACTACCTTAGATCTTAATAACAAGCTAACCTGATTCATATCAATGATATCTGTCAGAGAGAATTGGCTCTCGTGATCATTTGCTTTTTCTGCTCGTTTCCACTCAAAGTGCCTGGAGGAGCTGGACCTCAGTATGAACCCACTGGGGGACGGCGTGTCTGAGTCTCTGTCCTGTCTGCTGTCCTGCTGCCCTGTGCTAGCCAAGCGGTCTCTGCAGGTCTCACTGCTCATTTCCTTCAGCAGCATCGACTGCTGCTAGCCAGCGCGCTCACAGGTGACTCTCTAACAAGCAGCTGACTGAAGCCTTAAGCTTCACTGAACTCCCATCCATAAGCAAAACTGCAACTAACTTTACATCTTCTGAACGTTCAGGCACAGGCCATTTGAAAGCAGTGTGCCTGTCCCTCAATCCCCTGGGCTCCACCGGCTTTGAGCTGGTGTTAAAGACTCTGCCCCTCCACTGCCTCACACACGTGGACCTGTCAGCTGTCTGCAGAGGGCCTGCTGATTACCCGGCACTGGAACACCTCGCCAAAGTCCTGTCACAGGTGTGCACGCAAAAATCATGCAATGTCATTTATTGTCGAAAGATATAATTGTGCAATCAGGTTAAGACTTTTGTGTTTTTGCAGGACGAGTGCTCTCTGACCCACCTCAGCCTGGCTGCAAATGGGCTGACAGACAGCAGTGTAGCTACCTTGGCGAGGTGTGTGTGTGTGTGTGTGAGGGCGTCATTTCTACGGCTCAGTTATTACTCATGTTAGTGGGGCTTTGCCTTTGTTTAAATTGTCACTCTTTACTGGCCTGTTGGACTTTTTCTTATTATTTCACAGGTGCCTCTCGTCGTGTCCCACACTGGTGAGTCTGAATCTGTCAGGAAATCCGTCTGTTACATCAGTGGGACTTCACAACATCCTGGCGTCTGTCAGAGAGGCCCGTCGACCACTGACACTTCTAAACCTCGAAGGTATGTCTGAACTTGGAGATACTCCATGGAGTTCCTTTTTTTTTCTAAAGCTATTCTTAGATTCACCGTTTCACACTAATTCACAATTTGGATTTCTTTGATGTTTTTATCACCTGTGCAAAGTTGTACTTGGCAACAGTTTCTTTCTTGCTATCAGTGCGTTTCCTTTTGACGCATTTCTAAGTTTGAACATTTAGTATGTATGCACAGAGGTGTTACATGATGATTACACACACAGACATTACAATATAGAAGTGTGGTTTAAAGATTTAAAAAAAAGATTAGCTGTGAATTAATTTTCCATTTTATGGAGCAGAAAACATTGCTGAATGCTAGCTAACAGGCTACATTTGGATGTCAAATATTTATAGGGGGGAAAATGGAAATTATGGATATGAAATAAAATGATTCTTTGTTGCTTAACCTGCAGGTTGTCAGGTCTCTGGCCCCTGGGAGAGTCAAGACCTGGACAGTTTGTCAGAGCTGGTCCAGGATATCCGTCTTTGCTCTCAGACCCTCAACAAGCTGGACCGACAGACCTTGAAGCAGAGCTGGGACAGGACTCAGTCACACGGACACTTTCTCGACCGAAACTCCAAGTGCCTCCTCTCTGCCACCTCTACTTGAGGGTGGCAGGTGTGTTCATAATAAATAATTAATAATGAATTATTAATTTCCTAATAATTCATAATAAAAGTGGTCATTTTTATAAACATTTTGTTTAATGAGGCTACACCAAAAAGAAACAAGATAAAAACAAAATAAAGTGACATGGCGTCCACCGACAGTCTGTGGATAGCTTGTGTTTTATGCATTTTTGTCTGCCTTATTTATACATGTAAAGCTCTGTATCTGTATAAAGAGTTTGTGTTAGTGTGTGAGAGGTTTTGTGTCACAATGGTCCTGTTTTGTAGGATTTGATTTAAAAAAACAAACATAATTAAAGTAACCAACGATGCTATACGTTGACATCGTTCTTTCACTGTAAGACAAAGCAGGCTATGGTGAATAATCACAGCGATTTTCAGCTCTGAAGAAATCTATCTAGGAGCTATGACAGTGTAAAGACACCCTGCAATTTTACATGTGTGGCGACATTTGAATGAGGCGCGTACCAGTAGAGGGAGCCAACGCACCACGAATGGTACACAGCCACAGATGCGCTTTGTGCAATGTATTTGTGACATGCAGGAGTGTCCGCAAAGAAATGTGGATAAGTTGTAAATCAAAAGCTAAAGAGCTCATTCTTGCACTGTTTTGATCAGAACACACGTGGGAATGTTCAAGTGTTGAGAATTTGTAATTATAAAGTGAATTAGGGAACGATATTAGATACTGCCACTGGCTAGATTTCAACCTGGGTCTCTCGCTCCCAAAGCGCGTTCTCTACGCCGCGGCCTGCCCTATAATATATTTCAAGCGTTTACCACAACTGAGAGGTGAAAACTGCCGTTTCTTCGTCTTACAAAATGTTCTGTAACTCCAAAAGTACACGGACTGTCGACATCATTCTTTCACTGTAACAATCAGCAGGCTTTAATAAAAAAGGGAAAAAAAATCAAGGCGGTTTTCAGGTCTCTAAAGAAAAATACATCTAGGAGATATGAGGAGTTGAAAACGCCTCTGTTACAGAATTTCAGCTGTCATTTTCACTCAAGTCTCCATAGACTTTGAATGTGGACATTTTTTAACTGTGTTGCTTCGAGGCCATTTGCGAGAAAACGGCAACTCCTACAATAATGACAGTGCCATTTTGTTAAAGGCAAGAAAAATACCTACATTTTGATGTATAATTTGTGTTAATGAAGGCAAAATTGAGCGTTTGTTCGGACATGAAGAAGAGATTGAGAAAGCGACAATGCATGGTGTGTTTGGCGTCCATAGCAACCATAACAACCAATATTGATTGATGGAAGAGATTTTGAGACAGGGGTAAAAAAAAAAAAAAAAAGGCAGAGAGAGCCCATTCTGTAGGCTCGCCTGTAGGCTTCTAGCAAGCGTAGCAAGTGAATTTCAGAGCCAGGGATTTTTTTTTTTTTTTTTTTTTTTTTTTGTGTCCCCAGCATATGGTCCGCATGGGATTCGAACCACTGCCCTCTGTCCTCAATCTCTGCCATAGGGCCTGTCACGTTCCCATGAGCCACTCGGCGGCCCGGAATGACAGGGCAAAAGTGCTATATTTAAAGTGCACACCTGCGCAGCCGCACCCCAATTTTCGGCTCTTTTTCATTAGCTGGACACCAGGCCTTATCTAGTCAGCCGTTCCAACCACATCCCTGCCAATGTGTGCCTACGTCAAGCTGCATACAAGTGTAACGCTCACAATTTTCTGCTATCACTCTAAGGCAACTTAAGTGTTAGTGACGTCACACCTATGCGCCACTGCCCTCTGTGGAGAATGGGAGAAATGTGCTTGCACCTCAACCTATGGACTCAGACGGACATTCAATCATCATCTTCCTCACTCAAGGTAACCTTATGGCTTGTAGGAACACTGCACGTGTATGATAAGACTGTAGCCGTTCAACCGGCCCTCGTAAGGTTGCTGAAGACAGTGAACACCGTGGAATTCTCAGTATCACTGTGGCCCTGGGTTTTTCCACTGTCCTGCTAAGTGCTTATGTAATTGTAACCAACATAGGAGAGAGACGTAACATCGTGGAAGAGACATAAAGTGAGTAAAAACGATCTAAATGCATTTAGAATATATTTAGAACTACAAATTACACTTTTCTTAGCAATTATTGTTTTTTATGTCAAGCTTCAAGCTAGCTTCTTTATTGGGGCTTGGGACCAGCAAAAGTGACCCGAAATTTGGTCTTTAAGTCTGGTCATTAGCATGTCTGGACCCAAACTACACTGCAGGTCCCAAAGTCAAATGATCACTGAGAGTTAAAAATCTGTCTGAAGTTAGAAGTTAGCAGAGAGTTAGCTCGCTAGTTTCCGTCTAAATATAATATACCAGGTTCTGACTGAGGGATTTCTAAAACAAATTAAAAGGCACAGCTCTGCTATCACTTCTGACATACATGAAGACAGGAAAGTAAGCAGCAGTGATGTTTGTAGGGTTACTGAAGTTTGGCTAGCTGGTATATAGTGATGTGCTATGTGACTAGCGAAACAGCTATGTTAGCATAACATTAACACAGTGATGAAGGGGAACTTTTTTCCACTGGATAAGAATTAAGGTGAGGGTTCCCGATGGTTAGGGACAAATGCAGTGGCATGGCAGGATGCTGTAAACGGACCAAACTTCAGTCAAGAGAACAACTGAGATAATCCATCCACATACAGGTTAGTCATTAATGTGCTGCTGCATTGCCTGGGCTGTAGTTACATGGTAAGGTTTTAAAAACTGAGCTTTAAAATGAATAGTTGTAATAAAAACTGAGAGAGGCCGACAGTGATCACTTACTTTTTGTAAGGGGCTTGTTGAGATTAAATAGAACAAGTTACAAAGCATTAAAACATGTTAAAAACACAACAGCCTTATTAAACGCAGAGTAGTTTGGGCCCAGAAGTAGGATTGATCACGTCATCACTTAAAGACCGGATAGACACATGGTGGAGTTACTTTGTTGTGCTTGTGTGTGTTTTTAAGTAGTTTTAAACTTTGTGATCCACAACAGGTAACAGTAAAAGATGAACATTTTTAAGCATAATGCTGTTACCAAACTACATTAATGGCCCAAAAACAGACCATAGAAAAAACCGTGGCTATGTGAAAAAAAATGATGACAACTAGTCCTAATTCAGGCTAATTGTTTTTTTGTTTTTTTGTTTTGTTTTTTTCCGACATCCCTCCACACACACAGGCTGTGCTGGCTCACAGAAAGAGTGGGTCATCAACATTATCAGGCAGCTGGTGTTCATAGCAAGCCTCACCAGACAGCTTCAGTCCATATCGGATGTACAGGATGGAGTTAAGGCTCTGCAAGGACATCTGATTTGTAAGTTTGCTTTTTACCACACTCATCTGGGCCAAGAGTAGAGGAAACTGCCTTATCTTCTGCAGCTGGAATTCAAAACAAGTATTTGAACTCGGACACGGCCTGCAGATTAGACTGGGTTTGTTTGGTTTTTCTTTTTCGTGCTTTTCCCACTTTTCTAGCTTGTTGTGCCCTTTTTCTTTCAGGATCTGCAGTTTCCTCCCTGTCCAGTAGAGGCCTCTCTCAGAGAAAGAACAGCTTGGGGATGCAGATGATGACGATTGGAGATCAGACACACCGCCCCCACCTCTCCTTATCCATGCTTAGGTCAGAAGTGGAATGCTCTTTTGCTGTTTGTTAGTTACGGATGGAGTAACACTAACTAAGGAAATACACACAACACAGTGATTGTGAATAAGTCACTCCAAGTGTGAAAAGGTGATAGTCAGAGTGAGACTACACATGAATTATTCAGGAAATGCACACTCAGTGAGAGAATAACTATAATTCAGTGTCACTAGGGGATATAACTTGAAGATGATGTGTCTTCATTTCTGATTCATTTTGAACAGTGATGAATGTGGAAGTAAATGAGCGCGAGCTGATCAAAACGGGCGAGCTGTTTTTACATATTTCTGCAGCCTGGATGCCGTGGGCTTTGTCCAGGAGTAAAAGATGACATCGCCCATTTCGGATCTTATATATAGTTATACCTTGGTGTTTTGTAGCATCACCTGACAAACTTTTACTTTCCTGATGTTTAGACTTTCTGATCCCTCCACAGACTCTGCTTTGTCTTTCTACAAAGAGTTGACGACATTAAATACAGATGTTTTAACAGTGCTTGAATGTTTTATTTTGTTTACTCTAGCCTCCAACTCAAACTTTGGTTGCTCCTATGCCCACGTCACTTCCTCCACCAATCAGAATGAGGGTCCGGGTTCAGGAAGACGTCTTCCTGATCCCAGTTCCACAAAGGTCGGTGAAAAGTTTTAAGTTTGAGCAGTACATAAAAATAAATCCCAATCTGATTGGTATAGTGTTTTTTTTGTTGTTGTTTTGTTTTGTTTTTAATTTCTGTTTAATCACCGGTCATTGCTCTGCATCCCAGTGAGGCCAACTCCTGCTCTGTGTCGTGGCTGTGTGAGCAGGCAGCTCAGCGTTACTACCAGAAATGTGGCCTCCTGCCTCGTCTCTCTCTGCAGAAAGAAGGCGCTCTGCTCTCCCCGCAGGACCAGCTACTGGCCGTCCTGCACACAAATGAAGAGGTGAGGTTGGATTTAAAAAAAAAAAAAACCTCAGTGGTTTTATGTTTATTTGGGTTTAGCAAATCAATATTGAAGTCTCCACAAATGAAAACTTTTTTGCGAGCTATTTCAATAAATGTTTCTTCTATCCAGTCTTTAAATGTCTCAATACTACTACCTGGAGCTCTGTATATACAGCTAATGATTACATTTTTACTTTTTTCTTTACAAATTTCAACTGTAATACATTCTAGTACATTATCAATCACCATCGTCATCTTTTCCACCACATTAAATTTCAAGGATTTGTCCACATACAAGGCCACTCCTCCTCCTCCTTTGTTTCGCCTAGTTATAAATGTGAATTCATAACCCTCCAGTTCAAAGTCTGTTCCTTTTTCCATATTGATCCAAGTTTCTGATAAGGCAATGACACTAAATGGATGTGAAAACTGGTTAAGATATTCTTTGATATGACTAAAATTAGCATAGAGACTTCTACAGTTAAAGTGGATAATTGATAATTTATTCTCAGTTTTAATCCTCTGATTGTAGTCTTTATTTGTATAGTAGCAGCAATTGTTATTGTTAGATGAGAAAAAGTTGTTGTCTGGATCTATTTCATATTCCAAGTCGTGTGTATTGTGATCCATATAGTTAAATGTTTTCAGTTCCAATTGATCATATTCTGCAACTGTCTGACTGATGCAGCTGATTCTTCCAGATGTATCTGAGTTCTTCCTTCCAGTGTGTGTCATAAGTGAGTGTGTGGTTGTCTGTTACCTTGTTTGCCGTCCAGATCGTGTTGCTCACTGATATTTTTCGAGATCCGCCATATTTTTAATGGTCAGAACTTTGGCTTCCTCTGGTGATCCGTTTAGTTTAATGAATATTTTGCAGTTCGTCGTCCAAGTGCCTTGGATTTTTCCCAGCTTCTTAAGGTGTCGCGCTTTTTTGGCTATTTCAGCGTTGTGTTTGGTTAGATGTTCATTGATAAAGACATTAGATCCTTTTAATTTTCTTCCTTGTTTCAGCAGCGTAATCTTGTGCTTTCGATTTACAAACCTTAATATAATAGCCGGTATGTTGCCGTTCCTCCTGGGAAGAGGGTGGCATGCTTCGACAGAGTTACAGTCCAGGGCAATCCCTTTGGACCGCAGGAAAGCAGCCACCTGTTGTTCCGTGGAGCTAATGTCAAGCTCTCCAGGTTCCTCGTTGCTGTCAGCGGTCACCGCCTGAGCGTATGACCGGGGTTTAATATGGAGCCCAGTGATGATGACGTCGTTTATCCTGGAGTATTGTTCCAGGTCAGCGACCTTACTTTCCAGGTATGCAATCTTTTTATCTTTTTCGGCATTTTGGATGCTTTTTACATAGCCCGGCTGCTCCGTCTCTAATTCTGCAGGGTATGATGACTGTTATTTAAAGCTACTAATTAAAGTGTTTATTTAGATTAAAACTTATCATACAAAACATGCACTCAAAAAAGGTGCATCTAAACAAACCTGTTTGAATCAACAGGCCTCTGTACCCTATGTTGCAAACAGTTTTGTTAAACTATATAAAAAACATGAATTTATCTTGCTGGAGAGCACATAATACACACGACAGATTACACATCCAAGCTTTAATCATCATGTCATGCCTGTGGGAGTTACCTGGAAAAAATGCAAAGACTGACTTAACATTAGAGGAAGGCATGTTGTCCAACATCGGTCTAAGGTGTGAGTGAACCAGTTTTTTGGTTGTCACTATGCAGTTTAATAATTCCTACACAAACTAATGGGAACATATCTGATAAAAAATATCATACTGTAAACAATCCTTAGTTTTTAATTTTTGTTATAGGAGGGAACATATGTGGTATTTTAGCATCAGACACTTTCACGGCTGCGCAGCAGTCGTGTGGTGAATTGAGAAAAGGATCCAAAATGCAGGCACTGGCTGGGGTGCGAGTGAATGTTTATTTACAGAGGTGATAAGGTGACAAAAACAGGAGGAGCAGAGCGGGGAGCAAACAAACCTAAACTGGGGAAACCTAAAGAACTCAACTTAAACCAAACACTAGTGATGTGACGTTCTGTATCGAGGCTTCGAAGCTTGTGTCGAGTAATTGAGGGGGCGTTTCCGCGATGCGCGTATCGAGGCTTGCTTCATTTATGGGAAGAGCTGAAAATGATGACGTCCGAAGCCTCGCTGCCCGGCTGTACCACGTGACTGGTTCATGAAGTGGTTCGAACTTTGTCGCGAGATATGACAGCAATATAAACCCCTCAGACTTCATTCAAAATGTAGGTGTTTGATGGAGAGTTGCGGTTAGTGAGAGTTTGGAGACAGTTTGGAGGTTTATGAGAGTGAGGAGAGAAAGTCAGGAGAGAATGGAGCCAGCTAAGAAGAGGAGGATGTCCTCCCCTGTGTGGGAACATTTTGATTTTATTCCTCCCAACAAGGTATGTAAATTTCTACAGAAGATGTATTTTCATAATAATGATGGTGCAATACAATTTATGTTAAGCGGCTTTACTTTTGTACAAGGTGAAGTGTTTGCTATGTGCCAGGGAGCTGGGATATAACAACAACACCTCATCCATGCTTAGGCACTACAGAGCTTTGCATGAGAATAAGGGGAACACCAATTGTGGAGCAAGACCAGGTGAGCCATCAAATGCAATGATAATATAGGATGCAGTAATGTTACTAAATGATATAACAATATTATACAACTGTAATACGTTCCGTGTGTGATATTTATATTTGTGCTTTGTCTTTATTGTCTTTCCTCAGGAGAACAATCTCCAATAGATGAAGACCTGGTTAGCATGGTGATTGAGGAGGAGGGAGGGAGACACAGCTGGGAGAAATTAGGCTAACGAGACAGGGGAGTGGTAAAACTGAACACACTGACATGAAACATGAACTTTCAGAATAAAACAGGACAGAGAACCAGACAGGGCACTGAACTTGACAGGCGGACTCATAAGTAGACACAATAACACCGAGGACAGACAGAGGGAACACAGAAGTGGGAGCAGGCAGGTAAAGAACAGAAACCTAACAAATGGCAAAATCACAGCAGAATACATACTCGGAATGAACAAAAGCATAAGGCAACACAGACTCAGGACCATGACAGACACTTAGTTTTCTGTTTTCTGATGAAGTGGTTCATTTGTGCAGATGATGCCTTAATTTAACGAAAACACAAATCAGACACCAGCTCACAACCTTAAACATGATTATTGTGCTAGCAATTGGGTGTGATCCAGTGATGGATTCATGATTAGCTAACAATGAGGAATGGCAGGGATATTTTTCTTTAGCAAAAGAAACAATAAAACAATGAAAAGACCTCAGGAGACATAAAACTGTTTTACTGGCAAAATATCAAAACTAAAGCCAATAACTTTGCTGATTTTCTCTATCTGTGCAATATTGATTAAGGTTACTGCTCTTTAAGGTAAATATCAAAACTATTACACTGTTTAATCCACACCAATGCATCATATTCTGTAAAATCATATTTTTGTATATGTTGTCCTGTGAGGACATCTGATCTCTGAAAAAACAACTGTTAACAAAGCTGGAAAAACAAACCCACATCTTGATCCTTAAAAAAACATATTAATATGTATCTTAATAACAAAAACAATCACAGCTCAAATAAAAGGCTTCAGCCTACTAATATTAGTTCATAAAATACATTCTCTGCGCCAAAAGTGATGAGTTAAGGTGCCCATGGAGGCAAGGGTGCCACCAGGCATTTGGCCCCGGGGCAGACCCAAGACAGGCTGGAGAGATTATATCTCTCGGCTGGCCTGGGAACGCCTTGGTGTTCATATTTATATTAATATTCTTATTCTTCTATGACAAAAAGTACAAGTGTTCATTTAAGGAAATAAACAGAGCAGTAAGAGATATTTTTCAATTTTTTTTATTTTATTTTTGATTTGCCACCAATTACATGTTTTTATTTGTAATTTTTGTAGTGCTCCATGCTATGTGAACCCCTCACCTGATGTTTTATGTTTATTAGTTTAGTTTAGATTCTAAACTATCAACCCCAACAATCGAATGATCTCCTTTAATAGCAAGCGCTGGGCAACGGTGGAAAGGAAAAACTCCCTTATAAAAAGGGAGAAACCTTTGACAGAACCAGGCTAAGAAAGGGGCAGCCATCTGTCATGACTGGTTGGGGGGTGAGAGGCAGAGGAAAAGAAAAAAGAGAGCACACGTTAGCTATATGTTGCTCACATTGCCTAAAATGAACAACGTATGGTTTTCTGGACTGTGAAAGAAATGTCTCAAGTCAGTTTTCAGTGACGTGACTGAAGACTTTTCTGGATGGCCGTGCGGATGCTTGTCAGAAACAGTTCATTTCCTTTCTTGGAGAAACGAACTCCGTTGTGTAAAAAAATGGAGTTGTCAAAAAACCTGATGTGCGGATGCTCAATAATCACTCCATCGAAGCGGTCGACAGCCTTTCTAATGCTGGCATTCACAGTCTTCCTGTCCTTATTGATTTCGCCTGGATTTCCATATATCCACACTTGACGCTCATTGATGGATGAATATGCAATTGTCATTGAGGGGAACTCTGTGTGCAATTGCATCAATTCCTTCTCAATGACAGAAGAAAGTTCATAAGCAGAAAAGAGTCCCAAATCATTGCCCCCAGCATGGATTACCAGTATGTCAGGTGGGCTCTGTGTGGATAGCTCCTTATAAAAACAAGGAAGGACTCCCCCCCAGCGCATTCCTCGTTTGCCAAACCACTGGACTTTGGTATTAAGTCCGAAATTTTCTCCGAAAATCTCTTTTGCTTCACCCTTGGCTCGTCTAATGTAACTGGACCCAATGATCCACACGTTTGTTTCTCTCTGGTCTTCTGGGCTCTCTTTCTTTTTCGGTGTGTTTTCACAGGTGTTGGTATCGCTCAAGGCCGTATCGTTTGTTTTCTGACCTGGGAGTCGGATAGTCCTGGACCAGGGACTTTTTTGGATGCTCTGTGTCACTACTGATTGTTCTGGCCTCTTGTTGTCTTTCAGTGTGTTTTCAGATGTTTTGGTATCACCCAAGGTCATATCGTTCATTGTTTTAACTAGGTGTTGGATATTCTTTGGCGGAAAACTTTTTCGGATGCTCTGTGTCACTACTGATTGTTCTGGCCTCTTGTTGTCTTTCAGTGTGTTTTCAGATGTTTTGGTATCACCCAAGGTCATATCGTTCATTGTTTTAACTAGGTGTTGGATATTCTTTGGCGGAAAACTTTTTCGGATGCTCTGTGTCACTACTGATTGTTCTGGCCTCTTGTTGTCTTTCAGTGTGTTTTCAGAGGTTTTGGTATCACTCAAGGTCATATTGTCCATTTTCTCAACTAGTTGTTGGATAGTCCTTGACGAAGAACTTTTCTGGATGCTCTGTGTCACTGCTGCTTGTTCTGGCCTCTTGTTGTCTTTCAGTGTGTTTTCAGAGGTTTTGGTATCACTCAAGGTCATATTGTCCATTTTCTCAACTACGTGTTGGATAGTCCTTGACGAAGAACTTTTCTGGATGCTCTGTGTCACTGCTGCTTGTTCTGGCCTCTTGTTGTATTTTGGAGTGTTTTCAGAGGTTATGGTATCACTCGAGGTCGTAACGTCCATTTTCTCAACTAGTTGTTGGAAAGTCCTTGGCGCATAACTTTTCTGGATGCTCTGTGTCACTGCTGCTTGTTCTGGCCTCTTGTTGTATTTTGGAGTGTTTTCAGAGGTTATGGTATCACTCGAGGTCGTAACGTCCATTTTCTCAACTAGTTGTTGGAAAGTCCTTGGCGCATAACTTTTCTGGATGCTCTGTGTCACTGCTGCTTGTTCTGGCCTCTTGTTGTATTTTGGAGTGTTTTCAGAGGTTATGGTATCACTCGAGGTCGTAACGTTAATTTTCTCAACTACGTGTCGGATATTCCTTGACAAAGAACTTTTCTGGATGCTCTGTGTCACTGCTGCTTGTTCTGGCCTCTTGTTGTATTTTGGAGTGTTTTCAGAGGTTATGGTATCACTCGAGGTCGTAACGTCCATTTTCTCAACTACGTGTTGGATAGTCCTTGACGAAGAACTTTTCTGGATGCTCTGTGTCACTGCTGCTTGTTCTGGCCTCTTGTTGTATTTTGGAGTGTTTTCAGAGGTTATGGTATCACTCGAGGTCGTAACGTCCATTTTCTCAACTAGTTGTTGGAAAGTCCTTGGCGCATAACTTTTCTGGATGCTCTGTGTCACTGCTGCTTGTTCTGGACTCTTGTTGTCTTTTGGTGTGTTTTGAGAGGTTTTGGTATCACTCAAGTTCATATTGTTCTTTTTCTGAACTTGGAGTTGGATAGTCCTTGAAGAAGAACCTTTTTGGATGCTCGGAGTCACTGCTGTTTCTTTTTTCTCAGTGTCTATTCTCATCCTCTTTCTCTCTGGAGAGTAGCTCTCAGAGTTGTTTTTGCTGCCTTTTGAAATCTGACTGTATCGTCTTTTCAACACAGTTTTTTCTTCACAGATTCGTCTCTTTTTCCTTGGTGGAGAGCAGCTGTCGGGACTTCTGCAATTCTGTGCAGCATAATGCGGGCCTCGCTTCCTCTTGAGTGGAAGCTGGAAATGTGTTTCTTCAGAATTTGGCTCTGGATTTTGGTGGTCCATTGTAGTAAAGCCAGCGTAAGCTTGTTGACTTTTGCCGTGTTTACTCTGAGACATGTTAGAGTGTTGATGAAGTGACTGTGTTAAAGGTTCAACTGTTTTAAAATGTTTCTCAGGTTTACCTTTGAATGCTGCAATCTTGAGTGTTGCAAATAAACTGACTGAAAGTTTGGGATTCTTACCCCTACTTATAGATTCACTACTATGACATCATAATGATGTCATAACAAAATGTAACAGTAACATTCTTTTTTCTTCTTCTTTCTTTTAAATTTGGTGTTATTGTCTATAGGGCTTTGGGACGTGATGTCACGGGAGGGGGCGTGGCCTCCGGGCACCATTCTAGCAGGCCAAACAAAGGTACGGTGGCCCTGAGAGGCCAAACGGACTGCAACTTCAGAAAACACTTGCAAAAAGAAAAATGCTGCAAAAAGAAAAACACTTGCAAAAAGAAAAATGCTGCAAAAAGAAAAACACTTGCAAAAAGAAAAATGCTGCAAAAAGAAAAACGCTGCAAAAGCACACACAACACAACGGAAATAGGAAAAAAAATACAACAGAAATGTTTCTGGGGAGACAATAACCGGACGGACCAGTTGCACGAACCAAAACATGCTAACAAGTGCACTGGGACTGGGAGACACTTCAAAGAAGTGGAGTGGCCAAAGAGTAAACTTTCAAAAGTAAGTTCTGAATAATATGTCACTTATTTATGTGCTAATGTTTAATAATGAGGAACATTAGAACATTACTGTTGGCCACATGCCGGCAAAGTTATGTGACATTAGCGATGTTTGTACTTTCAGCATTTACTTTGTTTTAAAGCCTTTACTTTATACGCCAGATAGTCGACCTTAATCTTACAGAGAATCTGATGATTTTGTGGATAATTAAAGTCAGTCATATATCCACAAACACAACAGGCTGAAAGTCAGTGATGCTGCTCGGTTTGCAGTCCTGAATATTACGGAACAAGCAGGATTCACTGCACTGTTAATGTTTTGCAAGTGTTTTCTGAAGTTGCAGTCCGTTTGGCCTCTCAGGGCCACCGTAGCTTCCCGATGGTTAGGGAAAAATGCAGTGGCATGGCAGGATGCTGTAAACGGACCAAACTTCAGTCAAGAGAACAACTGAGATAATCCATCCACATACAGGTTAGTCATTAATGTGCTGCTGCATTGCCTGGACTGTAGTTACATGGTAAGGTTTTAAAAACTGAGCTTTAAAATGAATAGTTGTAATAAAAACTGAGAGAGGCCGACAGTGATCACTTACTTTTTGTAAGGGGCTTGTTGAGATTAAATAGAACAAGTTACAAAGCATTAAAACATGTTAAAAACACAACAGCCTTATTAAACGCAGAGTAGTTTGGGCCCAGAAGTAGGATTGATCACGTCATCACTTAAAGACCGGATAGACACATGGTGGAGTTACTTTGTTGTGTTTGTGTGTGTTTTTAAGTAGTTTTAAACTTTGTGATCCACAACAGGTAACAGTAAAAGATGAACATTTTTAAGCATAATGCTGTTACCAAACTACATTAATGGCCCAAAAACAGACCATAGAAAAAACCGTGGCTATGTGAAAAAAAATGATGACAACTAGTCCTAATTCAGGCTAATTGTTTTTTTGTTTTGTTTTTTTCCGACATCCCTCCACACACACAGGCTGTGCTGGCTCACAGAAAGAGTGGGTCATCAACATTATCAGGCAGCTGGTGTTCATAGCAAGCCTCACCAGACAGCTTCAGTCCATATCGGATGTACAGGATGGAGTTAAGGCTCTGCAAGGACATCTGATTTGTAAGTTTGCTTTTTACCACACTCATCTGGGCCAAGAGTAGAGGAAACTGCCTTATCTTCTGCAGCTGGAATTCAAAACAAGTATTTGAACTCGGACACGGCCTGCAGATTAGACTGGGTTTGTTTGGTTTTTCTTTTTCGTGCTTTTCCCACTTTTCTAGCTTGTTGTGCCCTTTTTCTTTCAGGATCTGCAGTTTCCTCCCTGTCCAGTAGAGGCCTCTCTCAGAGAAAGAACAGCTTGGGGATGCAGATGATGACGATTGGAGATCAGACACACCGCCCCCACCTCTCCTTATCCATGCTTAGGTCAGAAGTGGAATGCTCTTTTGCTGTTTGTTAGTTACGGATGGAGTAACACTAACTAAGGAAATACACACAACACAGTGATTGTGAATAAGTCACTCCAAGTGTGAAAAGGTGATAGTCAGAGTGAGACTACACATGAATTATTCAGGAAATGCACATTCAGTGAGAGAATAACTATAATTCAGTGTCACTAGGGGATATAACTTGAAGATGATGTGTCTTCATTTCTGATTCATTTTGAACAGTGATGAATGTGGAAGTAAATGAGCGCGAGCTGATCAAAACGGGCGAGCTGTTTTTACATATTTCTGCAGCCTGGATGCCGTGGGCTTTGTCCAGGAGTAAAAGATGACATCGCCCATTTCGGATCTTATATATAGTTATACCTTGGTGTTTTGTAGCATCACCTGACAAACTTTTACTTTCCTGATGTTTAGACTTTCTGATCCCTCCACAGACTCTGCTTTGTCTTTCTACAAAGAGTTGACGACATTAAATACAGATGTTTTAACAGTGCTTGAATGTTTTATTTTGTTTACTCTAGCCTCCAACTCAAACTTTGGTTGCTCCTATGCCCACGTCACTTCCTCCACCAATCAGAATGAGGGTCCGGGTTCAGGAAGACGTCTTCCTGATCCCAGTTCCACAAAGGTCGGTGAAAAGTTTTAAGTTTGAGCAGTACATAAAAATAAATCCCAATCTGATTGGTATAGTGTTTTTTTGTTGTTGTTGTTGTTGTTGTTTTTAATTTCTGTTTAATCGCCGGTCATTGCTCTGCATCCCAGTGAGGCCAACTCCTGCTCTGTGTCGTGGCTGTGTGAGCAGGCAGCTCAGCGTTACTACCAGAAATGTGGCCTCCTGCCTCGTCTCTCTCTGCAGAAAGAAGGCGCTCTGCTCTCCCCGCAGGACCAGCTACTGGCCGTCCTGCACACAAATGAAGAGGTGAGGTTGGATTAAAAAAAAAAAAAAACCCCACAGTGACAAGAGGACGGCTATGACTGTGAAACAGCTTGCATGTCAGCCAGTGAGCATACTCCTTTTCTTAGGCAAAGTATGGCCCAAATTCATAAAATAGACTTTCTCATAGACACAGAGGTCTTTTCATTAAATCACTGATAGAAGGAATGGAGGTTCTCGGTCCTTCCACAATGACTTCATCTTTCTTACCCAGATGAGGCGTGCAGGTTTTAGACTGTATGATTCTGGTAAGAAGGTGAAGGGCTGATTATGTTAACAAGCTGCCTGAGAAACTACAATCTGAGAAACTGTAAAGATTAGAACCATTTCTATTACCAGACTGGATGCTGACTTGCTTTTGGAGCCAGCTTCCAGAAGACACTGAAGGAATCACAGTTTTTGGGATTGAATCCTTGGCTTCACTTTCCCGCACCAGTGCAGGATAACTGATGGGTTTGTGTTGTGGGTTCTGGCTGACGTTTGCTCGTGGGGATCTCCCTCCTCTCCCTGAGCGATACAAGAAGGCCTGTCAAAGTCTAGCAGTGGGTGAGCAACACAGAGGAAATGCATTATAAAACGGACACATGTGCATTCTTGTATTCTGTTATGAAGTACCATCTCTTTCTACCTGTAGATGAGAACAAGCGTGTCTCCCGGCTATGTGAGGTTCGGGACCGGGGTTCCTCCGTGTCAGGACTCCAAATGTCTCGGTTTGGCCGCCTCTTCCCTCAGCCCGCTCCTCCGTGCCCTAAAACTTCAGGCCAGCCTCACGGAGCTGCGAATTTCTGGAAACCGTATGTCTGACGACCTTCTCCCTGAGCTGATTGCCACAACGCTCACCATGCCTCGTCTGCAGCTGCTGGACATTTCTGCCAACTGCATTACAGGGGACGGCCTGGAGAAGGCTGTAAATGCTTTAAAGGGACAGAGTGCACCTGCATTCCCGGTAAGGGCCTCAGCTAGCCAATAGTGGCAGCTCCAGGTTTACCATCTAACCTGTATTTAAGTACCTCTGGTCTTAATAACTACCTTAGATCTTAATAACAAGCTAACCTGATTCATATCAATGATATCTGTCAGAGAGAATTGGCTCTCGTGATCATTTGCTTTTTCTGCTCGTTTCCACTCAAAGTTCCTGGAGGAGCTGGACCTCAGTATGAACCCACTGGGGGACGGCGTGTCTGAGTCTCTGTCCTGTCTGCTGTCCTGCTGCCCTGTGCTAGCCAAGCGGTCTCTGCAGGTCTCACTGCTCATTTCCTTCAGCAGCATCGACTGCTGCTAGCCAGCGCGCTCACAGGTGACTCTCTAACAAGCAGCTGACTGAAGCCTTAAGCTTCACTGAACTCCCATCCATAAGCAAAACTGCAACTAACTTTACATCTTCTGAACGTTCAGGCACAGGCCATTTGAAAGCAGTGTGCCTGTCCCTCAATCCCCTGGGCTCCACCGGCTTTGAGCTGGTGTTAAAGACTCTGCCCCTCCACTGCCTCACACACGTGGACCTGTCAGCTGTCTGCAGAGGGCCTGCTGATTACCCGGCACTGGAACACCTTGCCAAAGTCCTGTCACAGGTGTGCACGCAAAAATCATGCAATGTCATTTATTGTCGAAAGATATAATTGTGCAATCAGGTTAAGACTTTTGTGTTTTTGCAGGACGAGTGCTCTCTGACCCACCTCAGCCTGGCTGCAAATGGGCTGACAGACAGCAGTGTAGCTACCTTGGCGAGGTGTGTGTGTGAGGGCGTCATTTCTACGGCTCAGTTATTACTCATGTTAGTGGGGCTTTGCCTTTGTTTAAATTGTCACTCTTTACTGGCCTGTTGGACTTTTTCTTATTATTTTACAGGTGCCTCTCGTCGTGTCCCACACTGGTGAGTCTGAATCTGTCAGGAAATCCGTCTGTTACATCAGTGGGACTTCACAACATCCTGGCGTCTGTCAGAGAGGCCCGTCGACCACTGACACTTCTAAACCTCGAAGGTATGTCTGAACTTGGAGATACTCCATGGAGTTCCTTTTTTTTTTCTAAAGCTATTCTTAGATTCACCGTTTCACACTAATTCACAATTTGGATTTCTTTGATGTTTTTATCACCTGTGCAAAGTTGTACTTGGCAACAGTTTCTTTCTTGCTATCAGTGCGTTTCCTTTTGACGCATTTCTAAGTTTGAACATTTAGTATGTATGCACAGAGGTGTTACATGATGATTACACACACAGACATTACAATATAGAAGTGTGGTTTAAAGATTTAAAAAAAAGATTAGCTGTGAATTAATTTTCCATTTTATGGAGCAGAAAACATTGCTGAATGCTAGCTAACAGGCTACATTTGGATGTCAAATATTTATAGGGGGGAAAATGGAAATTATGGATATGAAATAAAATGATTCTTTGTTGCTTAACCTGCAGGTTGTCAGGTCTCTGGCCCCTGGGAGAGTCAAGACCTGGACAGTTTGTCAGAGCTGGTCCAGGATATCCGTCTTTGCTCTCAGACCCTCAACAAGCTGGACCGACAGACCTTGAAGCAGAGCTGGGACAGGACTCAGTCACACGGACACTTTCTCTGCCACCTCTACTTGAGGGTGGCAGGTGTGTTCATAATAAATAATTAATAATGAATTATTAATTTCCTAATAATTCATAATAAAAGTGGTCATTTTTATAAACATTTTGTTTAATGAGGCTACACCAAAAAGAAACAAGATAAAAACAAAATAAAGTGACATGGCGTCCACCGACAGTCTGTGGATAGCTTGTGTTTTATGCATTTTTGTCTGCCTTATTTATACATGTAAAGCTCTGTATCTGTATAAAGAGTTTGTGTTAGTGTGTGAGAGGTTTTGTGTCACAATGGTCCTGTTTTGTAGGATTTGATTTAAAAAAACAAACATAATTAAAGTAACCAACGATGCTATACGTTGACATCGTTCTTTCACTGTAAGACAAAGCAGGCTATGGTGAATAATCACAGCGATTTTCAGCTCTGAAGAAATCTATCTAGGAGCTATGACAGTGTAAAGACACCCTGCAATTTTAAATGTGTGGCGACATTTGAATGAGGCGCGTACCAGTAGAGGGAGCCAACGCACCACGAATGGTACACAGCCACAGATGCGCTTTGTGCAATGTATTTGTGACATGCAGGAGTGTCCGCAAAGAAATGTGGATAAGTTGTAAATCAAAAGCTAAAGAGCTCATTCTTGCACTGTTTTGATCAGAACACACGTGGGAATGTTCAAGTGTTGAGAATTTGTAATTATAAAGTGAATTAGGGAACGATATTAGATACTGCCACTGGCTAGATTTCAACCTGGGTCTCTCGCTCCCAAAGCGCGTTCTCTACGCCGCGGCCTGCCCTATAATATATTTCAAGCGTTTACCACAACTGAGAGGTGAAAACTGCCGTTTCTTCGTCTTACAAAATGTTCTGTAACTCCAAAAGTACACGGACTGTCGACATCATTCTTTCACTGTAACAATCAGCAGGCTTTAATAAAAAAGGGAAAAAAATCAAGGCGGTTTTCAGGTCTCTAAAGAAAAATACATCTAGGAGATATGAGGAGTTGAAAACGCCTCTGTTACAGAATTTCAGCTGTCATTTTCACTCAAGTCTCCATAGACTTTGAATGTGGACATTTTTTAACTGTGTTGCTTCGAGGCCATTTGCGAGAAAACGGCAACTCCTACAATAATGACAGTGCCATTTTGTTAAAGGCAAGAAAAATACCTACATTTTGATGTATAATTTGTGTTAATGAAGGCAAAATTGAGCGTTTGTTTGGACATGAAGAAGAGATTGAGAAAGCGACAATGCATGGTGTGTTTGGCGTCCATAGCAACCATAACAACCAATATTGATTGATGGAAGAGATTTTGAGACAGGGGTAAAAAAAAAAAAAGGCAGAGAGAGCCCATTCTGTAGGCTCGCCTGTAGGCTTCTAGCAAGCGTAGCAAGTGAATTTCAGAGCCAGGGGATTTTTTTTTTTTTTTTTTTTTTTTTGTGTCCCCAGCATATGGTCCGCATGGGATTCGAACCACTGCCCTCTGTCCTCAATCTCTGCCATGGGGCCTGTCACGTTCCCATGAGCCACTCGGCGGCCCGGAATGACAGGGCAAAAGTGCTATATTTAAAGTGCACACCTGCGCAGCCGCACCCCAATTTTCGGCTCTTTTTCATTAGCTGGACACCAGGCCTTATCTAGTCAGCCGTTCCAACCACATCCCTGCCAATGTGTGCCTACGTCAAGCCGCATACAAGTGTAACGCTCACAATTTTCTGCTATCACTCTAAGGCAATTTAAGTGTTAGTGACGTCACACCTATGCGCCACTGCCCTCTGTGGAGAATGGGAGAAATGTGCTTGCACCTCAACCTATGGACTCAGACGGACATTCAATCATCATCTTCCTCACTCAAGGTAACCTTATGGCTTGTAGGAACACTGCACGTGTATGATAAGACTGTAGCCGTTCAACCGGCCCTCGTAAGGTTGCTGAAGACAGTGAACACCTTGGAATTCTCAGTATCACTGTGGCCCTGGGTTTTTCCACTGTCCTGCTAAGTGCTTATGTAATTGTAACCAACATAGGAGAGAGACGTAACATCGTGGAAGAGACATAAAGTGAGTAAAAACGATCTAAATGCATTTAGAATATATTTAGAACTACAAATTACACTTTTCTTAGCAATTATTGTTTTTTATGTCAAGCTTCAAGCTAGCTTCTTTATTGGGGCTTGGGACCAGCAAAAGTGACCCGAAATTTGGTCTTTAAGTCTGGTCATTAGCATGTCTGGACCCAAACTACACTGCAGGTCCCAAAGTCAAATGATCACTGAGAGTTAAAAATCTGTCTGAAGTTAGAAGTTAGCAGAGAGTTAGCTCACTAGTTTCCGTCTAAATATAATATACCAGGTTCTGACTGAGGGATTTCTAAAACAAATTAAAAGGCACAGCTCTGCTATCACTTCTGACATACATGAAGACAGGAAAGTAAGCAGCAGTGATGTTTGTAGGGTTACTGAAGTTTGGCTTGCTGGTATATAGTGATGTGCTATGTGACTAGCGAAACAGCTATGTTAGCATAACATTAACACAGTGATGAAGGGGAACTTTTTTCCACTGGATAAGAATTAAGGTGAGGGTTCCCGATGGTTAGGGACAAATGCAGTGGCATGGCAGGATGCTGTAAACGGACCAAACTTCAGTCAAGAGAACAACTGAGATAATCCATCCACATACAGGTTAGTCATTAATGTGCTGCTGCATTGCCTGGGCTGTAGTTACATGGTAAGGTTTTAAAAACTGAGCTTTAAAATGAATAGTTGTAATAAAAACTGAGAGAGGCCGACAGTGATCACTTACTTTTTGTAAGGGGCTTGTTGAGATTAAATAGAACAAGTTACAAAGCATTAAAACATGTTAAAAACACAACAGCCTTATTAAACGCAGAGTAGTTTGGGCCCAGAAGTAGGATTGATCACGTCATCACTTAAAGACCGGATAGACACATGGTGGAGTTACTTTGTTGTGTTTGTGTGTGTTTTTAAGTAGTTTTAAACTTTGTGATCCACAACAGGTAACAGTAAAAGATGAACATTTTTAAGCATAATGCTGTTACCAAACTACATTAATGGCCCAAAAACAGACCATAGAAAAAACCGTGGCTATGTGAAAAAAAATGATGACAACTAGTCCTAATTCAGGCTAATTGTTTTTTTGTTTTTTTGTTTTGTTTTTTTCCCGACATCCCTCCACACACACAGGCTGTGCTGGCTCACAGAAAGAGTGGGTCATCAACATTATCAGGCAGCTGGTGTTCATAGCAAGCCTCACCAGACAGCTTCAGTCCATATCGGATGTACAGGATGGAGTTAAGGCTCTGCAAGGACATCTGATTTGTAAGTTTGCTTTTTACCACACTCATCTGGGCCAAGAGTAGAGGAAACTGCCTTATCTTCTGCAGCTGGAATTCAAAACAAGTATTTGAACTCGGACACGGCCTGCAGATTAGACTGGGTTTGTTTGGTTTTTCTTTTTCGTGCTTTTCCCACTTTTCTAGCTTGTTGTGCCCTTTTTCTTTCAGGATCTGCAGTTTCCTCCCTGTCCAGTAGAGGCCTCTCTCAGAGAAAGAACAGCTTGGGGATGCAGATGATGACGATTGGAGATCAGACACACCGCCCCCACCTCTCCTTATCCATGCTTAGGTCAGAAGTGGAATGCTCTTTTGCTGTTTGTTAGTTACGGATGGAGTAACACTAACTAAGGAAATACACACAACACAGTGATTGTGAATAAGTCACTCCAAGTGTGAAAAGGTGATAGTCAGAGTGAGACTACACATGAATTATTCAGGAAATGCACACTCAGTGAGAGAATAACTATAATTCAGTGTCACTAGGGGATATAACTTGAAGATGATGTGTCTTCATTTCTGATTCATTTTGAACAGTGATGAATGTGGAAGTAAATGAGCGCGAGCTGATCAAAACGGGCGAGCTGTTTTTACATATTTCTGCAGCCTGGATGCCGTGGGCTTTGTCCACGAGTAAAAGATGACATCGCCCATTTCGGATCTTATATATAGTTATACCTTGGTGTTTTGTAGCATCACCTGACAAACTTTTACTTTCCTGATGTTTAGACTTTCTGATCCCTCCACAGACTCTGCTTTGTCTTTCTACAAAGAGTTGACGACATTAAATACAGATGTTTTAACAGTGCTTGAATGTTTTATTTTGTTTACTCTAGCCTCCAACTCAAACTTTGGTTGCTCCTATGCCCACGTCACTTCCTCCACCAATCAGAATGAGGGTCCGGGTTCAGGAAGACGTCTTCCTGATCCCAGTTCCACAAAGGTCGGTGAAAAGTTTTAAGTTTGAGCAGTACATAAAAATAAATCCCAATCTGATTGGTATAGTGTTTTTTTGTTGTTGTTGTTGTTTTGTTTTTAATTTCTGTTTAATCGCCGGTCATTGCTCTGCATCCCAGTGAGGCCAACTCCTGCTCTGTGTCGTGGCTGTGTGAGCAGGCAGCTCAGCGTTACTACCAGAAATGTGGCCTCCTGCCTCGTCTCTCTCTGCAGAAAGAAGGCGCTCTGCTCTCCCCGCAGGACCAGCTACTGGCCGTCCTGCACACAAATGAAGAGGTGAGGTGACACTGAGGAGAGCCAGAAGTGACCATACTTGGACCACAGACAATTTAAAAGATGCTGAAGACTACCATGATTGGTTGATGAAGTCTGATCACGAGTGTTTAAGACAAATGTTGTCACCGTTGCTATCTTGGATTTAAAAAAAAAAAAACAACCCACAGTGACAAGAGGACGGCTATGACTGTGAAACAGCTTGCATGTCAGCCAGTGAGCATACTCCTTTTCTTAGGCAAAGTATGGCCCAAATTCATAAAATAGACTTTCTCATAGACACAGAGGTCTTTTCATTAAATCACTGATAGAAGGAATGGAGGTTCTAGGTCCTTCCACAATGACTTCATCTTTCTTACCCAGATGAGGCGTGCAGGTTTTAGACTGTATGATTCTGGTAAGAAGGTGAAGGGCTGATTATGTTAACAAGCTGCCTGAGAAACTACAATCTGAGAAACTGTAAAGATTAGAACCATTTCTATTACCAGACTGGATGCTGACAGCACTTCCTCCCATTCTGCGAAAATGAAGCCAAAATATCCCGCTTGTGGGCGCTGCCATGTTCCACTTTTGGAGCCAGAGTCTGCTCAGTAGTAACTCGTGGTGGAGTGTCTCTGGACATGACTGCGAACACGCCCCCTTATTGATTGATTGATTGATTGGTAATTTATTTCAACATGTGAACAATATACAAGTACATTTAGAAAAGAAATGAGAGAAAAAAAATATACTATACAAATTACATACAAAAAAACATTCTGATTAATTTACATGTTGAAAGGGAGTGGGAAGAAGTATACACTTATTTAATCCCACCCCTGTCCCATAAATTATCAGTGAATATTTAGTCAGCTTCCTTACTGATATAATTTGTAATAAAAATAGTGAACAGATTTCTGATATACTATAATATCACATCATGAATTTTTTGTTTGTTTGTTTTTAAATAGAGACATTCACTTAATTTAAATATTTTCCTTTTCTTTATAGATCGAGAAGATCATATTTTTATAACTCTTTTTGAACAGTTTTATGTTTGGACATTGCTTTAATTCCATATTCAGTTTGTTCCATAGTTTCACTCCTTGAACAGAAACACAAAAGCCTTTTCTTGTAGTACGTACCTTCATTGTTTTGAAGTTACAAAAACCCCTTAAATTATAACTTCCTTCTTTCAAAAAAAACATACTCTGAATATTACCTGGCAGTTCTTTATTTTTTGCTTTGAATAGAATTTGTGCTGTTTGGAATTTCACTATATCGTCAATTTTCAATATTTCAGACTGCAAAAATAGTGAGTTTGTATGTTCCCTATAACCTGCATTGTGGATGATTCGAATTGCTTTCTTTTGAAGAGTAAAAAGTGAATGTAATGTGGTTTTATAGTTATTGCCCCAGACCTCTGCACAATAGCTTAAGTATGGTGAAACCAGTGAACAGTAGAGAATATGAAGTGATGTTCTGTCGAATACCTGTTTTGCCTTGTTTAGTACTGCAATGCTTCGTGATACTTTGGAATGAATATATCTTACGTGAGCTCTCCAGTTAAGTTTTTCATCTATTATTACCCCCAGAAATTTATTTTCACTGACTCTTTCAATATCAACACCATTTATTTGAATCTTTGCATTTGTATTTAAACTACTATTTCCAAATAACATAAGTTTAGATTTATTCAAATTTAATGATAATTTGTTTTTATCAAGCCAGAACTTCACTTTACTTATTTCATTAGTCATATCCTCCAATAAATTCTGCAGATCATCACCAGAGCAAAAAATGTTTGTATCGTCAGCAAAGAGAACCATTTTTAATACTTTGGACACTTTACAGATGTCGTTAATGTACAAGTTGAAGAATTTTGGACCCAAAACTGACCCTTGGGGTACACCACAAGCAATGTCCATACATAAGGAGCAACCACCATTTATTTTCACAAACTGCTTTCTGTCACTTAAATAACTCCGGACCCAATCTAAAACTACCCCTCTGACACCATAACGTTCCAGTTTTCTTATTAATATATCATGATCTATAGTGTCAAATGCCTTTGTCAAGTCTATGAATAACCCAGCCACATATTGCTTTTTGTCTATGGAATTTGTGATGTATTCTATTGAATCTAATAGTGCCGATGATGTTGATCTGCTTGATCTGAATCCGTACTGACTCTCAGTGAGTAGTTTATGTTTATCTATAAATTTTTCCAGTCTGTTTTTAAACAGTTTTTCAAGAACTTTTGAGAATTGAGGTAGTAAAGAGACAGGCCTGTAGTTTGTGAAATGGTGTTTGTTTCCAGATTTGTATAGAGGTATAACTTTTGCTATTTTCATTCTGTCTGGAAATCGACCAGTTTGAAATGATAAATTACAGATGTATGTAAATGGTTTTATAATAGCCTCAATGACTCTTTTAACCACTATCATATCAATATCATTACAATCCAAAGATTTGTGATTTTTACATTTTTTGACAATTTCAAGAACTTCATTTTCATCAACGGCTGTGAGAAACATAGAATATGGATTTCTGTCAATCAGTGTAACGGGTTTTTCCTGTGCTTTCCCAGGATGAGTGATTGTTCTTGCTAAATTTGGTCCAGCAGTTACAAAGAATTCATTGAGACTATTTGCCACAACATCCATATTGTATTCTTCATGGTCATTACAAATGAAATACTTGGGATAGTTCTTTTGTCCAGTCCCACATTTTATAACACTGTTCAGGATTTCCCATAATCTTTTATTATTATTTCTATTTATATCTAATTGCTTCTTATAGTATTCCTTTTTACTAAATCTAAGTATATTAGTTAACCTATTTTTATATCTTTTGTATCTGATTTCAGCATCTTTAGTTCTCGTTCTTAAGAACTCTCTGTATAGAGCATTTTTCTTTATACATGCATTTTGCAGACCTTTTGTTATCCATGGACAGTCCATATATTTCTGTTTCCTACTATATTGCTTTATTGGACAGTTGGTATTGTACAGTAATGTAAATATTCTAAGGAATTTATTATAAGCACTATTAACGTCCTGTTCCTGATATACTTCACCCCAGTTTTCCTTCAATAAATCTTTTTTAAATGCATTCATTCTTTCTTCTGTTCTTACTCGTCTGTACTCTTTTTTACTGTCCATTTTATTGATCTTGTAATTCCTATCATAGATTGTAAAAATTGGAAGATGGTCACTTATGTCGTTAATCAGGAGTCCACTTACAGTCTTATTTTCAATGTCATTTGCAAAAATGTTGTCTATGAGAGTTGCACAATGTGATGTAATCCTGGTAGGTCTAGTAATTTTAGGGAATAGATTCATACAGTGCATTGTGTTTATAAATTCCTCAGTGGTTTTATGTTTATTTGGGTTTAGCAAATCAATATTGAAGTCTCCACAAATGAAAACTTTTTTGCGAGCTATTTCAATAAATGTTTCTTCTATCCAGTCTTTAAATGTCTCAATACTACTACCTGGAGCTCTGTATATACAGCTAATGATTACATTTTTACTTTTTTCTTTACAAATTTCAACTGTAATACATTCTAGTACATTATCAATCACCATCGTCATCTTTTCCACCACATTAAATTTCAAGGATTTGTCCACATACAAGGCCACTCCTCCTCCTCCTTTGTTTCGCCTAGTTATAAATGTGAATTCATAACCCTCCAGTTCAAAGTCTGTTCCTTTTTCCATATTGATCCAAGTTTCTGATAAGGCAATGACACTAAATGGATGTGAAAACTGGTTAAGATATTCTTTGATATGACTAAAATTAGCATAGAGACTTCTACAGTTAAAGTGGATAATTGATAATTTATTCTCAGTTTTAATCCTCTGATTGTAGTCTTTATTTGTATAGTAGCAGCAATTGTTATTGTTAGATGAGAAAAAGTTGTTGTCTGGATCTATTTCATATTCCAAGTCGTGTGTATTGTGATCCATATAGTTAAATGTTTTCAGTTCCAATTGATCATATTCTGCAACTGTCTGACTGATGCAGCTGATTCTTCCAGATGTATCTGAGTTCTTCCTTCCAGTGTGTGTCATAAGTGAGTGTGTGGTTGTCTGTTACCTTGTTTGCCGTCCAGATCGTGTTGCTCACTGATATTTTTCGAGATCCGCCATATTTTTAATGGTCAGAACTTTGGCTTCCTCTGGTGATCCGTTTAGTTTAATGAATATTTTGCAGTTCGTCGTCCAAGTGCCTTGGATTTTTCCCAGCTTCTTAAGGTGTCGCGCTTTTTTGGCTATTTCAGCGTTGTGTTTGGTTAGATGTTCATTGATAAAGACATTAGATCCTTTTAATTTTCTTCCTTGTTTCAGCAGCGTAATCTTGTGCTTTCGATTTACAAACCTTAATAATAATAGCCGGTATGTTGCCGTTCCTCCTGGGAAGAGGGTGGCATGCTTCGACAGAGTTACAGTCCAGGGCAATCCCTTTGGACCGCAGGAAAGCAGCCACCTGTTGTTCCGTGGAGCTAATGTCAAGCTCTCCAGGTTCCTCGTTGCTGTCAGCGGTCACCGCCTGAGCGTATGACCGGGGTTTAATATGGAGCCCAGTGATGATGACGTCGTTTATCCTGGAGTATTGTTCCAGGTCAGCGACCTTACTTTCCAGGTATGCAATCTTTTTATCTTTTTCGGCATTTTGGATGCTTTTTACATAGCCCGGCTGCTCCGTCTCTAATTCTGCAGGGTATGATGACTGTTATTTAAAGCTACTAATTAAAGTGTTTATTTAGATTAAAACTTATCATACAAAACATGCACTCAAAAAAGGTGCATCTAAACAAACCTGTTTGAATCAACAGGCCTCTGTACCCTATGTTGCAAACAGTTTTGTTAAACTATATAAAAAACATGAATTTATCTTGCTGGAGAGCACATAATACACACGACAGATTACACATCCAAGCTTTAATCATCATGTCATGCCTGTGGGAGTTACCTGGAAAAAATGCAAAGACTGACTTAACATTAGAGGAAGGCATGTTGTCCAACATCGGTCTAAGGTGTGAGTGAACCAGTTTTTTGGTTGTCACTATGCAGTTTAATAATTCCTACACAAACTAATGGGAACATATCTGATAAAAAATATCATACTGTAAACAATCCTTAGTTTTTAATTTTTGTTATAGGAGGGAACATATGTGGTATTTTAGCATCAGACACTTTCACGGCTGCGCAGCAGTCGTGTGGTGAATTGAGAAAAGGATCCAAAATGCAGGCACTGGCTGGGGTGCGAGTGAATGTTTATTTACAGAGGTGATAAGGTGACAAAAACAGGAGGAGCAGAGCGGGGAGCAAACAAACCTAAACTGGGGAAACCTAAAGAACTCAACTTAAACCAAACACTAGTGATGTGACGTTCTGTATCGAGGCTTCGAAGCTTGTGTCGAGTAATTGAGGGGGCGTTTCCGCGATGCGCGTATCGAGGCTTGCTTCATTTATGGGAAGAGCTGAAAATGATGACGTCCGAAGCCTCGCTGCCCGGCTGTACCACGTGACTGGTTCATGAAGTGGTTCGAACTTTGTCGCGAGATATGACAGCAATATAAACCCCTCAGACTTCATTCAAAATGTAGGTGTTTGATGGAGAGTTGCGGTTAGTGAGAGTTTGGAGACAGTTTGGAGGTTTATGAGAGTGAGGAGAGAAAGTCAGGAGAGAATGGAGCCAGCTAAGAAGAGGAGGATGTCCTCCCCTGTGTGGGAACATTTTGATTTTATTCCTCCCAACAAGGTATGTAAATTTCTACAGAAGATGTATTTTCATAATAATGATGGTGCAATACAATTTATGTTAAGCGGCTTTACTTTTGTACAAGGTGAAGTGTTTGCTATGTGCCAGGGAGCTGGGATATAACAACAACACCTCATCCATGCTTAGGCACTACAGAGCTTTGCATGAGAATAAGGGGAACACCAATTGTGGAGCAAGACCAGGTGAGCCATCAAATGCAATGATAATATAGGATGCAGTAATGTTACTAAATGATATAACAATATTATACAACTGTAATACGTTCCGTGTGTGATATTTATATTTGTGCTTTGTCTTTATTGTCTTTCCTCAGGAGAACAATCTCCAATAGATGAAGACCTGGTTAGCATGGTGATTGAGGAGGAGGGAGGGAGACACAGCTGGGAGAAATTAGGCTAACGAGACAGGGGAGTGGTAAAACTGAACACACTGACATGAAACATGAACTTTCAGAATAAAACAGGACAGAGAACCAGACAGGGCACTGAACTTGACAGGCGGACTCATAAGTAGACACAATAACACCGAGGACAGACAGAGGGAACACAGAAGTGGGAGCAGGCAGGTAAAGAACAGAAACCTAACAAATGGCAAAATCACAGCAGAATACATACTCGGAATGAACAAAAGCATAAGGCAACACAGACTCAGGACCATGACAGACACTTAGTTTTCTGTTTTCTGATGAAGTGGTTCATTTGTGCAGATGATGCCTTAATTTAACGAAAACACAAATCAGACACCAGCTCACAACCTTAAACATGATTATTGTGCTAGCAATTGGGTGTGATCCAGTGATGGATTCATGATTAGCTAACAATGAGGAATGGCAGGGATATTTTTCTTTAGCAAAAGAAACAATAAAACAATGAAAAGACCTCAGGAGACATAAAACTGTTTTACTGGCAAAATATCAAAACTAAAGCCAATAACTTTGCTGATTTTCTCTATCTGTGCAATATTGATTAAGGTTACTGCTCTTTAAGGTAAATATCAAAACTATTACACTGTTTAATCCACACCAATGCATCATATTCTGTAAAATCATATTTTTGTATATGTTGTCCTGTGAGGACATCTGATCTCTGAAAAAACAACTGTTAACAAAGCTGGAAAAACAAACCCACATCTTGATCCTTAAAAAAACATATTAATATGTATCTTAATAACAAAAACAATCACAGCTCAAATAAAAGGCTTCAGCCTACTAATATTAGTTCATAAAATACATTCTCTGCGCCAAAAGTGATGAGTTAAGGTGCCCATGGAGGCAAGGGTGCCACCAGGCATTTGGCCCCGGGGCAGACCCAAGACAGGCTGGAGAGATTATATCTCTCGGCTGGCCTGGGAACGCCTTGGTGTTCATATTTATATTAATATTCTTATTCTTCTATGACAAAAAGTACAAGTGTTCATTTAAGGAAATAAACAGAGCAGTAAGAGATATTTTTCAATTTTTTTTATTTTATTTTTGATTTGCCACCAATTACATGTTTTTATTTGTAATTTTTGTAGTGCTCCATGCTATGTGAACCCCTCACCTGATGTTTTATGTTTATTAGTTTAGTTTAGATTCTAAACTATCAACCCCAACAATCGAATGATCTCCTTTAATAGCAAGCGCTGGGCAACGGTGGAAAGGAAAAACTCCCTTATAAAAAGGGAGAAACCTTTGACAGAACCAGGCTAAGAAAGGGGCAGCCATCTGTCATGACTGGTTGGGGGGTGAGAGGCAGAGGAAAAGAAAAAAGAGAGCACACGTTAGCTATATGTTGCTCACATTGCCTAAAATGAACAACGTATGGTTTTCTGGACTGTGAAAGAAATGTCTCAAGTCAGTTTTCAGTGACGTGACTGAAGACTTTTCTGGATGGCCGTGCGGATGCTTGTCAGAAACAGTTCATTTCCTTTCTTGGAGAAACGAACTCCGTTGTGTAAAAAAATGGAGTTGTCAAAAAACCTGATGTGCGGATGCTCAATAATCACTCCATCGAAGCGGTTGACAGCCTTTCTAATGCTGGCATTCACAGTCTTCCTGTCCTTATTGATTTCGCCTGGATTTCCATATATCCACACTTGACGCTCATTGATGGATGAATATGCAATTGTCATTGAGGGGAACTCTGTGTGCAATTGCATCAATTCCTTCTCAATGACAGAAGAAAGTTCATAAGCAGAAAAGAGTCCCAAATCATTGCCCCCAGCATGGATTACCAGTATGTCAGGTGGGCTCTGTGTGGATAGCTCCTTATAAAAACAAGGAAGGACTCCCCCCCAGCGCATTCCTCGTTTGCCAAACCACTGGACTTTGGTATTAAGTCCGAAATTTTCTCCGAAAATCTCTTTTGCTTCACCCTTGGCTCGTCTAATGTAACTGGACCCAATGATCCACACGTTTGTTTCTCTCTGGTCTTCTGGGCTCTCTTTCTTTTTCGGTGTGTTTTCACAGGTGTTGGTATCGCTCAAGGCCGTATCGTTTGTTTTCTGACCTGGGAGTCGGATAGTCCTGGACCAGGGACTTTTTTGGATGCTCTGTGTCACTACTGATTGTTCTGGCCTCTTGTTGTCTTTCAGTGTGTTTTCAGATGTTTTGGTATCACCCAAGGTCATATCGTTCATTGTTTTAACTAGGTGTTGGATATTCTTTGGCGGAAAACTTTTTCGGATGCTCTGTGTCACTGCTGCTTGTTCTGGCCTCTTGTTGTCTTTCAGTGTGTTTTCAGAGGTTTTGGTATCACTCAAGGTCATATTGTCCATTTTCTCAACTAGTTGTTGGATAGTCCTTGACGAAGAACTTTTCTGGATGCTCTGTGTCACTGCTGCTTGTTCTGGCCTCTTGTTGTCTTTCAGTGTGTTTTCAGAGGTTTTGGTATCACTCAAGGTCATATTGTCCATTTTCTCAACTACGTGTTGGATAGTCCTTGACGAAGAACTTTTCTGGATGCTCTGTGTCACTGCTGCTTGTTCTGGCCTCTTGTTGTATTTTGGAGTGTTTTCAGAGGTTATGGTATCACTCGAGGTCGTAACGTTCATTTTCTCAACTAGTTGTTGGAAAGTCCTTGGCGCATAACTTTTCTGGATGCTCTGTGTCACTGCTGCTTGTTCTGGCCTCTTGTTGTATTTTGGAGTGTTTTCAGAGGTTATGGTATCACTCGAGGTCGTAACGTCCATTTTCTCAACTAGTTGTTGGAAAGTCCTTGGCGCATAACTTTTCTGGATGCTCTGTGTCACTGCTGCTTGTTCTGGCCTCTTGTTGTATTTTGGAGTGTTTTCAGAGGTTATGGTATCACTCGAGGTCGTAACGTTAATTTTCTCAACTACGTGTCGGATATTCCTTGACAAAGAACTTTTCTGGATGCTCTGTGTCACTGCTGCTTGTTCTGGCCTCTTGTTGTATTTTGGAGTGTTTTCAGAGGTTATGGTATCACTCGAGGTCGTAACGTCCATTTTCTCAACTACGTGTTGGATAGTCCTTGACGAAGAACTTTTCTGGATGCTCTGTGTCACTGCTGCTTGTTCTGGCCTCTTGTTGTATTTTGGAGTGTTTTCAGAGGTTATGGTATCACTCGAGGTCGTAACGTCCATTTTCTCAACTAGTTGTTGGAAAGTCCTTGGCGCATAACTTTTCTGGATGCTCTGTGTCACTGCTGCTTGTTCTGGACTCTTGTTGTCTTTTGGTGTGTTTTGAGAGGTTTTGGTATCACTCAAGTTCATATTGTTCTTTTTCTGAACTTGGAGTTGGATAGTCCTTGAAGAAGAACCTTTTTGGATGCTCGGAGTCACTGCTGTTTCTTTTTTCTCAGTGTCTATTCTCATCCTCTTTCTCTCTGGAGAGTAGCTCTCAGAGTTGTTTTTGCTGCCTTTTGAAATCTGACTGTATCGTCTTTTCAACACAGTTTTTTCTTCACAGATTCGTCTCTTTTTCCTTGGTGGAGAGCAGCTGTCGGGACTTCTGCAATTCTGTGCAGCATAATGCGGGCCTCGCTTCCTCTTGAGTGGAAGCTGGAAATGTGTTTCTTCAGAATTTGGCTCTGGATTTTGGTGGTCCATTGTAGTAAAGCCAGCGTAAGCTTGTTGACTTTTGCCGTGTTTACTCTGAGACATGTTAGAGTGTTGATGAAGTGACTGTGTTAAAGGTTCAACTGTTTTAAAATGTTTCTCAGGTTTACCTTTGAATGCTGCAATCTTGAGTGTTGCAAATAAACTGACTGAAAGTTTGGGATTCTTACCCCTACTTATAGATTCACTACTATGACATCATAATGATGTCATAACAAAATGTAACAGTAACATTCTTTTTTCTTCTTCTTTCTTTTAAATTTGGTGTTATTGTCTATAGGGCTTTGGAACGTGATGTCACGGGAGGGGGCGTGGCCTCCGGGCACCATTCTAGCAGGCCAAACAAAGGTACGGTGGCCCTGAGAGGCCAAACGGACTGCAACTTCAGAAAACACTTGCAAAAAGAAAAATGCTGCAAAAAGAAAAACACTTGCAAAAAGAAAAATGCTGCAAAAAGAAAAACACTTGCAAAAAGAAAAATGCTGCAAAAAGAAAAACGCTGCAAAAGCACACACAACACAACGGAAATAGGAAAAAAATACAACAGAAATGTTTCTGGGGAGACAATAACCGGACGGACCAGTTGCACGAACCAAAACATGCTAACAAGTGCACTGGGACTGGGAGACACTTCAAAGAAGTGGAGTGGCCAAAGAGTAAACTTTCAAAAGTAAGTTCTGAATAATATGTCACTTATTTATGTGCTAATGTTTAATAATGAGGAACATTAGAACATTACTGTTGGCCACATGCCGGCAAAGTTATGTGACATTAGCGATGTTTGTACTTTCAGCATTTACTTTGTTTTAAAGCCTTTACTTTATACGCCAGATAGTCGACCTTAATCTTACAGAGAATCTGATGATTTTGTGGATAATTAAAGTCAGTCATATATCCACAAACACAACAGGCTGAAAGTCAGTGATGCTGCTCGGTTTGCAGTCCTGAATATTACGGAACAAGCAGGATTCACTGCACTGTTAATGTTTTGCAAGTGTTTTCTGAAGTTGCAGTCCGTTTGGCCTCTCAGGGCCACCGTAGCTTCCCGATGGTTAGGGAAAAATGCAGTGGCATGGCAGGATGCTGTAAACGGACCAAACTTCAGTCAAGAGAACAACTGAGATAATCCATCCACATACAGGTTAGTCATTAATGTGCTGCTGCATTGCCTGGACTGTAGTTACATGGTAAGGTTTTAAAAACTGAGCTTTAAAATGAATAGTTGTAATAAAAACTGAGAGAGGCCGACAGTGATCACTTACTTTTTGTAAGGGGCTTGTTGAGATTAAATAGAACAAGTTACAAAGCATTAAAACATGTTAAAAACACAACAGCCTTATTAAACGCAGAGTAGTTTGGGCCCAGAAGTAGGATTGATCACGTCATCACTTAAAGACCGGATAGACACATGGTGGAGTTACTTTGTTGTGTTTGTGTGTGTTTTTAAGTAGTTTTAAACTTTGTGATCCACAACAGGTAACAGTAAAAGATGAACATTTTTAAGCATAATGCTGTTACCAAACTACATTAATGGCCCAAAAACAGACCATAGAAAAAACCGTGGCTATGTGAAAAAAAATGATGACAACTAGTCCTAATTCAGGCTAATTGTTTTTTTGTTTTGTTTTTTTCCGACATCCCTCCACACACACAGGCTGTGCTGGCTCACAGAAAGAGTGGGTCATCAACATTATCAGGCAGCTGGTGTTCATAGCAAGCCTCACCAGACAGCTTCAGTCCATATCGGATGTACAGGATGGAGTTAAGGCTCTGCAAGGACATCTGATTTGTAAGTTTGCTTTTTACCACACTCATCTGGGCCAAGAGTAGAGGAAACTGCCTTATCTTCTGCAGCTGGAATTCAAAACAAGTATTTGAACTCGGACACGGCCTGCAGATTAGACTGGGTTTGTTTGGTTTTTCTTTTTCGTGCTTTTCCCACTTTTCTAGCTTGTTGTGCCCTTTTTCTTTCAGGATCTGCAGTTTCCTCCCTGTCCAGTAGAGGCCTCTCTCAGAGAAAGAACAGCTTGGGGATGCAGATGATGACGATTGGAGATCAGACACACCGCCCCCACCTCTCCTTATCCATGCTTAGGTCAGAAGTGGAATGCTCTTTTGCTGTTTGTTAGTTACGGATGGAGTAACACTAACTAAGGAAATACACACAACACAGTGATTGTGAATAAGTCACTCCAAGTGTGAAAAGGTGATAGTCAGAGTGAGACTACACATGAATTATTCAGGAAATGCACACTCAGTGAGAGAATAACTATAATTCAGTGTCACTAGGGGATATAACTTGAAGATGATGTGTCTTCATTTCTGATTCATTTTGAACAGTGATGAATGTGGAAGTAAATGAGCGCGAGCTGATCAAAACGGGCGAGCTGTTTTTACATATTTCTGCAGCCTGGATGCCGTGGGCTTTGTCCAGGAGTAAAAGATGACATCGCCCATTTCGGATCTTATATATAGTTATACCTTGGTGTTTTGTAGCATCACCTGACAAACTTTTACTTTCCTGATGTTTAGACTTTCTGATCCCTCCACAGACTCTGCTTTGTCTTTCTACAAAGAGTTGACGACATTAAATACAGATGTTTTAACAGTGCTTGAATGTTTTATTTTGTTTACTCTAGCCTCCAACTCAAACTTTGGTTGCTCCTATGCCCACGTCACTTCCTCCACCAATCAGAATGAGGGTCCGGGTTCAGGAAGACGTCTTCCTGATCCCAGTTCCACAAAGGTCGGTGAAAAGTTTTAAGTTTGAGCAGTACATAAAAATAAATCCCAATCTGATTGGTATAGTGTTTTTTTGTTGTTGTTGTTGTTTTGTTTTTAATTTCTGTTTAATCGCCGGTCATTGCTCTGCATCCCAGTGAGGCCAACTCCTGCTCTGTGTCGTGGCTGTGTGAGCAGGCAGCTCAGCGTTACTACCAGAAATGTGGCCTCCTGCCTCGTCTCTCTCTGCAGAAAGAAGGCGCTCTGCTCTCCCCGCAGGACCAGCTACTGGCCGTCCTGCACACAAATGAAGAGGTGAGGTGACACTGAGGAGAGCCAGAAGTGACCATACTTGGACCACAGACAATTTAAAAGATGCTGAAGACTACCATGATTGGTTGATGAAGTCTGATCACGAGTGTTTAAGACAAATGTTGTCACCGTTGCTATCTTGGATTTAAAAAAAAAAAAACAACCCACAGTGACAAGAGGACGGCTATGACTGTGAAACAGCTTGCATGTCAGCCAGTGAGCATACTCCTTTTCTTAGGCAAAGTATGGCCCAAATTCATAAAATAGACTTTCTCATAGACACAGAGGTCTTTTCATTAAATCACTGATAGAAGGAATGGAGGTTCTAGGTCCTTCCACAATGACTTCATCTTTCTTACCCAGATGAGGCGTGCAGGTTTTAGACTGTATGATTCTGGTAAGAAGGTGAAGGGCTGATTATGTTAACAAGCTGCCTGAGAAACTACAATCTGAGAAACTGTAAAGATTAGAACCATTTCTATTACCAGACTGGATGCTGACAGCACTTCCTCCCATTCTGCGAAAATGAAGCCAAAATATCCCGCTTGTGGGCGCTGCCATGTTCCACTTTTGGAGCCAGAGTCTGCTCAGTAGTAACTCGTGGTGGAGTGTCTCTGGACATGACTGCGAACACGCCCCCTTATTGATTGATTGATTGATTGATTGGTAATTTATTTCAACATGTGAACAATATACAAGTACATTTAGAAAAGAAATGAGAGAAAAAAAATATACTATACAAATTACATACAAAAAAACATTCTGATTAATTTACATGTTGAAAGGGAGTGGGAAGAAGTATACACTTATTTAATCCCACCCCTGTCCCATAAATTATCAGTGAATATTTAGTCAGCTTCCTTACTGATATAATTTGTAATAAAAATAGTGAACAGATTTCTGATATACTATAATATCACATCATGAATTTTTTGTTTGTTTGTTTTTAAATAGAGACATTCACTTAATTTAAATATTTTCCTTTTCTTTATAGATCGAGAAGATCATATTTTTATAACTCTTTTTGAACAGTTTTATGTTTGGACATTGCTTTAATTCCATATTCAGTTTGTTCCATAGTTTCACTCCTTGAACAGAAACACAAAAGCCTTTTCTTGTAGTACGTACCTTCATTGTTTTGAAGTTACAAAAACCCCTTAAATTATAACTTCCTTCTTTCAAAAAAAACATACTCTGAATATTACCTGGCAGTTCTTTATTTTTTGCTTTGAATAGAATTTGTGCTGTTTGGAATTTCACTATATCGTCAATTTTCAATATTTCAGACTGCAAAAATAGTGAGTTTGTATGTTCCCTATAACCTGCATTGTGGATGATTCGAATTGCTTTCTTTTGAAGAGTAAAAAGTGAATGTAATGTGGTTTTATAGTTATTGCCCCAGACCTCTGCACAATAGCTTAAGTATGGTGAAACCAGTGAACAGTAGAGAATATGAAGTGATGTTCTGTCGAATACCTGTTTTGCCTTGTTTAGTACTGCAATGCTTCGTGATACTTTGGAATGAATATATCTTACGTGAGCTCTCCAGTTAAGTTTTTCATCTATTATTACCCCCAGAAATTTATTTTCACTGACTCTTTCAATATCAACACCATTTATTTGAATCTTTGCATTTGTATTTAAACTACTATTTCCAAATAACATAAGTTTAGATTTATTCAAATTTAATGATAATTTGTTTTTATCAAGCCAGAACTTCACTTTACTTATTTCATTAGTCATATCCTCCAATAAATTCTGCAGATCATCACCAGAGCAAAAAATGTTGGTATCGTCAGCAAAGAGAACCATTTTTAATACTTTGGACACTTTACAGATGTCGTTAATGTACAAGTTGAAGAATTTTGGACCCAAAACTGACCCTTGGGGTACACCACAAGCAATGTCCATACATAAGGAGCAACCACCATTTATTTTCACAAACTGCTTTCTGTCACTTAAATAACTCCGGACCCAATCTAAAACTACCCCTCTGACACCATAACGTTCCAGTTTTCTTATTAATATATCATGATCTATAGTGTCAAATGCCTTTGTCAAGTCTATGAATAACCCAGCCACATATTGCTTTTTGTCTATGGAATTTGTGATGTATTCTATTGAATCTAATAGTGCCGATGATGTTGATCTGCTTGATCTGAATCCGTACTGACTCTCAGTGAGTAGTTTATGTTTATCTATAAATTTTTCCAGTCTGTTTTTAAACAGTTTTTCAAGAACTTTTGAGAATTGAGGTAGTAAAGAGACAGGCCTGTAGTTTGTGAAATGGTGTTTGTTTCCAGATTTGTATAGAGGTATAACTTTTGCTATTTTCATTCTGTCTGGAAATCGACCAGTTTGAAATGATAAATTACAGATGTATGTAAATGGTTTTATAATAGCCTCAATGACTCTTTTAACCACTATCATATCAATATCATTACAATCCAAAGATTTGTGATTTTTACATTTTTTGACAATTTCAAGAACTTCATTTTCATCAACGGCTGTGAGAAACATAGAATATGGATTTCTGTCAATCAGTGTAACGGGTTTTTCCTGTGCTTTCCCAGGATGAGTGATTGTTCTTGCTAAATTTGGTCCAGCAGTTACAAAGAATTCATTGAGACTATTTGCCACAACATCCATATTGTATTCTTCATGGTCATTACAAATGAAATACTTGGGATAGTTCTTTTGTCCAGTCCCACATTTTATAACACTGTTCAGGATTTCCCATAATCTTTTATTATTATTTCTATTTATATCTAATTGCTTCTTATAGTATTCCTTTTTACTAAATCTAAGTATATTAGTTAACCTATTTTTATATCTTTTGTATCTGATTTCAGCATCTTTAGTTCTCGTTCTTAAGAACTCTCTGTATAGAGCATTTTTCTTTATACATGCATTTTGCAGACCTTTTGTTATCCATGGACAGTCCATATATTTCTGTTTCCTACTATATTGCTTTATTGGACAGTTGGTATTGTACAGTAATGTAAATATTCTAAGGAATTTATTATAAGCACTATTAACGTCCTGTTCCTGATATACTTCACCCCAGTTTTCCTTCAATAAATCTTTTTTAAATGCATTCATTCTTTCTTCTGTTCTTACTCGTCTGTACTCTTTTTTACTGTCCATTTTATTGATCTTGTAATTCCTATCATAGATTGTAAAAATTGGAAGATGGTCACTTATGTCGTTAATCAGGAGTCCACTTACAGTCTTATTTTCAATGTCATTTGCAAAAATGTTGTCTATGAGAGTTGCACAATGTGATGTAATCCTGGTAGGTCTAGTAATTTTAGGGAATAGATTCATACAGTGCATTGTGTTTATAAATTCCTCAGTGGTTTTATGTTTATTTGGGTTTAGCAAATCAATATTGAAGTCTCCACAAATGAAAACTTTTTTGCGAGCTATTTCAATAAATGTTTCTTCTATCCAGTCTTTAAATGTATCAATACTACTACCTGGAGCTCTGTATATACAGCTAATGATTACATTTTTACTTTTTTCTTTACAAATTTCAACTGTAATACATTCTAGTACATTATCAATCACCATCGTCATCTTTTCCACCACATTAAATTTCAAGGATTTGTCCACATACAAGGCCACTCCTCCTCCTCCTTTGTTTCGCCTAGTTATAAATGTGAATTCATAACCCTCCAGTTCAAAGTCTGTTCCTTTTTCCATATTGATCCAAGTTTCTGATAAGGCAATGACACTAAATGGATGTGAAAACTGGTTAAGATATTCTTTGATATGACTAAAATTAGCATAGAGACTTCTACAGTTAAAGTGGATAATTGATAATTTATTCTCAGTTTTAATCCTCTGATTGTAGTCTTTATTTGTATAGTAGCAGCAATTGTTATTGTTAGATGAGAAAAAGTTGTTGTCTGGATCTATTTCATATTCCAAGTCGTGTGTATTGTGATCCATATAGTTAAATGTTTTCAGTTCCAATTGATCATATTCTGCAACTGTCTGACTGATGCAGCTGATTCTTCCAGATGTATCTGAGTTCTTCCTTCCAGTGTGTGTCATAAGTGAGTGTGTGGTTGTCTGTTACCTTGTTTGCCGTCCAGATCGTGTTGCTCACTGATATTTTTCGAGATCCGCCATATTTTTAATGGTCAGAACTTTGGCTTCCTCTGGTGATCCGTTTAGTTTAATGAATATTTTGCAGTTCGTCGTCCAAGTGCCTTGGATTTTTCCCAGCTTCTTAAGGTGTCGCGCTTTTTTGGCTATTTCAGCGTTGTGTTTGGTTAGATGTTCATTGATAAAGACATTAGATCCTTTTAATTTTCTTCCTTGTTTCAGCAGCGTAATCTTGTGCTTTCGATTTACAAACCTTAATATAATAGCCGGTATGTTGCCGTTCCTCCTGGGAAGAGGGTGGCATGCTTCGACAGAGTTACAGTCCAGGGCAATCCCTTTGGACCGCAGGAAAGCAGCCACCTGTTGTTCCGTGGAGCTAATGTCAAGCTCTCCAGGTTCCTCGTTGCTGTCAGCGGTCACCGCCTGAGCGTATGACCGGGGTTTAATATGGAGCCCAGTGATGATGACGTCGTTTATCCTGGAGTATTGTTCCAGGTCAGCGACCTTACTTTCCAGGTATGCAATCTTTTTATCTTTTTCGGCATTTTGGATGCTTTTTACATAGCCCGGCTGCTCCGTCTCTAATTCTGCAGGGTATGATGACTGTTATTTAAAGCTACTAATTAAAGTGTTTATTTAGATTAAAACTTATCATACAAAACATGCACTCAAAAAAGGTGCATCTAAACAAACCTGTTTGAATCAACAGGCCTCTGTACCCTATGTTGCAAACAGTTTTGTTAAACTATATAAAAAACATGAATTTATCTTGCTGGAGAGCACATAATACACACGACAGATTACACATCCAAGCTTTAATCATCATGTCATGCCTGTGGGAGTTACCTGGAAAAAATGCAAAGACTGACTTAACATTAGAGGAAGGCATGTTGTCCAACATCGGTCTAAGGTGTGAGTGAACCAGTTTTTTGGTTGTCACTATGCAGTTTAATAATTCCTACACAAACTAATGGGAACATATCTGATAAAAAATATCATACTGTAAACAATCCTTAGTTTTTAATTTTTGTTATAGGAGGGAACATATGTGGTATTTTAGCATCAGACACTTTCACGGCTGCGCAGCAGTCGTGTGGTGAATTGAGAAAAGGATCCAAAATGCAGGCACTGGCTGGGGTGCGAGTGAATGTTTATTTACAGAGGTGATAAGGTGACAAAAACAGGAGGAGCAGAGCGGGGAGCAAACAAACCTAAACTGGGGAAACCTAAAGAACTCAACTTAAACCAAACACTAGTGATGTGACGTTCTGTATCGAGGCTTCGAAGCTTGTGTCGAGTAATTGAGGGGGCGTTTCCGCGATGCGCGTATCGAGGCTTGCTTCATTTATGGGAAGAGCTGAAAATGATGACGTCCGAAGCCTCGCTGCCCGGCTGTACCACGTGACTGGTTCATGAAGTGGTTCGAACTTTGTCGCGAGATATGACAGCAATATAAACCCCTCAGACTTCATTCAAAATGTAGGTGTTTGATGGAGAGTTGCGGTTAGTGAGAGTTTGGAGACAGTTTGGAGGTTTATGAGAGTGAGGAGAGAAAGTCAGGAGAGAATGGAGCCAGCTAAGAAGAGGAGGATGTCCTCCCCTGTGTGGGAACATTTTGATTTTATTCCTCCCAACAAGGTATGTAAATTTCTACAGAAGATGTATTTTCATAATAATGATGGTGCAATGCAATTTATGTTAAGCGGCTTTACTTTTGTACAAGGTGAAGTGTTTGCTATGTGCCAGGGAGCTGGGATATAACAACAACACCTCATCCATGCTTAGGCACTACAGAGCTTTGCATGAGAATAAGGGGAACACCAATTGTGGAGCAAGACCAGGTGAGCCATCAAATGCAATGATAATATAGGATGCAGTAATGTTACTAAATGATATAACAATATTATACAACTGTAATACGTTCCGTGTGTGATATTTATATTTGTGCTTTGTCTTTATTGTCTTTCCTCAGGAGAACAATCTCCAATAGATGAAGACCTGGTTAGCATGGTGATTGAGGAGGAGGGAGGGAGACACAGCTGGGAGAAATTAGGCTAACGAGACAGGGGAGTGGTAAAACTGAACACACTGACATGAAACATGAACTTTCAGAATAAAACAGGACAGAGAACCAGACAGGGCACTGAACTTGACAGGCGGACTCATAAGTAGACACAATAACACCGAGGACAGACAGAGGGAACACAGAAGTGGGAGCAGGCAGGTAAAGAACAGAAACCTAACAAATGGCAAAATCACAGCAGAATACATACTCGGAATGAACAAAAGCATAAGGCAACACAGACTCAGGACCATGACAGACACTTAGTTTTCTGTTTTCTGATGAAGTGGTTCATTTGTGCAGATGATGCCTTAATTTAACGAAAACACAAATCAGACATCAGCTCACAACCTTAAACATGATTATTGTGCTAGCAATTGGGTGTGATCCAGTGATGGATTCATGATTAGCTAACAATGAGGAATGGCAGGGATATTTTTCTTTAGCAAAAGAAACAATAAAACAATGAAAAGACCTCAGGAGACATAAAACTGTTTTACTGGCAAAATATCAAAACTAAAGCCAATAACTTTGCTGATTTTCTCTATCTGTGCAATATTGATTAAGGTTACTGCTCTTTAAGGTAAATATCAAAACTATTACACTGTTTAATCCACACCAATGCATCATATTCTGTAAAATCATATTTTTGTATATGTTGTCCTGTGAGGACATCTGATCTCTGAAAAAACAACTGTTAACAAAGCTGGAAAAACAAACCCACATCTTGATCCTTAAAAAAACATATTAATATGTATCTTAATAACAAAAACAATCACAGCTCAAATAAAAGGCTTCAGCCTACTAATATTAGTTCATAAAATACATTCTCTGCGCCAAAAGTGATGAGTTAAGGTGCCCATGGAGGCAAGGGTGCCACCAGGCATTTGGCCCCGGGGCAGACCCAAGACAGGCTGGAGAGATTATATCTCTCGGCTGGCCTGGGAACGCCTTGGTGTTCATATTTATATTAATATTCTTATTCTTCTATGACAAAAAGTACAAGTGTTCATTTAAGGAAATAAACAGAGCAGTAAGAGATATTTTTCAATTTTTTTTATTTTATTTTTGATTTGCCACCAATTACATGTTTTTATTTGTAATTTTTGTAGTGCTCCATGCTATGTGAACCCCTCACCTGATGTTTTATGTTTATTAGTTTAGTTTAGATTCTAAACTATCAACCCCAACAATCGAATGATCTCCTTTAATAGCAAGCGCTGGGCAACGGTGGAAAGGAAAAACTCCCTTATAAAAAGGGAGAAACCTTTGACAGAACCAGGCTAAGAAAGGGGCAGCCATCTGTCATGACTGGTTGGGGGGTGAGAGGCAGAGGAAAAGAAAAAAGAGAGCACACGTTAGCTATATGTTGCTCACATTGCCTAAAATGAACAACGTATGGTTTTCTGGACTGTGAAAGAAATGTCTCAAGTCAGTTTTCAGTGACGTGACTGAAGACTTTTCTGGATGGCCGTGCGGATGCTTGTCAGAAACAGTTCATTTCCTTTCTTGGAGAAACGAACTCCGTTGTGTAAAAAAATGGAGTTGTCAAAAAACCTGATGTGCGGATGCTCAATAATCACTCCATCGAAGCGGTCGACAGCCTTTCTAATGCTGGCATTCACAGTCTTCCTGTCCTTATTGATTTCGCCTGGATTTCCATATATCCACACTTGACGCTCATTGATGGATGAATATGCAATTGTCATTGAGGGGAACTCTGTGTGCAATTGCATCAATTCCTTCTCAATGACAGAAGAAAGTTCATAAGCAGAAAAGAGTCCCAAATCATTGCCCCCAGCATGGATTACCAGTATGTCAGGTGGGCTCTGTGTGGATAGCTCCTTATAAAAACAAGGAAGGACTCCCCCCCAGCGCATTCCTCGTTTGCCAAACCACTGGACTTTGGTATTAAGTCCGAAATTTTCTCCGAAAATCTCTTTTGCTTCACCCTTGGCTCGTCTAATGTAACTGGACCCAATGATCCACACGTTTGTTTCTCTCTGGTCTTCTGGGCTCTCTTTCTTTTTCGGTGTGTTTTCACAGGTGTTGGTATCGCTCAAGGCCGTATCGTTTGTTTTCTGACCTGGGAGTCGGATAGTCCTGGACCAGGGACTTTTTTGGATGCTCTGTGTCACTACTGATTGTTCTGGCCTCTTGTTGTCTTTCAGTGTGTTTTCAGATGTTTTGGTATCACCCAAGGTCATATCGTTCATTGTTTTAACTAGGTGTTGGATATTCTTTGGCGGAAAACTTTTTCGGATGCTCTGTGTCACTGCTGCTTGTTCTGGCCTCTTGTTGTCTTTCAGTGTGTTTTCAGAGGTTTTGGTATCACTCAAGGTCATATTGTCCATTTTCTCAACTAGTTGTTGGATAGTCCTTGACGAAGAACTTTTCTGGATGCTCTGTGTCACTGCTGCTTGTTCTGGCCTCTTGTTGTCTTTCAGTGTGTTTTCAGAGGTTATGGTATCACTCAAGGTCATATTGTCCATTTTCTCAACTAGTTGTTGGAAAGTCCTTGGCGCATAACTTTTCTGGATGCTCTGTGTCACTGCTGCTTGTTCTGGCCTCTTGTTGTATTTTGGAGTGTTTTCAGAGGTTATGGTATCACTCGAGGTCGTAACGTCCATTTTCTCAACTAGTTGTTGGAAAGTCCTTGGCGCATAACTTTTCTGGATGCTCTGTGTCACTGCTGCTTGTTCTGGCCTCTTGTTGTATTTTGGAGTGTTTTCAGAGGTTATGGTATCACTCGAGGTCGTAACGTTAATTTTCTCAACTACGTGTCGGATATTCCTTGACAAAGAACTTTTCTGGATGCTCTGTGTCACTGCTGCTTGTTCTGGCCTCTTGTTGTATTTTGGAGTGTTTTCAGAGGTTATGGTATCACTCGAGGTCGTAACGTCCATTTTCTCAACTACGTGTTGGATAGTCCTTGACGAAGAACTTTTCTGGATGCTCTGTGTCACTGCTGCTTGTTCTGGCCTCTTGTTGTATTTTGGAGTGTTTTCAGAGGTTATGGTATCACTCGAGGTCGTAACGTCCATTTTCTCAACTAGTTGTTGGAAAGTCCTTGGCGCATAACTTTTCTGGATGCTCTGTGTCACTGCTGCTTGTTCTGGACTCTTGTTGTCTTTTGGTGTGTTTTGAGAGGTTTTGGTATCACTCAAGTTCATATTGTTCTTTTTCTGAACTTGGAGTTGGATAGTCCTTGAAGAAGAACCTTTTTGGATGCTCGGAGTCACTGCTGTTTCTTTTTTCTCAGTGTCTATTCTCATCCTCTTTCTCTCTGGAGAGTAGCTCTCAGAGTTGTTTTTGCTGCCTTTTGAAATCTGACTGTATCGTCTTTTCAACACAGTTTTTTCTTCACAGATTCGTCTCTTTTTCCTTGGTGGAGAGCAGCTGTCGGGACTTCTGCAATTCTGTGCAGCATAATGCGGGCCTCGCTTCCTCTTGAGTGGAAGCTGGAAATGTGTTTCTTCAGAATTTGGCTCTGGATTTTGGTGGTCCATTGTAGTAAAGCCAGCGTAAGCTTGTTGACTTTTGCCGTGTTTACTCTGAGACATGTTAGAGTGTTGATGAAGTGACTGTGTTAAAGGTTCAACTGTTTTAAAATGTTTCTCAGGTTTACCTTTGAATGCTGCAATCTTGAGTGTTGCAAATAAACTGACTGAAAGTTTGGGATTCTTACCCCTACTTATAGATTCACTACTATGACATCATAATGATGTCATAACAAAATGTAACAGTAACATTCTTTTTTCTTCTTCTTTCTTTTAAATTTGGTGTTATTGTCTATAGGGCTTTGGAACGTGATGTCACGGGAGGGGGCGTGGCCTCCGGGCACCATTCTAGCAGGCCAAACAAAGGTACGGTGGCCCTGAGAGGCCAAACGGACTGCAACTTCAGAAAACACTTGGAAAAAGAAAAATGCTGCAAAAAGAAAAACACTTGCAAAAAGAAAAATGCTGCAAAAAGAAAAACACTTGCAAAAAGAAAAATGCTGCAAAAAGAAAAACGCTGCAAAAGCACACACAACACAACGGAAATAGGAAAAAAATACAACAGAAATGTTTCTGGGGAGACAATAACCGGACGCACCAGTTGCACGAACCAAAACATGCTAACAAGTGCACTGGGACTGGGAGACACTTCAAAGAAGTGGAGTGGCCAAAGAGTAAACTTTCAAAAGTAAGTTCTGAATAATATGTCACTTATTTATGTGCTAATGTTTAATAATGAGGAACATTAGAACATTACTGTTGGCCACATGCCGGCAAAGTTATGTGACATTAGCGATGTTTGTACTTTCAGCATTTACTTTGTTTTAAAGCCTTTACTTTATACGCCAGATAGTCGACCTTAATCTTACAGAGAATCTGATGATTTTGTGGATAATTAAAGTCAGTCATATATCCACAAACACAACAGGCTGAAAGTCAGTGATGCTGTTCGGTTTGCAGTCCTGAATATTACGGAACAAGCAGGATTCACTGCACTGTTAATGTTTTGCAAGTGTTTTCTGAAGTTGCAGTCCGTTTGGCCTCTCAGGGCCACCGTAGCTTCCCGATGGTTAGGGAAAAATGCAGTGGCATGGCAGGATGCTGTAAACGGACCAAACTTCAGTCAAGAGAACAACTGAGATAATCCATCCACATACAGGTTAGTCATTAATGTGCTGCTGCATTGCCTGGGCTGTAGTTACATGGTAAGGTTTTAAAAACTGAGCTTTAAAATGAATAGTTGTAATAAAAACTGAGAGAGGCCGACAGTGATCACTTACTTTTTGTAAGGGGCTTGTTGAGATTAAATAGAACAAGTTACAAAGCATTAAAACATGTTAAAAACACAACAGCCTTATTAAACGCAGAGTAGTTTGGGCCCAGAAGTAGGATTGATCACGTCATCACTTAAAGACCGGATAGACACATGGTGGAGTTACTTTGTTGTGTTTGTGTGTGTTTTTAAGTAGTTTTAAACTTTGTGATCCACAACAGGTAACAGTAAAAGATGAACATTTTTAAGCATAATGCTGTTACCAAACTACATTAATGGCCCAAAAACAGACCATAGAAAAAACCGTGGCTATGTGAAAAAAAATGATGACAACTAGTCCTAATTCAGGCTAATTGTTTTTTTGTTTTTTTGTTTTGTTTTTTTCCCGACATCCCTCCACACACACAGGCTGTGCTGGCTCACAGAAAGAGTGGGTCATCAACATTATCAGGCAGCTGGTGTTCATAGCAAGCCTCACCAGACAGCTTCAGTCCATATCGGATGTACAGGATGGAGTTAAGGCTCTGCAAGGACATCTGATTTGTAAGTTTGCTTTTTACCACACTCATCTGGGCCAAGAGTAGAGGAAACTGCCTTATCTTCTGCAGCTGGAATTCAAAACAAGTATTTGAACTCGGACACGGCCTGCAGATTAGACTGGGTTTGTTTGGTTTTTCTTTTTCGTGCTTTTCCCACTTTTCTAGCTTGTTGTGCCCTTTTTCTTTCAGGATCTGCAGTTTCCTCCCTGTCCAGTAGAGGCCTCTCTCAGAGAAAGAACAGCTTGGGGATGCAGATGATGACGATTGGAGATCAGACACACCGCCCCCACCTCTCCTTATCCATGCTTAGGTCAGAAGTGGAATGCTCTTTTGCTGTTTGTTAGTTACGGATGGAGTAACACTAACTAAGGAAATACACACAACACAGTGATTGTGAATAAGTCACTCCAAGTGTGAAAAGGTGATAGTCAGAGTGAGACTACACATGAATTATTCAGGAAATGCACACTCAGTGAGAGAATAACTATAATTCAGTGTCACTAGGGGATATAACTTGAAGATGATGTGTCTTCATTTCTGATTCATTTTGAACAGTGATGAATGTGGAAGTAAATGAGCGCGAGCTGATCAAAACGGGCGAGCTGTTTTTACATATTTCTGCAGCCTGGATGCCGTGGGCTTTGTCCAGGAGTAAAAGATGACATCGCCCATTTCGGATCTTATATATAGTTATACCTTGGTGTTTTGTAGCATCACCTGACAAACTTTTACTTTCCTGATGTTTAGACTTTCTGATCCCTCCACAGACTCTGCTTTGTCTTTCTACAAAGAGTTGATGACATTAAATACAGATGTTTTAACAGTGCTTGAATGTTTTATTTTGTTTACTCTAGCCTCCAACTCAAACTTTGGTTGCTCCTATGCCCACGTCACTTCCTCCACCAATCAGAATGAGGGTCCGGGTTCAGGAAGACGTCTTCCTGATCCCAGTTCCACAAAGGTCGGTGAAAAGTTTTAAGTTTGAGCAGTACATAAAAATAAATCCCAATCTGATTGGTATAGTGTTTTTTTGTTGTTGTTGTTGTTGTTGTTGTTTTTAATTTCTGTTTAATCACCGGTCATTGCTCTGCATCCCAGTGAGGCCAACTCCTGCTCTGTGTCGTGGCTGTGTGAGCAGGCAGCTCAGCGTTACTACCAGAAATGTGGCCTCCTGCCTCGTCTCTCTCTGCAGAAAGAAGGCGCTCTGCTCTCCCCGCAGGACCAGCTACTGGCCGTCCTGCACACAAATGAAGAGGTGAGGTGACACTGAGGAGAGCCAGAAGTGACCATACTTGGACCACAGACAATTTAAAAGATGCTGAAGACTACCATGATTGGTTGATGAAGTCTGATCACGAGTGTTTAAGACAAATGTTGTCACCGTTGCTATCTTGGATTTAAAAAAAACAAAACAACCCACAGTGACAAGAGGACGGCTATGACTGTGAAACAGCTTGCATGTCAGCCAGTGAGCATACTCCTTTTCTTAGGCAAAGTATGGCCCAAATTCATAAAATAGACTTTCTCATAGACACAGAGGTCTTTTCATTAAATCACTGATAGAAGGAATGGAGGTTCTAGGTCCTTCCACAATGACTTCATCTTTCTTACCCAGATGAGGCGTGCAGGTTTTAGACTGTATGATTCTGGTAAGAAGGTGAAGGGCTGATTATGTTAACAAGCTGCCTGAGAAACTACAATCTGAGAAACTGTAAAGATTAGAACCATTTCTATTACCAGACTGGATGCTGACTTGCTTTTGGAGCCAGCTTCCAGAAGACACTGAAGGAATCACAGTTTTTGGGATTGAATCCTTGGCTTCACTTTCCCGCACCAGTGCAGGATAACTGATGGGTTTGTGTTGTGGGTTCTGGCTGACGTTTGCTCGTGGGGATCTCCCTCCTCTCCCTGAGCGATACAAGAAGGCCTGTCAAAGTCTAGCAGTGGGTGAGCAACACAGAGGAAATGCATTATAAAACGGACACATGTGCATTCTTGTATTCTGTTATGAAGTACCATCTCTTTCTACCTGTAGATGAGAACAAGCGTGTCTCCCGGCTATGTGAGGTTCGGGACCGGGGTTCCTCCGTGTCAGGACTCCAAATGTCTCGGTTTGGCCGCCTCTTCCCTCAGCCCGCTCCTCCGTGCCCTAAAACTTCAGGCCAGCCTCACGGAGCTGCGAATTTCTGGAAACCGTATGTCTGACGACCTTCTCCCTGAGCTGATTGCCACAACGCTCACCATGCCTCGTCTGCAGCTGCTGGACATTTCTGCCAACTGCATTACAGGGGACGGCCTGGAGAAGGCTGTAAATGCTTTAAAGGGACAGAGTGCACCTGCATTCCCGGTAAGGGCCTCAGCTAGCCAATAGTGGCAGCTCCAGGTTTACCATCTAACCTGTATTTAAGTACCTCTGGTCTTAATAACTACCTTAGATCTTAATAACAAGCTAACCTGATTCATATCAATGATATCTGTCAGAGAGAATTGGCTCTCGTGATCATTTGCTTTTTCTGCTCGTTTCCACTCAAAGTGCCTGGAGGAGCTGGACCTCAGTATGAACCCACTGGGGGACGGCGTGTCTGAGTCTCTGTCCTGTCTGCTGTCCTGCTGCCCTGTGCTAGCCAAGCGGTCTCTGCAGGTCTCACTGCTCATTTCCTTCAGCAGCATCGACTGCTGCTAGCCAGCGCGCTCACAGGTGACTCTCTAACAAGCAGCTGACTGAAGCCTTAAGCTTCACTGAACTCCCATCCATAAGCAAAACTGCAACTAACTTTACATCTTCTGAACGTTCAGGCACAGGCCATTTGAAAGCAGTGTGCCTGTCCCTCAATCCCCTGGGCTCCACCGGCTTTGAGCTGGTGTTAAAGACTCTGCCCCTCCACTGCCTCACACACGTGGACCTGTCAGCTGTCTGCAGAGGGCCTGCTGATTACCCGGCACTGGAACACCTCGCCAAAGTCCTGTCACAGGTGTGCACGCAAAAATCATGCAATGTCATTTATTGTCGAAAGATATAATTGTGCAATCAGGTTAAGACTTTTGTGTTTTTGCAGGACGAGTGCTCTCTGACCCACCTCAGCCTGGCTGCAAATGGGCTGACAGACAGCAGTGTAGCTACCTTGGCGAGGTGTGTGTGTGTGTGTGTGTGAGGGCGTCATTTCTACGGCTCAGTTATTACTCATGTTAGTGGGGCTTTGCCTTTGTTTAAATTGTCACTCTTTACTGGCCTGTTGGACTTTTTCTTATTATTTCACAGGTGCCTCTCGTCGTGTCCCACACTGGTGAGTCTGAATCTGTCAGGAAATCCGTCTGTTACATCAGTGGGACTTCACAACATCCTGGCGTCTGTCAGAGAGGCCCGTCGACCACTGACACTTCTAAACCTCGAAGGTATGTCTGAACTTGGAGATACTCCATGGAGTTCCTTTTTTTTTCTAAAGCTATTCTTAGATTCACCGTTTCACACTAATTCACAATTTGGATTTCTTTGATGTTTTTATCACCTGTGCAAAGTTGTACTTGGCAACAGTTTCTTTCTTGCTATCAGTGCGTTTCCTTTTGACGCATTTCTAAGTTTGAACATTTAGTATGTATGCACAGAGGTGTTACATGATGATTACACACACAGACATTACAATATAGAAGTGTGGTTTAAAGATTTAAAAAAAAGATTAGCTGTGAATTAATTTTCCATTTTATGGAGCAGAAAACATTGCTGAATGCTAGCTAACAGGCTACATTTGGATGTCAAATATTTATAGGGGGGAAAATGGAAATTATGGATATGAAATAAAATGATTCTTTGTTGCTTAACCTGCAGGTTGTCAGGTCTCTGGCCCCTGGGAGAGTCAAGACCTGGACAGTTTGTCAGAGCTGGTCCAGGATATCCGTCTTTGCTCTCAGACCCTCAACAAGCTGGACCGACAGACCTTGAAGCAGAGCTGGGACAGGACTCAGTCACACGGACACTTTCTCGACCGAAACTCCAAGTGCCTCCTCTCTGCCACCTCTACTTGAGGGTGGCAGGTGTGTTCATAATAAATAATTAATAATGAATTATTAATTTCCTAATAATTCATAATAAAAGTGGTCATTTTTATAAACATTTTGTTTAATGAGGCTACACCAAAAAGAAACAAGATAAAAACAAAATAAAGTGACATGGCGTCCACCGACAGTCTGTGGATAGCTTGTGTTTTATGCATTTTTGTCTGCCTTATTTATACATGTAAAGCTCTGTATCTGTATAAAGAGTTTGTGTTAGTGTGTGAGAGGTTTTGTGTCACAATGGTCCTGTTTTGTAGGATTTGATTTAAAAAAACAAACATAATTAAAGTAACCAACGATGCTATACGTTGACATCGTTCTTTCACTGTAAGACAAAGCAGGCTATGGTGAATAATCACAGCGATTTTCAGCTCTGAAGAAATCTATCTAGGAGCTATGACAGTGTAAAGACACCCTGCAATTTTAAATGTGTGGCGACATTTGAATGAGGCGCGTACCAGTAGAGGGAGCCAACGCACCACGAATGGTACACAGCCACAGATGCGCTTTGTGCAATGTATTTGTGACATGCAGGAGTGTCCGCAAAGAAATGTGGATAAGTTGTAAATCAAAAGCTAAAGAGCTCATTCTTGCACTGTTTTGATCAGAACACACGTGGGAATGTTCAAGTGTTGAGAATTTGTAATTATAAAGTGAATTAGGGAACGATATTAGATACTGCCACTGGCTAGATTTCAACCTGGGTCTCTCGCTCCCAAAGCGCGTTCTCTACGCCGCGGCCTGCCCTATAATATATTTCAAGCGTTTACCACAACTGAGAGGTGAAAACTGCCGTTTCTTCGTCTTACAAAATGTTCTGTAACTCCAAAAGTACACGGACTGTCGACATCATTCTTTCACTGTAACAATCAGCAGGCTTTAATAAAAAAGGGAAAAAAAAATCAAGGCGGTTTTCAGGTCTCTAAAGAAAAATACATCTAGGAGATATGAGGAGTTGAAAACGCCTCTGTTACAGAATTTCAGCTGTCATTTTCACTCAAGTCTCCATAGACTTTGAATGTGGACGTTTTTTAACTGTGTTGCTTCGAGGCCATTTGCGAGAAAACGGCAACTCCTACAATAATGACAGTGCCATTTTGTTAAAGGCAAGAAAAATACCTACATTTTGATGTATAATTTGTGTTAATGAAGGCAAAATTGAGCGTTTGTTCGGACATGAAGAAGAGATTGAGAAAGCGACAATGCATGGTGTGTTTGGCGTCCATAGCAACCATAACAACCAATATTGATTGATGGAAGAGATTTTGAGACAGGGGTAAAAAAAAAAAAAAAGGCAGAGAGAGCCCATTCTGTAGGCTCGCCTGTAGGCTTCTAGCAAGCGTAGCAAGTGAATTTCAGAGCCAGGGATTTTTTTTTTTTTTTTTTTTTTTTTTTTGTCCCCAGCATATGGTCCGCATGGGATTCGAACCACTGCCCTCTGTCCTCAATCTCTGCCATGGGGCCTGTCACGTTCCCATGAGCCACTCGGCGGCCCGGAATGACAGGGCAAAAGTGCTATATTTAAAGTGCACACCTGCGCAGCCGCACCCCAATTTTCGGCTCTTTTTCATTAGCTGGACACCAGGCCTTATCTAGTCAGCCGTTCCAACCACATCCCTGCCAATGTGTGCCTACGTCAAGCTGCATACAAGTGTAACGCTCACAATTTTCTGCTATCACTCTAAGGCAACTTAAGTGTTAGTGACGTCACACCTATGCGCCACTGCCCTCTGTGGAGAATGGGAGAAATGTGCTTGCACCTCAACCTATGGACTCAGACGGACATTCAATCATCATCTTCCTCACTCAAGGTAACCTTATGGCTTGTAGGAACACTGCACGTGTATGATAAGACTGTAGCCGTTCAACCGGCCCTCGTAAGGTTGCTGAAGACAGTGAACACCGTGGAATTCTCAGTATCACTGTGGCCCTGGGTTTTTCCACTGTCCTGCTAAGTGCTTATGTAATTGTAACCAACATAGGAGAGAGACGTAACATCGTGGAAGAGACATAAAGTGAGTAAAAACGATCTAAATGCATTTAGAATATATTTAGAACTACAAATTACACTTTTCTTAGCAATTATTGTTTTTTATGTCAAGCTTCAAGCTAGCTTCTTTATTGGGGCTTGGGACCAGCAAAAGTGACCCGAAATTTGGTCTTTAAGTCTGGTCATTAGCATGTCTGGACCCAAACTACACTGCAGGTCCCAAAGTCAAATGATCACTGAGAGTTAAAAATCTGTCTGAAGTTAGAAGTTAGCAGAGAGTTAGCTCACTAGTTTCCGTCTAAATATAATATACCAGGTTCTGACTGAGGGATTTCTAAAACAAATTAAAAGGCACAGCTCTGCTATCACTTCTGACATACATGAAGACAGGAAAGTAAGCAGCAGTGATGTTTGTAGGGTTACTGAAGTTTGGCTTGCTGGTATATAGTGATGTGCTATGTGACTAGCGAAACAGCTATGTTAGCATAACATTAACACAGTGATGAAGGGGAACTTTTTTCCACTGGATAAGAATTAAGGTGAGGGTTCCCGATGGTTAGGGACAAATGCAGTGGCATGGCAGGATGCTGTAAACGGACCAAACTTCAGTCAAGAGAACAACTGAGATAATCCATCCACATACAGGTTAGTCATTAATGTGCTGCTGCATTGCCTGGGCTGTAGTTACATGGTAAGGTTTTAAAAACTGAGCTTTAAAATGAATAGTTGTAATAAAAACTGAGAGAGGCCGACAGTGATCACTTACTTTTTGTAAGGGGCTTGTTGAGATTAAATAGAACAAGTTACAAAGCATTAAAACATGTTAAAAACACAACAGCCTTATTAAACGCAGAGTAGTTTGGGCCCAGAAGTAGGATTGATCACGTCATCACTTAAAGACCGGATAGACACATGGTGGAGTTACTTTGTTGTGTTTGTGTGTGTTTTTAAGTAGTTTTAAACTTTGTGATCCACAACAGGTAACAGTAAAAGATGAACATTTTTAAGCATAATGCTGTTACCAAACTACATTAATGGCCCAAAAACAGACCATAGAAAAAACCGTGGCTATGTGAAAAAAAATGATGACAACTAGTCCTAATTCAGGCTAATTGTTTTTTTGTTTTTTTGTTTTGTTTTCTTCCGACATCCCTCCACACACACAGGCTGTGCTGGCTCACAGAAAGAGTGGGTCATCAACATTATCAGGCAGCTGGTGTTCATAGCAAGCCTCACCAGACAGCTTCAGTCCATATCGGATGTACAGGATGGAGTTAAGGCTCTGCAAGGACATCTGATTTGTAAGTTTGCTTTTTACCACACTCATCTGGGCCAAGAGTAGAGGAAACTGCCTTATCTTCTGCAGCTGGAATTCAAAACAAGTATTTGAACTCGGACACGGCCTGCAGATTAGACTGGGTTTGTTTGGTTTTTCTTTTTCGTGCTTTTCCCACTTTTCTAGCTTGTTGTGCCCTTTTTCTTTCAGGATCTGCAGTTTCCTCCCTGTCCAGTAGAGGCCTCTCTCAGAGAAAGAACAGCTTGGGGATGCAGATGATGACGATTGGAGATCAGACACACCGCCCCCACCTCTCCTTATCCATGCTTAGGTCAGAAGTGGAATGCTCTTTTGCTGTTTGTTAGTTACGGATGGAGTAACACTAACTAAGGAAATACACACAACACAGTGATTGTGAATAAGTCACTCCAAGTGTGAAAAGGTGATAGTCAGAGTGAGACTACACATGAATTATTCAGGAAATGCACACTCAGTGAGAGAATAACTATAATTCAGTGTCACTAGGGGATATAACTTGAAGATGATGTGTCTTCATTTCTGATTCATTTTGAACAGTGATGAATGTGGAAGTAAATGAGCGCGAGCTGATCAAAACGGGCGAGCTGTTTTTACATATTTCTGCAGCCTGGATGCCGTGGGCTTTGTCCACGAGTAAAAGATGACATCGCCCATTTCGGATCTTATATATAGTTATACCTTGGTGTTTTGTAGCATCACCTGACAAACTTTTACTTTCCTGATGTTTAGACTTTCTGATCCCTCCACAGACTCTGCTTTGTCTTTCTACAAAGAGTTGACGACATTAAATACAGATGTTTTAACAGTGCTTGAATGTTTTATTTTGTTTACTCTAGCCTCCAACTCAAACTTTGGTTGCTCCTATGCCCACGTCACTTCCTCCACCAATCAGAATGAGGGTCCGGGTTCAGGAAGACGTCTTCCTGATCCCAGTTCCACAAAGGTCGGTGAAAAGTTTTAAGTTTGAGCAGTACATAAAAATAAATCCCAATCTGATTGGTATAGTGTTTTTTTTGTTGTTGTTTTGTTTTGTTTTTAATTTCTGTTTAATCACCGGTCATTGCTCTGCATCCCAGTGAGGCCAACTCCTGCTCTGTGTCGTGGCTGTGTGAGCAGGCAGCTCAGCGTTACTACCAGAAATGTGGCCTCCTGCCTCGTCTCTCTCTGCAGAAAGAAGGCGCTCTGCTCTCCCCGCAGGACCAGCTACTGGCCGTCCTGCACACAAATGAAGAGGTGAGGTTGGATTTAAAAAAAAAAAAAACCTCAGTGGTTTTATGTTTATTTGGGTTTAGCAAATCAATATTGAAGTCTCCACAAATGAAAACTTTTTTGCGAGCTATTTCAATAAATGTTTCTTCTATCCAGTCTTTAAATGTCTCAATACTACTACCTGGAGCTCTGTATATACAGCTAATGATTACATTTTTACTTTTTTCTTTACAAATTTCAACTGTAATACATTCTAGTACATTATCAATCACCATCGTCATCTTTTCCACCACATTAAATTTCAAGGATTTGTCCACATACAAGGCCACTCCTCCTCCTCCTTTGTTTCGCCTAGTTATAAATGTGAATTCATAACCCTCCAGTTCAAAGTCTGTTCCTTTTTCCATATTGATCCAAGTTTCTGATAAGGCAATGACACTAAATGGATGTGAAAACTGGTTAAGATATTCTTTGATATGACTAAAATTAGCATAGAGACTTCTACAGTTAAAGTGGATAATTGATAATTTATTCTCAGTTTTAATCCTCTGATTGTAGTCTTTATTTGTATAGTAGCAGCAATTGTTATTGTTAGATGAGAAAAAGTTGTTGTCTGGATCTATTTCATATTCCAAGTCGTGTGTATTGTGATCCATATAGTTAAATGTTTTCAGTTCCAATTGATCATATTCTGCAACTGTCTGACTGATGCAGCTGATTCTTCCAGATGTATCTGAGTTCTTCCTTCCAGTGTGTGTCATAAGTGAGTGTGTGGTTGTCTGTTACCTTGTTTGCCGTCCAGATCGTGTTGCTCACTGATATTTTTCGAGATCCGCCATATTTTTAATGGTCAGAACTTTGGCTTCCTCTGGTGATCCGTTTAGTTTAATGAATATTTTGCAGTTCGTCGTCCAAGTGCCTTGGATTTTTCCCAGCTTCTTAAGGTGTCGCGCTTTTTTGGCTATTTCAGCGTTGTGTTTGGTTAGATGTTCATTGATAAAGACATTAGATCCTTTTAATTTTCTTCCTTGTTTCAGCAGCGTAATCTTGTGCTTTCGATTTACAAACCTTAATAATAATAGCCGGTATGTTGCCGTTCCTCCTGGGAAGAGGGTGGCATGCTTCGACAGAGTTACAGTCCAGGGCAATCCCTTTGGACCGCAGGAAAGCAGCCACCTGTTGTTCCGTGGAGCTAATGTCAAGCTCTCCAGGTTCCTCGTTGCTGTCAGCGGTCACCGCCTGAGCGTATGACCGGGGTTTAATATGGAGCCCAGTGATGATGACGTCGTTTATCCTGGAGTATTGTTCCAGGTCAGCGACCTTACTTTCCAGGTATGCAATCTTTTTATCTTTTTCGGCATTTTGGATGCTTTTTACATAGCCCGGCTGCTCCGTCTCTAATTCTGCAGGGTATGATGACTGTTATTTAAAGCTACTAATTAAAGTGTTTATTTAGATTAAAACTTATCATACAAAACATGCACTCAAAAAAGGTGCATCTAAACAAACCTGTTTGAATCAACAGGCCTCTGTACCCTATGTTGCAAACAGTTTTGTTAAACTATATAAAAAACATGAATTTATCTTGCTGGAGAGCACATAATACACACGACAGATTACACATCCAAGCTTTAATCATCATGTCATGCCTGTGGGAGTTACCTGGAAAAAATGCAAAGACTGACTTAACATTAGAGGAAGGCATGTTGTCCAACATCGGTCTAAGGTGTGAGTGAACCAGTTTTTTGGTTGTCACTATGCAGTTTAATAATTCCTACACAAACTAATGGGAACATATCTGATAAAAAATATCATACTGTAAACAATCCTTAGTTTTTAATTTTTGTTATAGGAGGGAACATATGTGGTATTTTAGCATCAGACACTTTCACGGCTGCGCAGCAGTCGTGTGGTGAATTGAGAAAAGGATCCAAAATGCAGGCACTGGCTGGGGTGCGAGTGAATGTTTATTTACAGAGGTGATAAGGTGACAAAAACAGGAGGAGCAGAGCGGGGAGCAAACAAACCTAAACTGGGGAAACCTAAAGAAGTCAACTTAAACCAAACACTAGTGATGTGACGTTCTGTATCGAGGCTTCGAAGCTTGTGTCGAGTAATTGAGGGGGCGTTTCCGCGATGCGCGTATTGAGGCTTGCTTCATTTATGGGAAGAGCTGAAAATGATGACGTCCGAAGCCTCGCTGCCCGGCTGTACCACGTGACTGGTTCATGAAGTGGTTCGAACTTTGTCGCGAGATATGACAGCAATATAAACCCCTCAGACTTCATTCAAAATGTAGGTGTTTGATGGAGAGTTGCGGTTAGTGAGAGTTTGGAGACAGTTTGGAGGTTTATGAGAGTGAGGAGAGAAAGTCAGGAGAGAATGGAGCCAGCTAAGAAGAGGAGGATGTCCTCCCCTGTGTGGGAACATTTTGATTTTATTCCTCCCAACAAGGTATGTAAATTTCTACAGAAGATGTATTTTCATAATAATGATGGTGCAATACAATTTATGTTAAGCGGCTTTACTTTTGTACAAGGTGAAGTGTTTGCTATGTGCCAGGGAGCTGGGATATAACAACAACACCTCATCCATGCTTAGGCACTACAGAGCTTTGCATGAGAATAAGGGGAACACCAATTGTGGAGCAAGACCAGGTGAGCCATCAAATGCAATGATAATATAGGATGCAGTAATGTTACTAAATGATATAACAATATTATACAACTGTAATACGTTCCGTGTGTGATATTTATATTTGTGCTTTGTCTTTATTGTCTTTCCTCAGGAGAACAATCTCCAATAGATGAAGACCTGGTTAGCATGGTGATTGAGGACTCCCAGCCATTTAGCATTGTGGAGGACAAAGGATTCAAAAGATTTGTGAAATCATTAAATCCTAGCTATGTTCTCCCCACTAAAAGGTCATAAAAGCAGTGAAAATTTAGTTTTTACAGAATAAAACGTGGGCAGGACTGAGGCTCAAAGCCTCAGTGTGTAGCTGTCCATACCTCAACGTTACAAAAGCACAACCACTGTCCACACCCCCAACCACACCTCACCTCACAGTAAATGATCATTTCCATTTTAAGCATTTCCAAATGATCATTTTCCATACTGCCAGTATAAATATACACAGTATGCTGCCATCAATACAATATAGATGTTTTACACACTCCTTTTGTTGTTGACATTTACAGGCTGTGTGCAAAAGGCCACACTCTTCAAATTCATGCCAACTAATATTTTTACGTCCAGTAGGTGTCCTAATAGAGCAAATGAAGCTTCAAGAAGCTTTGCACTGGAGTGAACCAATTGGATGAAAAGCTTCAGTGCTTCATGAAGCTTCATCTGCCCATCACTACCAAACACGCACGGGAGGAGGAACAAAATGCACAAAGAAAGATGGCGGAGAGACGCAGACTGAACACCAGGTTACACAGAATTATGCAGACGGACATGGAGTTAAACAGACGACGCAACAGAGAGCACAGGAAAACACAGGGCTTAAATACACGGGGAGTAATCAGGGAATGGGCCACAGGAGGGAGACACAGCTGGGAGAAATTAGGCTAACGAGACAGGGGAGTGGTAAAACTGAACACACTGACATGAAACATGAACTTTCAGAATAAAACAGGACAGAGAACCAGACAGGGCACTGAACTTGACAGGCGGACTCATAAGTAGACACAATAACACCGAGGACAGACAGAGGGAACACAGAAGTGGGAGCAGGCAGGTAAAGAACAGAAACCTAACAAATGGCAAAATCACAGCAGAATACATACTCGGAATGAACAAAAGCATAAGGCAACACAGACTCAGGACCATGACAGACACTTAGTTTTCTGTTTTCTGATGAAGTGGTTCATTTGTGCAGATGATGCCTTAATTTAACGAAAACACAAATCAGACACCAGCTCACAACCTTAAACATGATTATTGTGCTAGCAATTGGGTGTGATCCAGTGATGGATTCATGATTAGCTAACAATGAGGAATGGCAGGGATATTTTTCTTTAGCAAAAGAAACAATAAAACAATGAAAAGACCTCAGGAGACATAAAACTGTTTTACTGGCAAAATATCAAAACTAAAGCCAATAACTTTGCTGATTTTCTCTATCTGTGCAATATTGATTAAGGTTACTGCTCTTTAAGGTAAATATCAAAACTATTACACTGTTTAATCCACACCAATGCATCATATTCTGTAAATGTCCAGTTTTGTTTATTGATCTAAGCCTGAACAGCGACGCGTAGTGTCCAGTAGAGGGCTCTGTTGTTTAGTTAGCGGCAAGCTGCACTTCCAGCTCAGACCGGTTTTTGTGGCGCACATGTCCCAGTAGGCAGCTCTCAATGAAGCGTGAAGCAGCGTGATACCGGACTCTAGCAAAATTAACAATTTGCAGCCCTTGGAATGCGGAGCGAGGTACATGTTTTAAGTTGTATTTGTTTGCTTAACTGATATTTTGTTGTATTTTCTGCATTATTTGAGTTCATATTTGTAATAAGCGTCTAAGAAAATGTATTTTGTGTTTCTGTTTAGTTTTCACGGTGCATTGGTGCACCTGGCGCACTGTTAGATTCTGAATGAATCTCAAAGTAAAAATTACTGCACCCGTCGAGGCTCTCTCTATTTCTTCCTTGGTCCGAGGGACTGCTACAGTGAAAACTCGATCGCTGAGTGAAGGCTACTTGCTAGCTCCCATGCCAGATGAGTGCAGTCCGTGCCACGAGGTGGGTCCGTGTGTCAGCTGTGAGATATTTCTACACCAGTCAAGATCATCTTTGCTTCGTCGCCTACCTCCCCTTTGAACTCTGATGGTTACTTTACGAAGGTGCAGGTATTATGCCCATTAAGGACTTTGCTGATAACAAAGTTAAAATGTCTGCACACTAATTCAGAATTACTTGCCTTAAATATTTTTGTGGTTACAGCCTTAAAGGTATACTGCATTGCACTGAGTAATTACAATCTTTAAATTGTATGGGTTTATTCTTCTTGAAAGTAACGTATATCAGCGGTATTTACAGTTACATTTTGTCTAATATGTGGGTGCTAATCTGTTTATTTATGTGATGTAAACGTCTGATGTGAGCATTGTTTCCAAAAGTAACACTCACGTAAGTTTAAGTCCAGACGTTATCGCATAGAGCAACATACACATTACAGTAACAAAATGTTGAACGCTGCTGAAGAAGCCGACGACTCAGAGCAACAAGGAGTAAGATCCAGCAATCGTGAAAGGCATTTAACTGAAAAGGGTAAAGAAATGCAGGAATATGAGGCAAAGAAAAATGAGAAGGCATTTAACAAAGCTTATGACACTTGGAAGAAGGCAGCTAAAGAAATCAGAACAAAGCTGAAAACTTTCTGCTCACCTGAAGAGCTAAACAATGCCAGTCATGACATAAGAGACAAGCACGCTGTAGTACAACAGCATTATGAACCCATTCGCCGCAGCCAATCCATGACGCCAGACATTGTTAAGCGAATGGATGCTTGTGCAGTGCTTACAATTGACATTTGTGAAGTTGTTGCTAAACGACAGGAAAATATCGATCAGCTCTTTAACGATCGCCTTGAAAAGGAAAGAGTACGAGTGATGTTAAACAAAAGGGACTATGGTTCTGTGTTTGGTGATACAAAAACTGAAACGTCGTTCCCAGAGGGTTCAGTTGCACGCTCAAAGGCAGATTCTACTGGCAGTCGTGAGGTGGAAGCAGAAGCTGAACTTGCAGCCAAAGTGGAACAAGCAAAGGCCACACAAGAAATATTGGCACAGGAAACCAAGATCAGCCAAATGGAAAATGAGTGGAAAATAAAGGAAGTGGAAACAAAGGCAAAGTTGGAGGAGGAAAAGACTAAACTTCAACAGTTAAAGGCAGACAGCGAAGTGAAAGTAGCAGCTGCACGAGTAAGAGCCCTTAGCGCTCAAAATGACATTGAAAGCCATGATCAAGTGTCCTGCTACAACTTAGAAAATTCCGCAAATCTCCCCAACATCGCACCACGGCTCTCTTTAAATCCACAAGCACCAACATTTAGACCTCACAATACTACTCCAGAACGTGAAGAACTTAGCTTAGTTCAAGCCCTCGCCAGCTCTCTTACCCTAAACAGGCTTCCTGTACCTGAGCCCACCATCTTTAGTGGCGACCCCCTAAAGTTTATGGATTGGAAGGTATCCTTTATGGCACTAATTGGTGACAAACCTTTACCTGTGTGTGAGAAAATGTTGTATCTAAAGAGCTATCTTGCAGGTGAAGCACGAAAGGCAGTAGAGGGATATTTTTTCCGCAACAGTGAGCAGGCATACGCAGGCATTTGGAGCGTTTTAGAGGAAAGGTATGGCAGCCCATTTGTTATTCAAAGAGCCTTTAGGGCTAAACTCACAAAATGGCCTAGAATAGCTGCCAATGATCCTAAAGCACTGAGGGAGTTTGCAGATTTTCTCCAAAGCTGTGCAGAGGCTATCCCTCAAGTCAAAGGCCTAGAGATCCTTAATGATTGTGAGGAAAATCACAAGCTTCTAAGAAAACTGCCTGAGTGGATAGTGCAGAGATGGAGCCGCATTGTGGTGGAGGAGCTAGACAAAAGCCAAGACTACCCCAACTTCGCTCGCTTTACAAAGTTCATACAAAATGAAGCTAAAGTAGTTTTCAATCCTGTTGCCTCACCATTCCTAATAAACGAAAGGGCATCAGAAGAGCGGCACGTTAAAAGAGCGAAGGCACTCAGTACTACCATCCAACCAAAGTCTCCACCAATCCCAGTATCTATTTCTAGACCTAAACCCCCATGTTTGTTTTGCAAAGAAGAATCGCACGGCATAGCTAAGTGTCCTGCTTTTGCAGCGAAAACTAGTGATGACAAGAAAGTTTTCATTCAAGAAAATCGTCTCTGCTTCGGGTGTTTGAGAAGGGGTCATGTAACCAAAGAATGCAGAGGACGTCACTCCTGTAGTAAGTGTGGTCGGCGTCACCCCACCTGTCTACACACAGAAAGAGTGAATGAACCTAAAGAAAGGAAAACTGAGGATTCTAAATCCCCAGATGAAGGTGCAAACAAGGAAGTGCATAATGTTATGACTCATGTACTAACAAGGAAACCATCTTCCACATCCAGCATAGTACCAGTATTTGTGTCAGTTGCATCTGAGCCTGAGAAAGAAATACTTACATATGCCCTGCTTGATACCCAGAGTGACTCATCCTTTATTTTAGAGGATTTGGCCTTAGAACTAAATGTAGACGCCCAACCAGTGCAGTTAAAGCTTAGCACCATGACTTCCGTCGACACAGTCGTTGCAAGTAAACTTGCCAACAACTTACAGGTGCGTGGGTTTGATTCTGAGACTCGTGTCCGAATAGAACACGTCTACTCTCGTGACTTTATCCCAGTTGACAAGTCTCATATCCCTACCAAGGAAACGGCACTTCAGTGGCCACACCTTGAAGGCTTAGCTAACAAGTTACAGCCATTACAGAACTGTGAAGTAGGTCTATTGATTGGTTATGACTGCCCATCAGCACTAGCCCCCCTAGAGATCGTCACAGGCAAAATAAACGAACCTTTCGCACAAAGAACCCTACTAGGATGGAGTATTATTGGTTCTGGTAATCCTCACCTAGACAGAGAAGGTAACCAGAGTTATGTGCACAGGATCACAGTCAAAGAAATGCCCATACCATCAGCCACAGAAGTACTCAAAGTCCTAGAGACTGACTTTAATGAGAGAAACTATGAGGATAAGTATGTATCACAGGATGATGTTCGCTTCATACAAATCCTCAGTGATACAATAAAACAAAGACCAGATGGGCACTATGAGATGCCGCTTCCCTTCAAGGGCAATGATCCACCAGCGCTTCCCAACAATAAGAAGTTAGCCACAGTCCGACTGCAACACCTGAAGAAAAGGCTAAAGGCTGATAAACAGTATCATGAACATTACTGTTCCTTTATGAGAGACATTATCAGCAGTGGTGATGCAGAATTAGCACCTCCTTTGTCTGAAGGCAAGACTGCATGGTACATCCCACACCATGGGGTATATCACCCGAAAAAACCAGCCAAGCTAAGAGTTGTCTTTGACTGTTCAGCAAAATTTCTCGGTGTCTCATTAAACGACACTCTTCTCACAGGTCCAGATATGATCAACTCATTGGTGGGGGTACTCTGTCGTTTCAGAAAGGAAAATGTAGCCATAATCTGTGATATCGAGAGAATGTTCCACCAGTTCTCTGTTTGTCCAGACATGCGCAACTATCTGAGATTTCTGTGGTGGCAGGATGGACAATTAGACAAAGAACCCAGAGAGTACAGAATGGCTGTACATCTATTCGGTGCCAGTTCATCCCCTGGATGTGCTAATTTCGGCCTGAAATATTTGGCACAACAGTACAGAGCAGACTATCCTAAGGCCTCAGAGTTTGTTGAACAGAACTTTTATGTAGACGATGGTCTAACTAGTGTCCCATCAGTTAAAGAGGCACAAGAACTCATCACCGAAACACAAGCACTTTGTAGACTTGGCGGTCTACATCTGCACAAGTTCAACTCAAACCAAAGTGATGCGCTTTCCCAGCTGGAACCCTCAGACAGAGCAGACACCACAGAACCGCTCGATTTCGAACCTGACACAACAGCTGAAGGCCATGTGCTCGGCATCCAGTGGTCAATCAAAAATGACACTTTCAGTTTCAAAATAAACACTAAGGACCAACCTCCTACTCGCCGGAGCATACTGTCAGTGATCTCATCCCTGTACGACCCACTAGGGTTCGTAGCTCCCTTCACCTTAAGAGGCAAAGGTATCCTACAGGAACTGTGTCGCAGAGGCATTGAATGGGATGACCCCCTTCCTGACAACTTACGTTCACGGTGGGAGGACTGGAAAGATGGGTTGGAAAGACTAAAATCGGTTGCAGTGCCTAGATGTTACCACCCACCAGAACTAACAGACATTGTAAAGGTGGAACTGCACCACTTTTGTGATGCTAGTGATTTAGGATATGGTGCATGCTCCTATATTAGGTACCTCAGCAACGAGAAGGTCCACTGTAGTCTTGTTATGGCTAAGGCAAGAGTCGCACCTACCAAGGTCACAAGTATCCCGCGATTAGAACTCTCAGCCGCAGTCACATCAGCTAGAATGAGCAGCATGCTAAAAGCAGAGCTTCAGATGTGCATTAATGAAGAGTTCTTTTGGACTGACTCCCAAGTAGTCTTAGCTTATATTAACAATGAGGCACGACGGTTCCACGTCTTCGTTGCCAACCGTGTTCAGTTAATTAGGCAAACTACAGATCCCAGACAGTGGCACTACATTGACACAGCTCAGAATCCTGCAGATTACGCCTCTAGAGGGCTCAGTGCATCAGAAATCATGTCAACATGTTGGTTGTCTGGTCCAAAGTTTCTGAAGGAACATGACATTTCATATGCACCCAGCCCCTCAGCTGTGTTGTTAGTAGGGGATCCAGAAGTCAAAGCAGTCAAAGCTCTCACAACTCAAACAAATGAACAAGACAATATCCTCAGCCGTTTGTCAAGGTTTTCAAGCTGGTCAATGCTCCTTAAAGTGGTTGCAAGGATAAAAAGATTGAGATCCGGCAAAGCCCAGTATGGAAACTTTGTAACAGTAGATGAACGGAAAACAGCTGCTGACACAGTAATAAAGCTCCTTCAGCAGCAGGCCTTTTCTCAAGAGATGGAAGTGTTGAAGGTGGGAGATAACCTTCCGAGTTCAAGTCCCCTGTTTAGAGTAGATCCAGTACTAGATCAAGGACTTCTCCGTGTTGGAGGAAGACTGAAGAAGTCAACACTCTGTCAGGGACTTAAGCACCCCATCATCCTCCCAAAGGACCATCACATTACAAAGTTGATCATTGCTCATTTTCATGCACAGATTTGTCATCAAGGTAGAAGCCAAACTCTCATGGAAATCAGATCGAACGGATTTTGGGTGATTGGTGGGAGCAAGGAAGTTGCAAAACTAATAAGTAAATGTGTTCAATGTCGAAAACTAAGACGTTCACCAGAAGAACAACGCATGTCTGAACTTCCAAAGGAACGAGTTGAAATCTCAGATCCTTTCATGTATTGTGGAATGGACTGTTTCGGACCATTTGTCACAAAACAAGGTCGCAAAGAGCATAAAAGATACGGACTCCTCTTTACATGTCTTTCCTCACGTGCAGTCCACATTGAGATGCTTGAGGATCTTTCTACTGACTCTTTCATCAACGCTCTGAGATGTTTCATCAGCTTAAGAGGAGCTGTTTGTAAGTTGTACAGTGACCAGGGTACAAACTTTATTGGAGCCAAAAATGAGCTAAGAGAGTCTCTTAAACAATGTGACATGGATGCCTTAGAAGCATTCCTTGCCAATAAACAGTGTGAGTTCGTCTTCAATGCCCCATCTGCTAGCCATGCCGGAGGTGTGTGGGAACGACAGATTCGAACCATCCGCAATGTTCTCAATGCCACCATTGCTCAATGCCAAGGCAGGCTGGATGACAGCTCTCTAAGAACTCTATTCTATGAGGCGATGTTTATAGTTAATGGTCGACCACTGAGCGTCGATGGAATCAATGATCCTAAATCTCCTGAACCTCTAACTCCAAATCACCTCATATTGATGAAATCAAAGGTTGCACTGCCTCCACCAGGAAAGTTTGTGAAAGAGGACTTATATGCAAGGAAACGTTGGCGCAGAGTCCAGTATCTCACTGAGCAGTTTTGGAGTAGATGGAAAAGAGAGTACCTTCTGAACATATCTATGAGACAGAAATGGCACCTACCACGTCGAAATCTTAAAGTCAATGACATAGTCATTATCAAAGAAGACATGCTTCCCAGAAATCAGTGGCAACTGGCTCGAGTGGTTGAAGCACCAGAAGAAGATGACGGTTTGGTCCGCAGAGTCAAGCTTCAAGTTGGCGATCGAGGCTTAATAAAGAAGCAGGGAACAGCACACAAACCTCACGTAGTTGAGCGACCTGTTCAAAAGCTTGTAGTTCTATTAGAAAATAACTAATTGATGTTTCAATCAATACTTTCACATCAGGCGTATTTTGCGAAAGTTTATTGATGATGTATTTGAAATTGTGTTCGTTCTTGTAGTAATGTCCATATGTTAAAGCTGGAAATCATGTAAAGAATGTTGTTTGTTATACATGATTTGGTGGGAGTGTAAATGTCCAGTTTTGTTTATTGATCTAAGCCTGAACAGCGACGCGTAGTGTCCAGTAGAGGGCTCTGTTGTTTAGTTAGCGGCAAGCTGCACTTCCAGCTCAGACCGGTTTTTGTGGCGCACATGTCCCAGTAGGCAGCTCTCAATGAAGCGTGAAGCAGCGTGATACCGGACTCTAGCAAAATTAACAATTTGCAGCCCTTGGAATGCGGAGCGAGGTACATGTTTTAAGTTGTATTTGTTTGCTTAACTGATATTTTGTTGTATTTTCTGCATTATTTGAGTTCATATTTGTAATAAGCGTCTAAGAAAATGTATTTTGTGTTTCTGTTTAGTTTTCACGGTGCATTGGTGCACCTCAGCACTGTTAGATTCTGAATGAATCTCAAAGTAAAAATTACTGCACCCGTCGAGGCTCTCTCTATTTCTTCCTTGGTCCGAGGGACTGCTACATATTCTGTAAAATCATATTTTTGTATATGTTGTCCTGTGAGGACATCTGATCTCTGAAAAAACAACTGTTAACAAAGCTGGAAAAACAAACCCACATCTTGATCCTTAAAAAAACATATTAATATGTATCTTAATAACAAAAACAATCACAGCTCAAATAAAAGGCTTCAGCCTACTAATATTAGTTCATAAAATACATTCTCTGCGCCAAAAGTGATGAGTTAAGGTGCCCATGGAGGCAAGGGTGCCACCAGGCATTTGGCCCCGGGGCAGACCCAAGACAGGCTGGAGAGATTATATCTCTCGGCTGGCCTGGGAACGCCTTGGTGTTCATATTTATATTAATATTCTTATTCTTCTATGACAAAAAGTACAAGTGTTCATTTAAGGAAATAAACAGAGCAGTAAGAGATATTTTTCAATTTTTTTTATTTTATTTTTGATTTGCCACCAATTACATGTTTTTATTTGTAATTTTTGTAGTGCTCCATGCTATGTGAACCCCTCACCTGATGTTTTATGTTTATTAGTTTAGTTTAGATTCTAAACTATCAACCCCAACAATCGAATGATCTCCTTTAATAGCAAGCGCTGGGCAACGGTGGAAAGGAAAAACTCCCTTATAAAAAGGGAGAAACCTTTGACAGAACCAGGCTAAGAAAGGGGCAGCCATCTGTCATGACTGGTTGGGGGGTGAGAGGCAGAGGAAAAGAAAAAAGAGAGCACACGTTAGCTATATGTTGCTCACATTGCCTAAAATGAACAACGTATGGTTTTCTGGACTGTGAAAGAAATGTCTCAAGTCAGTTTTCAGTGACGTGACTGAAGACTTTTCTGGATGGCCGTGCGGATGCTTGTCAGAAACAGTTCATTTCCTTTCTTGGAGAAACGAACTCCGTTGTGTAAAAAAATGGAGTTGTCAAAAAACCTGATGTGCGGATGCTCAATAATCACTCCATCGAAGCGGTCGACAGCCTTTCTAATGCTGGCATTCACAGTCTTCCTGTCCTTATTGATTTCGCCTGGATTTCCATATATCCACACTTGACGCTCATTGATGGATGAATATGCAATTGTCATTGAGGGGAACTCTGTGTGCAATTGCATCAATTCCTTCTCAATGACAGAAGAAAGTTCATAAGCAGAAAAGAGTCCCAAATCATTGCCCCCAGCATGGATTACCAGTATGTCAGGTGGGCTCTGTGTGGATAGCTCCTTATAAAAACAAGGAAGGACTCCCCCCCAGCGCATTCCTCGTTTGCCAAACCACTGGACTTTGGTATTAAGTCCGAAATTTTCTCCGAAAATCTCTTTTGCTTCACCCTTGGCTCGTCTAATGTAACTGGACCCAATGATCCACACGTTTGTTTCTCTCTGGTCTTCTGGGCTCTCTTTCTTTTTCGGTGTGTTTTCACAGGTGTTGGTATCGCTCAAGGCCGTATCGTTTGTTTTCTGACCTGGGAGTCGGATAGTCCTGGACCAGGGACTTTTTTGGATGCTCTGTGTCACTACTGATTGTTCTGGCCTCTTGTTGTCTTTCAGTGTGTTTTCAGATGTTTTGGTATCACCCAAGGTCATATCGTTCATTGTTTTAACTAGGTGTTGGATATTCTTTGGCGGAAAACTTTTTCGGATGCTCTGTGTCACTGCTGCTTGTTCTGGCCTCTTGTTGTCTTTCAGTGTGTTTTCAGAGGTTTTGGTATCACTCAAGGTCATATTGTCCATTTTCTCAACTAGTTGTTGGATAGTCCTTGACGAAGAACTTTTCTGGATGCTCTGTGTCACTGCTGCTTGTTCTGGCCTCTTGTTGTCTTTCAGTGTGTTTTCAGAGGTTTTGGTATCACTCAAGGTCATATTGTCCATTTTCTCAACTACGTGTTGGATAGTCCTTGACGAAGAACTTTTCTGGATGCTCTGTGTCACTGCTGCTTGTTCTGGCCTCTTGTTGTATTTTGGAGTGTTTTCAGAGGTTATGGTATCACTCGAGGTCGTAACGTCCATTTTCTCAACTAGTTGTTGGAAAGTCCTTGGCGCATAACTTTTCTGGATGCTCTGTGTCACTGCTGCTTGTTCTGGCCTCTTGTTGTATTTTGGAGTGTTTTCAGAGGTTATGGTATCACTCGAGGTCGTAACGTCCATTTTCTCAACTAGTTGTTGGAAAGTCCTTGGCGCATAACTTTTCTGGATGCTCTGTGTCACTGCTGCTTGTTCTGGCCTCTTGTTGTATTTTGGAGTGTTTTCAGAGGTTATGGTATCACTCGAGGTCGTAACGTTAATTTTCTCAACTACGTGTCGGATATTCCTTGACAAAGAACTTTTCTGGATGCTCTGTGTCACTGCTGCTTGTTCTGGCCTCTTGTTGTATTTTGGAGTGTTTTCAGAGGTTATGGTATCACTCGAGGTCGTAACGTCCATTTTCTCAACTACGTGTTGGATAGTCCTTGACGAAGAACTTTTCTGGATGCTCTGTGTCACTGCTGCTTGTTCTGGCCTCTTGTTGTATTTTGGAGTGTTTTCAGAGGTTATGGTATCACTCGAGGTCGTAACGTCCATTTTCTCAACTACGTGTTGGAAAGTCCTTGGCGCATAACTTTTCTGGATGCTCTGTGTCACTGCTGCTTGTTCTGGACTCTTGTTGTCTTTTGGTGTGTTTTGAGAGGTTTTGGTATCACTCAAGTTCATATTGTTCTTTTTCTGAACTTGGAGTTGGATAGTCCTTGAAGAAGAACCTTTTTGGATGCTCGGAGTCACTGCTGTTTCTTTTTTCTCAGTGTCTATTCTCATCCTCTTTCTCTCTGGAGAGTAGCTCTCAGAGTTGTTTTTGCTGCCTTTTGAAATCTGACTGTATCGTCTTTTCAACACAGTTTTTTCTTCACAGATTCGTCTCTTTTTCCTTGGTGGAGAGCAGCTGTCGGGACTTCTGCAATTCTGTGCAGCATAATCCGGGCCTCGCTTCCTCTTGAGTGGAAGCTGGAAATGTGTTTCTTCAGAATTTGGCTCTGGATTTTGGTGGTCCATTGTAGTAAAGCCAGCGTAAGCTTGTTGACTTTTGCCGTGTTTACTCTGAGACATGTTAGAGTGTTGATGAAGTGACTGTGTTAAAGGTTCAACTGTTTTAAAATGTTTCTCAGGTTTACCTTTGAATGCTGCAATCTTGAGTGTTGCAAATAAACTGACTGAAAGTTTGGGATTCTTACCCCTACTTATAGATTCACTACTATGACATCATAATGATGTCATAACAAAATGTAACAGTAACATTCTTTTTTCTTCTTCTTTCTTTTAAATTTGGTGTTATTGTCTATAGGGCTTTGGAACGTGATGTCACGGGAGGGGGCGTGGCCTCCGGGCACCATTCTAGCAGGCCAAACAAAGGTACGGTGGCCCTGAGAGGCCAAACGGACTGCAACTTCAGAAAACACTTGCAAAAAGAAAAATGCTGCAAAAAGAAAAACACTTGCAAAAAGAAAAATGCTGCAAAAAGAAAAACGCTGCAAAAGCACACACAACACAACGGAAATAGGAAAAAAATACAACAGAAATGTTTCTGGGGAGACAATAACCGGACGCACCAGTTGCACGAACCAAAACATGCTAACAAGTGCACTGGGACTGGGAGACACTTCAAAGAAGTGGAGTGGCCAAAGAGTAAACTTTCAAAAGTAAGTTCTGAATAATATGTCACTTATTTATGTGCTAATGTTTAATAATGAGGAACATTAGAACATTACTGTTGGCCACATGCCGGCAAAGTTATGTGACATTAGCGATGTTTGTACTTTCAGCATTTACTTTGTTTTAAAGCCTTTACTTTATACGCCAGATAGTCGACCTTAATCTTACAGAGAATCTGATGATTTTGTGGATAATTAAAGTCAGTCATATATCCACAAACACAACAGGCTGAAAGTCAGTGATGCTGCTCGGTTTGCAGTCCTGAATATTACGGAACAAGCAGGATTCACTGCACTGTTAATGTTTTGCAAGTGTTTTCTGAAGTTGCAGTCCGTTTGGCCTCTCAGGGCCACCGTAGCTTCCCGATGGTTAGGGAAAAATGCAGTGGCATGGCAGGATGCTGTAAACGGACCAAATTTCAGTCAAGAGAACAACTGAGATAATCCATCCACATACAGGTTAGTCATTAATGTGCTGCTGCATTGCCTGGGCTGTAGTTACATGGTAAGGTTTTAAAAACTGAGCTTTAAAATGAATAGTTGTAATAAAAACTGAGAGAGGCCGACAGTGATCACTTACTTTTTGTAAGGGGCTTGTTGAGATTAAATAGAACAAGTTACAAAGCATTAAAACATGTTAAAAACACAACAGCCTTATTAAACGCAGAGTAGTTTGGGCCCAGAAGTAGGATTGATCACGTCATCACTTAAAGACCGGATAGACACATGGTGGAGTTACTTTGTTGTGTTTGTGTGTGTTTTTAAGTAGTTTTAAACTTTGTGATCCACAACAGGTAACAGTAAAAGATGAACATTTTTAAGCATAATGCTGTTACCAAACTACATTAATGGCCCAAAAACAGACCATAGAAAAAACCGTGGCTATGTGAAAAAAAATGATGACAACTAGTCCTAATTCAGGCTAATTGTTTTTTTGTTTTGTTTTTTTCCCGACATCCCTCCACACACACAGGCTGTGCTGGCTCACAGAAAGAGTGGGTCATCAACATTATCAGGCAGCTGGTGTTCATAGCAAGCCTCACCAGACAGCTTCAGTCCATATCGGATGTACAGGATGGAGTTAAGGCTCTGCAAGGACATCTGATTTGTAAGTTTGCTTTTTACCACACTCATCTGGGCCAAGAGTAGAGGAAACTGCCTTATCTTCTGCAGCTGGAATTCAAAACAAGTATTTGAACTCGGACACGGCCTGCAGATTAGACTGGGTTTGTTTGGTTTTTCTTTTTCGTGCTTTTCCCACTTTTCTAGCTTGTTGTGCCCTTTTTCTTTCAGGATCTGCAGTTTCCTCCCTGTCCAGTAGAGGCCTCTCTCAGAGAAAGAACAGCTTGGGGATGCAGATGATGACGATTGGAGATCAGACACACCGCCCCCACCTCTCCTTATCCATGCTTAGGTCAGAAGTGGAATGCTCTTTTGCTGTTTGTTAGTTACGGATGGAGTAACACTAACTAAGGAAATACACACAACACAGTGATTGTGAATAAGTCACTCCAAGTGTGAAAAGGTGATAGTCAGAGTGAGACTACACATGAATTATTCAGGAAATGCACACTCAGTGAGAGAATAACTATAATTCAGTGTCACTAGGGGATATAACTTGAAGATGATGTGTCTTCATTTCTGATTCATTTTGAACAGTGATGAATGTGGAAGTAAATGAGCGCGAGCTGATCAAAACGGGCGAGCTGTTTTTACATATTTCTGCAGCCTGGATGCCGTGGGCTTTGTCCAGGAGTAAAAGATGACATCGCCCATTTCGGATCTTATATATAGTTATACCTTGGTGTTTTGTAGCATCACCTGACAAACTTTTACTTTCCTGATGTTTAGACTTTCTGATCCCTCCACAGACTCTGCTTTGTCTTTCTACAAAGAGTTGACGACATTAAATACAGATGTTTTAACAGTGCTTGAATGTTTTATTTTGTTTACTCTAGCCTCCAACTCAAACTTTGGTTGCTCCTATGCCCACGTCACTTCCTCCACCAATCAGAATGAGGGTCCGGGTTCAGGAAGACGTCTTCCTGATCCCAGTTCCACAAAGGTCGGTGAAAAGTTTTAAGTTTGAGCAGTACATAAAAATAAATCCCAATCTGATTGGTATAGTGTTTTTTTGTTGTTGTTGTTGTTGTTGTTGTTGTTGTTTTTAATTTCTGTTTAATCGCCGGTCATTGCTCTGCATCCCAGTGAGGCCAACTCCTGCTCTGTGTCGTGGCTGTGTGAGCAGGCAGCTCAGCGTTACTACCAGAAATGTGGCCTCCTGCCTCGTCTCTCTCTGCAGAAAGAAGGCGCTCTGCTCTCCCCGCAGGACCAGCTACTGGCCGTCCTGCACACAAATGAAGAGGTGAGGTGACACTGAGGAGAGCCAGAAGTGACCATACTTGGACCACAGACAATTTAAAAGATGCTGAAGACTACCATGATTGGTTGATGAAGTCTGATCACGAGTGTTTAAGACAAATGTTGTCACCGTTGCTATCTTGGATTTAAAAAAAACAAAACAACCCACAGTGACAAGAGGACGGCTATGACTGTGAAACAGCTTGCATGTCAGCCAGTGAGCATACTCCTTTTCTTAGGCAAAGTATGGCCAAAATTCATAAAATAGACTTTCTCATAGACAAAGAGGTCTTTTCATTAAATCACTGATAGAAGGAATGGAGGTTCTAGGTCCTTCCACAATGACTTCATCTTTCTTACCCAGATGAGGCGTGCAGGTTTTAGACTGTATGATTCTGGTAAGAAGGTGAAGGGCTGATTATGTTAACAAGCTGCCTGAGAAACTACAATCTGAGAAACTGTAAAGATTAGAACCATTTCTATTACCAGACTGGATGCTGACTTGCTTTTGGAGCCAGCTTCCAGAAGACACTGAAGGAATCACAGTTTTTGGGATTGAATCCTTGGCTTCACTTTCCCGCACCAGTGCAGGATAACTGATGGGTTTGTGTTGTGGGTTCTGGCTGACGTTTGCTCGTGGGGATCTCCCTCCTCTCCCTGAGCGATACAAGAAGGCCTGTCAAAGTCTAGCAGTGGGTGAGCAACACAGAGGAAATGCATTATAAAACGGACACATGTGCATTCTTGTATTCTGTTATGAAGTACCATCTCTTTCTACCTGTAGATGAGAACAAGCGTGTCTCCCGGCTATGTGAGGTTCGGGACCAGGGTTCCTCCGTGTCAGGACTCCAAATGTCTCGGTTTGGCCGCCTCTTCCCTCAGCCCGCTCCTCCGTGCCCTAAAACTTCAGGCCAGCCTCACGGAGCTGCGAATTTCTGGAAACCGTATGTCTGACGACCTTCTCCCTGAGCTGATTGCCACAACGCTCACCATGCCTCGTCTGCAGCTGCTGGACATTTCTGCCAACTGCATTACAGGGGACGGCCTGGAGAAGGCTGTAAATGCTTTAAAGGGACAGAGTGCACCTGCATTCCCGGTAAGGGCCTCAGCTAGCCAATAGTGGCAGCTCCAGGTTTACCATCTAACCTGTATTTAAGTACCTCTGGTCTTAATAACTACCTTAGATCTTAATAACAAGCTAACCTGATTCATATCAATGATATCTGTCAGAGAGAATTGGCTCTCGTGATCATTTGCTTTTTCTGCTCGTTTCCACTCAAAGTGCCTGGAGGAGCTGGACCTCAGTATGAACCCACTGGGGGACGGCGTGTCTGAGTCTCTGTCCTGTCTGCTGTCCTGCTGCCCTGTGCTAGCCAAGCGGTCTCTGCAGGTCTCACTGCTCATTTCCTTCAGCAGCATCGACTGCTGCTAGCCAGCGCGCTCACAGGTGACTCTCTAACAAGCAGCTGACTGAAGCCTTAAGCTTCACTGAACTCCCATCCATAAGCAAAACTGCAACTAACTTTACATCTTCTGAACGTTCAGGCACAGGCCATTTGAAAGCAGTGTGCCTGTCCCTCAATCCCCTGGGCTCCACCGGCTTTGAGCTGGTGTTAAAGACTCTGCCCCTCCACTGCCTCCCACACGTGGACCTGTCAGCTGTCTGCAGAGGGCCTGCTGATTACCCGGCACTGGAACACCTCGCCAAAGTCCTGTCACAGGTGTGCACGCAAAAATCATGCAATGTCATTTATTGTCGAAAGATATAATTGTGCAATCAGGTTAAGACTTTTGTGTTTTTGCAGGACGAGTGCTCTCTGACCCACCTCAGCCTGGCTGCAAATGGGCTGACAGACAGCAGTGTAGCTACCTTGGCGAGGTGTGTGTGTGTGTGTGAGGGCGTCATTTCTACGGCTCAGTTATTACTCATGTTAGTGGGGCTTTGCCTTTGTTTAAATTGTCACTCTTTACTGGCCTGTTGGACTTTTTCTTATTATTTCACAGGTGCCTCTCGTCGTGTCCCACACTGGTGAGTCTGAATCTGTCAGGAAATCCGTCTGTTACATCAGTGGGACTTCACAACATCCTGGCGTCTGTCAGAGAGGCCCGTCGACCACTGACACTTCTAAACCTCGAAGGTATGTCTGAACTTGGAGATACTCCATGGAGTTCCTTTTTTTTTCTAAAGCTATTCTTAGATTCACCGTTTCACACTAATTCACAATTTGGATTTCTTTGATGTTTTTATCACCTGTGCAAAGTTGTACTTGGCAACAGTTTCTTTCTTGCTATCAGTGCGTTTCCTTTTGACGCATTTCTAAGTTTGAACATTTAGTATGTATGCACAGAGGTGTTACATGATGATTACACACACAGACATTACAATATAGAAGTGTGGTTTAAAGATTTAAAAAAAAGATTAGCTGTGAATTAATTTTCCATTTTATGGAGCAGAAAACATTGCTGAACGCTAGCTAACAGGCTACATTTGGATGTCAAATATTTATAGGGGGGAAAATGGAAATTATGGATATGAAATAAAATGATTCTTTGTTGCTTAACCTGCAGGTTGTCAGGTCTCTGGCCCCTGGGAGAGTCAAGACCTGGACAGTTTGTCAGAGCTGGTCCAGGATATCCGTCTTTGCTCTCAGACCCTCAACAAGCTGGACCGACAGACCTTGAAGCAGAGCTGGGACAGGACTCAGTCACACGGACACTTTCTCGACCGAAACTCCAAGTGCCTCCTCTCTGCCACCTCTACTTGAGGGTGGCAGGTGTGTTCATAATAAATAATTAATAATGAATTATTAATTTCCTAATAATTCATAATAAAAGTGGTCATTTTTATAAACATTTTGTTTAATGAGGCTACACCAAAAAGAAACAAGATAAAAACAAAATAAAGTGACATGGCGTCCACCGACAGTCTGTGGATAGCTTGTGTTTTATGCATTTTTGTCTGCCTTATTTATACATGTAAAGCTCTGTATCTGTATAAAGAGTTTGTGTTAGTGTGTGAGAGGTTTTGTGTCACAATGGTCCTGTTTTGTAGGATTTGATTTAAAAAAACAAACATAATTAAAGTAACCAACGATGCTATACGTTGACATCGTTCTTTCACTGTAAGACAAAGCAGGCTATGGTGAATAATCACAGCGATTTTCAGCTCTGAAGAAATCTATCTAGGAGCTATGACAGTGTAAAGACACCCTGCAATTTTAAATGTGTGGCGACATTTGAATGAGGCGCGTACCAGTAGAGGGAGCCAACGCACCACGAATGGTACACAGCCACAGATGCGCTTTGTGCAATGTATTTGTGACATGCAGGAGTGTCCGCAAAGAAATGTGGATAAGTTGTAAATCAAAAGCTAAAGAGCTCATTCTTGCACTGTTTTGATCAGAACACACGTGGGAATGTTCAAGTGTTGAGAATTTGTAATTATAAAGTGAATTAGGGAACGATATTAGATACTGCCACTGGCTAGATTTCAACCTGGGTCTCTCGCTCCCAAAGCGCGTTCTCTACGCCGCGGCCTGCCCTATAATATATTTCAAGCGTTTACCACAACTGAGAGGTGAAAACTGCCGTTTCTTCGTCTTACAAAATGTTCTGTAACTCCAAAAGTACACGGACTGTCGACATCATTCTTTCACTGTAACAATCAGCAGGCTTTAATAAAAAAGGGAAAAAAAATCAAGGCGGTTTTCAGGTCTCTAAAGAAAAATACATCTAGGAGATATGAGGAGTTGAAAACGCCTCTGTTACAGAATTTCAGCTGTCATTTTCACTCAAGTCTCCATAGACTTTGAATGTGGACATTTTTTAACTGTGTTGCTTCGAGGCCATTTGCGAGAAAACGGCAACTCCTACAATAATGACAGTGCCATTTTGTTAAAGGCAAGAAAAATACCTACATTTTGATGTATAATTTGTGTTAATGAAGGCAAAATTGAGCGTTTGTTCGGACATGAAGAAGAGATTGAGAAAGCGACAATGCATGGTGTGTTTGGCGTCCATAGCAACCATAACAACCAATATTGATTGATGGAAGAGATTTTGAGACAGGGGTAAAAAAAAAAAAAAGGCAGAGAGAGCCCATTCTGTAGGCTCGCCTGTAGGCTTCTAGCAAGCGTAGCAAGTGAATTTCAGAGCCAGGGATTTTTTTTTTTTTTTTTTTTTTTTTTTTTGTGTCCCCAGCATATGGTCCGCATGGGATTCGAACCACTGCCCTCTGTCCTCAATCTCTGCCATGGGGCCTGTCACGTTCCCATGAGCCACTCGGCGGCCCGGAATGACAGGGCAAAAGTGCTATATTTAAAGTGCACACCTGCGCAGCCGCACCCCAATTTTCGGCTCTTTTTCATTAGCTGGACACCAGGCCTTATCTAGTCAGCCGTTCCAACCACATCCCTGCCAATGTGTGCCTACGTCAAGCCGCATACAAGTGTAACGCTCACAATTTTCTGCTATCACTCTAAGGCAACTTAAGTGTTAGTGACGTCACACCTATGCGCCACTGCCCTCTGTGGAGAATGGGAGAAATGTGCTTGCACCTCAACCTATGGACTCAGACGGACATTCAATCATCATCTTCCTCACTCAAGGTAACCTTATGGCTTGTAGGAACACTGCACGTGTATGATAAGACTGTAGCCGTTCAACCGGCCCTCGTAAGGTTGCTGAAGACAGTGAACACCGTGGAATTCTCAGTATCACTGTGGCCCTGGGTTTTTCCACTGTCCTGCTAAGTGCTTATGTAATTGTAACCAACATAGGAGAGAGACGTAACATCGTGGAAGAGACATAAAGTGAGTAAAAACGATCTAAATGCATTTAGAATATATTTAGAACTACAAATTACACTTTTCTTAGCAATTATTGTTTTTTATGTCAAGCTTCAAGCTAGCTTCTTTATTGGGGCTTGGGACCAGCAAAAGTGACCCGAAATTTGGTCTTTAAGTCTGGTCATTAGCATGTCTGGACCCAAACTACACTGCAGGTCCCAAAGTCAAATGATCACTGAGAGTTAAAAATCTGTCTGAAGTTAGAAGTTAGCAGAGAGTTAGCTCGCTAGTTTCCGTCTAAATATAATATACCAGGTTCTGACTGAGGGATTTCTAAAACAAACTAGAAAAAATTGCATTTCCTGCGAAAATGCTGTGTGGATGCCTTACGCTGAAGATTTCTGCTGAAAAAAGCAGAAAAAGTTGAAAAAACAAAAAACATTGCCCTGAGCAAGATTCGAACCTGGCCTTTCTGATCTATAGGCGGCGTCTCACCTTACTGGACCAAACTGATTCTTACAAAGAAGAGGTGGAGAGACTGACAATTCTGGTGAAATTAGCAGAAGCTGCTTAGTATTGTGCTAATAAGAGGTGAAAAGGCTAAACATTTAGCAGAAAAGAGGTGAATCAGAAGAAGTTCTGCTGAAAAGAGGTAAAGAAGCAAAAAGATGAGTTGAAAAGAGGTGTAGAAGTGCTTGCTGAAGATGGCTGTATGTGTAATGACACACTGGAGAGTGTCAAGAAAGCAGAGCGCATGCAAGCAGGGAACATGTGTAGCAACTGTCACAGGTAGGATTCGAAACTCTGCCCCCGGGTCTCACGGCAGCTGCCCTACCCTCTGAGCCAAATGAGTTCTGGTCTCAAGCAAATATATGATGAGAGAGAAAATGTGCACTGTGGAGCAGAAGCTCAAATTAGCAGAAAAGAGGTGAAGAGGAAGAACTTTGTTGTGAAATGAGGTAAAGAAACTGAAATTTGTGCTTAAAACAAGTGAAAAAGCTGAACTCTGAAATCCTGCTAAAACAGTAGTAGAGGCTGATATTTTTCAGCTACTCACTGAGCCAAACTGGTTCTCACGTAACTGAAAAAAGGTGGAAAAGCTTAAAATTCTAATGAAAACAGCAGAAGAGGCTAAGTGCACTGTGGAGCAGGAGCTCTAATTAGCAGAAAAGAGGTGAAGAGGAATAATTTCTGCTGAAAAGAGGTAAAGAAGCAAAAAGCCGAGTTGAAAAGAAGTGCTTGCTGAAGATGGCTGTATGTGTAATGACACACTGGAGAGTGTCAAGAAAGCAGAGCGCATGCAAGCAGTGAACATGTGTAGCAGCTGTCACAGGTAGGATTCGAACCTCTGCCACCGGGTCTCACGACAGATGCCCTACCCTCTGAGCCAAATGAGTTCTGGTCACAAGCAAAGATATGATGAGAGGGAAAATGTGCACTGTGGAGCAGCAGCTCAAATTAGCAGAAAAGAGGTGAAGAGGAAGAACTTTGTTGTGAAATGAGGTAAAGAAACTGAAATTTGTGCTTAAAACAAGTGAAAAAGCTGAACTCTGAAATCCTGCTAAAACAGCAGAAGAGGCTGATATTTTTCAGCTACTCATTGAGCCAAACTGGTTCTCACGTAACTGAAAAAAGGTGGAAAAGCTTAAAATTCTAATGAAAACAGCAGAAGAGGCTGAGTGCACTGTGGAACAGAAGCTCAAATTAGCAGAAAAGAGGTGAAAACAGCAGAAGAGGGTGAGATTTGTGCTGATAAGAGGTGAAACTGCAGAACCAATCAGAGGTACTGCTTCTGTCTGCTTCATCAGGCTGTGTACTTGTATGTATTTCTGCCATAGACTGTTAACCAGAATCTGAGGTCCATATTAGAAAAGCTGCTAAAATCATTAAACTTTGCAGAATTGTAATAAATTATCAATATGAATTACCGGTCTGTGATAGTGTATAAATTTGTAGTTAAAAAAAAAACATGTGGGCCAAGGTGGAATCGAACCCACGACCTCTGGTCTGAAGAGCGGTGTCATTACCAATCGCGCCACCTCTAAGGGGGCGGGCGCTTTGAAAAAAAGGGTGATGAGGAGTCAGAATTAGATCGCGGTGAGACGCGAAAAACGCCGTTTTTTGGAGTTACAAAACGTCGTGTAACTCAAAAACTAGGTGGGATAGAAGCATAATTCTTGCACTGGGTGAATCAGCGGACTTTGGTGTACTTTGACTGCGATTTACATAGCTCTTTGTATCTCCGTCGCGGAGATATGACGAGAGAAGAAACGGCTTCATTTTCGGAATTTGAAAAATGAGAGGAGGACAGATTTCCACCCCTCAAACAAGTCTAACTCATCTCAGAACGGTAATAGGTGAGAAAATAATTCTTGAATTGTGAGTGTCAGGAGTGTCTGAAGATATACAGGGACAAGCCTCATGTCTTAACTTTGCTTCGTTAAGGAGATATGACGATTTGAAAATGCCTTCAGTTTCAGTATTTCAGCTCTGAGTTTCACAACCTCCCCATAGACTTTGAATGGGGAGTTTTTAGACCATGTGTCACTTCGAGGCAAATTGTGAAAAAAACGTAACTCTCACAATAATTATAGTGACACTGTCTTAAAGCCAGCAAAAATACCTACGTTTTGATGTATAATTTGTGGAAGTTGAGTGGAAATTGAGCGAGTAGCAAGGAGTTGTTCAGACATGAAGAGAAAATTCAGAACGGACGAGTGTGCAGTGGGAGTTAATTGCATAGCAACCATAGCAACACATGTATTTTCTGAAAAATCACAAAGTTGTAACTGAAAACTTAAAGAGTCATTACATGAAAACGGTAACAGATATGAAAAAGCTGAATCACACAGGAATAGCCCAATCATCTGAGAACGTTTTAAAGTTTGAATGGAGTTTCTAGGTGAAAGTATGAGGAAGTAGTTAAGTTTCAAAGACAAGCAAGTTTTAGCAGAATTGTAGAAGTTTCCCATTCATTTCAATGGGACAAATTAAAGGAAAAAAGTGTAATATTTTAAAAAGTATAATAGTAATAAGTACCAAAAGATATAGCAGTCGAAAGCAGAAATAGCAGAACAGTTTAGAGTTTGAATGGTAAAAATCGGCTGAAAACTGAGGGAGTAGTTAAGCGGCAAAGAAACGGAGCAACTAGAATAATAAAGGATAAAGAATAAAGAGAAACAGGATCTCAATAGTGTGGATGCCTACGGCATCCACCCAATTAAAAGGCACAGCTCTGCTATCACTTCTGACATACATGAAGACCGGAAAGTAAGCAGCAGTGATGTTTGTAGGGTTACTGAAGTTTGGCTAGCTGGTATATAGTGATGTGCTATGTGACTAGCGAAACAGCTATGTTAGCATAACATTAACACAGTGATGAAGGGGAACTTTTTTCCACTGGATAAGAATTAAGGTGAGGGTTCCCGATGGTTAGGGACAAATGCAGTGGCATGGCAGGATGCTGTAAACGGACCAAACTTCAGTCAAGAGAACAACTGAGATAATCCATCCACATACAGGTTAGTCATTAATGTGCTGCTGCATTGCCTGGGCTGTAGTTACATGGTAAGGTTTTAAAAACTGAGCTTTAAAATGAATAGTTGTAATAAAAACTGAGAGAGGCCGACAGTGATCACTTACTTTTTGTAAGGGGCTTGTTGAGATTAAATAGAACAAGTTACAAAGCATTAAAACATGTTAAAAACACAACAGCCTTATTAAACGCAGAGTAGTTTGGGCCCAGAAGTAGGATTGATCACGTCATCACTTAAAGACCGGATAGACACATGGTGGAGTTACTTTGTTGTGTTTGTGTGTGTTTTTAAGTAGTTTTAAACTTTGTGATCCACAACAGGTAACAGTAAAAGATGAACATTTTTAAGCATAATGCTGTTACCAAACTACATTAATGGCCCAAAAACAGACCATAGAAAAAACCGTGGCTATGTGAAAAAAAATGATGACAACTAGTCCTAATTCAGGCTAATTGTTTTTTTGTTTTTTTGTTTTGTTTTTTTCCGACATCCCTCCACACACACAGGCTGTGCTGGCTCACAGAAAGAGTGGGTCATCAACATTATCAGGCAGCTGGTGTTCATAGCAAGCCTCACCAGACAGCTTCAGTCCATATCGGATGTACAGGATGGAGTTAAGGCTCTGCAAGGACATCTGATTTGTAAGTTTGCTTTTTACCACACTCATCTGGGCCAAGAGTAGAGGAAACTGCCTTATCTTCTGCAGCTGGAATTCAAAACAAGTATTTGAACTCGGACACGGCCTGCAGATTAGACTGGGTTTGTTTGGTTTTTCTTTTTCGTGCTTTTCCCACTTTTCTAGCTTGTTGTGCCCTTTTTCTTTCAGGATCTGCAGTTTCCTCCCTGTCCAGTAGAGGCCTCTCTCAGAGAAAGAACAGCTTGGGGATGCAGATGATGACGATTGGAGATCAGACACACCGCCCCCACCTCTCCTTATCCATGCTTAGGTCAGAAGTGGAATGCTCTTTTGCTGTTTGTTAGTTACGGATGGAGTAACACTAACTAAGGAAATACACACAACACAGTGATTGTGAATAAGTCACTCCAAGTGTGAAAAGGTGATAGTCAGAGTGAGACTACACATGAATTATTCAGGAAATGCACACTCAGTGAGAGAATAACTATAATTCAGTGTCACTAGGGGATATAACTTGAAGATGATGTGTCTTCATTTCTGATTCATTTTGAACAGTGATGAATGTGGAAGTAAATGAGCGCGAGCTGATCAAAACGGGCGAGCTGTTTTTACATATTTCTGCAGCCTGGATGCCGTGGGCTTTGTCCAGGAGTAAAAGATGACATCGCCCATTTCGGATCTTATATATAGTTATACCTTGGTGTTTTGTAGCATCACCTGACAAACTTTTACTTTCCTGATGTTTAGACTTTCTGATCCCTCCACAGACTCTGCTTTGTCTTTCTACAAAGAGTTGACGACATTAAATACAGATGTTTTAACAGTGCTTGAATGTTTTATTTTGTTTACTCTAGCCTCCAACTCAAACTTTGGTTGCTCCTATGCCCACGTCACTTCCTCCACCAATCAGAATGAGGGTCCGGGTTCAGGAAGACGTCTTCCTGATCCCAGTTCCACAAAGGTCGGTGAAAAGTTTTAAGTTTGAGCAGTACATAAAAATAAATCCCAATCTGATTGGTATAGTGTTTTTTTGTTGTTGTTGTTGTTTTGTTTTTAATTTCTGTTTAATCGCCGGTCATTGCTCTGCATCCCAGTGAGGCCAACTCCTGCTCTGTGTCGTGGCTGTGTGAGCAGGCAGCTCAGCGTTACTACCAGAAATGTGGCCTCCTGCCTCGTCTCTCTCTGCAGAAAGAAGGCGCTCTGCTCTCCCCGCAGGACCAGCTACTGGCCGTCCTGCACACAAATGAAGAGGTGAGGTGACACTGAGGAGAGCCAGAAGTGACCATACTTGGACCACAGACAATTTAAAAGATGCTGAAGACTACCATGATTGGTTGATGAAGTCTGATCACGAGTGTTTAAGACAAATGTTGTCACCGTTGCTATCTTGGATTTAAAAAAAAAAAAACAACCCACAGTGACAAGAGGACGGCTATGACTGTGAAACAGCTTGCATGTCAGCCAGTGAGCATACTCCTTTTCTTAGGCAAAGTATGGCCCAAATTCATAAAATAGACTTTCTCATAGACACAGAGGTCTTTTCATTAAATCACTGATAGAAGGAATGGAGGTTCTAGGTCCTTCCACAATGACTTCATCTTTCTTACCCAGATGAGGCGTGCAGGTTTTAGACTGTATGATTCTGGTAAGAAGGCGAAGGGCTGATTATGTTAACAAGCTGCCTGAGAAACTACAATCTGAGAAACTGTAAAGATTAGAACCATTTCTATTACCAGACTGGATGCTGACTTGCTTTTGGAGCCAGCTTCCAGAAGACACTGAAGGAATCACAGTTTTTGGGATTGAATCCTTGGCTTCACTTTCCCGCACCAGTGCAGGATAACTGATGGGTTTGTGTTGTGGGTTCTGGCTGACGTTTGCTCGTGGGGATCTCCCTCCTCTCCCTGAGCGATACAAGAAGGCCTGTCAAAGTCTAGCAGTGGGTGAGCAACACAGAGGAAATGCATTATAAAACGGACACATGTGCATTCTTGTATTCTGTTATGAAGTACCATCTCTTTCTACCTGTAGATGAGAACAAGCGTGTCTCCCGGCTATGTGAGGTTCGGGACCGGGGTTCCTCCGTGTCAGGACTCCAAATGTCTCGGTTTGGCCGCCTCTTCCCTCAGCCCGCTCCTCCGTGCCCTAAAACTTCAGGCCAGCCTCACGGAGCTGCGAATTTCTGGAAACCGTATGTCTGACGACCTTCTCCCTGAGCTGATTGCCACAACGCTCACCATGCCTCGTCTGCAGCTGCTGGACATTTCTGCCAACTGCATTACAGGGGACGGCCTGGAGAAGGCTGTAAATGCTTTAAAGGGACAGAGTGCACCTGCATTCCCGGTAAGGGCCTCAGCTAGCCAATAGTGGCAGCTCCAGGTTTACCATCTAACCTGTATTTAAGTACCTCTGGTCTTAATAACTACCTTAGATCTTAATAACAAGCTAACCTGATTCATATCAATGATATCTGTCAGAGAGAATTGGCTCTCGTGATCATTTGCTTTTTCTGCTCATTTCCACTCAAAGTGCCTGGAGGAGCTGGACCTCAGTATGAACCCACTGGGGGACGGCGTGTCTGAGTCTCTGTCCTGTCTGCTGTCCTGCTGCCCTGTGCTAGCCAAGCGGTCTCTGCAGGTCTCACTGCTCATTTCCTTCAGCAGCATCGACTGCTGCTAGCCAGCGCACTCACAGGTGACTCTCTAACAAGCAGCTGACTGAAGCCTTAAGCTTCACTGAACTCCCATCCATAAGCAAAACTGCAACTAACTTTACATCTTCTGAACGTTCAGGCACAGGCCATTTGAAAGCAGTGTGCCTGTCCCTCAATCCCCTGGGCTCCACCGGCTTTGAGCTGGTGTTAAAGACTCTGCCCCTCCACTGCCTCACACACGTGGACCTGTCAGCTGTCTGCAGAGGGCCTGCTGATTACCCGGCACTGGAACACCTCGCCAAAGTCCTGTCACAGGTGTGCACGCAAAAATCATGCAATGTCATTTATTGTCGAAAGATATAATTGTGCAATCAGGTTAAGACTTTTGTGTTTTTGCAGGACGAGTGCTCTCTGACCCACCTCAGCCTGGCTGCAAATGGGCTGACAGACAGCAGTGTAGCTACCTTGGCGAGGTGTGTGTGTGTGTGTGTGTGAGGGCGTCATTTCTACGGCTCAGTTATTACTCATGTTAGTGGGGCTTTGCCTTTGTTTAAATTGTCACTCTTTACTGGCCTGTTGGACTTTTTCTTATTATTTCACAGGTGCCTCTCGTCGTGTCCCACACTGGTGAGTCTGAATCTGTCAGGAAATCCGTCTGTTACATCAGTGGGACTTCACAACATCCTGGCGTCTGTCAGAGAGGCCCGTCGACCACTGACACTTCTAAACCTCGAAGGTATGTCTGAACTTGGAGATACTCCATGGAGTTCCTTTTTTTTTCTAAAGCTATTCTTAGATTCACCGTTTCACACTAATTCACAATTTGGATTTCTTTGATGTTTTTATCACCTGTGCAAAGTTGTACTTGGCAACAGTTTCTTTCTTGCTATCAGTGCGTTTCCTTTTGACGCATTTCTAAGTTTGAACATTTAGTATGTATGCACAGAGGTGTTACATGATGATTACACACACAGACATTACAATATAGAAGTGTGGTTTAAAGATTTAAAAAAAAGATTAGCTGTGAATTAATTTTCCATTTTATGGAGCAGAAAACATTGCTGAACGCTAGCTAACAGGCTACATTTGGATGTCAAATATTTATAGGGGGGAAAATGGAAATTATGGATATGAAATAAAATGATTCTTTGTTGCTTAACCTGCAGGTTGTCAGGTCTCTGGCCCCTGGGAGAGTCAAGACCTGGACAGTTTGTCAGAGCTGGTCCAGGATATCCGTCTTTGCTCTCAGACCCTCAACAAGCTGGACCGACAGACCTTGAAGCAGAGCTGAGACAGGACTCAGTCACACGGACACTTTCTCGACCGAAACTCCAAGTGCCTCCTCTCTGCCACCTCTACTTGAGGGTGGCAGGTGTGTTCATAATAAATAATTAATAATGAATTATTAATTTCCTAATAATTCATAATAAAAGTGGTCATTTTTATAAACATTTTGTTTAATGAGGCTACACCAAAAAGAAACAAGATAAAAACAAAATAAAGTGACATGGCGTCCACCGACAGTCTGTGGATAGCTTGTGTTTTATGCATTTTTGTCTGCCTTATTTATACATGTAAAGCTCTGTATCTGTATAAAGAGTTTGTGTTAGTGTGTGAGAGGTTTTGTGTCACAATGGTCCTGTTTTGTAGGATTTGATTTAAAAAAACAAACATAATTAAAGTAACCAACGATGCTATACGTTGACATCGTTCTTTCACTGTAAGACAAAGCAGGCTATGGTGAATAATCACAGCGATTTTCAGCTCTGAAGAAATCTATCTAGGAGCTATGACAGTGTAAAGACACCCTGCAATTTTAAATGTGTGGCGACATTTGAATGAGGCGCGTACCAGTAGAGGGAGCCAACGCACCACGAATGGTACACAGCCACAGATGCGCTTTGTGCAATGTATTTGTGACATGCAGGAGTGTCCGCAAAGAAATGTGGATAAGTTGTAAATCAAAAGCTAAAGAGCTCATTCTTGCACTGTTTTGATCAGAACACACGTGGGAATGTTCAAGTGTTGAGAATTTGTAATTATAAAGTGAATTAGGGAACGATATTAGATACTGCCACTGGCTAGATTTCAACCTGGGTCTCTCGCTCCCAAAGCGCGTTCTCTACGCCGCGGCCTGCCCTATAATATATTTCAAGCGTTTACCACAACTGAGAGGTGAAAACTGCCGTTTCTTCGTCTTACAAAATGTTCTGTAACTCCAAAAGTACACGGACTGTCGACATCATTCTTTCACTGTAACAATCAGCAGGCTTTAATAAAAAAGGAAAAAAAAAATCAAGGCGGTTTTCAGGTCTCTAAAGAAAAATACATCTAGGAGATATGAGGAGTTGAAAACGCCTCTGTTACAGAATTTCAGCTGTCATTTTCACTCAAGTCTCCATAGACTTTGAATGTGGACATTTTTTAACTGTGTTGCTTCGAGGCCATTTGCGAGAAAACGGCAACTCCTACAATAATGACAGTGCCATTTTGTTAAAGGCAAGAAAAATACCTACATTTTGATGTATAATTTGTGTTAATGAAGGCAAAATTGAGCGTTTGTTCGGACATGAAGAAGAGATTGAGAAAGCGACAATGCATGGTGTGTTTGGCGTCCATAGCAACCATAACAACCAATATTGATTGATGGAAGAGATTTTGAGACAGGGGTAAAAAAAAAGGCAGAGAGAGCCCATTCTGTAGGCTCGCCTGTAGGCTTCTAGCAAGCATAGCAAGTGAATTTCAGAGCCAGGGATTTTTTTTTTTTTTTTTTTTTTTGTGTCCCCAGCATATGGTCCGCATGGGATTCGAACCACTGCCCTCTGTCCTCAATCTCTGCCATAGGGCCTGTCACGTTCCCATGAGCCACTCGGCGGCCGGAATGACAGGGCAAAAGTGCTATATTTAAAGTGCACACCTGCGCAGCCGCACCCCAATTTTCGGCTCTTTTTCATTAGCTGGACACCAGGCCTTATCTAGTCAGCCGTTCCAACCACATCCCTGCCAATGTGTGCCTACGTCAAGCCGCATACAAGTGTAACGCTCACAATTTTCTGCTATCACTCTAAGGCAACTTAAGTGTTAGTGACGTCACACCTATGCGCCACTGCCCTCTGTGGAGAATGGGAGAAATGTGCTTGCACCTCAACCTATGGACTCAGACGGACATTCAATCATCATCTTCCTCACTCAAGGTAACCTTATGGCTTGTAGGAACACTGCACGTGTATGATAAGACTGTAGCCGTTCAACCGGCCCTCGTAAGGTTGCTGAAGACAGTGAACACCGTGGAATTCTCAGTATCACTGTGGCCCTGGGTTTTTCCACTGTCCTGCTAAGTGCTTATGTAATTGTAACCAACATAGGAGAGAGACGTAACATCGTGGAAGAGACATAAAGTGAGTAAAAACGATCTAAATGCATTTAGAATATATTTAGAACTACAAATTACACTTTTCTTAGCAATTATTGTTTTTTATGTCAAGCTTCAAGCTAGCTTCTTTATTGGGGCTTGGGACCAGCAAAAGTGACCCGAAATTTGGTCTTTAAGTCTGGTCATTAGCATGTCTGGACCCAAACTACACTGCAGGTCCCAAAGTCAAATGATCACTGAGAGTTAAAAATCTGTCTGAAGTTAGAAGTTAGCAGAGAGTTAGCTCACTAGTTTCCGTCTAAATATAATATACCAGGTTCTGACTGAGGGATTTCTAAAACAAATTAAAAGGCACAGCTCTGCTATCACTTCTGACATACATGAAGACAGGAAAGTAAGCAGCAGTGATGTTTGTAGGGTTACTGAAGTTTGGCTTGCTGGTATATAGTGATGTGCTATGTGACTAGCGAAACAGCTATGTTAGCATAACATTAACACAGTGATGAAGGGGAACTTTTTTCCACTGGATAAGAATTAAGGTGAGGGTTCCCGATGGTTAGGGACAAATGCAGTGGCATGGCAGGATGCTGTAAACGGACCAAACTTCAGTCAAGAGAACAACTGAGATAATCCATCCACATACAGGTTAGTCATTAATGTGCTGCTGCATTGCCTGGGCTGTAGTTACATGGTAAGGTTTTAAAAACTGAGCTTTAAAATGAATAGTTGTAATAAAAACTGAGAGAGGCCGACAGTGATCACTTACTTTTTGTAAGGGGCTTGTTGAGATTAAATAGAACAAGTTACAAAGCATTAAAACATGTTAAAAACACAACAGCCTTATTAAACGCAGAGTAGTTTGGGCCCAGAAGTAGGATTGATCACGTCATCACTTAAAGACCGGATAGACACATGGTGGAGTTACTTTGTTGTGTTTGTGTGTGTTTTTAAGTAGTTTTAAACTTTGTGATCCACAACAGGTAACAGTAAAAGATGAACATTTTTAAGCATAATGCTGTTACCAAACTACATTAATGGCCCAAAAACAGACCATAGAAAAAACCGTGGCTATGTGAAAAAAAATGATGACAACTAGTCCTAATTCAGGCTAATTGTTTTTTTGTTTTTTTGTTTTGTTTTTTTCCCGACATCCCTCCACACACACAGGCTGTGCTGGCTCACAGAAAGAGTGGGTCATCAACATTATCAGGCAGCTGGTGTTCATAGCAAGCCTCACCAGACAGCTTCAGTCCATATCGGATGTACAGGATGGAGTTAAGGCTCTGCAAGGACATCTGATTTGTAAGTTTGCTTTTTACCACACTCATCTGGGCCAAGAGTAGAGGAAACTGCCTTATCTTCTGCAGCTGGAATTCAAAACAAGTATTTGAACTCGGACACGGCCTGCAGATTAGACTGGGTTTGTTTGGTTTTTCTTTTTCGTGCTTTTCCCACTTTTCTAGCTTGTTGTGCCCTTTTTCTTTCAGGATCTGCAGTTTCCTCCCTGTCCAGTAGAGGCCTCTCTCAGAGAAAGAACAGCTTGGGGATGCAGATGATGACGATTGGAGATCAGACACACCGCCCCCACCTCTCCTTATCCATGCTTAGGTCAGAAGTGGAATGCTCTTTTGCTGTTTGTTAGTTACGGATGGAGTAACACTAACTAAGGAAATACACACAACACAGTGATTGTGAATAAGTCACTCCAAGTGTGAAAAGGTGATAGTCAGAGTGAGACTACACATGAATTATTCAGGAAATGCACACTCAGTGAGAGAATAACTATAATTCAGTGTCACTAGGGGATATAACTTGAAGATGATGTGTCTTCATTTCTGATTCATTTTGAACAGTGATGAATGTGGAAGTAAATGAGCGCGAGCTGATCAAAACGGGCGAGCTGTTTTTACATATTTCTGCAGCCTGGATGCCGTGGGCTTTGTCCAGGAGTAAAAGATGACATCGCCCATTTCGGATCTTATATATAGTTATACCTTGGTGTTTTGTAGCATCACCTGACAAACTTTTACTTTCCTGATGTTTAGACTTTCTGATCCCTCCACAGACTCTGCTTTGTCTTTCTACAAAGAGTTGACGACATTAAATACAGATGTTTTAACAGTGCTTGAATGTTTTATTTTGTTTACTCTAGCCTCCAACTCAAACTTTGGTTGCTCCTATGCCCACGTCACTTCCTCCACCAATCAGAATGAGGGTCCGGGTTCAGGAAGACGTCTTCCTGATCCCAGTTCCACAAAGGTCGGTGAAAAGTTTTAAGTTTGAGCAGTACATAAAAATAAATCCCAATCTGATTGGTATAGTGTTTTTTTGTTGTTGTTGTTGTTTTGTTTTTAATTTCTGTTTAATCGCCGGTCATTGCTCTGCATCCCAGTGAGGCCAACTCCTGCTCTGTGTCGTGGCTGTGTGAGCAGGCAGCTCAGCGTTACTACCAGAAATGTGGCCTCCTGCCTCGTCTCTCTCTGCAGAAAGAAGGCGCTCTGCTCTCCCCGCAGGACCAGCTACTGGCCGTCCTGCACACAAATGAAGAGGTGAGGTGACACTGAGGAGAGCCAGACGTGACCATACTTGGACCACAGACAATTTAAAAGATGCTGAAGACTACCATGATTGGTTGATGAAGTCTGATCACGAGTGTTTAAGACAAATGTTGTCACCGTTGCTATCTTGGATTTAAAAAAAAAAAAAACAACCCACAGTGACAAGAGGACGGCTATGACTGTGAAACAGCTTGCATGTCAGCCAGTGAGCATACTCCTTTTCTTAGGCAAAGTATGGCCCAAATTCATAAAATAGACTTTCTCATAGACACAGAGGTCTTTTCATTAAATCACTGATAGAAGGAATGGAGGTTCTAGGTCCTTCCACAATGACTTCATCTTTCTTACCCAGATGAGGCGTGCAGGTTTTAGACTGTATGATTCTGGTAAGAAGGTGAAGGGCTGATTATGTTAACAAGCTGCCTGAGAAACTACAATCTGAGAAACTGTAAAGATTAGAACCATTTCTATTACCAGACTGGATGCTGACTTGCTTTTGGAGCCAGCTTCCAGAAGACACTGAAGGAATCACAGTTTTTGGGATTGAATCCTTGGCTTCACTTTCCCGCACCAGTGCAGGATAACTGATGGGTTTGTGTTGTGGGTTCTGGCTGACGTTTGCTCGTGGGGATCTCCCTCCTCTCCCTGAGCGATACAAGAAGGCCTGTCAAAGTCTAGCAGTGGGTGAGCAACACAGAGGAAATGCATTATAAAACGGACACATGTGCATTCTTGTATTCTGTTATGAAGTACCATCTCTTTCTACCTGTAGATGAGAACAAGCGTGTCTCCCGGCTATGTGAGGTTCGGGACCGGGGTTCCTCCGTGTCAGGACTCCAAGTGTCTCGGTTTGGCCGCCTCTTCCCTCAGCCCGCTCCTCCGTGCCCTAAAACTTCAGGCCAGCCTCACGGAGCTGCGAATTTCTGGAAACCGTATGTCTGACGACCTTCTCCCTGAGCTGATTGCCACAACGCTCACCATGCCTCGTCTGCAGCTGCTGGACATTTCTGCCAACTGCATTACAGGGGACGGCCTGGAGAAGGCTGTAAATGCTTTAAAGGGACAGAGTGCACCTCAGCTAGCCAATAGTGGCAGCTCCAGGTTTACCATCTAACCTGTATTTAAGTACCTCTGGTCTTAATAACTACCTTAGATCTTAATAACAAGCTAACCTGATTCATATCAATGATATCTGTCAGAGAGAATTGGCTCTCGTGATCATTTGCTTTTTCTGCTCGTTTCCACTCAAAGTGCCTGGAGGAGCTGGACCTCAGTATGAACCCACTGGGGGACGGCGTGTCTGAGTCTCTGTCCTGTCTGCTGTCCTGCTGCCCTGTGCTAGCCAAGCGGTCTCTGCAGGTCTCACTGCTCATTTCCTTCAGCAGCATCGACTGCTGCTAGCCAGCGCGCTCACAGGTGACTCTAACAAGCAGCTGACTGAAGCCTTAAGCTTCACTGAACTCCCATCCATAAGCAAAACTGCAACTAACTTTACATCTTCTGAACGTTCAGGCACAGGCCATTTGAAAGCAGTGTGCCTGTCCCTCAATCCCCTGGGCTCCACCGACTTTGAGCTGGTGTTAAAGACTCTGCCCCTCCACTGCCTCACACACGTGGACCTGTCAGCTGTCTGCAGAGGGCCTGCTGATTACCCGGCACTGGAACACCTCGCCAAAGTCCTGTCACAGGTGTGCACGCAAAAATCATGCAATGTCATTTATTGTCGAAAGATATAATTGTGCAATCAGGTTAAGACTTTTGTGTTTTTGCAGGACGAGTGCTCTCTGACCCACCTCAGCCTGGCTGCAAATGGGCTGACAGACAGCAGTGTAGCTACCTTGGCGAGGTGTGTGTGTGTGTGTGTGTGAGGGCGTCATTTCTACGGCTCAGTTATTACTCATGTTAGTGGGGCTTTGCCTTTGTTTAAATTGTCACTCTTTACTGGCCTGTTGGACTTTTTCTTATTATTTCACAGGTGCCTCTCGTCGTGTCCCACACTGGTGAGTCTGAATCTGTCAGGAAATCCGTCTGTTACATCAGTGGGACTTCACAACATCCTGGCGTCTGTCAGAGAGGCCCGTCGACCACTGACACTTCTAAACCTCGAAGGTATGTCTGAACTTGGAGATACTCCATGGAGTTCCTTTTTTTTTCTAAAGCTATTCTTAGATTCACCGTTTCACACTAATTCACAATTTGGATTTCTTTGATGTTTTTATCACCTGTGCAAAGTTGTACTTGGCAACAGTTTCTTTCTTGCTATCAGTGCGTTTCCTTTTGACGCATTTCTAAGTTTGAACATTTAGTATGTATGCACAGAGGTGTTACATGATGATTACACACACAGACATTACAATATAGAAGTGTGGTTTAAAGATTAAAAAAAAAGATTAGCTGTGAATTAATTTTCCATTTTATGGAGCAGAAAACATTGCTGAATGCTAGCTAACAGGCTACATTTGGATGTCAAATATTTATAGGGGGGAAAATGGAAATTATGGATATGAAATAAAATGATTCTTTGTTGCTTAACCTGCAGGTTGTCAGGTCTCTGGCCCCTGGGAGAGTCAAGACCTGGACAGTTTGTCAGAGCTGGTCCAGGATATCCGTCTTTGCTCTCAGACCCTCAACAAGCTGGACCGACAGACCTTGAAGCAGAGCTGGGACAGGACTCAGTCACACGGACACTTTCTCGACCGAAACTCCAAGTGCCTCCTCTCTGCCACCTCTACTTGAGGGTGGCAGGTGTGTTCATAATAAATAATTAATAATGAATTATTAATTTCCTAATAATTCATAATAAAAGTGGTCATTTTTATAAACATTTTGTTTAATGAGGCTACACCAAAAAGAAACAAGATAAAAACAAAATAAAGTGACATGGCGTCCACCGACAGTCTGTGGATAGCTTGTGTTTTATGCATTTTTGTCTGCCTTATTTATACATGTAAAGCTCTGTATCTGTATAAAGAGTTTGTGTTAGTGTGTGAGAGGTTTTGTGTCACAATGGTCCTGTTTTGTAGGATTTGATTTAAAAAAACAAACATAATTAAAGTAACCAACGATGCTATACGTTGACATCGTTCTTTCACTGTAAGACAAAGCAGGCTATGGTGAATAATCACAGCGATTTTCAGCTCTGAAGAAATCTATCTAGGAGCTATGACAGTGTAAAGACACCCTGCAATTTTAAATGTGTGGCGACATTTGAATGAGGCGCGTACCAGTAGAGGGAGCCAACGCACCACGAATGGTACACAGCCACAGATGCGCTTTGTGCAATGTATTTGTGACATGCAGGAGTGTCCGCAAAGAAATGTGGATAAGTTGTAAATCAAAAGCTAAAGAGCTCATTCTTGCACTGTTTTGATCAGAACACACGTGGGAATGTTCAAGTGTTGAGAATTTGTAATTATAAAGTGAATTAGGGAACGATATTAGATACTGCCACTGGCTAGATTTCAACCTGGGTCTCTCGCTCCCAAAGCGCGTTCTCTACGCCGCGGCCTGCCCTATAATATATTTCAAGCGTTTACCACAACTGAGAGGTGAAAACTGCCGTTTCTTCGTCTTACAAAATGTTCTGTAACTCCAAAAGTACACGGACTGTCGACATCATTCTTTCACTGTAACAATCAGCAGGCTTTAATAAAAAAGGGAAAAAAAAATCAAGGCGGTTTTCAGGTCTCTAAAGAAAAATACATCTAGGAGATATGAGGAGTTGAAAACGCCTCTGTTACAGAATTTCAGCTGTCATTTTCACTCAAGTCTCCATAGACTTTGAATGTGGACATTTTTTTACTGTGTTGCTTCGAGGCCATTTGCGAGAAAACGGCAACTCCTACAATAATGACAGTGCCATTTTGTTAAAGGCAAGAAAAATACCTACATTTTGATGTATAATTTGTGTTAATGAAGGCAAAATTGAGCGTTTGTTCGGACATGAAGAAGAGATTGAGAAAGCGACAATGCATGGTGTGTTTGGCGTCCATAGCAACCATAACAACCAATATTGATTGATGGAAGAGATTTTGAGACAGGGGTAAAAAAAAAGGCAGAGAGAGCCCATTCTGTAGGCTCGCCTGTAGGCTTCTAGCAAGCATAGCAAGTGAATTTCAGAGCCAGGGATTTTTTTTTTTTTTTTTTTTTTGTGTCCCCAGCATATGGTCCGCATGGGATTCGAACCACTGCCCTCTGTCCTCAATCTCTGCCATAGGGCCTGTCACGTTCCCATGAGCCACTCGGCGGCCCGGAATGACAGGGCAAAAGTGCTATATTTAAAGTGCACACCTGCGCAGCCGCACCCCAATTTTCGGCTCTTTTTCATTAGCTGGACACCAGGCCTTATCTAGTCAGCCGTTCCAACCACATCCCTGCCAATGTGTGCCTACGTCAAGCCGCATACAAGTGTAACGCTCACAATTTTCTGCTATCACTCTAAGGCAACTTAAGTGTTAGTGACGTCACACCTATGCGCCACTGCCCTCTGTGGAGAATGGGAGAAATGTGCTTGCACCTCAACCTATGGACTCAGACGGACATTCAATCATCATCTTCCTCACTCAAGGTAACCTTATGGCTTGTAGGAACACTGCACGTGTATGATAAGACTGTAGCCGTTCAACCGGCCCTCGTAAGGTTGCTGAAGACAGTGAACACCGTGGAATTCTCAGTATCACTGTGGCCCTGGGTTTTTCCACTGTCCTGCTAAGTGCTTATGTAATTGTAACCAACATAGGAGAGAGACGTAACATCGTGGAAGAGACATAAAGTGAGTAAAAACGATCTAAATGCATTTAGAATATATTTAGAACTACAAATTACACTTTTCTTAGCAATTATTGTTTTTTATGTCAAGCTTCAAGCTAGCTTCTTTATTGGGGCTTGGGACCAGCAAAAGTGACCCGAAATTTGGTCTTTAAGTCTGGTCATTAGCATGTCTGGACCCAAACTACACTGCAGGTCCCAAAGTCAAATGATCACTGAGAGTTAAAAATCTGTCTGAAGTTAGAAGTTAGCAGAGAGTTAGCTCACTAGTTTCCGTCTAAATATAATATACCAGGTTCTGACTGAGGGATTTCTAAAACAAATTAAAAGGCACAGCTCTGCTATCACTTCTGACATACATGAAGACAGGAAAGTAAGCAGCAGTGATGTTTGTAGGGTTACTGAAGTTTGGCTTGCTGGTATATAGTGATGTGCTATGTGACTAGCGAAACAGCTATGTTAGCATAACATTAACACAGTGATGAAGGGGAACTTTTTTCCACTGGATAAGAATTAAGGTGAGGGTTCCCGATGGTTAGGGACAAATGCAGTGGCATGGCAGGATGCTGTAAACGGACCAAACTTCAGTCAAGAGAACAACTGAGATAATCCATCCACATACAGGTTAGTCATTAATGTGCTGCTGCATTGCCTGGGCTGTAGTTACATGGTAAGGTTTTAAAAACTGAGCTTTAAAATGAATAGTTGTAATAAAAACTGAGAGAGGCCGACAGTGATCACTTACTTTTTGTAAGGGGCTTGTTGAGATTAAATAGAACAAGTTACAAAGCATTAAAACATGTTAAAAACACAACAGCCTTATTAAACGCAGAGTAGTTTGGGCCCAGAAGTAGGATTGATCACGTCATCACTTAAAGACCGGATAGACACATGGTGGAGTTACTTTGTTGTGTTTGTGTGTGTTTTTAAGTAGTTTTAAACTTTGTGATCCACAACAGGTAACAGTAAAAGATGAACATTTTTAAGCATAATGCTGTTACCAAACTACATTAATGGCCCAAAAACAGACCATAGAAAAAACCGTGGCTATGTGAAAAAAAATGATGACAACTAGTCCTAATTCAGGCTAATTGTTTTTTTGTTTTTTTGTTTTGTTTTTTTCCCGACATCCCTCCACACACACAGGCTGTGCTGGCTCACAGAAAGAGTGGGTCATCAACATTATCAGGCAGCTGGTGTTCATAGCAAGCCTCACCAGACAGCTTCAGTCCATATCGGATGTACAGGATGGAGTTAAGGCTCTGCAAGGACATCTGATTTGTAAGTTTGCTTTTTACCACACTCATCTGGGCCAAGAGTAGAGGAAACTGCCTTATCTTCTGCAGCTGGAATTCAAAACAAGTATTTGAACTCGGACACGGCCTGCAGATTAGACTGGGTTTGTTTGGTTTTTCTTTTTCGTGCTTTTCCCACTTTTCTAGCTTGTTGTGCCCTTTTTCTTTCAGGATCTGCAGTTTCCTCCCTGTCCAGTAGAGGCCTCTCTCAGAGAAAGAACAGCTTGGGGATGCAGATGATGACGATTGGAGATCAGACACACCGCCCCCACCTCTCCTTATCCATGCTTAGGTCAGAAGTGGAATGCTCTTTTGCTGTTTGTTAGTTACGGATGGAGTAACACTAACTAAGGAAATACACACAACACAGTGATTGTGAATAAGTCACTCCAAGTGTGAAAAGGTGATAGTCAGAGTGAGACTACACATGAATTATTCAGGAAATGCACACTCAGTGAGAGAATAACTATAATTCAGTGTCACTAGGGGATATAACTTGAAGATGATGTGTCTTCATTTCTGATTCATTTTGAACAGTGATGAATGTGGAAGTAAATGAGCGCGAGCTGATCAAAACGGGCGAGCTGTTTTTACATATTTCTGCAGCCTGGATGCCGTGGGCTTTGTCCAGGAGTAAAAGATGACATCGCCCATTTCGGATCTTATATATAGTTATACCTTGGTGTTTTGTAGCATCACCTGACAAACTTTTACTTTCCTGATGTTTAGACTTTCTGATCCCTCCACAGACTCTGCTTTGTCTTTCTACAAAGAGTTGACGACATTAAATACAGATGTTTTAACAGTGCTTGAATGTTTTATTTTGTTTACTCTAGCCTCCAACTCAAACTTTGGTTGCTCCTATGCCCACGTCACTTCCTCCACCAATCAGAATGAGGGTCCGGGTTCAGGAAGACGTCTTCCTGATCCCAGTTCCACAAAGGTCGGTGAAAAGTTTTAAGTTTGAGCAGTACATAAAAATAAATCCCAATCTGATTGGTATAGTGTTTTTTTGTTGTTGTTGTTGTTTTGTTTTTAATTTCTGTTTAATCGCCGGTCATTGCTCTGCATCCCAGTGAGGCCAACTCCTGCTCTGTGTCGTGGCTGTGTGAGCAGGCAGCTCAGCGTTACTACCAGAAATGTGGCCTCCTGCCTCGTCTCTCTCTGCAGAAAGAAGGCGCTCTGCTCTCCCCGCAGGACCAGCTACTGGCCGTCCTGCACACAAATGAAGAGGTGAGGTGACACTGAGGAGAGCCAGACGTGACCATACTTGGACCACAGACAATTTAAAAGATGCTGAAGACTACCATGATTGGTTGATGAAGTCTGATCACGAGTGTTTAAGACAAATGTTGTCACCGTTGCTATCTTGGATTTAAAAAAAAAAAAAACAACCCACAGTGACAAGAGGACGGCTATGACTGTGAAACAGCTTGCATGTCAGCCAGTGAGCATACTCCTTTTCTTAGGCAAAGTATGGCCCAAATTCATAAAATAGACTTTCTCATAGACACAGAGGTCTTTTCATTAAATCACTGATAGAAGGAATGGAGGTTCTAGGTCCTTCCACAATGACTTCATCTTTCTTACCCAGATGAGGCGTGCAGGTTTTAGACTGTATGATTCTGGTAAGAAGGTGAAGGGCTGATTATGTTAACAAGCTGCCTGAGAAACTACAATCTGAGAAACTGTAAAGATTAGAACCATTTCTATTACCAGACTGGATGCTGACTTGCTTTTGGAGCCAGCTTCCAGAAGACACTGAAGGAATCACAGTTTTTGGGATTGAATCCTTGGCTTCACTTTCCCGCACCAGTGCAGGATAACTGATGGGTTTGTGTTGTGGGTTCTGGCTGACGTTTGCTCGTGGGGATCTCCCTCCTCTCCCTGAGCGATACAAGAAGGCCTGTCAAAGTCTAGCAGTGGGTGAGCAACACAGAGGAAATGCATTATAAAACGGACACATGTGCATTCTTGTATTCTGTTATGAAGTACCATCTCTTTCTACCTGTAGATGAGAACAAGCGTGTCTCCCGGCTATGTGAGGTTCGGGACCGGGGTTCCTCCGTGTCAGGACTCCAAGTGTCTCGGTTTGGCCGCCTCTTCCCTCAGCCCGCTCCTCCGTGCCCTAAAACTTCAGGCCAGCCTCACGGAGCTGCGAATTTCTGGAAACCGTATGTCTGACGACCTTCTCCCTGAGCTGATTGCCACAACGCTCACCATGCCTCGTCTGCAGCTGCTGGACATTTCTGCCAACTGCATTACAGGGGACGGCCTGGAGAAGGCTGTAAATGCTTTAAAGGGACAGAGTGCACCTCAGCTAGCCAATAGTGGCAGCTCCAGGTTTACCATCTAACCTGTATTTAAGTACCTCTGGTCTTAATAACTACCTTAGATCTTAATAACAAGCTAACCTGATTCATATCAATGATATCTGTCAGAGAGAATTGGCTCTCGTGATCATTTGCTTTTTCTGCTCGTTTCCACTCAAAGTGCCTGGAGGAGCTGGACCTCAGTATGAACCCACTGGGGGACGGCGTGTCTGAGTCTCTGTCCTGTCTGCTGTCCTGCTGCCCTGTGCTAGCCAAGCGGTCTCTGCAGGTCTCACTGCTCATTTCCTTCAGCAGCATCGACTGCTGCTAGCCAGCGCGCTCACAGGTGACTCTAACAAGCAGCTGACTGAAGCCTTAAGCTTCACTGAACTCCCATCCATAAGCAAAACTGCAACTAACTTTACATCTTCTGAACGTTCAGGCACAGGCCATTTGAAAGCAGTGTGCCTGTCCCTCAATCCCCTGGGCTCCACCGACTTTGAGCTGGTGTTAAAGACTCTGCCCCTCCACTGCCTCACACACGTGGACCTGTCAGCTGTCTGCAGAGGGCCTGCTGATTACCCGGCACTGGAACACCTCGCCAAAGTCCTGTCACAGGTGTGCACGCAAAAATCATGCAATGTCATTTATTGTCGAAAGATATAATTGTGCAATCAGGTTAAGACTTTTGTGTTTTTGCAGGACGAGTGCTCTCTGACCCACCTCAGCCTGGCTGCAAATGGGCTGACAGACAGCAGTGTAGCTACCTTGGCGAGGTGTGTGTGTGTGTGTGTGTGAGGGCGTCATTTCTACGGCTCAGTTATTACTCATGTTAGTGGGGCTTTGCCTTTGTTTAAATTGTCACTCTTTACTGGCCTGTTGGACTTTTTCTTATTATTTCACAGGTGCCTCTCGTCGTGTCCCACACTGGTGAGTCTGAATCTGTCAGGAAATCCGTCTGTTACATCAGTGGGACTTCACAACATCCTGGCGTCTGTCAGAGAGGCCCGTCGACCACTGACACTTCTAAACCTCGAAGGTATGTCTGAACTTGGAGATACTCCATGGAGTTCCTTTTTTTTTCTAAAGCTATTCTTAGATTCACCGTTTCACACTAATTCACAATTTGGATTTCTTTGATGTTTTTATCACCTGTGCAAAGTTGTACTTGGCAACAGTTTCTTTCTTGCTATCAGTGCGTTTCCTTTTGACGCATTTCTAAGTTTGAACATTTAGTATGTATGCACAGAGGTGTTACATGATGATTACACACACAGACATTACAATATAGAAGTGTGGTTTAAAGATTAAAAAAAAAGATTAGCTGTGAATTAATTTTCCATTTTATGGAGCAGAAAACATTGCTGAATGCTAGCTAACAGGCTACATTTGGATGTCAAATATTTATAGGGGGGAAAATGGAAATTATGGATATGAAATAAAATGATTCTTTGTTGCTTAACCTGCAGGTTGTCAGGTCTCTGGCCCCTGGGAGAGTCAAGACCTGGACAGTTTGTCAGAGCTGGTCCAGGATATCCGTCTTTGCTCTCAGACCCTCAACAAGCTGGACCGACAGACCTTGAAGCAGAGCTGGGACAGGACTCAGTCACACGGACACTTTCTCGACCGAAACTCCAAGTGCCTCCTCTCTGCCACCTCTACTTGAGGGTGGCAGGTGTGTTCATAATAAATAATTAATAATGAATTATTAATTTCCTAATAATTCATAATAAAAGTGGTCATTTTTATAAACATTTTGTTTAATGAGGCTACACCAAAAAGAAACAAGATAAAAACAAAATAAAGTGACATGGCGTCCACCGACAGTCTGTGGATAGCTTGTGTTTTATGCATTTTTGTCTGCCTTATTTATACATGTAAAGCTCTGTATCTGTATAAAGAGTTTGTGTTAGTGTGTGAGAGGTTTTGTGTCACAATGGTCCTGTTTTGTAGGATTTGATTTAAAAAAACAAACATAATTAAAGTAACCAACGATGCTATACGTTGACATCGTTCTTTCACTGTAAGACAAAGCAGGCTATGGTGAATAATCACAGCGATTTTCAGCTCTGAAGAAATCTATCTAGGAGCTATGACAGTGTAAAGACACCCTGCAATTTTAAATGTGTGGCGACATTTGAATGAGGCGCGTACCAGTAGAGGGAGCCAACGCACCACGAATGGTACACAGCCACAGATGCGCTTTGTGCAATGTATTTGTGACATGCAGGAGTGTCCGCAAAGAAATGTGGATAAGTTGTAAATCAAAAGCTAAAGAGCTCATTCTTGCACTGTTTTGATCAGAACACACGTGGGAATGTTCAAGTGTTGAGAATTTGTAATTATAAAGTGAATTAGGGAACGATATTAGATACTGCCACTGGCTAGATTTCAACCTGGGTCTCTCGCTCCCAAAGCGCGTTCTCTACGCCGCGGCCTGCCCTATAATATATTTCAAGCGTTTACCACAACTGAGAGGTGAAAACTGCCGTTTCTTCGTCTTACAAAATGTTCTGTAACTCCAAAAGTACACGGACTGTCGACATCATTCTTTCACTGTAACAATCAGCAGGCTTTAATAAAAAAGGGAAAAAAAAATCAAGGCGGTTTTCAGGTCTCTAAAGAAAAATACATCTAGGAGATATGAGGAGTTGAAAACGCCTCTGTTACAGAATTTCAGCTGTCATTTTCACTCAAGTCTCCATAGACTTTGAATGTGGACATTTTTTTACTGTGTTGCTTCGAGGCCATTTGCGAGAAAACGGCAACTCCTACAATAATGACAGTGCCATTTTGTTAAAGGCAAGAAAAATACCTACATTTTGATGTATAATTTGTGTTAATGAAGGCAAAATTGAGCGTTTGTTCGGACATGAAGAAGAGATTGAGAAAGCGACAATGCATGGTGTGTTTGGCGTCCATAGCAACCATAACAACCAATATTGATTGATGGAAGAGATTTTGAGACAGGGGTAAAAAAAAAGGCAGAGAGAGCCCATTCTGTAGGCTTCTAGCAAGCATAGCAAGTGAATTTCAGAGCCAGGGATTTTTTTTTTTTTTTTTTTTTTGTGTCCCCAGCATATGGTCCGCATGGGATTCGAACCACTGCCCTCTGTCCTCAATCTCTGCCATAGGGCCTGTCACGTTCCCATGAGCCACTCGGCGGCCCGGAATGACAGGGCAAAAGTGCTATATTTAAAGTGCACACCTGCGCAGCCGCACCCCAATTTTCGGCTCTTTTTCATTAGCTGGACACCAGGCCTTATCTAGTCAGCCGTTCCAACCACATCCCTGCCAATGTGTGCCTACGTCAAGCCGCATACAAGTGTAACGCTCACAATTTTCTGCTATCACTCTAAGGCAACTTAAGTGTTAGTGACGTCACACCTATGCGCCACTGCCCTCTGTGGAGAATGGGAGAAATGTGCTTGCACCTCAACCTATGGACTCAGACGGACATTCAATCATCATCTTCCTCACTCAAGGTAACCTTATGGCTTGTAGGAACACTGCACGTGTATGATAAGACTGTAGCCGTTCAACCGGCCCTCGTAAGGTTGCTGAAGACAGTGAACACCGTGGAATTCTCAGTATCACTGTGGCCCTGGGTTTTTCCACTGTCCTGCTAAGTGCTTATGTAATTGTAACCAACATAGGAGAGAGACGTAACATCGTGGAAGAGACATAAAGTGAGTAAAAACGATCTAAATGCATTTAGAATATATTTAGAACTACAAATTACACTTTTCTTAGCAATTATTGTTTTTTATGTCAAGCTTCAAGCTAGCTTCTTTATTGGGGCTTGGGACCAGCAAAAGTGACCCGAAATTTGGTCTTTAAGTCTGGTCATTAGCATGTCTGGACCCAAACTACACTGCAGGTCCCAAAGTCAAATGATCACTGAGAGTTAAAAATCTGTCTGAAGTTAGAAGTTAGCAGAGAGTTAGCTCACTAGTTTCCGTCTAAATATAATATACCAGGTTCTGACTGAGGGATTTCTAAAACAAATTAAAAGGCACAGCTCTGCTATCACTTCTGACATACATGAAGACAGGAAAGTAAGCAGCAGTGATGTTTGTAGGGTTACTGAAGTTTGGCTTGCTGGTATATAGTGATGTGCTATGTGACTAGCGAAACAGCTATGTTAGCATAACATTAACACAGTGATGAAGGGGAACTTTTTTCCACTGGATAAGAATTAAGGTGAGGGTTCCCGATGGTTAGGGACAAATGCAGTGGCATGGCAGGATGCTGTAAACGGACCAAACTTCAGTCAAGAGAACAACTGAGATAATCCATCCACATACAGGTTAGTCATTAATGTGCTGCTGCATTGCCTGGGCTGTAGTTACATGGTAAGGTTTTAAAAACTGAGCTTTAAAATGAATAGTTGTAATAAAAACTGAGAGAGGCCGACAGTGATCACTTACTTTTTGTAAGGGGCTTGTTGAGATTAAATAGAACAAGTTACAAAGCATTAAAACATGTTAAAAACACAACAGCCTTATTAAACGCAGAGTAGTTTGGGCCCAGAAGTAGGATTGATCACGTCATCACTTAAAGACCGGATAGACACATGGTGGAGTTACTTTGTTGTGTTTGTGTGTGTTTTTAAGTAGTTTTAAACTTTGTGATCCACAACAGGTAACAGTAAAAGATGAACATTTTTAAGCATAATGCTGTTACCAAACTACATTAATGGCCCAAAAACAGACCATAGAAAAAACCGTGGCTATGTGAAAAAAAATGATGACAACTAGTCCTAATTCAGGCTAATTGTTTTTTTGTTTTTTTGTTTTGTTTTTTTCCCGACATCCCTCCACACACACAGGCTGTGCTGGCTCACAGAAAGAGTGGGTCATCAACATTATCAGGCAGCTGGTGTTCATAGCAAGCCTCACCAGACAGCTTCAGTCCATATCGGATGTACAGGATGGAGTTAAGGCTCTGCAAGGACATCTGATTTGTAAGTTTGCTTTTTACCACACTCATCTGGGCCAAGAGTAGAGGAAACTGCCTTATCTTCTGCAGCTGGAATTCAAAACAAGTATTTGAACTCGGACACGGCCTGCAGATTAGACTGGGTTTGTTTGGTTTTTCTTTTTCGTGCTTTTCCCACTTTTCTAGCTTGTTGTGCCCTTTTTCTTTCAGGATCTGCAGTTTCCTCCCTGTCCAGTAGAGGCCTCTCTCAGAGAAAGAACAGCTTGGGGATGCAGATGATGACGATTGGAGATCAGACACACCGCCCCCACCTCTCCTTATCCATGCTTAGGTCAGAAGTGGAATGCTCTTTTGCTGTTTGTTAGTTACGGATGGAGTAACACTAACTAAGGAAATACACACAACACAGTGATTGTGAATAAGTCACTCCAAGTGTGAAAAGGTGATAGTCAGAGTGAGACTACACATGAATTATTCAGGAAATGCACACTCAGTGAGAGAATAACTATAATTCAGTGTCACTAGGGGATATAACTTGAAGATGATGTGTCTTCATTTCTGATTCATTTTGAACAGTGATGAATGTGGAAGTAAATGAGCGCGAGCTGATCAAAACGGGCGAGCTGTTTTTACATATTTCTGCAGCCTGGATGCCGTGGGCTTTGTCCAGGAGTAAAAGATGACATCGCCCATTTCGGATCTTATATATAGTTATACCTTGGTGTTTTGTAGCATCACCTGACAAACTTTTACTTTCCTGATGTTTAGACTTTCTGATCCCTCCACAGACTCTGCTTTGTCTTTCTACAAAGAGTTGACGACATTAAATACAGATGTTTTAACAGTGCTTGAATGTTTTATTTTGTTTACTCTAGCCTCCAACTCAAACTTTGGTTGCTCCTATGCCCACGTCACTTCCTCCACCAATCAGAATGAGGGTCCGGGTTCAGGAAGACGTCTTCCTGATCCCAGTTCCACAAAGGTCGGTGAAAAGTTTTAAGTTTGAGCAGTACATAAAAATAAATCCCAATCTGATTGGTATAGTGTTTTTTTGTTGTTGTTGTTGTTTTGTTTTTAATTTCTGTTTAATCGCCGGTCATTGCTCTGCATCCCAGTGAGGCCAACTCCTGCTCTGTGTCGTGGCTGTGTGAGCAGGCAGCTCAGCGTTACTACCAGAAATGTGGCCTCCTGCCTCGTCTCTCTCTGCAGAAAGAAGGCGCTCTGCTCTCCCCGCAGGACCAGCTACTGGCCGTCCTGCACACAAATGAAGAGGTGAGGTGACACTGAGGAGAGCCAGACGTGACCATACTTGGACCACAGACAATTTAAAAGATGCTGAAGACTACCATGATTGGTTGATGAAGTCTGATCACGAGTGTTTAAGACAAATGTTGTCACCGTTGCTATCTTGGATTTAAAAAAAAAAAAAACAACCCACAGTGACAAGAGGACGGCTATGACTGTGAAACAGCTTGCATGTCAGCCAGTGAGCATACTCCTTTTCTTAGGCAAAGTATGGCCCAAATTCATAAAATAGACTTTCTCATAGACACAGAGGTCTTTTCATTAAATCACTGATAGAAGGAATGGAGGTTCTAGGTCCTTCCACAATGACTTCATCTTTCTTACCCAGATGAGGCGTGCAGGTTTTAGACTGTATGATTCTGGTAAGAAGGTGAAGGGCTGATTATGTTAACAAGCTGCCTGAGAAACTACAATCTGAGAAACTGTAAAGATTAGAACCATTTCTATTACCAGACTGGATGCTGACTTGCTTTTGGAGCCAGCTTCCAGAAGACACTGAAGGAATCACAGTTTTTGGGATTGAATCCTTGGCTTCACTTTCCCGCACCAGTGCAGGATAACTGATGGGTTTGTGTTGTGGGTTCTGGCTGACGTTTGCTCGTGGGGATCTCCCTCCTCTCCCTGAGCGATACAAGAAGGCCTGTCAAAGTCTAGCAGTGGGTGAGCAACACAGAGGAAATGCATTATAAAACGGACACATGTGCATTCTTGTATTCTGTTATGAAGTACCATCTCTTTCTACCTGTAGATGAGAACAAGCGTGTCTCCCGGCTATGTGAGGTTCGGGACCGGGGTTCCTCCGTGTCAGGACTCCAAGTGTCTCGGTTTGGCCGCCTCTTCCCTCAGCCCGCTCCTCCGTGCCCTAAAACTTCAGGCCAGCCTCACGGAGCTGCGAATTTCTGGAAACCGTATGTCTGACGACCTTCTCCCTGAGCTGATTGCCACAACGCTCACCATGCCTCGTCTGCAGCTGCTGGACATTTCTGCCAACTGCATTACAGGGGACGGCCTGGAGAAGGCTGTAAATGCTTTAAAGGGACAGAGTGCACCTCAGCTAGCCAATAGTGGCAGCTCCAGGTTTACCATCTAACCTGTATTTAAGTACCTCTGGTCTTAATAACTACCTTAGATCTTAATAACAAGCTAACCTGATTCATATCAATGATATCTGTCAGAGAGAATTGGCTCTCGTGATCATTTGCTTTTTCTGCTCGTTTCCACTCAAAGTGCCTGGAGGAGCTGGACCTCAGTATGAACCCACTGGGGGACGGCGTGTCTGAGTCTCTGTCCTGTCTGCTGTCCTGCTGCCCTGTGCTAGCCAAGCGGTCTCTGCAGGTCTCACTGCTCATTTCCTTCAGCAGCATCGACTGCTGCTAGCCAGCGCGCTCACAGGTGACTCTAACAAGCAGCTGACTGAAGCCTTAAGCTTCACTGAACTCCCATCCATAAGCAAAACTGCAACTAACTTTACATCTTCTGAACGTTCAGGCACAGGCCATTTGAAAGCAGTGTGCCTGTCCCTCAATCCCCTGGGCTCCACCGACTTTGAGCTGGTGTTAAAGACTCTGCCCCTCCACTGCCTCACACACGTGGACCTGTCAGCTGTCTGCAGAGGGCCTGCTGATTACCCGGCACTGGAACACCTCGCCAAAGTCCTGTCACAGGTGTGCACGCAAAAATCATGCAATGTCATTTATTGTCGAAAGATATAATTGTGCAATCAGGTTAAGACTTTTGTGTTTTTGCAGGACGAGTGCTCTCTGACCCACCTCAGCCTGGCTGCAAATGGGCTGACAGACAGCAGTGTAGCTACCTTGGCGAGGTGTGTGTGTGTGTGTGTGTGAGGGCGTCATTTCTACGGCTCAGTTATTACTCATGTTAGTGGGGCTTTGCCTTTGTTTAAATTGTCACTCTTTACTGGCCTGTTGGACTTTTTCTTATTATTTCACAGGTGCCTCTCGTCGTGTCCCACACTGGTGAGTCTGAATCTGTCAGGAAATCCGTCTGTTACATCAGTGGGACTTCACAACATCCTGGCGTCTGTCAGAGAGGCCCGTCGACCACTGACACTTCTAAACCTCGAAGGTATGTCTGAACTTGGAGATACTCCATGGAGTTCCTTTTTTTTTCTAAAGCTATTCTTAGATTCACCGTTTCACACTAATTCACAATTTGGATTTCTTTGATGTTTTTATCACCTGTGCAAAGTTGTACTTGGCAACAGTTTCTTTCTTGCTATCAGTGCGTTTCCTTTTGACGCATTTCTAAGTTTGAACATTTAGTATGTATGCACAGAGGTGTTACATGATGATTACACACACAGACATTACAATATAGAAGTGTGGTTTAAAGATTAAAAAAAAAGATTAGCTGTGAATTAATTTTCCATTTTATGGAGCAGAAAACATTGCTGAATGCTAGCTAACAGGCTACATTTGGATGTCAAATATTTATAGGGGGGAAAATGGAAATTATGGATATGAAATAAAATGATTCTTTGTTGCTTAACCTGCAGGTTGTCAGGTCTCTGGCCCCTGGGAGAGTCAAGACCTGGACAGTTTGTCAGAGCTGGTCCAGGATATCCGTCTTTGCTCTCAGACCCTCAACAAGCTGGACCGACAGACCTTGAAGCAGAGCTGGGACAGGACTCAGTCACACGGACACTTTCTCGACCGAAACTCCAAGTGCCTCCTCTCTGCCACCTCTACTTGAGGGTGGCAGGTGTGTTCATAATAAATAATTAATAATGAATTATTAATTTCCTAATAATTCATAATAAAAGTGGTCATTTTTATAAACATTTTGTTTAATGAGGCTACACCAAAAAGAAACAAGATAAAAACAAAATAAAGTGACATGGCGTCCACCGACAGTCTGTGGATAGCTTGTGTTTTATGCATTTTTGTCTGCCTTATTTATACATGTAAAGCTCTGTATCTGTATAAAGAGTTTGTGTTAGTGTGTGAGAGGTTTTGTGTCACAATGGTCCTGTTTTGTAGGATTTGATTTAAAAAAACAAACATAATTAAAGTAACCAACGATGCTATACGTTGACATCGTTCTTTCACTGTAAGACAAAGCAGGCTATGGTGAATAATCACAGCGATTTTCAGCTCTGAAGAAATCTATCTAGGAGCTATGACAGTGTAAAGACACCCTGCAATTTTAAATGTGTGGCGACATTTGAATGAGGCGCGTACCAGTAGAGGGAGCCAACGCACCACGAATGGTACACAGCCACAGATGCGCTTTGTGCAATGTATTTGTGACATGCAGGAGTGTCCGCAAAGAAATGTGGATAAGTTGTAAATCAAAAGCTAAAGAGCTCATTCTTGCACTGTTTTGATCAGAACACACGTGGGAATGTTCAAGTGTTGAGAATTTGTAATTATAAAGTGAATTAGGGAACGATATTAGATACTGCCACTGGCTAGATTTCAACCTGGGTCTCTCGCTCCCAAAGCGCGTTCTCTACGCCGCGGCCTGCCCTATAATATATTTCAAGCGTTTACCACAACTGAGAGGTGAAAACTGCCGTTTCTTCGTCTTACAAAATGTTCTGTAACTCCAAAAGTACACGGACTGTCGACATCATTCTTTCACTGTAACAATCAGCAGGCTTTAATAAAAAAGGGAAAAAAAAATCAAGGCGGTTTTCAGGTCTCTAAAGAAAAATACATCTAGGAGATATGAGGAGTTGAAAACGCCTCTGTTACAGAATTTCAGCTGTCATTTTCACTCAAGTCTCCATAGACTTTGAATGTGGACATTTTTTTACTGTGTTGCTTCGAGGCCATTTGCGAGAAAACGGCAACTCCTACAATAATGACAGTGCCATTTTGTTAAAGGCAAGAAAAATACCTACATTTTGATGTATAATTTGTGTTAATGAAGGCAAAATTGAGCGTTTGTTCGGACATGAAGAAGAGATTGAGAAAGCGACAATGCATGGTGTGTTTGGCGTCCATAGCAACCATAACAACCAATATTGATTGATGGAAGAGATTTTGAGACAGGGGTTAAAAAAAAAAAAAAGGCAGAGAGAGCCCATTCTGTAGGCTCGCTTGTAGGCTTCTAGCAAGCGTAGCAAGTGAATTTCAGAGCCAGGGATTTTTTTTTTTTGTGTCCCCAGCATATGGTCCGCATGGGATTCGAACCACTGCCCTCTGTCCTCAATCTCTGCCATAGGGCCTGTCACGTTCCCATGAGCCACTCGGCGGCCCGGAATGACAGGGCAAAAGTGCTATATTTAAAGTGCACACCTGCGCAGCCGCACCCCAATTTTCGGCTCTTTTTCATTAGCTGGACACCAGGCCTTATCTAGTCAGCCGTTCCAACCACATCCCTGACAATGTGTGCCTACGTCAAGCCGCATACAAGTGTAACGCTCACAATTTTCTGCTATCACTCTAAGGCAACTTAAGTGTTAGTGACGTCACACCTATGCGCCACTGCCCTCTGTGGAGAATGGGAGAAATGTGCTTGCACCTCAACCTATGGACTCAGACGGACATTCAATCATCATCTTCCTCACTCAAGGTAACCTTATGGCTTGTAGGAACACTGCACGTGTATGATAAGACTGTAGCCGTTCAACCGGCCCTCGTAAGGTTGCTGAAGACAGTGAACACCGTGGAATTCTCAGTATCACTGTGGCCCTGGGTTTTTCCACTGTCCTGCTAAGTGCTTATGTAATTGTAACCAACATAGGAGAGAGACGTAACATCGTGGAAGAGACATAAAGTGAGTAAAAACGATCTAAATGCATTTAGAATATATTTAGAACTACAAATTACACTTTTCTTAGCAATTATTGTTTTTTATGTCAAGCTTCAAGCTAGCTTCTTTATTGGGGCTTGGGACCAGCAAAAGTGACCCGAAATTTGGTCTTTAAGTCTGGTCATTAGCGTGTCTGGACCCAAACTACACTGCAGGTCCCAAAGTCAAATGATCACTGAGAGTTAAAAATCTGTCTGAAGTTAGAAGTTAGCAGAGAGTTAGCTCACTAGTTTCCGTCTAAATATAATATACCAGGTTCTGACTGAGGGATTTCTAAAACAAATTAAAAGGCACAGCTCTGCTATCACTTCTGACATACATGAAGACAGGAAAGTAAGCAGCAGTGATGTTTGTAGGGTTACTGAAGTTTGGCTAGCTGGTATATAGTGATGTGCTATGTGACTAGCGAAACAGCTATGTTAGCATAACATTAACACAGTGATGAAGGGGAACTTTTTTCCACTGGATAAGAATTAAGGTGAGGGTTCCCGATGGTTAGGGACAAATGCAGTGGCATGGCAGGATGCTGTAAACGGACCAAACTTCAGTCAAGAGAACAACTGAGATAATCCATCCACATACAGGTTAGTCATTAATGTGCTGCTGCATTGCCTGGGCTGTAGTTACATGGTAAGGTTTTAAAAACTGAGCTTTAAAATGAATAGTTGTAATAAAAACTGAGAGAGGCCGACAGTGATCGCTTACTTTTTGTAAGGGGCTTGTTGAGATTAAATAGAACAAGTTACAAAGCATTAAAACATGTTAAAAACACAACAGCCTTATTAAACGCAGAGTAGTTTGGGCCCAGAAGTAGGATTGATCACGTCATCACTTAAAGACCGGATAGACACATGGTGGAGTTACTTTGTTGTGTTTGTGTGTGTTTTTAAGTAGTTTTAAACTTTGTGATCCACAACAGGTAACAGTAAAAGATGAACATTTTTAAGCATAATGCTGTTACCAAACTACATTAATGGCCCAAAAACAGACCATAGAAAAAACCGTGGCTATGTGAAAAAAAATGATGACAACTAGTCCTAATTCAGGCTAATTGTTTTTTTGTTTTTTTGTTTTGTTTTTTTCCGACATCCCTCCACACACACAGGCTGTGCTGGCTCACAGAAAGAGTGGGTCATCAACATTATCAGGCAGCTGGTGTTCATAGCAAGCCTCACCAGACAGCTTCAGTCCATATCGGATGTACAGGATGGAGTTAAGGCTCTGCAAGGACATCTGATTTGTAAGTTTGCTTTTTACCACACTCATCTGGGCCAAGAGTAGAGGAAACTGCCTTATCTTCTGCAGCTGGAATTCAAAACAAGTATTTGAACTCGGACACGGCCTGCAGATTAGACTGGGTTTGTTTGGTTTTTCTTTTTCGTGCTTTTCCCACTTTTCTAGCTTGTTGTGCCCTTTTTCTTTCAGGATCTGCAGTTTCCTCCCTGTCCAGTAGAGGCCTCTCTCAGAGAAAGAACAGCTTGGGGATGCAGATGATGACGATTGGAGATCAGACACACCGCCCCCACCTCTCCTTATCCATGCTTGGGTCAGAAGTGGAATGCTCTTTTGCTGTTTGTTAGTTACGGATGGAGTAACACTAACTAAGGAAATACACACAACACAGTGATTGTGAATAAGTCACTCCAAGTGTGAAAAGGTGATAGTCAGAGTGAGACTACACATGAATTATTCAGGAAATGCACACTCAGTGAGAGAATAACTATAATTCAGTGTCACTAGGGGATATAACTTGAAGATGATGTGTCTTCATTTCTGATTCATTTTGAACAGTGATGAATGTGGAAGTAAATGAGCGCGAGCTGATCAAAACGGGCGAGCTGTTTTTACATATTTCTGCAGCCTGGATGCCGTGGGCTTTGTCCAGGAGTAAAAGATGACATCGCCCATTTCGGATCTTATATATAGTTATACCTTGGTGTTTTGTAGCATCACCTGACAAACTTTTACTTTCCTGATGTTTAGACTTTCTGATCCCTCCACAGACTCTGCTTTGTCTTTCTACAAAGAGTTGACGACATTAAATACAGATGTTTTAACAGTGCTTGAATGTTTTATTTTGTTTACTCTAGCCTCCAACTCAAACTTTGGTTGCTCCTATGCCCACGTCACTTCCTCCACCAATCAGAATGAGGGTCCGGGTTCAGGAAGACGTCTTCCTGATCCCAGTTCCACAAAGGTCGGTGAAAAGTTTTAAGTTTGAGCAGTACATAAAAATAAATCCCAATCTGATTGGTATAGTGTTTTTTTGTTGTTGTTGTTGTTGTTGTTTTTAATTTCTGTTTAATCGCCGGTCATTGCTCTGCATCCCAGTGAGGCCAACTCCTGCTCTGTGTCGTGGCTGTGTGAGCAGGCAGCTCAGCGTTACTACCAGAAATGTGGCCTCCTGCCTCGTCTCTCTCTGCAGAAAGAAGGCGCTCTGCTCTCCCCGCAGGACCAGCTACTGGCCGTCCTGCACACAAATGAAGAGGTGAGGTTGGATTAAAAAAAAAAAAAAAACCCTACAGTGACAAGAGGACGGCTATGACTGTGAAACAGCTTGCATGTCAGCCAGTGAGCATACTCCTTTTCTTAGGCAAAGTATGGCCCAAATTCATAAAATAGACTTTCTCATAGACACAGAGGTCTTTTCATTAAATCACTGATAGAAGGAATGGAGGTTCTAGGTCCTTCCACAATGACTTCATCTTTCTTACCCAGATGAGGCGTGCAGGTTTTAGACTGTATGATTCTGGTAAGAAGGTGAAGGGCTGATTATGTTAACAAGCTGCCTGAGAAACTACAATCTGAGAAACTGTAAAGATTAGAACCATTTCTATTACCAGACTGGATGCTGACTTGCTTTTGGAGCCAGCTTCCAGAAGACACTGAAGGAATCACAGTTTTTGGGATTGAATCCTTGGCTTCACTTTCCCGCACCAGTGCAGGATAACTGATGGGTTTGTGTTGTGGGTTCTGGCTGACGTTTGCTCGTGGGGATCTCCCTCCTCTCCCTGAGCGATACAAGAAGGCCTGTCAAAGTCTAGCAGTGGGTGAGCAACACAGAGGAAATGCATTATAAAACGGACACATGTGCATTCTTGTATTCTGTTATGAAGTACCATCTCTTTCTACCTGTAGATGAGAACAAGCGTGTCTCCCGGCTATGTGAGGTTCGGGACCGGGGTTCCTCCGTGTCAGGACTCCAAATGTCTCGGTTTGGCCGCCTCTTCCCTCAGCCCGCTCCTCCGTGCCCTAAAACTTCAGGCCAGCCTCACGGAGCTGCGAATTTCTGGAAACCGTATGTCTGACGACCTTCTCCCTGAGCTGATTGCCACAACGCTCACCATGCCTCGTCTGCAGCTGCTGGACATTTCTGCCAACTGCATTACAGGGGACGGCCTGGAGAAGGCTGTAAATGCTTTAAAGGGACAGAGTGCACCTGCATTCCCGGTAAGGGCCTCAGCTAGCCAATAGTGGCAGCTCCAGGTTTACCATCTAACCTGTATTTAAGTACCTCTGGTCTTAATAACTACCTTAGATCTTAATAACAAGCTAACCTGATTCATATCAATGATATCTGTCAGAGAGAATTGGCTCTCGTGATCATTTGCTTTTTCTGCTCGTTTCCACTCAAAGTGCCTGGAGGAGCTGGACCTCAGTATGAACCCACTGGGGGACGGCGTGTCTGAGTCTCTGTCCTGTCTGCTGTCCTGCTGCCCTGTGCTAGCCAAGCGGTCTCTGCAGGTCTCACTGCTCATTTCCTTCAGCAGCATCGACTGCTGCTAGCCAGCGCGCTCACAGGTGACTCTCTAACAAGCAGCTGACTGAAGCCTTAAGCTTCACTGAACTCCCATCCATAAGCAAAACTGCAACTAACTTTACATCTTCTGAACGTTCAGGCACAGGCCATTTGAAAGCAGTGTGCCTGTCCCTCAATCCCCTGGGCTCCACCGGCTTTGAGCTGGTGTTAAAGACTCTGCCCCTCCACTGCCTCACACACGTGGACCTGTCAGCTGTCTGCAGAGGGCCTGCTGATTACCCGGCACTGGAACACCTCGCCAAAGTCCTGTCACAGGTGTGCACGCAAAAATCATGCAATGTCATTTATTGTCGAAAGATATAATTGTGCAATCAGGTTAAGACTTTTGTGTTTTTGCAGGACGAGTGCTCTCTGACCCACCTCAGCCTGGCTGCAAATGGGCTGACAGACAGCAGTGTAGCTACCTTGGCGAGGTGTGTGTGTGTGTGTGTGAGGGCGTCATTTCTACGGCTCAGTTATTACTCATGTTAGTGGGGCTTTGCCTTTGTTTAAATTGTCACTCTTTACTGGCCTGTTGGACTTTTTCTTATTATTTCACAGGTGCCTCTCGTCGTGTCCCACACTGGTGAGTCTGAATCTGTCAGGAAATCCGTCTGTTACATCAGTGGGACTTCACAACATCCTGGCGTCTGTCAGAGAGGCCCGTCGACCACTGACACTTCTAAACCTCGAAGGTATGTCTGAACTTGGAGATACTCCATGGAGTTCCTTTTTTTTTCTAAAGCTATTCTTAGATTCACCGTTTCACACTAATTCACAATTTGGATTTCTTTGATGTTTTTATCACCTGTGCAAAGTTGTACTTGGCAACAGTTTCTTTCTTGCTATCAGTGCGTTTCCTTTTGACGCATTTCTAAGTTTGAACATTTAGTATGTATGCACAGAGGTGTTACATGATGATTACACACACAGACATTACAATATAGAAGTGTGGTTTAAAGATTTAAAAAAAAGATTAGCTGTGAATTAATTTTCCATTTTATGGAGCAGAAAACATTGCTGAATGCTAGCTAACAGGCTACATTTGGATGTCAAATATTTATAGGGGGGAAAATGGAAATTATGGATATGAAATAAAAATGATTCTTTGTTGCTTAACCTGCAGGTTGTCAGGTCTCTGGCCCCTGGGAGAGTCAAGACCTGGACAGTTTGTCAGAGCTGGTCCAGGATATCCGTCTTTGCTCTCAGACCCTCAACAAGCTGGACCGACAGACCTTGAAGCAGAGCTGGGACAGGACTCAGTCACACGGACACTTTCTCGACCGAAACTCCAAGTGCCTCCTCTCTGCCACCTCTACTTGAGGGTGGCAGGTGTGTTCATAATAAATAATTAATAATGAATTATTAATTTCCTAATAATTCATAATAAAAGTGGTCATTTTTATAAACATTTTGTTTAATGAGGCTACACCAAAAAGAAACAAGATAAAAACAAAATAAAGTGACATGGCGTCCACCGACAGTCTGTGGATAGCTTGTGTTTTATGCATTTTTGTCTGCCTTATTTATACATGTAAAGCTCTGTATCTGTATAAAGAGTTTGTGTTAGTGTGTGAGAGGTTTTGTGTCACAATGGTCCTGTTTTGTAGGATTTGATTTAAAAAAACAAACATAATTAAAGTAACCAACGATGCTATACGTTGACATCGTTCTTTCACTGTAAGACAAAGCAGGCTATGGTGAATAATCACAGCGATTTTCAGCTCTGAAGAAATCTATCTAGGAGCTATGACAGTGTAAAGACACCCTGCAATTTTAAATGTGTGGCGACATTTGAATGAGGCGCGTACCAGTAGAGGGAGCCAACGCACCACGAATGGTACACAGCCACAGATGCGCTTTGTGCAATGTATTTGTGACATGCAGGAGTGTCCGCAAAGAAATGTGGATAAGTTGTAAATCAAAAGCTAAAGAGCTCATTCTTGCACTGTTTTGATCAGAACACACGTGGGAATGTTCAAGTGTTGAGAATTTGTAATTATAAAGTGAATTAGGGAACGATATTAGATACTGCCACTGGCTAGATTTCAACCTGGGTCTCTCGCTCCCAAAGCGCGTTCTCTACGCCGCGGCCTGCCCTATAATATATTTCAAGCGTTTACCACAACTGAGAGGTGAAAACTGCCGTTTCTTCGTCTTACAAAATGTTCTGTAACTCCAAAAGTACACGGACTGTCGACATCATTCTTTCACTGTAACAATCAGCAGGCTTTAATAAAAAAGGAAAAAAAAATCAAGGCGGTTTTCAGGTCTCTAAAGAAAAATACATCTAGGAGATATGAGGAGTTGAAAACGCCTCTGTTACAGAATTTCAGCTGTCATTTTCACTCAAGTCTCCATAGACTTTGAATGTGGACATTTTTTAACTGTGTTGCTTCGAGGCCATTTGCGAGAAAACGGCAACTCCTACAATAATGACAGTGCCATTTTGTTAAAGGCAAGAAAAATACCTACATTTTGATGTATAATTTGTGTTAATGAAGGCAAAATTGAGCGTTTGTTCGGACATGAAGAAGAGATTGAGAAAGCGACAATGCATGGTGTGTTTGGCGTCCATAGCAACCATAACAACCAATATTGATTGATGGAAGAGATTTTGAGACAGGGGTAAAAAAAAAAAAAAAGGCAGAGAGAGCCCATTCTGTAGGCTCGCCTGTAGGCTTCTAGCAAGCGTAGCAAGTGAATTTCAGAGCCAGGGATTTTTTTTTTTTTTTTTTTTGTGTCCCCAGCATATGGTCCGCATGGGATTCGAACCACTGCCCTCTGTCCTCAATCTCTGCCATAGGGCCTGTCACGTTCCCATGAGCCACTCGGCGGCCCGGAATGACAGGGCAAAAGTGCTATATTTAAAGTGCACACCTGTGCAGCCGCACCCCAATTTTCGGCTCTTTTTCATTAGCTGGACACCAGGCCTTATCTAGTCAGCCGTTCCAACCACATCCCTGCCAATGTGTGCCTACGTCAAGCCGCATACAAGTGTAACGCTCACAATTTTCTGCTATCACTCTAAGTGTTAGTGACGTCACACCTATGCGCCACTGCCCTCTGTGGAGAATGGGAGAAATGTGCTTGCACCTCAACCTATGGACTCAGACGGACATTCAATCATCATCTTCCTCACTCAAGGTAACCTTATGGCTTGTAGGAACACTGCACGTGTATGATAAGACTGTAGCCGTTCAACCGGCCCTCGTAAGGTTGCTGAAGACAGTGAACACCGTGGAATTCTCAGTATCACTGTGGCCCTGGGTTTTTCCACTGTCCTGCTAAGTGCTTATGTAATTGTAACCAACATAGGAGAGAGACGTAACATCGTGGAAGAGACATAAAGTGAGTAAAAACGATCTAAATGCATTTAGAATATATTTAGAACTACAAATTACACTTTTCTTAGCAATTATTGTTTTTTATGTCAAGCTTCAAGCTAGCTTCTTTATTGGGGCTTGGGACCAGCAAAAGTGACCCGAAATTTGGTCTTTAAGTCTGGTCATTAGCATGTCTGGACCCAAACTACACTGCAGGTCCCAAAGTCAAATGATCACTGAGAGTTAAAAATCTGTCTGAAGTTAGAAGTTAGCAGAGAGTTAGCTCACTAGTTTCCGTCTAAATATAATATACCAGGTTCTGACTGAGGGATTTCTAAAACAAATTAAAAGGCACAGCTCTGCTATCACTTCTGACATACATGAAGACAGGAAAGTAAGCAGCAGTGATGTTTGTAGGGTTACTGAAGTTTGGCTTGCTGGTATATAGTGATGTGCTATGTGACTAGCGAAACAGCTATGTTAGCATAACATTAACACAGTGATGAAGGGGAACTTTTTTCCACTGGATAAGAATTAAGGTGAGGGTTCCCGATGGTTAGGGACAAATGCAGTGGCATGGCAGGATGCTGTAAACGGACCAAACTTCAGTCAAGAGAACAACTGAGATAATCCATCCACATACAGGTTAGTCATTAATGTGCTGCTGCATTGCCTGGGCTGTAGTTACATGGTAAGGTTTTAAAAACTGAGCTTTAAAATGAATAGTTGTAATAAAAACTGAGAGAGGCCGACAGTGATCACTTACTTTTTGTAAGGGGCTTGTTGAGATTAAATAGAACAAGTTACAAAGCATTAAAACATGTTAAAAACACAACAGCCTTATTAAACGCAGAGTAGTTTGGGCCCAGAAGTAGGATTGATCACGTCATCACTTAAAGACCGGATAGACACATGGTGGAGTTACTTTGTTGTGTTTGTGTGTGTTTTTAAGTAGTTTTAAACTTTGTGATCCACAACAGGTAACAGTAAAAGATGAACATTTTTAAGCATAATGCTGTTACCAAACTACATTAATGGCCCAAAAACAGACCATAGAAAAAACCGTGGCTATGTGAAAAAAAATGATGACAACTAGTCCTAATTCAGGCTAATTGTTTTTTTGTTTTTTTGTTTTGTTTTTTTCCCGACATCCCTCCACACACACAGGCTGTGCTGGCTCACAGAAAGAGTGGGTCATCAACATTATCAGGCAGCTGGTGTTCATAGCAAGCCTCACCAGACAGCTTCAGTCCATATCGGATGTACAGGATGGAGTTAAGGCTCTGCAAGGACATCTGATTTGTAAGTTTGCTTTTTACCACACTCATCTGGGCCAAGAGTAGAGGAAACTGCCTTATCTTCTGCAGCTGGAATTCAAAACAAGTATTTGAACTCGGACACGGCCTGCAGATTAGACTGGGTTTGTTTGGTTTTTCTTTTTCGTGCTTTTCCCACTTTTCTAGCTTGTTGTGCCCTTTTTCTTTCAGGATCTGCAGTTTCCTCCCTGTCCAGTAGAGGCCTCTCTCAGAGAAAGAACAGCTTGGGGATGCAGATGATGACGATTGGAGATCAGACACACCGCCCCCACCTCTCCTTATCCATGCTTAGGTCAGAAGTGGAATGCTCTTTTGCTGTTTGTTAGTTACGGATGGAGTAACACTAACTAAGGAAATACACACAACACAGTGATTGTGAATAAGTCACTCCAAGTGTGAAAAGGTGATAGTCAGAGTGAGACTACACATGAATTATTCAGGAAATGCACACTCAGTGAGAGAATAACTATAATTCAGTGTCACTAGGGGATATAACTTGAAGATGATGTGTCTTCATTTCTGATTCATTTTGAACAGTGATGAATGTGGAAGTAAATGAGCGCGAGCTGATCAAAACGGGCGAGCTGTTTTTACATATTTCTGCAGCCTGGATGCCGTGGGCTTTGTCCAGGAGTAAAAGATGACATCGCCCATTTCGGATCTTATATATAGTTATACCTTGGTGTTTTGTAGCATCACCTGACAAACTTTTACTTTCCTGATGTTTAGACTTTCTGATCCCTCCACAGACTCTGCTTTGTCTTTCTACAAAGAGTTGACGACATTAAATACAGATGTTTTAACAGTGCTTGAATGTTTTATTTTGTTTACTCTAGCCTCCAACTCAAACTTTGGTTGCTCCTATGCCCACGTCACTTCCTCCACCAATCAGAATGAGGGTCCGGGTTCAGGAAGACGTCTTCCTGATCCCAGTTCCACAAAGGTCGGTGAAAAGTTTTAAGTTTGAGCAGTACATAAAAATAAATCCCAATCTGATTGGTATAGTGTTTTTTTGTTGTTGTTGTTGTTGTTGTTTTTAATTTCTGTTTAATCACCGGTCATTGCTCTGCATCCCAGTGAGGCCAACTCCTGCTCTGTGTCATGGCTGTGTGAGCAGGCAGCTCAGCGTTACTACCAGAAATGTGGCCTCCTGCCTCGTCTCTCTCTGCAGAAAGAAGGCGCTCTGCTCTCCCCGCAGGACCAGCTACTGGCCGTCCTGCACACAAATGAAGAGGTGAGGTGACACTGAGGAGAGCCAGAAGTGACCATACTTGGACCACAGACAATTTAAAAGATGCTGAAGACTACCATGATTGGTTGATGAAGTCTGATCACGAGTGTTTAAGACAAATGTTGTCACCGTTGCTATCTTGGATTAAAAAAAAAAAAACAACCCACAGTGACAAGAGGACGGCTATGACTGTGAAACAGCTTGCATGTCAGCCAGTGAGCATACTCCTTTTCTTAGGCAAAGTATGGCCCAAATTCATAAAATAGACTTTCTCATAGACACAGAGGTCTTTTCATTAAATCACTGATAGAAGGAATGGAGGTTCTAGGTCCTTCCGCAATGACTTCATCTTTCTTACCCAGATGAGGCGTGCAGGTTTTAGACTGTATGATTCTGGTAAGAAGGTGAAGGGCTGATTATGTTAACAAGCTGCCTGAGAAACTACAATCTGAGAAACTGTAAAGATTAGAACCATTTCTATTACCAGACTGGATGCTGACTTGCTTTTGGAGCCAGCTTCCAGAAGACACTGAAGGAATCACAGTTTTTGGGATTGAATCCTTGGCTTCACTTTCCCGCACCAGTGCAGGATAACTGATGGGTTTGTGTTGCGGGTTCTGGCTGACGTTTGCTCGTGGGGATCTCCCTCCTCTCCCTGAGCGATACAAGAAGGCCTGTCAAAGTCTAGCAGTGGGTGAGCAACACAGAGGAAATGCATTATAAAACGGACACATGTGCATTCTTGTATTCTGTTATGAAGTACCATCTCTTTCTACCTGTAGATGAGAACAAGCGTGTCTCCCGGCTATGTGAGGTTCGGGACCGGGGTTCCTCCGTGTCAGGACTCCAAATGTCTCGGTTTGGCCGCCTCTTCCCTCAGCCCGCTCCTCCGTGCCCTAAAACTTCAGGCCAGCCTCACGGAGCTGCGAATTTCTGGAAACCGTATGTCTGACGACCTTCTCCCTGAGCTGATTGCCACAACGCTCACCATGCCTCGTCTGCAGCTGCTGGACATTTCTGCCAACTGCATTACAGGGGACGGCCTGGAGAAGGCTGTAAATGCTTTAAAGGGACAGAGTGCACCTGCATTCCCGGTAAGGGCCTCAGCTAGCCAATAGTGGCAGCTCCAGGTTTACCATCTAACCTGTATTTAAGTACCTCTGGTCTTAATAACTACCTTAGATCTTAATAACAAGCTAACCTGATTCATATCAATGATATCTGTCAGAGAGAATTGGCTCTCGTGATCATTTGCTTTTTCTGCTCGTTTCCACTCAAAGTGCCTGGAGGAGCTGGACCTCAGTATGAACCCACTGGGGGACGGCGTGTCTGAGTCTCTGTCCTGTCTGCTGTCCTGCTGCCCTGTGCTAGCCAAGCGGTCTCTGCAGGTCTCACTGCTCATTTCCTTCAGCAGCATCGACTGCTGCTAGCCAGCGCGCTCACAGGTGACTCTCTAACAAGCAGCTGACTGAAGCCTTAAGCTTCACTGAACTCCCATCCATAAGCAAAACTGCAACTAACTTTACATCTTCTGAACGTTCAGGCACAGGCCATTTGAAAGCAGTGTGCCTGTCCCTCAATCCCCTGGGCTCCACCGGCTTTGAGCTGGTGTTAAAGACTCTGCCCCTCCACTGCCTCACACACGTGGACCTGTCAGCTGTCTGCAGAGGGCCTGCTGATTACCCGGCACTGGAACACCTCGCCAAAGTCCTGTCACAGGTGTGCACGCAAAAATCATGCAATGTCATTTATTGTCGAAAGATATAATTGTGCAATCAGGTTAAGACTTTTGTGTTTTTGCAGGACGAGTGCTCTCTGACCCACCTCAGCCTGGCTGCAAATGGGCTGACAGACAGCAGTGTAGCTACCTTGGCGAGGTGTGTGTGTGTGTGTGTGAGGGCGTCATTTCTACGGCTCAGTTATTACTCATGTTAGTGGGGCTTTGCCTTTGTTTAAATTGTCACTCTTTACTGGCCTGTTGGACTTTTTCTTATTATTTCACAGGTGCCTCTCGTCGTGTCCCACACTGGTGAGTCTGAATCTGTCAGGAAATCCGTCTGTTACATCAGTGGGACTTCACAACATCCTGGCGTCTGTCAGAGAGGCCCGTCGACCACTGACACTTCTAAACCTCGAAGGTATGTCTGAACTTGGAGATACTCCATGGAGTTCCTTTTTTTTTCTAAAGCTATTCTTAGATTCACCGTTTCACACTAATTCACAATTTGGATTTCTTTGATGTTTTTATCACCTGTGCAAAGTTGTACTTGGCAACAGTTTCTTTCTTGCTATCAGTGCGTTTCCTTTTGACGCATTTCTAAGTTTGAACATTTAGTATGTATGCACAGAGGTGTTACATGATGATTACACACACAGACATTACAATATAGAAGTGTGGTTTAAAGATTTAAAAAAAAGATTAGCTGTGAATTAATTTTCCATTTTATGGAGCAGAAAACATTGCTGAATGCTAGCTAACAGGCTACATTTGGATGTCAAATATTTATAGGGGGGAAAATGGAAATTATGGATATGAAATAAAAATGATTCTTTGTTGCTTAACCTGCAGGTTGTCAGGTCTCTGGCCCCTGGGAGAGTCAAGACCTGGACAGTTTGTCAGAGCTGGTCCAGGATATCCGTCTTTGCTCTCAGACCCTCAACAAGCTGGACCGACAGACCTTGAAGCAGAGCTGGGACAGGACTCAGTCACACGGACACTTTCTCGACCGAAACTCCAAGTGCCTCCTCTCTGCCACCTCTACTTGAGGGTGGCAGGTGTGTTCATAATAAATAATTAATAATGAATTATTAATTTCCTAATAATTCATAATAAAAGTGGTCATTTTTATAAACATTTTGTTTAATGAGGCTACACCAAAAAGAAACAAGATAAAAACAAAATAAAGTGACATGGCGTCCACCGACAGTCTGTGGATAGCTTGTGTTTTATGCATTTTTGTCTGCCTTATTTATACATGTAAAGCTCTGTATCTGTATAAAGAGTTTGTGTTAGTGTGTGAGAGGTTTTGTGTCACAATGGTCCTGTTTTGTAGGATTTGATTTAAAAAAACAAACATAATTAAAGTAACCAACGATGCTATACGTTGACATCGTTCTTTCACTGTAAGACAAAGCAGGCTATGGTGAATAATCACAGCGATTTTCAGCTCTGAAGAAATCTATCTAGGAGCTATGACAGTGTAAAGACACCCTGCAATTTTAAATGTGTGGCGACATTTGAATGAGGCGCGTACCAGTAGAGGGAGCCAACGCACCACGAATGGTACACAGCCACAGATGCGCTTTGTGCAATGTATTTGTGACATGCAGGAGTGTCCGCAAAGAAATGTGGATAAGTTGTAAATCAAAAGCTAAAGAGCTCATTCTTGCACTGTTTTGATCAGAACACACGTGGGAATGTTCAAGTGTTGAGAATTTGTAATTATAAAGTGAATTAGGGAACGATATTAGATACTGCCACTGGCTAGATTTCAACCTGGGTCTCTCGCTCCCAAAGCGCGTTCTCTACGCCGCGGCCTGCCCTATAATATATTTCAAGCGTTTACCACAACTGAGAGGTGAAAACTGCCGTTTCTTCGTCTTACAAAATGTTCTGTAACTCCAAAAGTACACGGACTGTCGACATCATTCTTTCACTGTAACAATCAGCAGGCTTTAATAAAAAAGGAAAAAAAAATCAAGGCGGTTTTCAGGTCTCTAAAGAAAAATACATCTAGGAGATATGAGGAGTTGAAAACGCCTCTGTTACAGAATTTCAGCTGTCATTTTCACTCAAGTCTCCATAGACTTTGAATGTGGACATTTTTTAACTGTGTTGCTTCGAGGCCATTTGCGAGAAAACGGCAACTCCTACAATAATGACAGTGCCATTTTGTTAAAGGCAAGAAAAATACCTACATTTTGATGTATAATTTGTGTTAATGAAGGCAAAATTGAGCGTTTGTTCGGACATGAAGAAGAGATTGAGAAAGCGACAATGCATGGTGTGTTTGGCGTCCATAGCAACCATAACAACCAATATTGATTGATGGAAGAGATTTTGAGACAGGGGTAAAAAAAAAAAAAAAGGCAGAGAGAGCCCATTCTGTAGGCTCGCCTGTAGGCTTCTAGCAAGCGTAGCAAGTGAATTTCAGAGCCAGGGATTTTTTTTTTTTTTTTTTTTGTGTCCCCAGCATATGGTCCGCATGGGATTCGAACCACTGCCCTCTGTCCTCAATCTCTGCCATAGGGCCTGTCACGTTCCCATGAGCCACTCGGCGGCCCGGAATGACAGGGCAAAAGTGCTATATTTAAAGTGCACACCTGTGCAGCCGCACCCCAATTTTCGGCTCTTTTTCATTAGCTGGACACCAGGCCTTATCTAGTCAGCCGTTCCAACCACATCCCTGCCAATGTGTGCCTACGTCAAGCCGCATACAAGTGTAACGCTCACAATTTTCTGCTATCACTCTAAGTGTTAGTGACGTCACACCTATGCGCCACTGCCCTCTGTGGAGAATGGGAGAAATGTGCTTGCACCTCAACCTATGGACTCAGACGGACATTCAATCATCATCTTCCTCACTCAAGGTAACCTTATGGCTTGTAGGAACACTGCACGTGTATGATAAGACTGTAGCCGTTCAACCGGCCCTCGTAAGGTTGCTGAAGACAGTGAACACCGTGGAATTCTCAGTATCACTGTGGCCCTGGGTTTTTCCACTGTCCTGCTAAGTGCTTATGTAATTGTAACCAACATAGGAGAGAGACGTAACATCGTGGAAGAGACATAAAGTGAGTAAAAACGATCTAAATGCATTTAGAATATATTTAGAACTACAAATTACACTTTTCTTAGCAATTATTGTTTTTTATGTCAAGCTTCAAGCTAGCTTCTTTATTGGGGCTTGGGACCAGCAAAAGTGACCCGAAATTTGGTCTTTAAGTCTGGTCATTAGCATGTCTGGACCCAAACTACACTGCAGGTCCCAAAGTCAAATGATCACTGAGAGTTAAAAATCTGTCTGAAGTTAGAAGTTAGCAGAGAGTTAGCTCACTAGTTTCCGTCTAAATATAATATACCAGGTTCTGACTGAGGGATTTCTAAAACAAATTAAAAGGCACAGCTCTGCTATCACTTCTGACATACATGAAGACAGGAAAGTAAGCAGCAGTGATGTTTGTAGGGTTACTGAAGTTTGGCTTGCTGGTATATAGTGATGTGCTATGTGACTAGCGAAACAGCTATGTTAGCATAACATTAACACAGTGATGAAGGGGAACTTTTTTCCACTGGATAAGAATTAAGGTGAGGGTTCCCGATGGTTAGGGACAAATGCAGTGGCATGGCAGGATGCTGTAAACGGACCAAACTTCAGTCAAGAGAACAACTGAGATAATCCATCCACATACAGGTTAGTCATTAATGTGCTGCTGCATTGCCTGGGCTGTAGTTACATGGTAAGGTTTTAAAAACTGAGCTTTAAAATGAATAGTTGTAATAAAAACTGAGAGAGGCCGACAGTGATCACTTACTTTTTGTAAGGGGCTTGTTGAGATTAAATAGAACAAGTTACAAAGCATTAAAACATGTTAAAAACACAACAGCCTTATTAAACGCAGAGTAGTTTGGGCCCAGAAGTAGGATTGATCACGTCATCACTTAAAGACCGGATAGACACATGGTGGAGTTACTTTGTTGTGTTTGTGTGTGTTTTTAAGTAGTTTTAAACTTTGTGATCCACAACAGGTAACAGTAAAAGATGAACATTTTTAAGCATAATGCTGTTACCAAACTACATTAATGGCCCAAAAACAGACCATAGAAAAAACCGTGGCTATGTGAAAAAAAATGATGACAACTAGTCCTAATTCAGGCTAATTGTTTTTTTGTTTTTTTGTTTTGTTTTTTTCCCGACATCCCTCCACACACACAGGCTGTGCTGGCTCACAGAAAGAGTGGGTCATCAACATTATCAGGCAGCTGGTGTTCATAGCAAGCCTCACCAGACAGCTTCAGTCCATATCGGATGTACAGGATGGAGTTAAGGCTCTGCAAGGACATCTGATTTGTAAGTTTGCTTTTTACCACACTCATCTGGGCCAAGAGTAGAGGAAACTGCCTTATCTTCTGCAGCTGGAATTCAAAACAAGTATTTGAACTCGGACACGGCCTGCAGATTAGACTGGGTTTGTTTGGTTTTTCTTTTTCGTGCTTTTCCCACTTTTCTAGCTTGTTGTGCCCTTTTTCTTTCAGGATCTGCAGTTTCCTCCCTGTCCAGTAGAGGCCTCTCTCAGAGAAAGAACAGCTTGGGGATGCAGATGATGACGATTGGAGATCAGACACACCGCCCCCACCTCTCCTTATCCATGCTTAGGTCAGAAGTGGAATGCTCTTTTGCTGTTTGTTAGTTACGGATGGAGTAACACTAACTAAGGAAATACACACAACACAGTGATTGTGAATAAGTCACTCCAAGTGTGAAAAGGTGATAGTCAGAGTGAGACTACACATGAATTATTCAGGAAATGCACACTCAGTGAGAGAATAACTATAATTCAGTGTCACTAGGGGATATAACTTGAAGATGATGTGTCTTCATTTCTGATTCATTTTGAACAGTGATGAATGTGGAAGTAAATGAGCGCGAGCTGATCAAAACGGGCGAGCTGTTTTTACATATTTCTGCAGCCTGGATGCCGTGGGCTTTGTCCAGGAGTAAAAGATGACATCGCCCATTTCGGATCTTATATATAGTTATACCTTGGTGTTTTGTAGCATCACCTGACAAACTTTTACTTTCCTGATGTTTAGACTTTCTGATCCCTCCACAGACTCTGCTTTGTCTTTCTACAAAGAGTTGACGACATTAAATACAGATGTTTTAACAGTGCTTGAATGTTTTATTTTGTTTACTCTAGCCTCCAACTCAAACTTTGGTTGCTCCTATGCCCACGTCACTTCCTCCACCAATCAGAATGAGGGTCCGGGTTCAGGAAGACGTCTTCCTGATCCCAGTTCCACAAAGGTCGGTGAAAAGTTTTAAGTTTGAGCAGTACATAAAAATAAATCCCAATCTGATTGGTATAGTGTTTTTTTGTTGTTGTTGTTGTTGTTGTTTTTAATTTCTGTTTAATCACCGGTCATTGCTCTGCATCCCAGTGAGGCCAACTCCTGCTCTGTGTCATGGCTGTGTGAGCAGGCAGCTCAGCGTTACTACCAGAAATGTGGCCTCCTGCCTCGTCTCTCTCTGCAGAAAGAAGGCGCTCTGCTCTCCCCGCAGGACCAGCTACTGGCCGTCCTGCACACAAATGAAGAGGTGAGGTGACACTGAGGAGAGCCAGAAGTGACCATACTTGGACCACAGACAATTTAAAAGATGCTGAAGACTACCATGATTGGTTGATGAAGTCTGATCACGAGTGTTTAAGACAAATGTTGTCACCGTTGCTATCTTGGATTAAAAAAAAAAAAACAACCCACAGTGACAAGAGGACGGCTATGACTGTGAAACAGCTTGCATGTCAGCCAGTGAGCATACTCCTTTTCTTAGGCAAAGTATGGCCCAAATTCATAAAATAGACTTTCTCATAGACACAGAGGTCTTTTCATTAAATCACTGATAGAAGGAATGGAGGTTCTAGGTCCTTCCGCAATGACTTCATCTTTCTTACCCAGATGAGGCGTGCAGGTTTTAGACTGTATGATTCTGGTAAGAAGGTGAAGGGCTGATTATGTTAACAAGCTGCCTGAGAAACTACAATCTGAGAAACTGTAAAGATTAGAACCATTTCTATTACCAGACTGGATGCTGACTTGCTTTTGGAGCCAGCTTCCAGAAGACACTGAAGGAATCACAGTTTTTGGGATTGAATCCTTGGCTTCACTTTCCCGCACCAGTGCAGGATAACTGATGGGTTTGTGTTGCGGGTTCTGGCTGACGTTTGCTCGTGGGGATCTCCCTCCTCTCCCTGAGCGATACAAGAAGGCCTGTCAAAGTCTAGCAGTGGGTGAGCAACACAGAGGAAATGCATTATAAAACGGACACATGTGCATTCTTGTATTCTGTTATGAAGTACCATCTCTTTCTACCTGTAGATGAGAACAAGCGTGTCTCCCGGCTATGTGAGGTTCGGGACCGGGGTTCCTCCGTGTCAGGACTCCAAATGTCTCGGTTTGGCCGCCTCTTCCCTCAGCCCGCTCCTCCGTGCCCTAAAACTTCAGGCCAGCCTCACGGAGCTGCGAATTTCTGGAAACCGTATGTCTGACGACCTTCTCCCTGAGCTGATTGCCACAACGCTCACCATGCCTCGTCTGCAGCTGCTGGACATTTCTGCCAACTGCATTACAGGGGACGGCCTGGAGAAGGCTGTAAATGCTTTAAAGGGACAGAGTGCACCTGCATTCCCGGTAAGGGCCTCAGCTAGCCAATAGTGGCAGCTCCAGGTTTACCATCTAACCTGTATTTAAGTACCTCTGGTCTTAATAACTACCTTAGATCTTAATAACAAGCTAACCTGATTCATATCAATGATATCTGTCAGAGAGAATTGGCTCTCGTGATCATTTGCTTTTTCTGCTCGTTTCCACTCAAAGTGCCTGGAGGAGCTGGACCTCAGTATGAACCCACTGGGGGACGGCGTGTCTGAGTCTCTGTCCTGTCTGCTGTCCTGCTGCCCTGTGCTAGCCAAGCGGTCTCTGCAGGTCTCACTGCTCATTTCCTTCAGCAGCATCGACTGCTGCTAGCCAGCGCGCTCACAGGTGACTCTAACAAGCAGCTGACTGAAGCCTTAAGCTTCACTGAACTCCCATCCATAAGCAAAACTGCAACTAACTTTACATCTTCTGAACGTTCAGGCACAGGCCATTTGAAAGCAGTGTGCCTGTCCCTCAATCCCCTGGGCTCCACCGACTTTGAGCTGGTGTTAAAGACTCTGCCCCTCCACTGCCTCCCACACGTGGACCTGTCAGCTGTCTGCAGAGGGCCTGCTGATTACCCGGCACTGGAACACCTCGCCAAAGTCCTGTCACAGGTGTGCACGCAAAAATCATGCAATGTCATTTATTGTCGAAAGATATAATTGTGCAATCAGGTTAAGACTTTTGTGTTTTTGCAGGACGAGTGCTCTCTGACCCACCTCAGCCTGGCTGCAAATGGGCTGACAGACAGCAGTGTAGCTACCTTGGCGAGGTGTGTGTGTGTGTGTGTGTGAGGGCGTCATTTCTACGGCTCAGTTATTACTCATGTTAGTGGGGCTTTGCCTTTGTTTAAATTGTCACTCTTTACTGGCCTGTTGGACTTTTTCTTATTATTTCACAGGTGCCTCTCGTCGTGTCCCACACTGGTGAGTCTGAATCTGTCAGGAAATCCGTCTGTTACATCAGTGGGACTTCACAACATCCTGGCGTCTGTCAGAGAGGCCCGTCGACCACTGACACTTCTAAACCTCGAAGGTATGTCTGAACTTGGAGATACTCCATGGAGTTCCTTTTTTTTTCTAAAGCTATTCTTAGATTCACCGTTTCACACTAATTCACAATTTGGATTTCTTTGATGTTTTTATCACCTGTGCAAAGTTGTACTTGGCAACAGTTTCTTTCTTGCTATCAGTGCGTTTCCTTTTGACGCATTTCTAAGTTTGAACATTTAGTATGTATGCACAGAGGTGTTACATGATGATTACACACACAGACATTACAATATAGAAGTGTGGTTTAAAGATTTAAAAAAAAAGATTAGCTGTGAATTAATTTTCCATTTTATGGAGCAGAAAACATTGCTGAATGCTAGCTAACAGGCTACATTTGGATGTCAAATATTTATAGGGGGGAAAATGGAAATTATGGATATGAAATAAAATGATTCTTTGTTGCTTAACCTGCAGGTTGTCAGGTCTCTGGCCCCTGGGAGAGTCAAGACCTGGACAGTTTGTCAGAGCTGGTCCAGGATATCCGTCTTTGCTCTCAGACCCTCAACAAGCTGGACCGACAGACCTTGAAGCAGAGCTGGGACAGGACTCAGTCACACGGACACTTTCTCGACCGAAACTCCAAGTGCCTCCTCTCTGCCACCTCTACTTGAGGGTGGCAGGTGTGTTCATAATAAATAATTAATAATGAATTATTAATTTCCTAATAATTCATAATAAAAGTGGTCATTTTTATAAACATTTTGTTTAATGAGGCTACACCAAAAAGAAACAAGATAAAAACAAAATAAAGTGACATGGCGTCCACCGACAGTCTGTGGATAGCTTGTGTTTTATGCATTTTTGTCTGCCTTATTTATACATGTAAAGCTCTGTATCTGTATAAAGAGTTTGTGTTAGTGTGTGAGAGGTTTTGTGTCACAATGGTCCTGTTTTGTAGGATTTGATTTAAAAAAACAAACATAATTAAAGTAACCAACGATGCTATACGTTGACATCGTTCTTTCACTGTAAGACAAAGCAGGCTATGGTGAATAATCACAGCGATTTTCAGCTCTGAAGAAATCTATCTAGGAGCTATGACAGTGTAAAGACACCCTGCAATTTTAAATGTGTGGCGACATTTGAATGAGGCGCGTACCAGTAGAGGGAGCCAACGCACCACGAATGGTACACAGCCACAGATGCGCTTTGTGCAATGTATTTGTGACATGCAGGAGTGTCCGCAAAGAAATGTGGATAAGTTGTAAATCAAAAGCTAAAGAGCTCATTCTTGCACTGTTTTGATCAGAACACACGTGGGAATGTTCAAGTGTTGAGAATTTGTAATTATAAAGTGAATTAGGGAACGATATTAGATACTGCCACTGGCTAGATTTCAACCTGGGTCTCTCGCTCCCAAAGCGCGTTCTCTACGCCGCGGCCTGCCCTATAATATATTTCAAGCGTTTACCACAACTGAGAGGTGAAAACTGCCGTTTCTTCGTCTTACAAAATGTTCTGTAACTCCAAAAGTACACGGACTGTCGACATCATTCTTTCACTGTAACAATCAGCAGGCTTTAATAAAAAAGGAAAAAAAAAATCAAGGCGGTTTTCAGGTCTCTAAAGAAAAATACATCTAGGAGATATGAGGAGTTGAAAACGCCTCTGTTACAGAATTTCAGCTGTCATTTTCACTCAAGTCTCCATAGACTTTGAATGTGGACATTTTTTAACTGTGTTGCTTCGAGGCCATTTGCGAGAAAACGGCAACTCCTACAATAATGACAGTGCCATTTTGTTAAAGGCAAGAAAAATACCTACATTTTGATGTATAATTTGTGTTAATGAAGGCAAAATTGAGCGTTTGTTCGGACATGAAGAAGAGATTGCGAAAGCGACAATGCATGGTGTGTTTGGCGTCCATAGCAACCATAACAACCAATATTGATTGATGGAAGAGATTTTGAGACAGGGGTAAAAAAAAAAAAAAAAGGCAGAGAGAGCCCATTCTGTAGGCTCGCCTGTAGGCTTCTAGCAAGCGTAGCAAGTGAATTTCAGAGCCAGGGATTTTTTTTTTTTTTTTTTTTTTTTTTGTGTCCCCAGCATATGGTCCGCATGGGATTCGAACCACTGCCCTCTGTCCTCAATCTCTGCCATAGGGCCTGTCACGTTCCCATGAGCCACTCGGCGGCCCGGAATGACAGGGCAAAAGTGCTATATTTAAAGTGCACACCTGCGCAGCCGCACCCCAATTTTCGGCTCTTTTTCATTAGCTGGACACCAGGCCTTATCTAGTCAGCCGTTCCAACCACATCCCTGCCAATGTGTGCCTACGTCAAGCCGCATACAAGTGTAACGCTCACAATTTTCTGCTATCACTCTAAGGCAACTTAAGTGTTAGTGACGTCACACCTATGCGCCACTGCCCTCTGTGGAGAATGGGAGAAATGTGCTTGCACCTCAACCTATGGACTCAGACGGACATTCAATCATCATCTTCCTCACTCAAGGTAACCTTATGGCTTGTAGGAACACTGCACGTGTATGATAAGACTGTAGCCGTTCAACCGGCCCTCGTAAGGTTGCTGAAGACAGTGAACACCGTGGAATTCTCAGTATCACTGTGGCCCTGGGTTTTTCCACTGTCCTGCTAAGTGCTTATGTAATTGTAACCAACATAGGAGAGAGACGTAACATCGTGGAAGAGACATAAAGTGAGTAAAAACGATCTAAATGCATTTAGAATATATTTAGAACTACAAATTACACTTTTCTTAGCAATTATTGTTTTTTATGTCAAGCTTCAAGCTAGCTTCTTTATTGGGGCTTGGGACCAGCAAAAGTGACCCGAAATTTGGTCTTTAAGTCTGGTCATTAGCGTGTCTGGACCCAAACTACACTGCAGGTCCCAAAGTCAAATGATCACTGAGAGTTAAAAATCTGTCTGAAGTTAGAAGTTAGCAGAGAGTTAGCTCACTAGTTTCCGTCTAAATATAATATACCAGGTTCTGACTGAGGGATTTCTAAAACAAATTAAAAGGCACAGCTCTGCTATCACTTCTGACATACATGAAGACAGGAAAGTAAGCAGCAGTGATGTTTGTAGGGTTACTGAAGTTTGGCTTGCTGGTATATAGTGATGTGCTATGTGACTAGCGAAACAGCTATGTTAGCATAACATTAACACAGTGATGAAGGGGAACTTTTTTCCACTGGATAAGAATTAAGGTGAGGGTTCCCGATGGTTAGGGACAAATGCAGTGGCATGGCAGGATGCTGTAAACGGACCAAACTTCAGTCAAGAGAACAACTGAGATAATCCATCCACATACAGGTTAGTCATTAATGTGCTGCTGCATTGCCTGGGCTGTAGTTACATGGTAAGGTTTTAAAAACTGAGCTTTAAAATGAATAGTTGTAATAAAAACTGAGAGAGGCCGACAGTGATCACTTACTTTTTGTAAGGGGCTTGTTGAGATTAAATAGAACAAGTTACAAAGCATTAAAACATGTTAAAAACACAACAGCCTTATTAAACGCAGAGTAGTTTGGGCCCAGAAGTAGGATTGATCACGTCATCACTTAAAGACCGGATAGACACATGGTGGAGTTACTTTGTTGTGTTTGTGTGTGTTTTTAAGTAGTTTTAAACTTTGTGATCCACAACAGGTAACAGTAAAAGATGAACATTTTTAAGCATAATGCTGTTACCAAACTACATTAATGGCCCAAAAACAGACCATAGAAAAAACCGTGGCTATGTGAAAAAAAGTGATGACAACTAGTCCTAATTCAGGCTAATTGTTTTTTTGTTTTTTTGTTTTGTTTTTTTCCGACATCCCTCCACACACACAGGCTGTGCTGGCTCACAGAAAGAGTGGGTCATCAACATTATCAGGCAGCTGGTGTTCATAGCAAGCCTCACCAGACAGCTTCAGTCCATATCGGATGTACAGGATGGAGTTAAGGCTCTGCAAGGACATCTGATTTGTAAGTTTGCTTTTTACCACACTCATCTGGGCCAAGAGTAGAGGAAACTGCCTTATCTTCTGCAGCTGGAATTCAAAACAAGTATTTGAACTCGGACACGGCCTGCAGATTAGACTGGGTTTGTTTGGTTTTTCTTTTTCGTGCTTTTCCCACTTTTCTAGCTTGTTGTGCCCTTTTTCTTTCAGGATCTGCAGTTTCCTCCCTGTCCAGTAGAGGCCTCTCTCAGAGAAAGAACAGCTTGGGGATGCAGATGATGACGATTGGAGATCAGACACACCGCCCCCACCTCTCCTTATCCATGCTTAGGTCAGAAGTGGAATGCTCTTTTGCTGTTTGTTAGTTACGGATGGAGTAACACTAACTAAGGAAATACACACAACACAGTGATTGTGAATAAGTCACTCCAAGTGTGAAAAGGTGATAGTCAGAGTGAGACTACACATGAATTATTCAGGAAATGCACACTCAGTGAGAGAATAACTATAATTCAGTGTCACTAGGGGATATAACTTGAAGATGATGTGTCTTCATTTCTGATTCATTTTGAACAGTGATGAATGTGGAAGTAAATGAGCGCGAGCTGATCAAAACGGGCGAGCTGTTTTTACATATTTCTGCAGCCTGGATGCCGTGGGCTTTGTCCAGGAGTAAAAGATGACATCGCCCATTTCGGATCTTATATATAGTTATACCTTGGTGTTTTGTAGCATCACCTGACAAACTTTTACTTTCCTGATGTTTAGACTTTCTGATCCCTCCACAGACTCTGCTTTGTCTTTCTACAAAGAGTTGACGACATTAAATACAGATGTTTTAACAGTGCTTGAATGTTTTATTTTGTTTACTCTAGCCTCCAACTCAAACTTTGGTTGCTCCTATGCCCACGTCACTTCCTCCACCAATCAGAATGAGGGTCCGGGTTCAGGAAGACGTCTTCCTGATCCCAGTTCCACAAAGGTCGGTGAAAAGTTTTAAGTTTGAGCAGTACATAAAAATAAATCCCAATCTGATTGGTATAGTGTTTTTTTGTTGTTGTTGTTGTTGTTGTTGTTTTTAATTTCTGTTTAATCACCGGTCATTGCTCTGCATCCCAGTGAGGCCAACTCCTGCTCTGTGTCGTGGCTGTGTGAGCAGGCAGCTCAGCGTTACTACCAGAAATGTGGCCTCCTGCCTCGTCTCTCTCTGCAGAAAGAAGGCGCTCTGCTCTCCCCGCAGGACCAGCTACTGGCCGTCCTGCACACAAATGAAGAGGTGAGGTTGGATTTAAAAAAAAAAAAAAAACCCCACAGTGACAAGAGGACGGCTATGACTGTGAAACAGCTTGCATGTCAGCCAGTGAGCATACTCCTTTTCTTAGGCAAAGTATGGCCCAAATTCATAAAATAGACTTTCTCATAGACACAGAGGTCTTTTCATTAAATCACTGATAGAAGGAATGGAGGTTCTAGGTCCTTCCACAATGACTTCATCTTTCTTACCCAGATGAGGCGTGCAGGTTTTAGACTGTATGATTCTGGTAAGAAGGTGAAGGGCTGATTATGTTAACAAGCTGCCTGAGAAACTACAATCTGAGAAACTGTAAAGATTAGAACCATTTCTATTACCAGACTGGATGCTGACTTGCTTTTGGAGCCAGCTTCCAGAAGACACTGAAGGAATCACAGTTTTTGGGATTGAATCCTTGGCTTCACTTTCCCGCACCAGTGCAGGATAACTGATGGGTTTGTGTTGTGGGTTCTGGCTGACGTTTGCTCGTGGGGATCTCCCTCCTCTCCCTGAGCGATACAAGAAGGCCTGTCAAAGTCTAGCAGTGGGTGAGCAACACAGAGGAAATGCATTATAAAACGGACACATGTGCATTCTTGTATTCTGTTATGAAGTACCATCTCTTTCTACCTGTAGATGAGAACAAGCGTGTCTCCCGGCTATGTGAGGTTCGGGACCGGGGTTCCTCCGTGTCAGGACTCCAAATGTCTCGGTTTGGCCGCCTCTTCCCTCAGCCCGCTCCTCCGTGCCCTAAAACTTCAGGCCAGCCTCACGGAGCTGCGAATTTCTGGAAACCGTATGTATGACGACCTTCTCCCTGAGCTGATTGCCACAACGCTCACCATGCCTCGTCTGCAGCTGCTGGACATTTCTGCCAACTGCATTACAGGGGACGGCCTGGAGAAGGCTGTAAATGCTTTAAAGGGACAGAGTGCACCTGCATTCCCGGTAAGGGCCTCAGCTAGCCAATAGTGGCAGCTCCAGGTTTACCATCTAACCTGTATTTAAGTACCTCTGGTCTTAATAACTACCTTAGATCTTAATAACAAGCTAACCTGATTCATATCAATGATATCTGTCAGAGAGAATTGGCTCTCGTGATCATTTGCTTTTTCTGCTCGTTTCCACTCAAAGTGCCTGGAGGAGCTGGACCTCAGTATGAACCCACTGGGGGACGGCGTGTCTGAGTCTCTGTCCTGTCTGCTGTCCTGCTGCCCTGTGCTAGCCAAGCGGTCTCTGCAGGTCTCACTGCTCATTTCCTTCAGCAGCATCGACTGCTGCTAGCCAGCGCGCTCACAGGTGACTCTCTAACAAGCAGCTGACTGAAGCCTTAAGCTTCACTGAACTCCCATCCATAAGCAAAACTGCAACTAACTTTACATCTTCTGAACGTTCAGGCACAGGCCATTTGAAAGCAGTGTGCCTGTCCCTCAATCCCCTGGGCTCCACCGGCTTTGAGCTGGTGTTAAAGACTCTGCCCCTCCACTGCCTCACACACGTGGACCTGTCAGCTGTCTGCAGAGGGCCTGCTGATTACCCGGCACTGGAACACCTCGCCAAAGTCCTGTCACAGGTGTGCACGCAAAAATCATGCAATGTCATTTATTGTCGAAAGATATAATTGTGCAATCAGGTTAAGACTTTTGTGTTTTTGCAGGACGAGTGCTCTCTGACCCACCTCAGCCTGGCTGCAAATGGGCTGACAGACAGCAGTGTAGCTACCTTGGCGAGGTGTGTGTGTGTGTGTGTGTGAGGGCGTCATTTCTACGGCTCAGTTATTACTCATGTTAGTGGGGCTTTGCCTTTGTTTAAATTGTCACTCTTTACTGGCCTGTTGGACTTTTTCTTATTATTTCACAGGTGCCTCTCGTCGTGTCCCACACTGGTGAGTCTGAATCTGTCAGGAAATCCGTCTGTTACATCAGTGGGACTTCACAACATCCTGGCGTCTGTCAGAGAGGCCCGTCGACCACTGACACTTCTAAACCTCGAAGGTATGTCTGAACTTGGAGATACTCCATGGAGTTCCTTTTTTTTTCTAAAGCTATTCTTAGATTCACCGTTTCACACTAATTCACAATTTGGATTTCTTTGATGTTTTTATCACCTGTGCAAAGTTGTACTTGGCAACAGTTTCTTTCTTGCTATCAGTGCGTTTCCTTTTGACGCATTTCTAAGTTTGAACATTTAGTATGTATGCACAGAGGTGTTACATGATGATTACACACACAGACATTACAATATAGAAGTGTGGTTTAAAGATTTAAAAAAAAGATTAGCTGTGAATTAATTTTCCATTTTATGGAGCAGAAAACATTGCTGAATGCTAGCTAACAGGCTACATTTGGATGTCAAATATTTATAGGGGGGAAAATGGAAATTATGGATATGAAATAAAATGATTCTTTGTTGCTTAACCTGCAGGTTGTCAGGTCTCTGGCCCCTGGGAGAGTCAAGACCTGGACAGTTTGTCAGAGCTGGTCCAGGATATCCGTCTTTGCTCTCAGACCCTCAACAAGCTGGACCGACAGACCTTGAAGCAGAGCTGGGACAGGACTCAGTCACACGGACACTTTCTCGACCGAAACTCCAAGTGCCTCCTCTCTGCCACCTCTACTTGAGGGTGGCAGGTGTGTTCATAATAAATAATTAATAATGAATTATTAATTTCCTAATAATTCATAATAAAAGTGGTCATTTTTATAAACATTTTGTTTAATGAGGCTACACCAAAAAGAAACAAGATAAAAACAAAATAAAGTGACATGGCGTCCACCGACAGTCTGTGGATAGCTTGTGTTTTATGCATTTTTGTCTGCCTTATTTATACATGTAAAGCTCTGTATCTGTATAAAGAGTTTGTGTTAGTGTGTGAGAGGTTTTGTGTCACAATGGTCCTGTTTTGTAGGATTTGATTTAAAAAAACAAACATAATTAAAGTAACCAACGATGCTATACGTTGACATCGTTCTTTCACTGTAAGACAAAGCAGGCTATGGTGAATAATCACAGCGATTTTCAGCTCTGAAGAAATCTATCTAGGAGCTATGACAGTGTAAAGACACCCTGCAATTTTAAATGTGTGGCGACATTTGAATGAGGCGCGTACCAGTAGAGGGAGCCAACGCACCACGAATGGTACACAGCCACAGATGCGCTTTGTGCAATGTATTTGTGACATGCAGGAGTGTCCGCAAAGAAATGTGGATAAGTTGTAAATCAAAAGCTAAAGAGCTCATTCTTGCACTGTTTTGATCAGAACACACGTGGGAATGTTCAAGTGTTGAGAATTTGTAATTATAAAGTGAATTAGGGAACGATATTAGATACTGCCACTGGCTAGATTTCAACCTGGGTCTCTCGCTCCCAAAGCGCGTTCTCTACGCCGCGGCCTGCCCTATAATATATTTCAAGCGTTTACCACAACTGAGAGGTGAAAACTGCCGTTTCTTCGTCTTACAAAATGTTCTGTAACTCCAAAAGTACACGGACTGTCGACATCATTCTTTCACTGTAACAATCAGCAGGCTTTAATAAAAAAGGGAAAAAAAAATCAAGGCGGTTTTCAGGTCTCTAAAGAAAAATACATCTAGGAGATATGAGGAGTTGAAAACGCCTCTGTTACAGAATTTCAGCTGTCATTTTCACTCAAGTCTCCATAGACTTTGAATGTGGACATTTTTTAACTGTGTTGCTTCGAGGCCATTTGCGAGAAAACGGCAACTCCTACAATAATGACAGTGCCATTTTGTTAAAGGCAAGAAAAATACCTACATTTTGATGTATAATTTGTGTTAATGAAGGCAAAATTGAGCGTTTGTTCGGACATGAAGAAGAGATTGAGAAAGCGACAATGCATGGTGTGTTTGGCGTCCATAGCAACCATAACAACCAATATTGATTGATGGAAGAGATTTTGAGACAGGGGTAAAAAAAAAAAAAAAGGCAGAGAGAGCCCATTCTGTAGGCTCGCCTGTAGGCTTCTAGCAAGCGTAGCAAGTGAATTTCAGAGCCAGGGATTTTTTTTTTTTTTTTTTTTTTTTTTTGTGTCCCCAGCATATGGTCCGCATGGGATTCGAACCACTGCCCTCTGTCCTCAATCTCTGCCATGGGGCCTGTCACGTTCCCATGAGCCACTCGGCGGCCCGGAATGACAGGGCAAAAGTGCTATATTTAAAGTGCACACCTGCGCAGCCGCACCCCAATTTTCGGCTCTTTTTCATTAGCTGGACACCAGGCCTTATCTAGTCAGCCGTTCCAACCACATCCCTGCCAATGTGTGCCTACGTCAAGCCGCATACAAGTGTAACGCTCACAATTTTCTGCTATCACTCTAAGGCAACTTAAGTGTTAGTGACGTCACACCTATGCGCCACTGCCTCTGTGGAGAATGGGAGAAATGTGCTTGCACCTCAACCTATGGACTCAGACGGACATTCAATCATCATCTTCCTCACTCAAGGTAACCTTATGGCTTGTAGGAACACTGCACGTGTATGATAAGACTGTAGCCGTTCAACCGGCCCTCGTAAGGTTGCTGAAGACAGTGAACACCGTGGAATTCTCAGTATCACTGTGGCCCTGGGTTTTTCCACTGTCCTGCTAAGTGCTTATGTAATTGTAACCAACATAGGAGAGAGACGTAACATCGTGGAAGAGACATAAAGTGAGTAAAAACGATCTAAATGCATTTAGAATATATTTAGAACTACAAATTACACTTTTCTTAGCAATTATTGTTTTTTATGTCAAGCTTCAAGCTAGCTTCTTTATTGGGGCTTGGGACCAGCAAAAGTGACCCGAAATTTGGTCTTTAAGTCTGGTCATTAGCGTGTCTGGACCCAAACTACACTGCAGGTCCCAAAGTCAAATGATCACTGAGAGTTAAAAATCTGTCTGAAGTTAGAAGTTAGCAGAGAGTTAGCTCACTAGTTTCCGTCTAAATATAATATACCAGGTTCTGACTGAGGGATTTCTAAAACAAATTAAAAGGCACAGCTCTGCTATCACTTCTGACATACATGAAGACAGGAAAGTAAGCAGCAGTGATGTTTGTAGGGTTACTGAAGTTTGGCTTGCTGGTATATAGTGATGTGCTATGTGACTAGCGAAACAGCTATGTTAGCATAACATTAACACAGTGATGAAGGGGAACTTTTTTCCACTGGATAAGAATTAAGGTGAGGGTTCCCGATGGTTAGGGACAAATGCAGTGGCATGGCAGGATGCTGTAAACGGACCAAACTTCAGTCAAGAGAACAACTGAGATAATCCATCCACATACAGGTTAGTCATTAATGTGCTGCTGCATTGCCTGGGCTGTAGTTACATGGTAAGGTTTTAAAAACTGAGCTTTAAAATGAATAGTTGTAATAAAAACTGAGAGAGGCCGACAGTGATCACTTACTTTTTGTAAGGGGCTTGTTGAGATTAAATAGAACAAGTTACAAAGCATTAAAACATGTTAAAAACACAACAGCCTTATTAAACGCAGAGTAGTTTGGGCCCAGAAGTAGGATTGATCACGTCATCACTTAAAGACCGGATAGACACATGGTGGAGTTACTTTGTTGTGTTTGTGTGTGTTTTTAAGTAGTTTTAAACTTTGTGATCCACAACAGGTAACAGTAAAAGATGAACATTTTTAAGCATAATGCTGTTACCAAACTACATTAATGGCCCAAAAACAGACCATAGAAAAAACCGTGGCTATGTGAAAAAAAGTGATGACAACTAGTCCTAATTCAGGCTAATTGTTTTTTTGTTTTTTTGTTTTGTTTTTTTCCGACATCCCTCCACACACACAGGCTGTGCTGGCTCACAGAAAGAGTGGGTCATCAACATTATCAGGCAGCTGGTGTTCATAGCAAGCCTCACCAGACAGCTTCAGTCCATATCGGATGTACAGGATGGAGTTAAGGCTCTGCAAGGACATCTGATTTGTAAGTTTGCTTTTTACCACACTCATCTGGGCCAAGAGTAGAGGAAACTGCCTTATCTTCTGCAGCTGGAATTCAAAACAAGTATTTGAACTCGGACACGGCCTGCAGATTAGACTGGGTTTGTTTGGTTTTTCTTTTTCGTGCTTTTCCCACTTTTCTAGCTTGTTGTGCCCTTTTTCTTTCAGGATCTGCAGTTTCCTCCCTGTCCAGTAGAGGCCTCTCTCAGAGAAAGAACAGCTTGGGGATGCAGATGATGACGATTGGAGATCAGACACACCGCCCCCACCTCTCCTTATCCATGCTTAGGTCAGAAGTGGAATGCTCTTTTGCTGTTTGTTAGTTACGGATGGAGTAACACTAACTAAGGAAATACACACAACACAGTGATTGTGAATAAGTCACTCCAAGTGTGAAAAGGTGATAGTCAGAGTGAGACTACACATGAATTATTCAGGAAATGCACACTCAGTGAGAGAATAACTATAATTCAGTGTCACTAGGGGATATAACTTGAAGATGATGTGTCTTCATTTCTGATTCATTTTGAACAGTGATGAATGTGGAAGTAAATGAGCGCGAGCTGATCAAAACGGGCGAGCTGTTTTTACATATTTCTGCAGCCTGGATGCCGTGGGCTTTGTCCAGGAGTAAAAGATGACATCGCCCATTTCGGATCTTATATATAGTTATACCTTGGTGTTTTGTAGCATCACCTGACAAACTTTTACTTTCCTGATGTTTAGACTTTCTGATCCCTCCACAGACTCTGCTTTGTCTTTCTACAAAGAGTTGACGACATTAAATACAGATGTTTTAACAGTGCTTGAATGTTTTATTTTGTTTACTCTAGCCTCCAACTCAAACTTTGGTTGCTCCTATGCCCACGTCACTTCCTCCACCAATCAGAATGAGGGTCCGGGTTCAGGAAGACGTCTTCCTGATCCCAGTTCCACAAAGGTCGGTGAAAAGTTTTAAGTTTGAGCAGTACATAAAAATAAATCCCAATCTGATTGGTATAGTGTTTTTTTGTTGTTGTTGTTGTTGTTGTTGTTTTTAATTTCTGTTTAATCACCGGTCATTGCTCTGCATCCCAGTGAGGCCAACTCCTGCTCTGTGTCGTGGCTGTGTGAGCAGGCAGCTCAGCGTTACTACCAGAAATGTGGCCTCCTGCCTCGTCTCTCTCTGCAGAAAGAAGGCGCTCTGCTCTCCCCGCAGGACCAGCTACTGGCCGTCCTGCACACAAATGAAGAGGTGAGGTTGGATTTAAAAAAAAACAAAACAACCCACAGTGACAAGAGGACGGCTATGACTGTGAAACAGCTTGCATGTCAGCCAGTGAGCATACTCCTTTTCTTAGGCAAAGTATGGCCCAAATTCATAAAATAGACTTTCTCATAGACACAGAGGTCTTTTCATTAAATCACTGATAGAAGGAATGGAGGTTCTAGGTCCTTCCACAATGACTTCATCTTTCTTACCCAGATGAGGCGTGCAGGTTTTAGACTGTATGATTCTGGTAAGAAGGTGAAGGGCTGATTATGTTAACAAGCTGCCTGAGAAACTACAATCTGAGAAACTGTAAAGATTAGAACCATTTCTATTACCAGACTGGATGCTGACTTGCTTTTGGAGCCAGCTTCCAGAAGACACTGAAGGAATCACAGTTTTTGGGATTGAATCCTTGGCTTCACTTTCCCGCACCAGTGCAGGATAACTGATGGGTTTGTGTTGTGGGTTCTGGCTGACGTTTGCTCGTGGGGATCTCCCTCCTCTCCCTGAGCGATACAAGAAGGCCTGTCAAAGTCTAGCAGTGGGTGAGCAACACAGAGGAAATGCATTATAAAACGGACACATGTGCATTCTTGTATTCTGTTATGAAGTACCATCTCTTTCTACCTGTAGATGAGAACAAGCGTGTCTCCCGGCTATGTGAGGTTCGGGACCGGGGTTCCTCCGTGTCAGGACTCCAAGTGTCTCGGTTTGGCCGCCTCTTCCCTCAGCCCGCTCCTCCGTGCCCTAAAACTTCAGGCCAGCCTCACGGAGCTGCGAATTTCTGGAAACCGTATGTCTGACGACCTTCTCCCTGAGCTGATTGCCACAACGCTCACCATGCCTCGTCTGCAGCTGCTGGACATTTCTGCCAACTGCATTACAGGGGACGGCCTGGAGAAGGCTGTAAATGCTTTAAAGGGACAGAGTGCACCTGCATTCCCGGTAAGGGCCTCAGCTAGCCAATAGTGGCAGCTCCAGGTTTACCATCTAACCTGTATTTAAGTACCTCTGGTCTTAATAACTACCTTAGATCTTAATAACAAGCTAACCTGATTCATATCAATGATATCTGTCAGAGAGAATTGGCTCTCGTGATCATTTGCTTTTTCTGCTCGTTTCCACTCAAAGTGCCTGGAGGAGCTGGACCTCAGTATGAACCCACTGGGGGACGGCGTGTCTGAGTCTCTGTCCTGTCTGCTGTCCTGCTGCCCTGTGCTAGCCAAGCGGTCTCTGCAGGTCTCACTGCTCATTTCCTTCAGCAGCATCGACTGCTGCTAGCCAGCGCGCTCACAGGTGACTCTCTAACAAGCAGCTGACTGAAGCCTTAAGCTTCACTGAACTCCCATCCATAAGCAAAACTGCAACTAACTTTACATCTTCTGAACGTTCAGGCACAGGCCATTTGAAAGCAGTGTGCCTGTCCCTCAATCCCCTGGGCTCCACCGACTTTGAGCTGGTGTTAAAGACTCTGCCCCTCCACTGCCTCACACACGTGGACCTGTCAGCTGTCTGCAGAGGGCCTGCTGATTACCCGGCACTGGAACACCTCGCCAAAGTCCTGTCACAGGTGTGCACGCAAAAATCATGCAATGTCATTTATTGTCGAAAGATATAATTGTGCAATCAGGTTAAGACTTTTGTGTTTTTGCAGGACGAGTGCTCTCTGACCCACCTCAGCCTGGCTGCAAATGGGCTGACAGACAGCAGTGTAGCTACCTTGGCGAGGTGTGTGTGTGTGTGTGTGTGTGTGTGTGTGTGTGTGTGTGTGTGTGTGTGTGTGAGGGCGTCATTTCTACGGCTCAGTTATTACTCATGTTAGTGGGGCTTTGCCTTTGTTTAAATTGTCACTCTTTACTGGCCTGTTGGACTTTTTCTTATTATTTCACAGGTGCCTCTCGTCGTGTCCCACACTGGTGAGTCTGAATCTGTCAGGAAATCCGTCTGTTACATCAGTGGGACTTCACAACATCCTGGCGTCTGTCAGAGAGGCCCGTCGACCACTGACACTTCTAAACCTCGAAGGTATGTCTGAACTTGGAGATACTCCATGGAGTTCCTTTTTTTTTCTAAAGCTATTCTTAGATTCACCGTTTCACACTAATTCACAATTTGGATTTCTTTGATGTTTTTATCACCTGTGCAAAGTTGTACTTGGCAACAGTTTCTTTCTTGCTATCAGTGCGTTTCCTTTTGACGCATTTCTAAGTTTGAACATTTAGTATGTATGCACAGAGGTGTTACATGATGATTACACACACAGACATTACAATATAGAAGTGTGGTTTAAAGATTTAAAAAAAAGATTAGCTGTGAATTAATTTTCCATTTTATGGAGCAGAAAACATTGCTGAACGCTAGCTAACAGGCTACATTTGGATGTCAAATATTTATAGGGGGGAAAATGGAAATTATGGATATGAAATAAAATGATTCTTTGTTGCTTAACCTGCAGGTTGTCAGGTCTCTGGCCCCTGGGAGAGTCAAGACCTGGACAGTTTGTCAGAGCTGGTCCAGGATATCCGTCTTTGCTCTCAGACCCTCAACAAGCTGGACCGACAGACCTTGAAGCAGAGCTGGGACAGGACTCAGTCACACGGACACTTTCTCGACCGAAACTCCAAGTGCCTCCTCTCTGCCACCTCTACTTGAGGGTGGCAGGTGTGTTCATAATAAATAATTAATAATGAATTATTAATTTCCTAATAATTCATAATAAAAGTGGTCATTTTTATAAACATTTTGTTTAATGAGGCTACACCAAAAAGAAACAAGATAAAAACAAAATAAAGTGACATGGCGTCCACCGACAGTCTGTGGATAGCTTGTGTTTTATGCATTTTTGTCTGCCTTATTTATACATGTAAAGCTCTGTATCTGTATAAAGAGTTTGTGTTAGTGTGTGAGAGGTTTTGTGTCACAATGGTCCTGTTTTGTAGGATTTGATTTAAAAAAACAAACATAATTAAAGTAACCAACGATGCTATACGTTGACATCGTTCTTTCACTGTAAGACAAAGCAGGCTATGGTGAATAATCACAGCGATTTTCAGCTCTGAAGAAATCTATCTAGGAGCTATGACAGTGTAAAGACACCCTGCAATTTTAAATGTGTGGCGACATTTGAATGAGGCGCGTACCAGTAGAGGGAGCCAACGCACCACGAATGGTACACAGCCACAGATGCGCTTTGTGCAATGTATTTGTGACATGCAGGAGTGTCCGCAAAGAAATGTGGATAAGTTGTAAATCAAAAGCTAAAGAGCTCATTCTTGCACTGTTTTGATCAGAACACACGTGGGAATGTTCAAGTGTTGAGAATTTGTAATTATAAAGTGAATTAGGGAACGATATTAGATACTGCCACTGGCTAGATTTCAACCTGGGTCTCTCGCTCCCAAAGCGCGTTCTCTACGCCGCGGCCTGCCCTATAATATATTTCAAGCGTTTACCACAACTGAGAGGTGAAAACTGCCGTTTCTTCGTCTTACAAAATGTTCTGTAACTCCAAAAGTACACGGACTGTCGACATCATTCTTTCACTGTAACAATCAGCAGGCTTTAATAAAAAAGGGAAAAAAAATCAAGGCGGTTTTCAGGTCTCTAAAGAAAAATACATCTAGGAGATATGAGGAGTTGAAAACGCCTCTGTTACAGAATTTCAGCTGTCATTTTCACTCAAGTCTCCATAGACTTTGAATGTGGACATTTTTTAACTGTGTTGCTTCGAGGCCATTTGCGAGAAAACGGCAACTCCTACAATAATGACAGTGCCATTTTGTTAAAGGCAAGAAAAATACCTACATTTTGATGTATAATTTGTGTTAATGAAGGCAAAATTGAGCGTTTGTTCGGACATGAAGAAGAGATTGAGAAAGCGACAATGCATGGTGTGTTTGGCGTCCATAGCAACCATAACAACCAATATTGATTGATGGAAGAGATTTTGAGACAGGGGTAAAAAAAAAAAAAGGCAGAGAGAGCCCATTCTGTAGGCTCGCCTGTAGGCTTCTAGCAAGCGTAGCAAGTGAATTTCAGAGCCAGGGATTTTTTTTTTTTTTTTTTTTTGTGTCCCCAGCATATGGTCCGCATGGGATTCGAACCACTGCCCTCTGTCCTCAATCTCTGCCATAGGGCCTGTCACGTTCCCATGAGCCACTCGGCGGCCCGGAATGACAGGGCAAAAGTGCTATATTTAAAGTGCACACCTGCGCAGCCGCACCCCAATTTTCGGCTCTTTTTCATTAGCTGGACACCAGGCCTTATCTAGTCAGCCGTTCCAACCACATCCCTGCCAATGTGTGCCTACGTCAAGCCGCATACAAGTGTAACGCTCACAATTTTCTGCTATCACTCTAAGGCAACTTAAGTGTTAGTGACGTCACACCTATGCGCCACTGCCCTCTGTGGAGAATGGGAGAAATGTGCTTGCACCTCAACCTATGGACTCAGACGGACATTCAATCATCATCTTCCTCACTCAAGGTAACCTTATGGCTTGTAGGAACACTGCACGTGTATGATAAGACTGTAGCCGTTCAACCGGCCCTCGTAAGGTTGCTGAAGACAGTGAACACCGTGGAATTCTCAGTATCACTGTGGCCCTGGGTTTTTCCACTGTCCTGCTAAGTGCTTATGTAATTGTAACCAACATAGGAGAGAGACGTAACATCGTGGAAGAGACATAAAGTGAGTAAAAACGATCTAAATGCATTTAGAATATATTTAGAACTACAAATTACACTTTTCTTAGCAATTATTGTTTTTTATGTCAAGCTTCAAGCTAGCTTCTTTATTGGGGCTTGGGACCAGCAAAAGTGACCCGAAATTTGGTCTTTAAGTCTGGTCATTAGCGTGTCTGGACCCAAACTACACTGCAGGTCCCAAAGTCAAATGATCACTGAGAGTTAAAAATCTGTCTGAAGTTAGAAGTTAGCAGAGAGTTAGCTCACTAGTTTCCGTCTAAATATAATATACCAGGTTCTGACTGAGGGATTTCTAAAACAAATTAAAAGGCACAGCTCTGCTATCACTTCTGACATACATGAAGACAGGAAAGTAAGCAGCAGTGATGTTTGTAGGGTTACTGAAGTTTGGCTAGCTGGTATATAGTGATGTGCTATGTGACTAGCGAAACAGCTATGTTAGCATAACATTAACACAGTGATGAAGGGGAACTTTTTTCCACTGGATAAGAATTAAGGTGAGGGTTCCCGATGGTTAGGGACAAATGCAGTGGCATGGCAGGATGCTGTAAACGGACCAAACTTCAGTCAAGAGAACAACTGAGATAATCCATCCACATACAGGTTAGTCATTAATGTGCTGCTGCATTGCCTGGGCTGTAGTTACATGGTAAGGTTTTAAAAACTGAGCTTTAAAATGAATAGTTGTAATAAAAACTGAGAGAGGCCGACAGTGATCACTTACTTTTTGTAAGGGGCTTGTTGAGATTAAATAGAACAAGTTACAAAGCATTAAAACATGTTAAAAACACAACAGCCTTATTAAACGCAGAGTAGTTTGGGCCCAGAAGTAGGATTGATCACGTCATCACTTAAAGACCGGATAGACACATGGTGGAGTTACTCATGTTTACTGTTGTTGCCACTTTCTAAATGTAGCAGGATGAATATTATATGTACTGGTTGATCCCACTTTTAGTCAGGTGCATTTTGAGGAGAACTAACTTTTCTTGTTATCAAATTATCAGTATCTTTGGAAACATTTAATACATCGTGATGGTTTAAATGCTCAGTCGTTTTCTGTTATAGAATTCATATTCATAATAATATTTAGACAGCGGCACTATAGGTGTTTGCAGTTTTTGCAGTTTTACAAGCCGTCACGGTAAAAATATGGAATTAAATGTCACTAATGGGCTCTTTTCAAAAACATCAGCATCTCTGTCACACTGATTTTGATTAACTGACTTATTTTATTGTAATCAAACCTATTTTGATATTGTTGTCTTTTTTTTCCTTTAGCGAGGTGGTTTCCTTCCAATTGTTGCAGGACCAGTATGTCTGTCAGCTCCAGGTAGAGCTCCAGTGACCAGGAAGACCTCAGCATTCGCCAATTCCTGCTGAATTACCGCAAACAGAAAGAACTGGCAGAGGGCATTGGAATAGAGGATGATTATAACACTGAAGACCAAGGTAATAGGTCTGTCTAAGGGCCAGTGGAATATAAGCTATAGGTTGTAGTGGTGATTATTTTAGATTCAGAGTGTAGAGGAGATGGATCATTGTAATTAAGAGTCATAGAAATCTGAACCTCACTGCTAAACTGGCAGTCTAACTGTACATGTGCTCCATTGCAGAAGTCCCTCCCACTGAGTGTGAGGATGTTGAAGATACTGGTAGTCCTGATGTGAAAGCAGAGCTTCCCTCCCACCTCAGCATCACTAAGGATGTTATGGAGCGCTGCATTCATCTGCTGTCTGATCCCAACCTCAGGCTCCGACTCAAGGTACTGTATCAGTAGTTTTACGTAGAGTCAACTGTTGGACTAATAACAAAAATAATCATTCTTGTGAAGGTAGGACCGCCAGCGTTGGTACAATTCATCCTGTCAGAACTGTGTGGATGACTGTTCAGTGGTGTAATGCTCATCAAGGAAAAACATTCAGTCTGGTCCAGGAGTGAAACAGAAATAAGTCTGTGCTGAAGTCGTGCCTGCTCAGGAGTTTGGGCTCTCAATGAAGACCTCAGTAATTAGTTTCAGCTCACATATAATCAGGATCAAAACAGAGATAATTGTTAGGTGTGTTGTGCGTCTTTGTCTTTAGGTACTGGACGTGCTGGAGTTGTGCGTTCAGGTGCTGAGTGAGAGGGAAAATGAACTGCTGCCTATGGCTCGTCGCTGCTGGCCAGCACTCCTGCAGAGACTCACAACTGATGACCCATTAGCAGTCCTCAGAGCCTTCAGGGTAAGTAAAACAAACCTCTCTTTTCATTATGTGAGTCAAAATTATTCAAGTCGTCTTTAGTTTTAAACTCTTAATAGTGAAAGAATGAAAGATGCTGCCCAACAACAGGCTTATTTCATTCAGAAATAGTTCTATTATTTACTGGACAGGCACAATTAGTGTTGGTAAGCTTTAACGTTCTAACCTGTCAAAACACACGTCTACTTTTTATACTTTTTATACACTGTTTGATCAGCGGACATCAGAGCAACTGGCATGTCACTTTTTAACACTGGTAGATTATTTCAGCAAAAGAAGTTAAAACATTGCTCTGATTCTATATTGACTTGTAACACAACAACATGATCTACAGATATTGTCTCAGAGTGTCTTTAAAATTCCACACGTGACGCTGTTAAAGCCACAGCACATGATCCTAATTTACGATTAAAAACTGGCCACGTGGAATATTTAAGAAGAACGGGCTTTTTCTCGTCACACAACCTCACAGAGAATTGCAATCAAACTGCGCAGTTCAGCAGCTGAAGCGCTGCACATAGTCAGGCCCATAAATAGTGGAAGAGTGGATGTCTGAAATCCAGGGATGTGCAAACAGCCTGCTGTGAAATCCTCCCTGAACCACCTCAGCAGTTTTACTGAGCTCATTAGGAGTTAGCAGAGGTTAAGTCCAGGCTTGGTCTACTTTTTATACTCTTTCATCTTTTTCCTAGTTCCTCTTCTTTCCCTCCTCCCTTCTTATCTTTACCCCATATTTTTGGAACCAGGATCATATTTTTAAAGGATTTGTTCTTTTGGTGTAGATAGTTCAGGAAGTTAACTCAACCAAGCAGTCTTTGGGTTTCGGCTAAGTAATTCAATTCAATTCAATTCAATTTTATTTATATAGCGCCAAATCACAACATAAGTCGCCTCAAGGCGCTTCATAGATACAGAGAAAAACCCAACAATCATATGACCCCCTATGAGCAAGCACTTTGGCAACAGTGGGAAGGAAAAACTCCCTTTTAACAGGAAGAAACCTCCGGCAGAACCAGGCTCAGGGAGGGGCGGCCATTTGCTGCGACCGGTTGGGGTGAGAGAAGGAAGACAGGATAAAAGACATGCTGTGGAAGAGAGACAGAGGTTAATAACAGATATGATTCAATGCAGAGAGGTCTGTTAATACATAGTGAGCGAGAAAGGTGACTGGAAAGGAAAAACTCAATGCATCATGGGAATCCCCCGGCAGCCTATGTCTATTGCAGCATAACTAAGGGAGGATTCAGGGTCACCTGGTCCAGCCCTAACTATATGCTTTAGCAAAAAGGAAAGTTTTAAGCCTAATCTTGAAAGTAGAGATAGTGTCTGTCTCCTGAATCCAAACTGGAAGCTGGTTCCACAGAAGAGGGGCCTGAAAACTGAAGGCTCTGCCTCCCATTCTACTTTTAAATACTCTAGGAACAACAAGTAGGCCTGCAGAGCGAGAGCGAAGTGCTCTAATAGGGTGATATGGTACTACAAGGTCATTAAGATAAGATGGGGCCTGATTATTTAAGACCTTGTATGTGAGGAGCAGGATTTTGAATTCAATTCTGGATTTAACAGGAAGCCAATGAAGGGAAGCCAAAACAGGAGAAATATGCTCTCTCTTTCTAGTCCCTGTCAGTACTCTTGCTGCAGCATTTTGGATTAGCTGAAGGCTTTTTGAACATCCTGATAATAATGAATTACACTAGTCCAGCCTGGAAGTAATAAATGCATGAACTAGTTTTTCAGCGTCACTCTGAGACAGGATATTTCTAATTTTAGAGATGTTGCGCAAATGGAAGAACGCAGTCTTACATATTTGTTTAATATGTGCATTGAAGGACATGTCCTGGTCAAAAATGACTCCAAGGTTCCTCACAGTATAACTGGAGGCCAAGGTAATGCCATCCAGAGTAAGAATCTGGTTAGATACCATATTTCTAAGATTTTCAGGGCCGAGTACAATAACCTCAGTTTTATCTGAATTAAGAAGCAGAAAGTTAGCGGCCATCCAGGTCTTTATGTCTTTAAGACATTCCTGCAGTTTAACTAATTGGTGTGTGTTATCTGGCTTCATGGACAGATAGAGCTGGGTGTCATCTGCATAGCAGTGAAAATGTATGCTATGTCTTCTTGTCATGATCCTGGGTCCTTTTGACCCAGCGTTTTGTGTTTTCTCTTCGCGATTTTGGTTCTGTTCTCTAATTGGTGTTTACCCTGTTCCCCCCCCCGTGTGTTCCTGTTTTATTGTGAAGGTCTGCGTCTTATGTGAGTGTTTTCAGTTTGCCTCCCTGGTCTCGTCATGTTAATCACTCCCAGCTGTGTCTCCCACCTGTGTGTAATCTCCCTGTGTTCTGAGTGTATTTAAGTTGTATTTTCTGTCTTAGTAATCGCTGGTTCGTCTGTGTTGTTTCCCCTCGGTCTCCCTGCGTCTCCCCGTATGTATTTCCCCGGACCTCCCTGCATCTTCGTTTCTGGTTTGTCTTATTAGTTTACCCAGTTTAGGTTTCTAGTTTCATGTTTTGCCACCCTTGCTGTTTGTATTGACCCACTATCATAAATAAACACCCACCTGCACCAGAACTGCCGTCCTTTTGGTCCTACTACAAATCCACACGGCTTGCCCCGCAAACCGTGACACTTCTAATGATGCTGCCTAAGGGAAGCATGTATAATGTAAACAGAATTGGTCCTAGCACTGAACCCTGTGGAACTCCATAATTAACCTCAGTGTGTGAAGAGGACTCTCCATTTACATGAACAAATTGGAGTCTATTAGATAGATATGATACAAACCACTGCAGTGCAGTACCTGTAATACCTACAGCATGTTCTAATCGCTCTAATAGGATATTATGGTCAACAGTATCGAATGCTGCGCTAAGGTCTAGCAGGACAAGCACAGAGATGAGTTCACTGTCAGAGGCCATAAGAAGATCATTTGTAACCTTCACTAAAGCTGTTTCTGTGCTGTGATGAGCTCTGAAACCTGACTGAAACTCTTCAAATAAACCATTCCTCTGCAGATGATCTGTTAGCTGTTTGACAACTACTCTTTCAAGGATTTTTGATATGAAAGGAAGGTTGGAGATTGGCCTATAATTAGCTAAGACTGCTGGGTCTAGAGATGGCTTTTTGAGTAAAGGTTTAACTACAGCTAGCTTGAAGGCCTGTGGTACATAGCCGATCATTAGAGATAGGTTGGTCATATTTAAGATCGAAGAATTAATTAATGGCAGGACTTCTTTGAGCAGTTTTGTAGGAAGTACTGTTTAGAATACCAGAATAGGGAGGATGGTGTAGGTTTAAGTTTATTAGATTGATACATATGTACCAACAAGACAGTGTACATCACTGTCACAACGACGTTTGTTTTCATTCAAAGGCTTTATGGTTTTTCCTATAATACCTGGTGGGCCGGTCTCTAGTCAAAATGCCCGGGCTGATTTTTTTTGTCCCAGTCCAGCCCTGATCATGAGAGATGTCATGCTTTGACTCTGTGTTTTACTTGCATCTATTTGAAAGAGTGAGTGTAAACACAAAAAATATTTTATTTTATGTGCTGGAATGTGCAGAAAATAGGTTTAAATGTTAAACTAATTTATTCAAGTCAGAGAATGTTGCATATAATTAAATTTTTGCTTGATGCATAAAGTTAAAAGATTAAAACTAATAAAACAAGTTTTAAAAAGAGACCTTTCCATTTGATTACATTTTGTATGATGGATTATGCAGAAAAAGTAGAATTGGGCTGAAAGATCTATCACTTTATCACCGCTTCAGGTTGTAAATCGTGCTTTTAAAAAGTAACTAAGTAACTAAGTAATTAATTACTTTTGAAAATAAGTAATCAGTAAAGTAACGGGATTACTTTTTTGGGGAAGTAATCAGTAATTAGTTACTGATTACTTTTTTCAAGTAACTTGACCAACACTGTTCAAATCTGGAGGCACTTGAGTCAGTGAGGGACAGAAGGTCAGTGAACAAACTGTACAGACTAAAGTCAAAATGTGGACAATAAAGCTGTTGTTTCAAGTCTAACAACTGACACAGCTAATATATCCTCTAGTGTTGAGTGATACAACATACATTCTGTTTTCTTTGTGAGGTTGTAATCATCAGTATTGTTGGGTCTGTCCTTTGCCCAGTTATTAAATTTTGTAGTGATAAGAATTTAAAGTCCTTTACTGAGGTGCTCTGTTGGGTCTGTTCAGATGCATATTCAGGAAGGATTTTTCAACAACTTGTTCCCATTATGATCAATTCAGACCAATTTAAAGTTTTTTATATAACCTAAAAACTGTCTATTCCTACGATTAGAACCCAAAACAGTTTCAACATCTTACCAAGAGTGAAGAGTTCAGCTGTTGAGCGGCTCATCCCACCATCACGGATCCCCACTCTGCCTAAACACACTGGTCCTACCCCATCAGGCTGGATGCCTACTGCGGGATCTGCCCGAATTCGTCTCTGCCCTACATGATCTGCAGCTCCCGACACAACATCCTGATTTACACTGATGTAACCAATAGCAACCAGAAATTAACGCTGATATGGAAAATGGAGGGTGACATTCGGGCTCTAGAGAAGGACGTGAGGCAGTACCTGAAGGAGGTGATGGGGGAAAGAGCTGCTTACACAGGTCAATGTGATCACCATGACCGTGAAGGTCAAAGGTCACTTCGATATGAGCTGAAGGACTGGCTGGTCAGCAAAGGTTTCTGACTGAAAGAGCTTGAAGTGCTGGCATCGACCTGCTGAAGGGACAGAGAGCGGTGGAGGAGGACTGCTGACCTGTGCCAACTTAATGAACTCTTTGACAGCAGTGAGATGTGATGTGACCACTGAGTGTAAAATGATGCAGGTCAGGTTAAGTAATCATCATTAAACGTAGAAGCATAGCAACTGCCTGTTTATTGTCACCCATGATTTCTCCAAAAAAATAGGTAAAAAATCTCGACTCACCGTTTTTAGATTCTTCAGACTGAGTTGCAATTTGAGTATCCACATTATTATTGACAATATACACATTAGGACATTCATTACTGCAACAGTGTGCAACAACATTACAATGATCTGCTTTATGTCATGTAGGTCCTTTAACACTGACACTTTTCTGTGGAGGTCAATGTGTAGAAATGCTACAGGTGGGCTGTTTGTTTGTTTGTTCTTTAGTTAGTGTGGCCAACAAGATGACGTTAGACGTCTGTGATATGAGTGTGACAAACGCTTTCAGCCTTAAAGGGTCCAAAAACATTTATTACTGATGAAATTCACAAATCTCTACATTCACACTGGGTGCAGCATGCAACAATAAAAACATTTCAAAATAAAACCACAGCAGGTTGTGATGGAACTTACACATGATATAAAATATTACACATGATGAAGTAGATTTCTTTAAGAAAAAAAGATAATTTAAACAAGTATTTTAAGCACTTTGGCAGAATTGGCTTTTACATGTGATATATTTCACAATGTTTAATAAGCTTCATACAGTTAAGCACAATCACTGCATGACAGAAACACAAGCTTAATCTCTCTTAATAATAATAGTGTACAGCTACGCTGCTTATTAAATAAAAACAAACAGGTTACAATGCTTTTATTTTTATTTTAGTAGAGACTCAAAACTTAGAACAGACAGCTGCTGGGGTTTGGAAAAGTACTGAACAAATATTTTAAATATACTTTAATCGTTTCTGGAGCAGCCTTTGGGATCGCCAAAGGCTCTCATTGTCACTAGCTGGTCATAAGGTGTTACCCAGTCAGCCGTGCCAACCACAACCCTGGCAATGTGTGTCTGCTACCAGCTTCTCAGTAAGGAAAATCGGTATTGACTTTCCGAAAAGTCATTAAAAGTGGCTAAATGACGTCATCGACTAATTTGCAGAATTCGTCAGATTATGTAAACTGTAGGAGAGAGAAATAACATCGTGGAAGTGAAATAAAGTGAGTAAACACCCTTAGATGATTATATTTAGTTGCAGGGTGTGCATCATTGGTTTTGCCCAGCGGGATTTGTGGGACGTCTTCGTTGTCATGGCTACCGAGGACCGCTTGGATCAAGCTGGCCATGAATGGTTATGAATGGGTTCAGTTTATCCTTTCTCCATTGTCCAGTGCCATTTCTATAGCACGTTTAAAGGCGACACAGCTGACCAAAGGGCTTTACAAGTTAGCTCATGCACACATATAAAATTGAATGAAATGAAATTTGATTTATTAGCTGTAATCTTTTAACTTTATGTACACTGCATCATCATCATTGCATCAAGCAGCAAAAATGAAATCTTTTATGTGGCAATGCCGGCTCCTGTACTGTACTCCTGTAAATCCCAATCAACATACCATATTTATATAATTTTCATGTATTTTCTTAGTGGCTCCTTGGTGGAGGAGACACCCATCCTTAGGGCTTCCAAAGCTAGTATACTGTTACTGCTGGTCCCAAGCCTGGCCAAGAAGGTCACACTGCTCTTGACGAAGGCGGTCGCACTTTTCTCCTCTCCTCCTCTCCCTTAGTTTCACTGCTTAGCCTCTTATGTCCTTGTCTAGTCTCGTGTTTTTTGTATTACTTTTCCCTGGAACACTCTCTCACAGTCTGTTCTCTAAAACCTAAAAAAGGAATTATGAATTGGATCAACTGGTCCCTGAATGCAATTGACACCCCTTTCTCAATGAGAAGTTTGGGCTTGGGTGAGCCTGAGTGTTGAAGATATCTACCTATTCGGAACCATGGTAACAGGGTTCTGGCTGATCGGAGCTGGCTTGGCCCTGACTTATCGAAGAATTAAGAAAGCGGAATCGGCTGTTCAAACCCCCACAAGGCTGCCCGCCGGGATTGGAACGATGGGAAGAGGCGTGAGTTTCTCAAAATGGGCTCATTGAGTGCAGCACGGATAAGATCTTGGAAAGGCAACGGCTGCTGTGAATACTCAGAATAAGATCTCTGAGTGCAGAGTGGATTACATCTCGGAAGGGCTAGCTCGGAATAACATCTCTGAGCGCAAATTGGATGACATCTCGGGGAGGCACACTGTCGTGAGTTCTCAGAATCGGCTCCTTGAGCACAAGAATGACAACATCACAGAACGCAAGTATGGCGAAGCTCGCGGCTCTCCAACGGGAGATTGAGAGATCAGTGTTGGACTGTAGAACTGCTTTGAAATTCATATGAGCTGTTCGCACTAAAGTAAAAAGCACCATCACCTCATGCGGATACCCTCTCGGCGCCAGCTGCGGTAGCAAGGCTGGAGCCGAACAACAACACCCTGATAACGTCTGTGTTTAGACTGTTCCTTCCCATTCCATGCAAGGCCACCTGGGTTGGCTGGAAGACTGTTTACTTAGCCTAGCAGGGTGAAGGACTGTCTCAGCTGAACTGGACACACACACACTCATCCCCCCTCCCTTTCCAAACGCCTTCAACGCTTATTCCCTTCCGATGCTGACGGTGGATCAAGGAGACCAGCGCACAGGCTGCAGGCCCGGATGTACTGTCTAAATCGGCTGTCTCTCACCCTTTGCCCACCCCTGTTGCTTGTCATGTGTTTCTTTGGTGTATTAAGAGTTTTTTCATGTGCTATGTGCAGAGGTGTTTTTTTTCTGTTCTCAAACTGATCTCCCTGTTGGAGCTCAGTCTGGGGGGAGTTATTTTTTTCTCCTTATCTTTCCTCATGTGGTGCATTTTCCATTGTTATACCTCTCTGACCTGTCTTCCCCATGTGATGTTTTGTGTAATGTATGTATGGTCGGAGGGTAAGATGGTGCCGCCATTGCGTGCAATAGGTCGGCAGCCTTATGAAATTTCCCCTTGTGGGACTAATAAAGGTATATCAAATCAAATCATATGATGTAAAAATGTGTGTGAATTCATCTGCTGAGATTCCCTCCTCAGGAAAATAAGGAAAGAGACAAATGTCAGATACTTTCGTTTTTGTTTTCTCTTTTTAATCAAACATAACTCAGTAGAGCTCCATTTTCATCTAATGTTAATGTGCAGCAAGTACTAATTGTGGGCTAGCAGAAGCTAGGAGGTTAGATAATGAAGGTGATGACTAAGTAACATTTTGTAAATTACAGAGTAGCTCTTAATTCCACAGAGCTAGGTGATCAACTATTTGGCACAGCTGACAGATTTCTTTCAGTTAATTGACCTGTTGAAGTCGTGGTTCAATAAGTTGTCCGTTTGTGAGATGAGTCAATTTCATCAAGCAGCAGCTCATTAGCTGACTGGCTGGTTAACTGTCTCAGTAACGGAGCCAAACTCCTCCTTGAGCAGTTTGAACACGTTGTCCGAGAACTCGTCTCTCGGCCTGCCCGTGCCGTTCAGCTGCACCGGCAGGAGGTCGGGGTGGTGTGGGATGTAAGAGGACGGGCAGTGCAGCTCATTTAGAGTAAACCAGAAGGTGTCCGGATCCACCTGGATTAAGTGTCGGAACACACTGTGCAGGAAAGGGAAAAAACATGGGAACAGGATTAGCTCTGAGCTGTGTGTTCACTTTGTACGTAATATCTATTGTATGGAAAACACCTTCCTATAATCCAAAGTGACAGACTGAACGAGTTTTGCTGGCTTTAACATGCAAACCAACAGTTTAACTATAAGCTCATTAACTCAACACTGCTTTTCTCTTCAGCTTTGTTTTTTAAATCACCTCCAAGCAGGAAAATACTTAAATATATTAAAGCGTGTGTTTTTACTTGTGGCTGCTATGTTGCTACCCAAACACTTAGATCAATAATTCAGAAGTGAGTTATTAAAGGCTGCTTGCATACTGCATTCTGAGCTATTTATTTATTTATTTGCTTTTTTTATTCACAACTTCCATCTGTCCTTTACATTACTGTAGGTCTCACAGTGCACACTTTTTGCATCAGATGCCAGTGTAAAGGTGAAACGAGTTCCCTTTCAGATTCGTACACACAGTATTGGGAGATCACGGCCCTACGTGTCCTGAAGACACTTCTATTCACGCCTGTACAGCAACTGACCTGTGATGATATGCCACATATAAACTCATCACAGTCATTCTCACTTTTTATCCTCTTTACCTGGCTAGGAACACTTTTGCCAAGTTGGGATTGCTAGCTATTGTAAGTTAGCACTGTTGTGTGCCAACCTGAAGTTAGCTTAGCCGCTCCTATTGGTTTTAGCCACAACTGCAGAACTACATCTGCGTATTTCTGGAACTTCTTTCTCAAGGGACAAAATGAGTGAGGGTGATATTTAAATCAGGCCCACAAACTGATTTACTAAAGTTTGCAGCAAAGGGTTAAAAGTCTTATATTACAGGTAATATACTTTAAAGTCACAAATACTGGTGTCTTTACCCAGAACATGCAGGAACCTGATTATTCCTGAGGTATTCCATTCTCAGGTCCCATGTTCCTCTCCTTCAGGAAACAAAAGCTATAGCCACAGTGCTTTGTTTCATATTCAGTGTTCAAAGACAAGAATGACTCCTGAAGTCATATTTTGTTGTGTAACACCCAGCACCTCTCCAAATATGATGTTGAGCATTCAATTTAAATTCAGATTTTACTAATAAATCATGTTACGTGGCTGTTAATGACCAACATGGCAATACAATGTCAACTGGATGGTACAGTTTTCATTTATGGCATTCTGTCTGTGTGTAACACTCAAACACATTAGTAACTAAATGAAGGATTTAGTTACTTTCCAAGACTACAGCGGTCCTTAATAAAGACTTACTTTAAACAGGCTTCTTGCAGTCTGATGGGTTGTCTGGAGCTCAGGTAGGGTAGACAGGCTTCACAAACCACATCTAGGTCTGCTTCAGCTGAGAAAACCAAACACAGGACATTTTTACTATATTTTATTCATATAACAATTGTAATACTTTTATATTTTATCCAGAAATTTCAACAGAAATCGACTTGTAAAAGAAAATAAAAAAGAATGAAATGGATCAAAGCCAAGTTAATTTCATTGATTAATCACAGCAGCAGAATACAGTTTGAGCTCGGTGCCTGGTCTTCGGGTGGATCACTCCCTGCAAATATGTTACTCATGAACCTCCAGGAGCACACAGGTGGATGCTGGGGTGGTGGATGGGCTGAAACAGCAGGCAGTGGTGCAGTAGGATGTGAGGTAAGTGGGGCACGTTACATGTGCAGCTCCAGGCTTCACTACATACATGGGTACTGTTGTTGAGTATAAAAAGTAGGCCAAGCCTGGACTTTACCTCTGATAACTAATGAGCTCAGTAAAACTGCTGAGGTGGTTCGGGGAGGATTTCACAGCAGTTTTGAGAGGTCAGAACGTTAAAGCTTACCAACAATAATTCTGCCTGTCCAGGTGAGCATTTATTCTAGAAATTGCCCCCTCCCACTACATACCACGTCTCCCTCACCACTGCTGGTTAATCTCCTTTTTAAAACCATCTTTGTCCCACCCCCTGTGACCTGAAGACCATACTGAAACCGACTTCAAAGAATAAACACAAAGAGCATCTCAAACACACAACGTGTATCGTGCCTGTTTATCTGCACACTACACTGTATGAGAGTTTGCAGTACAAAAAGTGCTGTAAGCTATTTTAAAGGAACAGTTTCACAAACAACCTGATATCTTACAATTGTCTTTACACTGCAGTCCTTGTCACTGTTAGATGTAACGCTGGCTCTGGAAAGGCTGCAGACAGCTCTGTCACCTTTGTGACTCTTTTCCTCTGTCAGCGATGAACCTCAGTGGGAGGGTGTGACATTTGTGATGTTCACTCTGTCACTCAGTTCACCTCCACACTGCGCAGGTGACCAAAAATCACACAAGCAGCTCATAATTGCATAATTGGGAATGCAATGGCAGAAGCCTGCAGGCCTTGAATATTTTCAACATGCTAATGGAAGTATGTTGAGCACAAAGTAAACAAAAACAACAACTTCTCTGATCTTATCAATTAAACGGCCTCTTTCACTGTCACCTCATGATTCGCTGATTGAACAATCACGTTTCTCAGTTGGGTATAAGAAGAGCTGCTTGCAGTCGTAGCTGTGTGTGCAGTTTGGACTTGAGCAGCATCCTGCTGGCACAGCTGGCTGTGGTCCGTATCATCAAAGTCATGGTTAACATATGTTGAATGACAGAGCTGCCACAGTGAAGAGGCATTTTTAGGAACAACATCACTGTCATGCGTTTAGGATGTCAAACTGTTTAAGGTTTGTATAATAAAGCAGAGATGCCCTGATTTATGCTGTGATACCAATGGTTGATTTTCATTGTTATACGAGACTGCCACCTGGTGGTGAAGGAGCTTCAATAAATTCTTTGGCTTTTTCTGACGACGCATCTCCCCACACACAGCTTTAATGTCAAATCAGGCTAACAACCTAATTTGTTAACCTCAGTATAGAGACATCTTCATCTCTGTACTAAAGTACAGACACAAACTTGTATTGCTGTTGTCTCACTCACAGGAAGAAAGCTGACTGTAACTCATTCATTTATAAATCATAAAGTTGATTCCTACAAGAAAGTTACAGCCCTGTGATCAAATAGGCTTCAATAAGATAGATAACATGTATTTACCCAAAATAAATATGGGATCAAAACAGCACAGAGAAAAAGTAAAGTATTGAACAGGGGGCATTTAACAGTAGGCCAAAAAAATCCTGGTAGCTCTTTGTTCTCGTTGTGTTCAGTTAAATATTACAGCTGAAAAGAGGTTAGATAAAGATAAGATAAGAGGTCATCTGTCTTCAATGTATTTTTACATAAATGGGCTTCATGTTGCACCAATCTCCATAAAGTGAGGCGTCATACTAATAATAGTTGTCTTGCTCTGATTTGTCCATGTTGTGGCTGCTTTGATCATTGCCAGATCCCAAGTACAGTTCTACAGGATGATGCACTATGTTGTGTCTTGGTGAAACTGTGCTGTTTGTGAGCACTGTGTCTCTATTCTCTTACCCAGATCCAGTCTCTGGCACAGTGAGCCCAGCCCCTGCAATACAGCCAGCTGCAGTTTGTAGGCCAGGGTGTGTGTGTAGACAGGCCCAGCCTTGGCGCTGATCGGAGCCTGCCGTGCCAGAGAGGCGCTCAGCTTGGGCAGAACCTCTTTAGAAACCCTCCTCCTCAGAAAGTCCCCACATGTTTCACCCAGCACGCACAGCACCTGGAATGAAATGTACAAAAATGTAATGTACAAAAGCAGCAAGCTGTCAAAATTCAATAAAACCTTCCCATTGTATACTCCTGGATGAATTATAGCATTTACAAAACTCGTATATATCCCAAAGCTGATGAAACAATTTCCCAGCAGCAGCTCTGAGTGAATAAATGACTGTTTACAGACTTAACTTGTTTGAATTTGTCAGTTCATCAATGAAAACATGAATAACAAATTCAAAAATAGTCCAGCTGATGACAGGAGCTGACGAGTAGCCCAATTTACACCGACAAGCAGCCTCTAAGAAGGCATCCACACTGTGATTTTTCTGTGCTGATAGAAGAAATGTTAATTTAAAGAGTCTTCACATTACAACCCAAAAAAGTAAATAATAGAACTATTTCTGAATGAAATAAGCCTGTTGTTGGGCAGCATCTTTCATTCTTTCACTATTAAGAGTTTAAAACTAAAGACGACTTGAATAATTTTGACTCACATAATGAAAAGAGAGGTTTGTTTTACTTACCCTGAAGGCTCTGAGGACTGCTAATGGGTCATCAGTTGTGAGTCTCTGCAGGAGTGCTGGCCAGCAGCGATGAGCCATAGGCAGCAGTTCATTTTCCCTCTCACTCAGCACCTGAACGCACAACTCCAGCACGTCCAGTACCTAAAGACAAAGACGCACAACACACCTAACAATTATCTCTGTTTTGATCCTGATTATATGTGAGCTGAAACTAATTACTGAGGTCTTCATTGAGAGCCCAAACTCCTGAGCAGGCACGACTTCAGCACAGACTTATTTCTGTTTCACTCCTGGACCAGACTGAATGTTTTTCCTTGATGAGCATTACACCACTGAACAGTCCTCCACACAGTTCTGACAGGATGAATTGTACCAACGCTGGCGGTCCTACCTTCACAAGAATGATTATTTTTGTTATTAGTCCAACAGTTGACTCTACGTAAAACTACTGATACAGTACCTTGAGTCGGAGCCTGAGGCTGGGATCAGACAGCAGATGAATGCAGCGCTCCATAACATCCTTAGTGATGCTGAGGTGGGAGGGAAGCTCTGCTTTCACATCAGGACTACCAGTATCTTCAACATCCTCACACTCAGTGGGAGGGACTTCTGCAATGGAGCACATGTACAGTTAGACCGCCAGTTTTGCAGTGAGGTTCAGATTTCTATGACTCTTAATTACAATGATCCATCTCCTCTACACTCTGAATCTAAAATAATCACCACTACAACCTATAGCTTATATTCCACTGGCCCTTAGACAGACCTATTACCTTGGTCTTCAGTGTCATCATCCTCTATTCCAATGCCCTCTGCCAGTTCTTTCTGTTTGCGGTAATTCAGCAGGAATTGGCGAATGCTGAGGTCTTCCTGGTCACTGGAGCGTTGCCTGTAGCTGGTAGACTTACTGGTCCTGCTACAAGTGGAAGGAAACCACCTCGCTAAAGGAAAAACAAGACAACAATATGAGCATAGGTTTGGTTACAATAAAATAAGTCAGCTGATTAAATCAGTGTGACACAGACACTGATGTTTTTTGGAAAGAGCCATTAGTGACATTTAATTTACACATTTTTATTGTGAGGGCTTGTAAAACTGCAAACACCTATAGTGCCGCTGTATAAATATCATTATGAATATGTAGCAGAAAACGACTGAGCATTTAAACCATCACGATGTATTAAATGTTTCCAAAGATACTGATAATTTGATAACGAGCAAAGTTATTTATCCTGAAGTGTACTCCTTGACAGAAAGTTTTAAAGACACTGCATTTTCTTCCTTGTCCTCTTTGACTCCCAGCATATGTGAGACTCAAGCTCACATCACTGTTGAAATCTTACCCAGTGCCTTCATGAGCGCGTGCAGCACGGAGCAGAAAAGAGCAGCTGTGTGCTCGTAGCTGAGATCCAGAGCCGTCAGCACATCCTGAACGATGTCCCCGACCAGCGGCAGCAGGCTGCAGTCAGAGTGAGTCAACATAACTGTCAACACCCGTGGAGCCTGGGCAACAAGACAGGATTATAATGAAATACAGTACAAGCTCAGGGCAGCACAAAGCAGACAAAGGAGGAAATCAGGTAAACCCTCCAGCAGTCATTTCTGTGTCCATTTTGGATTAAAAACATAACTACCTGTGGATGCTGGCTGAGCCTCTGAAGGTTGAGTGAAATGTCATTAAGCAGGTAGTCAGAGTTCTCATTGATCAGTTCCTTGAGGGAAGCGTATCCACAGGCCTTACTGATGTCCCACATGGAGCTCAGTCCCGCCTGGCTGACCAGCAGCGTCTCCTCACCAGCTTTCTCCAGCACAGGATACAGCGAGGTCATCAACAAGGGACGGAAATCGTGGCCCAGCGCCTGAGCACAGCAGGCGATGCCCTCGAGTTGGATGCACAGCTGCCAGATGTTGCTGTTGAGCTGGTGGATCGTGGATGCAGATGTTGATGATGAAGGAATCACTTGGAGAGAGCTTGTATTTGAGTTGCCGGCATCACTGTTGGATATGGAGAGGAGTCTGGATGGACTGAGCAGCTACGCAAGGAGACAAAAACACATGTTAATGCACTGCTTTCTAACCACTTTTACACATGTACTGCAGACCTGAGGTTTTCTAGATATTATCCATGCGCGTGAGAACGCAAATGTCTGACACAGTTAGATCAGACATTAAACAGCTTTTAGCCTTCCTGCAAAAACAAAAACCACACAGGCTGTTATAAAATGCTCATCCTACGCACTCATATGTAAAGTGTTAAAATCAATGTGTGGCCCACCTGACACTAAGAGACAATCTTGAATAAAAGAGCAGTAAACTTAATAATAATAATGATAATTATTATCATTACAATGACTGAATGCAGCACTCTCCTCCAGGCTTAAAACGTGTTTGTGGGACCACCAACAGCCTTTGATTAGATGATCTCAGGCTGCAAGAGGGAGCGTGGGGTTCAAAAATATCAGACATGTAGGCAGGAGCGTCACGACTCACAGCGTTAAAAGTCAGTGAAATGAAATCAATTCTAAAACGTAATGGAAGCCAGAGTAAAGAGAACAAAACCAGTCTAATGTGTTCTCTTTTTCTATTTAGGTCAGAGTAATGAGTAAAATCATAAGCTAATAATTTCCTAGTACCAGTTTTAATTCAAATTTTATATAAATACATCAATTAATAGATAATAAATAAATATAAGCTAATACTGTAAGTATATAGCTTTGAGCTCTAATAGAAGTATTACAGCCCAGCTGCAGTACCTCTGTAGCCCACAAGGGGGCACCAGCCCACACTTTGGGAATCACTGTTGTTTATAAATGTCCTGTGAATTTTCAGCTATAGAGGAAGTGGCATGTATGATCTCTCCAATCGAACTATCGACATCTTTTACTGAGCCCGTCTATGCAGGCAGCTTGTTCGTCTCAAACAGAGTCATTCTGTCTCTTTGTGTAAAATTTTTTTTATAAGGATGAAAAAGCATTCAACATCTTACCATGTGTTTTAGTAAGAAAACTAGGTTCATACTGCACTCCATTTATGACCCAGTTTGACTTGAGTGCAGAAACAGAAAGCGCCTCTATAGGAGTCAAAAATTCCTCCTGACAAACGTGTATCTGTGTTCTTCGATTCTTTTATTTGGCAATGCCGGCAGGATGTTTGTACTTTTTAGCTGACAGAGTGAAACTGCAAGTTTATCTACTAACTAACAGAAAGCTGCCAGAGGTTTATGGCCTCTGTTCGGTGGAGTTTTGCAGATATTTTCTCGTGCTCCAAAAATCCAGCCTTGATACTTCAGAGTAGCTACTTCAAATCTCGCAGCAGCTTTGACTTCTGCTCAGTCTGCTGAGAAATCAGTGTGAAAAGAGGCGTGGATACGTGAGCTGGTAAAGCCCAGAGCCCACGTGATTTTAAAAAAGTTTGTGCAGAAGTAAATGAAGAGTCCTTGACACTCCCAGACGTGTGAAGCCAGACCATCACAACGACATCATTTCACTTCTTTGTGTCTTTGGAGTTGTAAAGTGTTTTTGTGCATGTAGAACAGCAAAACATGGTAACAGGCTGCTGCAACCAGAACTGGCCAAGTATATATCCGCTGATCCGAATATCCGCTGATCGCTCCTCACTCTGTACAATAAAGCCCTTGCAACACCCAAAAATGTGCCCTCTATTCCTTGCCTATGTTTGCATTATTTCTAAAAAGATATGAGGAGTGTTGTTTATGTTTTCAGTCTTCAGTTAAATTAGTCTAAACCAGGTTTTACTGCTTAGATTTATTTTGTAGCATCTATGTACAAACAGCTCTGCTGTTTAGACTGGATGTGCATTTTGCACATTTCTTTGTAATCATCTCTACAGGAGATGAGTCAGTATACTACTTGTCAGGAACTCCACTTAGAGGCAAGATGAAGTTAACAAATGATATATTATGTGTGGAAATGCTTGATGAATGATGCCCCAGGACTGAAATATCCTCACCTGCTGATCCTGTTGGTCTCTATCCATCTCCTTGCTGACTGTAATCAAATGCCAGTTGTTCAGGCTGGTGTATTCCTCAATGATAGAAACAGCTGCTGCTTTAATATCTTCCTGGGTGGCAGGGCTTTCACGAACTTTGGTCTCCAAACCCTGACTCTGGTCTGCCACAGCGATACCTGCTGCACCTCTAACTGTCTCATTTAACACCATGGCAGCCTGCTTTCTGTACACTGAAGACTGGCAGTACAAGTCCAGCAGATGATCGGTCAGCAGGTAGATGTTGCCATAATAACCTAAAGACAAAAAAACGTTATCTGTGAGAGCTAAAGAAATGAGCCAGCTACAACCCACGAGTATTTATACCAGCTGTCGTTGTTTTTAGAAGATAACTGCTTTAAATTCATTTGAAATTACAATGGAAAAGGCACAATGATGATAAAAAACAGGAGTGGCTAACTGAGTCCAAGTCAAAGAGCAATTATACCTAATGTGCGACAGATCTCCATGAGCACAGAGAAGATTTTCTCATCTGTGAAGTAGAGAAAATGCTTCCTCTGTGTGTGAGTGGTGTAGGAATCATGGGAGCCGGTGCTCGTCTCCACGGCAGCAGCGTAACTCCTCTCCTCCACAATGCGAACATCCATCACATCGAGTTCCAGCACCTGTAAAGCACGCAGAAGCTTTAGGAAATTTAACGGGGTTAGGAAATCTAAAAACATTCAAGATTGGACCTTAAAGCAGCCGCACTACAGACTACAAAATACTAATGCCAAGGTTCCCTGTATTTCTACACAAAATAAGACATATATCATTTTGGTTTTGTACATGAACATTGACAAGTCAAATACTATATTTTGGGCTGCAGTCCTGAAGAGACTACATTTAAAAATATTATTTTTTGCATTAATAACCAGGTCACCAACAACGATGAGTCTGAATACAGAAAGGAGGTACAACACCTGGTGGACTGGTGTCAGAGTAACAACCTGTCTCTGAATGTTAAGAAGACTAAAGAGATGGTTGTTAACTTCAGGAAGAGCTCAACGACCCACACCCCACTGAAAATCAACGGATCTGCTGTTGAGATGGTCAACAGTGTTCAGGTTCCTGGGAGTGCACATATGATGACCTCTCTTGGAACCTGAACACCAAACTGAAGAAGGCCAGTCTCCCTCCTCCCATCCTCACATCATTCTACCAGGGAACCACTGAAAGTGTCGTCTGCTGCTACATCGCTATCTGGTATGGGAACTGAACTTTTGCTGAAAAGACGTCTCTGCAGCGGATAGTGAGGACAGCAGAGACGATCATTGGAGGCCCTCTCCCACCCATCTACCAACTCTACAACACACACATCATCCGACGTGCAAACAGCATGGTGAAGGACACGTTCCACCCCTCATATACTCTATTCTCCCTGATTCCATCTGGCAGACAGTTTCGCTGCATCAAAACCGTAACCACCAGACACTGCAAGAGCTTTTTCCCCAAGCAGTCAGAGTCCTCAACTCAATACAACCAAAGAACTGACATACACAAACACCTTACAATACTCACCAAAAGACTCAAAAACTTCCACAAATCCACTACAAAGTAGACCTTATTTGCACACTCATTCACATAGTTACTGAACACATCTAAATTACACTATATTTGCACATGTCTTCGTTCTTATATTGAATTGAAATTGAAATTGTATTAAAGAGTCAAGAATAATCCTTATTATTATTGTTATTAAATAAATGGTTGTATAACAAAACTTTTTATCACTTAAAAATAGGAAAAAAAATAGCTGTTCTTCGTGGTAAAGTGTTGAGGATCATTCAGTAAACTGACAGCCTGAAGAAGTAGAGAAAATGAGGAAAGAAGGAAACTGTTAATGTTTTATATTTCTGTATTGCTTGCCAGATGGCAGCATGGTGAACAGACTGGCTGAGATGGGAATTGCCTTTTAGTGTCCTCTGGGCTGTGCAGACACCTCCCTGATATCATTGCTCTTTGGTAGATGGGAAAAAATGTAAAAGAAAAACTCACTGTGAGTAGCTACAACAGCACATTTGTTAGAATTTGACGAATGAAATGTTTAAATATTAAAGAGTATTAAGGGAGATGGGATCAAATAAGTGTAAACTTTTTTCTACTCTTTTTCGACTATATAAATTGCGTGGATTATTTAGATATAGAGATATTTGTGGCAACTCGATTTCTCTCACTTTACTTTTTTATGTCTACTATGCTCATTTACAGATCGTCAGACACACATGTCTGAGCTGTCCGACACACACAGATCACATTACATGTGCATGTGGGGTTTGAAGTACTTTTATGTATAGATGAGATAACACCGTATCACATCATCATCAAAAGTGAGCATATATATCCACAAATGAACACTACTCTGGTTTTTATAGAAACATTTGCAAAAAAGCTTATGTGTGTTCATTGTTTTTGTGTGTGTGTTGGTGCATGCTCAACAAGACACACAAATTGCTGTACAGATCTCTAAATCTATATATATATATATGATAAAAGTGTACTTTTTATTTAAATCCATGGCTGTTGTTGCATAATAACATCAAAAGCAGTGTAACCTTATTGTTACATTACCTGCATTAAGGCTTTGGAAATCCTCTCCAGATGTGCAGCCGAGTTCAGCACCACAGAGACAAGCGGTCCTAAGATTTTTAAGTAGCCCAAAAACACGTTGAGAACAAAGAGCTTCTTCTGGTCATCAGAGGTCCTCATCAGTCTGGGTAGGGAGGTGGCCAAAGAATGGAGATTCTCAGATAAGATGTCAGTGAAGGTCTGAGTGCCACTGCTGCCGCTGCACCTCTGATTTCTCTGGGATACCTCTCTGAGAGCAACTTCACACCTAGAGGAGAAAATAGCAGTATCAGTAAACATCTTGTATCCATTGATTACGATTCATTTCTTCCTTTTCTTTATAAAAATATCAATCAAATCAAACCTCTCTCTGACTCTAGGTTCCACATCATTGATTGCCCCCACCAGTGCTTCTAGTAGTGATCCTACACAATCAGTCAGTGAGTGACTGCATTTGGCCAGCAGGTGATCGGCCAACTCCACCATTGCCACTCTAACCCTCCAGTGCTGGTGCGCTGAAGTGCATGAGATTATCTTCTTGAGCAGGACAGACAGCTTCCCTGCCGTGTTCTTCACCCACTCCGGTGTCCGAAGGACTATGAGCTGTCCGATCCTCCCCAGGTCTGCAGAGGGAGTCTTATAGGACTCAGTGGACTGGAGCTGGACATCCTCCATGACAAGCTCCACAGTCCTGGACCAAACCTGACAACAGGTGATCACATAATCAGATCACTGCAGTGCATTTGTATTATGATATTGTCAAATTTTCCTTTAGTTCTGGAAAAACTATACAAGCCCTCTTTATGCTCTGTAAATGAAAGGTTTAGGTCAACTGAATTATTCAACAAATCAAACAATCACATAATAAATTTTTTAATATACGGTTTATTAAATGTTCAAGTCAGTTAGCAAGGTAAATGTTCACTTGCGAACTATGAAATTGCATGAGATCATCGATTACATATGATGACTATCGTCTAATAAAGTGTTAAGCCATTATTGTGCTGTTGTTGTAAATCTGATTAACAAACATGTGGTACCTTGATGGCCCGGACTGTGACTGCATGGCCTTGCCTCAAATCTCCTGTAATGATCCTGGCCGTAGCCATGGTGATTCCAGGTAAAAATGATGCCATGGCGCTGCCTACAAAGCATCGCTCCTCTGATGATGGGACTACGTGTTCCTGGGTGCAGTCACACTGCAGAGTCAAAGCCTGGAGGCACGTCAAGGCTGCTGTCTGTATATCTCGAGATTTCTCCTTCTCTCCCAAAGCCAGCAGCAGTGAAACGGCAGCACCCAGCCCAGGCAGCATAATCGGTTCAAAGAGTTTGAACACTATATCACCATAAGCAGCATGAAGCAGGGCATCCAGGCACCTCAGAACAGCTGATTTTAGCTCCTCTGACGTATCTGCAGGCTTCCCGGGATCAGCTGAAGAGGACAGGCACAGGCAAAGCTCGGAAAAGAGGTTGTGGAGGGTTTCCCAGCTGTGGATGCAAGTGTTCTCCAAAACATAGCTTACTGCCTCGGTCACAGACTGCACCAGCTGCTCCTTCTTAGCCCCGGGGACTTTAAGGACAAATCGAAGAGGGAAGAGGACGTACTCCTGAAGCTGCTGCAACGTGGCATCGTTGACTTCTTTTAACTGGCCTTTGAGTGTTTCCACATTAACCACTGTGGGCTCTCGGGTGAGCAGGACACAGGCTGGGCGCAAGTAGGCAAAAGCAATCTTTGGATCGCTTATTTGAGACATGGCTGGAGGCATCACTGCAGGGGCGCTTAGGTGACGGAGAATGGCTAGAAATGCAGAACACGAGAGTAAGTGCTGTAAGCAGCCGGGAAGCTGTCTGTGCTGCTCAAGAAGATATAAGTTTATTGATTTATTTTGCTACTTTGTCTTTGTGATTGAATATGATTTGGTCAGCTGGTAACTTTGAAGGCCTATATTTACAGGTTAATTACATAAAAACCTACTTCTACAGTATGATCACAGGTACAGCCTTTGTATATAAATGGCATTACAATGCTTTACATCTTACTGTCAATAAAAGAATCCATCCGAATTTGCATGCACCAGCTTCACTGATAGTTATGATGTTTTGTGTTGCCAAACACTAGCGTTGGTCCCTTGTATCCGTTAGTACAACTATAACACTTTTGGAAGACTTGTTTGCTTCATGTAGATCTTAGGATACGGAATACAAACTTAACAAGAGCATGTCTAAGAAGACGAGTCTACCATGTAGCTGAACTACAGCATGCTGACAGCATCCAGCTTCTAAAGCACCACTGCGGTACCAGCGTCAGTATCAACACGGCCTACCTTCACATTGTTAGGTTTAAGTGGAGCCCCCCTTCCGTGAAAGCGACTGGAAATGCTTGCCTTTACAATGAAAAATTAGATTTTTACAAACAGATGAAGCTGTGCAGATAACCAGCATCACGAGTCTGCGCCAACGACGCACATGTTTAACGTAAACTAAGGCTTCCGACTTTGGGTCTTTGCCTTCAAAATAAAACAGAATTTTCTTCCTATGATAGAAACCCTATAAAATGTGTAATAAAAACATCGGGGAATTTATAGAATTTTTTATGAGAAAGACGTTTGCTACAGAGAAATCCCCATTTTTAAGCTTGTTCTGACAATTTTTAGCTCTCGAAACGGTTTGACGCTTAACGATGTTAGCTTTATTTTGAAAGTAGAGTATTCCCAAAGGAAGTCCATTCATTTAAGCGAGCTTGACTACTGATCGGACGTCAGACTCATACATATAGGCATGTTTGCCGGTGCTGCACAATCCTAGTATCTGTATTTAGTTATTTGAACTAAACATATTTTGAATAAAGAAGATTTTGTTGGGGCTGTCATTTTCCGTCGCCGTGGTGGATATGAGACAGCTACCCTAATTACAAAGGTAATACAAGTGTTGTAAAAGTTAGCTTAAAGACGGCTAACAGCTAAACAGTCTGTGATGATGTTACAGACATGATTATTTTGCTACGTTAAATCCTTGACAAATGTTATGGTACCTCGTAACACACCAAAACACACAGTCGATGCTCTTATTACAATGAAATCACATCTTTTAGATGTGGTTCTGTTGTCTACCTCAGATTTACCAACATTCACGAAGCTATGCTTCCTCTTTGTCCTGTTGTCACTCAAATATCTGGAAATTTCTTCTCTTGCTATAAATAAGTGGCCCATAAAGTGTGACTTTCGAAATGATCTTTCTTCTTATATCTAGATTCCCCTTTTATCTTTTGCATCTTGTTTTTTTTCCGCAAGGGGATAAGCTGCCGGTTCCTGCCCTGGCTCGTACCTAGGGTCAGCATGGATGAAGAATCCCTTGAGGCAGCCATCGCTGCCTATAGTGCCCAGTTGCAGCAGGTGGAGACAGCCCTGTCTGCCGGCCTGGACCCCACCCAGCACTCAGACCTGCTCAAACTGAAAGAAGATCTCCGTCAGCTGATAGAGCTCACTGAGGCCAGCCTGGTGTCTGTCAGAAAAAGTCAGCTGCTTGCAAGCCTCGAGGAAAGTAGCGGACTGCAAGTGAATGCATCAGAAGCAGCTACTGATGCAAACGGTGGACTTGATGCTGAGTTTGCTGCTTTCTACTCTGAACTTGGGGAGTCTTCGGGTAATAGCTCAGATTCCAAAGAGAGAACTAAGGACGGGGGAGGGGGGGAGGTGGATTATGAAGAGGAAGAAGAAGAAGAAGAAGAGGACAAGGAAGAAGAAGATGCACTAAGTGGTACCAAAGTAAGAGCGCCCTATCGGACAACATGGGGAACATTGGAGTATCACAATGCCATGGTAGTGGGGGCAGAACCGCCAGATGGAGATGAGGCACAAGTGCGAGTGCTCTACATCTACCCCACCCAGAAGTCTATGAAACCCTGCCCGTTCTACTTGGAGGATAAATGTCGCTTTCAGGATAACTGCAGGTAAATTATCACTTTCACTGAGGTGACCATAAATTACTGACAGCGTGATTTAAATTCGGGGCTTCTGTCAGTTCAGTCCCTTACAAGATTATTGTATCATCTACTTGGATCTCAGATCTGTACACACAGAGAGTTATATTTGGTGTTTTTTCACTATCAAAGGTTTTCTCACGGTGAGGTGGTCTATGTGTCGGAGCTCAGAGAGTTCCTAGACTCTGATCTAAGTAATCTGGAAGAAGGTTCATCTTGCTTGGCTCGTCATGAGGACGGTATCTGGCACCCAGGCAAAATAAAAGGTATTCTGTTCACAGAGTGGTCGTAATGTAAACACAAAAAAAGTATGAAGAGGTATAAAGAAATAACTCAAAGCCTTCCTCTCACTTTAGAAATTGACAGCGGTTTCTACACTGTGAAGTTCGACTCGCTGCTGCTGAAAGATGCCGTGGTCGAGGCCGACGGCGTTATCCCACCTTTAAGGGAAGATGACCCGCTGTCATCAGAGTCCGACTCGGATGACATCGGTGATGGAGATGATGCTATGGGATATGCAAAAGGTGTGTTTACATTTTGTAAGAAAAAACAAATCAGCCACAACATCAGAAAATATAATCTTTAAGTCTGCCTGCCAATAAAAAAGGCAATGGGGTTCAGAGGCACTCACTTAAAAAAAGAAAAAAAAGAAAATGAAGAGGCTGCATGGTGTCGTGATTTCTCTTGGCAAGTGAACGATCACCTGCTCGATTCACCTTTGGGGTTTTGTCAGTAAAACTCCTGACAAACAAACAGCTGAAAGTAGCTTATGTTAAAAAAAGTTTCATGTCAGGACATCATAGAGAACGATGTTAGTAAAAATGTATCTGTCATAGCTACACATTGGGCCAGTTATTAATATGAAGAAGGGTTTTCTTGACTTGAAAAAAGAACTGACTGTGTCTTTTACTTGTTGTGCAACAGTTATAGACTTTGCTGTGGAACCCACTGAAACATCAAGCAGTGCTAATTTTGGTGGCTGGGAGGCGCATACCAGAGGCATTGGATCCAAGCTCATGCTCAAAATGGGCTACGAATATGGAAAAGGTGAGTGCAAACAGTGCACAACACAGCGCTGAGGCTCAGAAGTCACAATGTCCACCCCTGGCATGCTGTTTAAAAATCAGCTAACCTAACTCTTTGCAGTCATTTTGTTTTATTTTTAATTCTTGAGTTTTAAAAATAGGACAAAACATACATTTAAGACACTTTTAGAAACAAGAAAAAGTAGCACCAAGATTAGGAGAGGTTGTGATGGTGTGTGGTTAGTGTAAGACAGTGGTGTTTGGGTGAAGCAGTTATTTTCTTTAACAAGACGCGAGAGGGCAGTAAGGTGCACTTTAAAATCATATACAATGCATCACAGCTCAAAAGTGTGTCATCTAACAATAGACACACAAATGTCTATGCTTAAATTTGTGCTTTGTCCAGTTTTATTTTCACTTTGCTCTGTACATGATTGTATGTTTGCCACGTAAACGAAACAAGTTTTCATATTAACTTAAAGTGGTTTGTGGTATATTCAACCCAAACAAATGTCTATCCAAAATAAAATCAAGTCAAGTCAGATGTTTTTGTATAGCACATTTAAAAGACATAGATCGGTCTTCAAGTTTGAGTTGAAGATTTCCAATCAGACCTACTTTGTTTTTTGGTTTGTGTGGGAGGGGTGGGTTGTTTATTAGGAAAAAGCTTAGATATTACAAACAGCCTCTTCCATGATTTTCTTCCTACTTTTGTCATACAAAAGACGGAGAGCAAGTACCAAAAATAGAGATAACTAATTAAATAACATTGATTAATTATTATTAAAGGAATGAAAGACAAAAAACAAAAAATGTTCCCAGTATCTTTTGGTTCTTCCAGTCTAATATTCAGTTGTTGAAAGGAGGAGAAATAACCTATATAAAATTATAAATAATTTAATTATAATATTTATAATGGTAGTGTGTGTGTGTGTGTAGCACATCTATCTATCTATCTATCTATCTATCTATCTATCTATCTATCTATCTATCTATCTATCTATCTATCTATCTATCTATCTATCTATCTATCTATCTATCTATCTATCTATCTATCTATCTATCTATCTATCTATCTATCTATCTATCTATCTTCTGGTTTTCACTGTCACACTCTATCATTTTTTGTGTGTAGGTCTGAGATTGAGAATTACAGTCAAACTACTAAACTAACATTAAGTTAGATACTGGCGAACTGGTGTCTTAGTTAACATATTTAGAATGAATACAAATGCATTTTCACTGCACAGTGAATCCTAATAAAAGTCTATGTATGCAGATGTAAGAAGCACATTACACTGTGTTCTTCTTCACTCACTGTCTTTTATGTTTTCAGGCTTGGGAAAGCTCCAGGAGGGCAGAGTGGAGCCAGTAATGGCGGTGGTACTACCCAAAGGAAAGTCTCTGGATCAGTGTTCTGAGTTCACCCAGAGACGCACCCAGAGCAAGGCTGCAAAGGACGGCGCACAAACCGGCCGCCCAAAGCGGCGCAGAAAGCCTCGGGTCGCTACCAGAGGGGGCCAGACTGTTTTTGACTTTCTCAACCACAAGCTTGGAGGCAAGACCGCTCATCCTCCCGAGGGGGGTGCTGTTGCGCCATCAGCGGCAACCGGGGTGGAGGCTTACCGGGGAGGAAAAAGCACCAAGAGGAGTCTGAACGTGAGGCTGTTCCAGGCTGCCGAGAGGGTGTCCCAGACCGAGAGGGAGATCCAGAAGCTGAGCGAGTCACTCAGCAGACAGGAAGGCAGGTCAGTACTGGGGTCAGTGCACAGTCTTCATTAGCTGTACTGCAACCTTAGCCAATTGTTTCCCCACAGAGCCTCAGCAGCTGCTGTCACATTAGAAACCATTGCATATATCGCTCTGCTTACACAATACAACAGTCTATTGTGAGATATGAAGCATGTGGAACTTGAGTTGCTATAATGTTCCTGACAGTTAAAGTGGTAATTAATGTGAGTTTACAAAGAAGGACTGTGGGAGTTGCGCGAAAATGTAAATAAGGTGTGAAGTTGCGAGGTTAGACACATGGTTCTGTGGCCAACGCAGCTAAATTCAGTTTGACTCATCATCTCGTCTCAATTCCTAATCTGTCTGGGTTTTTATTTATTTATTTTTATGTGTGCAAAGGGACCCATCCATAGTGAAGCAGTTGGAGGAGAAACTGTCAGCGGCCCGCCGGCTGTTGGTCCAGCAGAAAGCCCAGGAGCTGTCCATCCAGAGAGAGCACAAGAAGGCCGACACACACAAGAAGATGACTGAGTTCTGAGCTCAGCTGTCTCTCAAAGACATGGAGGATAAAGGAAAGCACCGCGAGCCTGAAATGAACTTTTGCTCCCGCCCTTATGTCAGGTTTTTTTTTTTTTTTGCTACACTGTATTTGAAGACTTGTTTTTTTCCAGTCGTTTCTCACTGCCGTCTCTTGATGCAGAGTGAATCCGCTGCTCTTCATTTATTTTTAAGCGCTGGCGCATTATCCGCTCAGCATTGATGTTTTTTTGATTTCCAGCTGCACAGGTCTCAATAATGTTCAAAAATATTTTTCATTTTTAATGAACTTTTGTTTTCCTAGCTGTATTTTTCTTCACCCGAACTGAAAAAAGAAAAATATATAGCTTGTTTGGAGAACCTATTGTGTGCCTTCCTTTGTTCTTAACCGCGCACACCTGAGCTCCACTTTAAACTGAATGGACTGTGTAACAGAATTTGTAATGTGCTCCCATTGTTAGGCTTCTTTGGCAGAGGTTTCGATCGCTCTGGCCGAGCACCGCTCCAGTGGTTGGTGCCGTATACTTGAACTTTCATACTTTTAAAATTACATCCTCAGGAGTTGGAAGACCTTTGCAGAGTTTTGAAGTTACGCCCACGCCTCTTACGGCTCGTACACACCATCTTTGAAGTTGCAACCGTAACCTTTCTGTTAAATAATGAATTTGGAGAGCAGCCTGCCTGCTCATAAAGTCTGACACACATTGTCTGTGGGGTTGGGTGGTGGCTACGTGAAGTAAAAGGTTGCAGTCGTGGTGCTGGGCAACCGTAGATCAGGCCTTCGTCCTTTTATAAGCGACTTCAAAACTGATGTGGCGAGGCATAATAACGCTATTACTTCAATTTATAAACACCTGCATTTAACATCTCAAATGAGTCCAGTGAGGTTTAGTGTGAGTCGGAGACCATGACAGACAACTAGAGGAACTGGTGAGCAATCATATCGTCCCTGAAGGAAGACAGATTGTACAATCATGCTAAAGCAGTAACAGCTGCAGTGAGATACAGTGTAAGCCTGTGCACGGGGGTCTACTGGAGAAGGCGGGAAAGCCACAGAGGCAGAACTCCTAAACCACCTTCTCTCCGTACCCTGAGGGAAGCCCCCGCTTGCACCTCGGTCTGCTGAGTGACAGCACTTTGACTGCTGAATACTGCAGGGGTGACGCTGAATTCGCTGATCATGGGCTAAATGCACTATGTGTGTTGATTTAATAGGATCCCTTGAGGGTCTGTGCTTCACGCTTTACCCCATTTATGAGGGTCCAGTCAGTGCCCAGCTAGAGGCAGATTCACTGCGTGTCCTACTGTGGTCGTGCTGTCTGCATGGTTGGGTGTATGAGTGCACCACACACTCCCACAGACACTCGTGCCATAAGAATTTGCTGGGGCAGTTTTTAACTGCGCTTCTCGGTGCCTCACAATTATGTGAGGTGAAATTACTTCTATTACTGTATGTTACTTGTGTTCATATTATATAGGTAACACATTACTCTGTTAATTTTTACTTGCTTTTAACTTTTTAAAAGAGTGTTACTCTGAACATGTAGATCAGCTGAGCTTTCTAATGTTTTTGTTTAATACTCCTGAGAAAAGTGTGTGTTTTTATGCCCTATTCACAATCACTGTCACAAATATTGTAAATATTTTCTTATGTACAGTCATATACAGGGTAGGAAATAAAGACATATGGTGCAGGTGGATGTCATTCTAGCACAGACAGGTTTATTGGCACACATCTTACAGATAAAAAAAAAACAGCCTAACGTTATAAAAGCATAAGGTTATTATCAGATATCTGGTTCAGTCTCTTACAGTGAACCTCACGCATGAATACAAATGTCTCACTTTCTTTGTGATGAATATTGCTGAAAACTGTGAACTGATTCAGTTATCTAGCAAACTATTTCGTGTCTGAACTCACAGAATAGATTATTAAAGTCATGCTAACTGTCTCAGTATTCCAGTTTTTACACTTAGTGGTGTTCCTGAGCTAATAGGCTTTGAAAAGGTGCAAGTAAAATCCTGCCAAGGGCTAGAGACCCCTGCACCTGCTCTGGCTGATCTTAAAGCCCCAGAGCTGGCCTCCAACCTGTAATCTCACCTCCAGCTGAACCTCCAGCTTGAGGCTGATTTATTTCATTAACACGGAGGAAATGAAATAGGACTTCCAGTATTAAGTAAACAGTCAAAACTGCTTTGATATAAAAGCCAAAGTCTGACCGCAGTGTTTATGGTAATCTGTCTGACTTGATCTTTGTAAGTTTTACGTCTAAACATGACCATGAAACCTGCATTGTATTCATTCAGGTTACTTTAAAGGTAGAGCTCTTCCTGCTCGGGTTTACAGTCATTATAGAAATGCTTTAATGGCTGAGTTTGCCAGTGATGTTCTGACTGCTTCCCTAACAGGCGCAGGCTGTTCTTTGGCCAGTTGGCATTGAATCTTGGATGCAGATGCTATTCCCTTGTGAAGATTTTGGCTCAATATACTAGTTTTTGAATCGTGAGTTTTACTTGAGATGAAAGTGACTTTGTGAAAATCTCTCTAGGATGCTTTTAATGCTCCCAGAGAAGCACGAGTGACTCCCAAAGCACTTAATGCATACTGTTTAAATACAAAATATTCTCATCTGACACAAATACACTGTAATCATGAAAACATGACTCTTCACATATGCAGCACTCTGTTCTATACATTGAAGGCCTTGCTATCTACCTTGTATGCACACTTATTACCAATTAACAGTTAACAAGTTTTCTTTTTACAATTTTGCATGATGCATGAAATTGACATGTTTTTCCATCAGTTTACACTTAATAACACATCAATGACTCACTCGAAGGTATTTTGAATATTGTCTCAGAACTGAGTCTTCTTGCTAAATCAATTTTAGCTTTGGATGGGATGTGGGGACTCTGTCCCATTCTCCTGAAACATCCATTTAAACTCTGTCAGTCTGGATGGGAACCATCCTTGAGCTGCCATCTGCAGGTGGCATACTGACGTTAAGTCTGGTCTTTGGTTGGGCCACTCAAGTGGCAGCATTGTGCTGAAACCACACTTGGACTTCATTTCAGTGTCATGTTGAAAGGTGAACTTTCATCCCAGTTTCAGGTTGCTGGACTCTGGAGACTCTGTTCTTCTAGGACTGTTCTGGATTTTAATGCATTCACACCACCTTCAGTCCTGACCCGTCTCTTTGTCCCTGTCACTGAGAAGCACCTTTGTGTTCACTACAGGGATAGTATTTCACTGTGGGGCTGAATGAGGTGATTGAAGGAGCCTGCTGTTTACCAGACATAAAACTTCTGGAGTTCTGCTCAGAGAGTTCAATTTTGGTTTCAGATCAGAAAATATATTTCCTGGTAAAAGCAAAGCTGACTGACATTATTAATTTTTACATATATTTGCTAGAAAAAATGGGACACAGCAAAATACTAAAACATGCAAACACAAATGGAAATACAATATACAAGGCAAAAACAGAGTTTGTACAATTTTAATAAGCTTGAAGGACAATATTTGGTATGACCACCTTTACTGTCCGACACAGTCTGAATTCTTAGGTAAACTTTTTGTAATGTCTTTTCGCGGTCTTCTGGAAAAGAGCCTTGAATGCCCTCCAGGTATCTTGAAGGACATTCAAGGCTTTTCTTTGGATGTCTCTGTGTAGATGATCCCACACTGCTTTAGTAATGTCAAGGTGTGATCTCTGGGGAGGCCAAATCTATTGCTGATATTATTCCACTGTATTTTTTTCAGTCCAGGCATGCTTTTAATACACTACTAGTGTGTTTGGGATGATTGTAATGCTGAAAAATGAAACCAATCAGATGATTTCCATGATTTTTGCATGTTTTCTTCATTCTAAATTCCAATTAAATTTTGACAAAATCCAACTCCACTGGCTGAAATGCAGCCCCTGACCATGACAGAGCGTCCACCATACAATGCAAATGTCTGTAGATACTCACTGTTGTGCGTCTCTCCTAACATCCTGCATATTGACAGCAATTTGAAGCAGAAAAATTCTATTTTGGATTTACCCCACTAGATTCCCTTGCGCTGTCATTGATTTTCAGTTCAGTTCTTGTGCAATGTGGCATAGCTCAGCCTTTTCTCCCTGTTTCCCTTGCTTAAGAATGGCTTCTTGACAGCCACTCTTCCGCTGAGACCATTTCTGCTGAGGCTTCAGCGTACAGTCAACCGTCCAGATGCATCTCTCGGTTCCTGTGTCTAGTCTTTGCTGGATTTTACCTAGGACTTTCATCGATAGCTTTTAGGCCTCACAGTTCTTCTCTTTTCCTTTGCTTATCCAATTTTCACAGACTTTTTAAGGACAGTCCCCACACCATGCCATACCCATTATATATAGGTTAGTATTAGTAAGGAAGCAGCTATCATTAAGTTCATCTTCTTTGCAGGAAATAACCAACATTTTGAAATCAAAATGTCTACATTAATTATCCGAGCAGGGGCATATGTATCTCAGAAGACAATCACTTAATTGAAATTAGCACTGAAGGTCAATTTTTCATAAAGGTAAATTCAATAGCATGACATTTAGCTGTAATTAATAACACTGTGTACTTACATGGCATTTGGCATTGCTTCCTTGAGGAAGCCAACACAAAGGACCTTTATGGAGTTTTGCCATTTGCTTTTCTACAAGTATTTAATGCTGAAATTATGCATGAGATCTGTGCTGAAAAGGCATGGCTTATCATTTAATGAAAATTAGTTTGTGGTTTCATAAAGACCACGCTCATTTCATTTTAGAATTATAATAACAATATGCTGTGGTATTGTGTATCCTTGGAAAACTGGTGGGATAAATGGAAATTAATATCCGTTCATATATAAATCTTTGAATGCAGACAAAAGATTTAAACTCATGTTTGTCATATGCTACATTTTTGATGTTGCAACAAAGCCAGAGCACTCATTTGTATTTCAGGCTATCGCCACCTTTTTTTCTCCAGAGTTTGTGCTGAAACGTACGAATAAACAGGGAGCACGGCAGCTATTTCACCTTGTTCAAAGTGCAGTGTTTCCATATTGTGCTAAATTGCTGTTTTCTCTTGTCTGTGAATTTACATAATGATCAGTGGTTAGTCGTCTGCTGAGCAAGTGGAAATGCAATAGTTTGTTTGTTGAGGTCAAAATTGAGGTCATTACTTTGGGTATTCAGGTGTAACATTACATGCTTTTAAAGCTAATCGGATGTGGAGTTTTATTCACGTGGAGCTGCAGAGTGCTGATGTACGAACACAGGATTAAAGTGGAGTAATTGAATACTTTTTCTTTTCACACACAATTCAGTGATACACGTTTGTTCTGTTCCTCATGTTTCATCAGTTTTGTTTTGTTTTTGTTTCATTTCCACTTCTTTAAGTTATTTAGGCCAACAGTTCAAATTTCTAAAATAGAAATATTAAAAAAGCCTTTTCATAGATTCACATACCTAATCTAGATGCTTTCCATTTAGCTTTATTTTATTTTACATGAAATTAATATAAGTAGACATGTGCCTATAGCTCTTTATGTGACATAAAGAAATCAAACAAGGCTTTCAAAAACATCTCACAACCCACACGCACGACAAAGGTGAGGGTGAATTTGGCACAAAGGCAAAGAAATCAAAAAATACACCCAACAAAGAGTGTGAGGGTGTTAAAGAACTACATGGACTTGAACTGAAACTGAAGTGAAGCATCTAAACTAGAAATGTGTGTGCAAAATGTACAGTGATGTGCTTTTGAACTAAAATAAACAATGAAATAATTATTTAATGCAAAAAAAATCTGTCCGGTCAGCTGTACAGTTCTGTTAAGGCCCATAATTATTTAATGATTGCTTTACTTCTTGCAAATTTTATAAGTGCTCCTAAATATAGTATCTGCTTTAGCTATTCTTTGAGGACAGAGGGACACGTGAGATTAATTTCTGTAACGTATTTTAAAAAAAACATCCAAAAAGCAGGTCCTCCTGTGGAAGCAGCGAATGAATAAAACTAAATGTAGTTAAGTGTGAAACCCTCCTCTGCCAACTTATTTTAAAACACTGCAGTACAATTAACCTTTGCTCTGTGCATGAAATAGTTTTTCACAGAATAGTGGCGTACTCATTAATAAATTTTAATTATCTTTTTTTATATAGCTGTTGTAGATACTGAAAAGATCCATTATGGGAAGCGACAGAAGTCAGGTCATAATGAAAGCGGAGAGGACGCTGGAATTAAATGTTGGAACTAATGAGTAACAAATTCATCTCAAAATCTTCAACGCCAAGGTAGAATAATAATATTACCAGCATCGCCACATTTATTGTCATCATCCATATCAGTTTCTGCTCTACTTGATAAACCAAAAGAAGCAAAAGAGATGGAAAGAATGACAACGATCTGCAGTAAAAGCAAAGAGAATGGCTGAATAGATGTGCTAGAGTTAGAAAGTTGCAAAGCTGCATGTTTGCTTACCTGTGGAGTGACTCTTGCACAAAGCAGGACACCTGAATGCACCCAGCCAAGAATTCTGGCAATTAGGTTTCAAAGAAACAATCGTTTTATGAACATATGTATTTTTTTGTATTTGGCGAAAGCACTGTACATTGATCTGTTCCACAGTCCACATACTGCAACACTGACATTACTGAAGGAATGTTAAAAGTTAGCTATATATTCAACTTTACACAGTCTTATGAACAGCTCCCGGTGCCTACAGTCTTTGTCTGTCTGTGGCATCATCCATAGTTCTTCATGGGTTAGAGTCAATTTTTCACCGTTTTTTACAAGAGTATCTGATTGAGCCATACAGCTCAATGTCAGAACGGAGTGACATGGAAGGATATTTTTGCTGTTGGCCTTTTGCCCTCATAAAGAATTTATATGCCCACTGAAATCGATGATTGATATTTCATCTTGTCTTTTAGCGAGTAACCTTCCGATGACCCGGCCTAAGAGCGAGAAATGTGACAAGTAGTCCTTTTGAAAAACAGAAAATAAAAAGACCTTTTTTTTGTTAAGAGAATGGGGGAACACGTCCTTCTGTCTGTCCGTGTTCTCTTTCCCTTGATGCAGAGATTCTAGATCATTCCAGCCAGCCAAGGAGGAAGAAAGAGTCCCACAGATCCCAGTATACACACCAGCACAAACATCCAGAGGAATATCCTGTCAATGACCATGGCCACATACTTCCAGTCCTCCTTGACCTAGCAGAGAGGGGAAACAGCACAGGGGGACATTTCAAATTTCACTCCACACCACCTTCCTTTTCTACCTGTCAGTTTTCACCCTTGATTGATTTCTCACGAATGGCTGATTTTTTCATTATGAGTCTGCTATCTCTTAAATGTCAGTCAATCCTTGCTTGTGTCTCTTATGAAAAATTCAAGGTCAAATTGTGGAGGTCCCATTGTTTTAAAGACAGGCCTATTCTGGTTAGAGCTCAAAAGTGTATTGTGGCGTCGACGGTGACTGATGTCAGTGAATACAATAGGTTTTTATTACATTTGCTCACATATATCCTCCAGAAACGTATTTTTCCCCTCTCAGAAACTTTATAATTAGCATTTTATCACTATGTGCTGAATTTTTTTTAATTATTTGACACGTAATACTTGTTCCAAGCACAGTTTCAGGGTTATGTTTGAAAGCAATAAAGAAAATTCACTGTTCACACTGAGTTGCCCATAAGAGCTTCTAAATAAGACAGCGTTCTTTTATCATCAGAAAATCCCGATTACTGTTATTACTGACTCAGTCATGTCACTTTTATCTTGCTTTTTAATAATTAGCAATGGTAAATTGACTTGTCATTTATGGGTCTGATACTTGATTGTCATTATGTGTTTATGTGCTCTTCCTTTCTTGCATCCCTTCTGAGTTTTTGGGTATGCGCATCCTCAACATATGCAAAAGCCATGGGAGCAGTATATAAACATGTATGTAAATGCCAACAACAAATGTTTTGAAAAGAAACAAATATGATATTGAAAGTCTTATTATACTTTGTATGATTTACAGTGAGCAGAATCAGTAGTTTAAAAATATATTCGTGTTGGCAGGGGTGATTTGGCCCTGTTCTTTTTCTAGTCAATAACATTTTTAAAGCCTCCTCCTAGTACACAGCATAGACAGGAAAAAGTACAGTATGTGAACAATGCTGCATGCAGTGGAGCTCTGCATACATAGATGATAAAAAGCAGATAACAACATAACCATTTTTTATTTTTATGCAACACACAAAGGACAGCCCACACTGCTTAAAACACACTATTTTTCCAGTTATTCTGCAAAGCAGCACGCATTTATCTGAGAACTGTAACACGATTTAGTTGTTGTCACTCAGTGGCTGAGTTCAGCTTAGCTGGATCTCTGACATGCAAAATAACAGGGTTCCTTGTTTGTTCAGGATTACTTTCATCCTCTTTTGCACGAGAAAAGAAAGAAGGGGAGGAGCACTGCTTGGTGGGAGTGAGCACAGGGAACATACATGTAGGCTTTTTGCATGGAAGTACATTTCACCCCTGTAGGATCCAGTCAGAATCTACTGTTTTTATTTAACGTTCCTCTGACACCTTAAATGCCTGCAGGCAAAAGATGCGAGGTAGTTATGGGGTTTTTTTTACAAACAAACTGACCTTTTAGAAATGTGCCCGCTGAGGTACCATGTTTCTCCTGCTGGGATCTGACTAATTTTGAAATTGAACAAATCGTGACAGATCAGGTATTGGATTTTATTCTCCCATTTACTTCAGTCTCTAAATGGTAGCTCAAAATTACACAGTGTGGTTTTTGTCCTGTCTGTCTCCTCTCATTCCCAACTAGCCGTGGCAGATAGCTCCCTGAGCCCGGTTCTGCCGGAGGCTTCTTCCTGTTAAAAGGGAGTTTCTCCTTCCCACTGTTGCCAAGCGCTTGCTCATAGGGGGTCATTTGATTGTTTTGGGGTTTCTTTTTCAAATTATTGTAGGGTCTTAACACTAAAATATAAAGCACCTTGAGGTGACTGCTGTTGGGATTTGGCAATAGATAAATCAAAAATTGTGCTAAAAGCCCTTATTTAATTTCTGAAAGGATTTCACTTGTGTTTAAAACAGAACATTTAGAAACATTATTACCAAGGCTTGATCGTTTCTGTCTACTCACTGAAAAGTCTGCATCTTCTGCCCTGAGATGATCAGCGATGTACTGCACTCCCTCTATAGCCCGTTTCATAGCTGGAGAAATAGTTGGAATCACAGCATCCTGTTGGGTACTTGCATCTTTTGTGGACTCTGCTGTTAGGGTTTCTGCTAGCTGATCTGTAGGAGGAGTTTTTTTCAACTGCCCCATTATTCCAGAGACCCCATCATCATGCAGACAGCAGTACTGGACACTGCTGGAGCGACACAGATGTCTGGCTTTCTGAGGAAGCGACTTCTGTTGGTCACACATTTGCTCTACGCTGTGGGAGCGACCATTTGGGGCCAGTCTACTTGGTTCTTCCCTCGACAGGTTGCGAAGTGGACCCAGTGGCAAAGTTGGGGGCAATGACAATTGGGAAGAAGACGAGGCCGCTGAGTTGTGTCTGCGTAGGGGTTGCTTCTCTGAGAGAACTGAATACTGACCAGATGTGGATCGGCTGAAAATGTCGGCCTTCAGTGGGTGATCTTCTTCATTGTGCTTCCCAAGAGGGGAAGAGGGTGGAGATGGTGAGCAGACGAGGATGCTTGGGCTGTCAGACTGTGTCCTTGGGATTATATTTTCAGCCTGGGCCATTTGTATTAGCCCAGTCTCTAGGCCTGTCCAGAAGGCCTGAGAGTTGCCTGTGGCAGATATCGTTGTTGGACGGTGCATCATCTCAATAAGCTTCTTGCAGTGCTGCTTTGCGGTGCCTGGCGGACGCTTCATGAAGAGGACCTGAGGTACCAAGTCCAGGAATACTCTGCGGACCCAGTGAGGCATGCCATGTGTTTGTGGGGATCGGTGGTGTACATTCAACACAAAGACGGTAATTATGATGGAGAGCGTGACAAAGACCATAGTGAACAGCAGGTATTCACCAATCAGTGGTATGACCAGAGATGTAGATGGTATTATCTCTGTTATCAGCAGGAGGAACACTGTTAAGGACAGTAGCACTGAAATGCACAAGGTAATCTTCTCGCCACACTGGGAAGGCAAATAGAACACCAGCACAGTCAAGCAGGAGATAAGCAGACAGGGGATAATAAGGTTTATAGTGTAGAACAATGGAAGCCTCCGAATGATGAAGTAGTAAGTGATGTCTGCATAGATCTCTGTGCAGCACTCATACTTTTTTGTATTGTACTTGCCCACTGCATTGACAATCACCCACTCCCCGCTCTCCCAGTAGTCCATCTGGTCCACATCACCGGCCATGCTGATCAGATCGATCTTGGCACGGTCATAGGTCCAAGAGCCGAACTTCATCTTGCAGCTTTGCTGGTCAAAAGGGAAAAACGTGACATCTATGCTGCATGAAGACTTATAAATGGCTGGTGGCATCCACTTTATCTGGCCATCGTAGAACAGATGCGCCTTTGTGAAGTGAGTAACTGCAAAGTCACCGTCGGCACTGCAGATGAAGACCAGGGGAGAAAGGTGGAAACACATATATCAGACTCACATCACATTTTAGCCCCTCTTTAATAAAGGAATTTTATAAGTTTAATTCTGGGTGATTTCTTCAAGCACTACTTTAAAATGTTCAAGGTCAGTCGCAGCTCACAGGTAGAGTAGATGTTCAGTTGCCATGGAGGTAACTAAGTCTTTTTCATTGGAAAACTCAAGTAACAAATAAGATTTTTTGCTCAATAGATACAGGAGAAAGTTAAAGAAGTGGTGTTATCCGTTTTTACAGTTTCTAACCCTGTGAAATTCAGGGGTCGAGACTAATTTAAAATGTATTTAAAAGATTAAGTATTCTGAGTCATCAAATAAAAAGTGAAAATGTCTTCCTCTATGTCAATGACACTTATGTTTATGTGTGTACATCTCTAAATGGGCAAGATGTCATGTCTTTAACATTCTGTTGGTGTCCAGTTTGTTCATTATTCAGTTCATTCACAGTCTGTTGTTGCCTTTTTGTTATCTCTTCATGCTCTACTTGTGTTTGAGTCTGTCTCCATTGAGTTACTTCCTGTTTTATTTTGGTGTTCCTTGTCATTTTCTTTTCTTTTTTTGCAGTTCCTGTGTCTCATTATCCCTGATTTGTTCCAGCTGTGTTCCCCATCTTTTTCCACCAGCCTCATTAGCTTTTGTATTTATTGTCTCAGTCTTCCCTTGTCCTTCGTTGAGTGGCTCCATATTTCTGTGTGTTCTCTAATGTTTCTCTGAGTCTTGTAGTATTTGTTAGTGTTTCCTATCCTGGAGTAATTATTCCTCATTATTCCATTTTCCCGTTCTTATTTTGGACTGTTTCCCTTTCATCAATCCTCCACTTAATGCTTGCTTTATGCTGCACATTGCATTTGGGTCCGCATGCAGCTACCACTTTCCACACAGCTTATGATTTTCTGTTTAGAGACGTTTATGGAACAATTCAGTGCTAACATGATATAATTTTCGAGACGTGAATAAGGTCTTCATGAGCCAGAGGAAAACAGAACTTGAAGATACAGTTTTGTCTCAGATCTGAAATCTCCTTTGTGTACACAACAGTCCTGCTTTTACACACCTGATACCAGTTATTACATCCACCCTCATCGTGTGAACCAGCAATCTCAGTTCTACATCTCAAGGTGCAGAGCTCATTCCAAACCATTCAGCTCAAGTCTACAGAGGAAATAGCTTGAACCTATGTAATCAGAAAACCCTTTTGATGTTTATTTTCTCTGAATGGACATGCAGGCTATTCACAATGTAACATTTTGCTGTTTAAATCAATGCTGTTTACAAAAGTCTTTGAGATATTGTGTCACAAATGCACTTCACAAGTGAGATCGCCATGTTTTGCCTCACTAATTAAAAGAGAGAAGTGACAAAGGTTCAGTCATTTCACCATGAAAACAACAATCTTTGTTCAATAACTTAAAAGTTGGATATTTAGCAAATTCTTTCATGAAATTTTCTTTCCTATTAGCCGACTTTTGGAAAAAATATTAATCCAGGTTTACTTGAGGTGCTCATACTAGATGCATTTTATCGTTGAAATACATCCAGTTACATTTCACCTTCTTATTCCCAGCCAAATATATTACTTTCTGTCATACTGAGCTTTGTTTGTAACCACATCCATTAGGAGTGACCTTGTTCACATATATTTCAACTAAATTACTTTATGACATTGGCACAGGACAAGATGTTTGGCACAACAGCAGATTCTTCGTGTTTTCCCTCAAGTCATGCCATCTGTTGGAATTAAACCACCAGAATCTGAGCATTACTTGCCATATGATCATTTTTACATTGAAATGTTGACATTTAAAACGCACAGGAAGCACACTGTGGGCCTGAAAAGAATCTAAATTTCATATAGCACAAAAAGGTGTTTCCTTCCTCACTTGTTGTAGAGGACAATGTCGGGTCTCCAGATAATCTCTGAGGGGATACGTATGGAGGTGACATTTTCATAATCCTCTGGGTTCCAGCGGAGTTTGTAATCGTTCCATTCCTGTTGCAAAACATTAATCATATTTATGCATCGCAGCGTTATACTGGACTGTATTTCACATGCCTTTTCTCTATCATCTTTTCTTACTTGCTTAACCCAGACATTTGTAGTCATCATCTGGTTCTTCTCATCCTTTTATGGAAAACAGAAAAGAGGATTACTCTGATTACAATGAATTCAACGTCCATCAGCACTTTATTACCACTGAGATAGAATTGAGTTTTTTCTTTCTCTCTTTTTTATGGTCCTGCCCCAAACTCATGGGGATGGGATTTTGTCCCCATAAGTGAGTGTTAGTCCCCACAAGTACAGTAGTATGGCAGTGGTCTGTCCTCACAAAGACGTCCAAACAAGTACACACACACACACACACACACACACACACACACACACACACACACACACACACACACACATTCATGAATCATTTCTAGAACAAATCAACCAGAACAAAAAACACTTTCACTTCTTTGCAGGCAAGCTGCTTTCTCCAGCTCTTCCCTGGGAACTTCTAAGACACAGCAGGCAGTGAATGCACTGTGCAGGAGAAGACAACTTCACCTAAAGTTGACTCTCACCGGCAGGCAGGTGGAGAAAGTACTGTCAACTAATTGTTTGTCATAAACCTGAAAAGTCATCCCCTGCAGCACAGTCTTGCACTGGGGAACTTTTAAATGGCTCTGCATGGCAGTCGGGTGTTTATATAATCATTTTTACCTTAGTCAACAGAATCTCAGTGACATTTGTGTAAAATGCATACTAAAAGCTTGCACTTAAAACCACAGGAGGTCTGGAATGCAAAGATACCAACATGACGAGAGGGGTTAACGACGTTATTTTTGTCTAGAGCAGCTGTGTCTGGATTGCTGCTCAGGAGACAGATTTGAATATTTACTGTCTGTGTTAGCATACTTGAAAAGTGAATTTAATTTGGGAAAATAATGCATTGTCTTCTGTTGGTGTGATTTCATTTCCGCTGATTTATCTCTCTTGCGTGGTGTATCTTTCAGCTAGTAATTACCAATATACAGCACATAAGACAGAATCTCCTCCCAACATAACACTCATAATAATGAAACACATGTCTCATGCCCATTCAACAAGCCAGGATGTTTGTAATTACAAGGATAGCTTTTTTGTTAAATCGTTACAACTTTAGTGATATATGTATTTAGATATTTACATAAATGGTAACTTAATTACAGGTAGTTAAAAAAAGCTATTTAATGATCAGAGTCCCATTATGGAGCCATAACATCGAAATGTCTCGCAGTCGTTTCTTTTCTCCTCAAAGAAGAAACACACAGATCGTGTTATTTTTGAAGGGCACAGTGGTAGCTAGACTTTAATGTCCAGTCGTAGATGTTGATGGAAACTTAACAAAGATGTCAGCTATTACTTACCACATCAATTAGCTGAGCGATAGATAGTCCAAAGTGGACTAGTACTGTATCTGTAGTGTTCCTCACAGGTCGGGAGAGCTTATTGTAATTTGCAAACAGATTCTGGAGCAGCCTCTCTTCAGCGTGGGCACGGGGTCCAAGTTGGAAACACACTGAGGCCAGAAATGAGAAAAAAATTCAACAAAACAAGAAGCTGAGATTAATCGTGTGCCGTCCTGTTTATGTAATTTAAACGAGACCAATTGATCTTTACTTAGAACTGCAACTGCAATGCATAGGATATTCTTTCCTACGTTTTTTTTTTTTTTTTTTTAACTCCATGGTGATTTGTACCAGTTGATTTTGTGCAGGGCTCTTGTGCATATTCTCATAACCATTTTGAATTGTTTCTATTTTTGTTCACATATTCATGAAATACAGGGCAGAACTTTATACGAATACTATTAATGTTGAAAATATTTGCTTCCATTCACAATACATTAATCTGTAATGGATTGAGCTGATGCTACGATACCAAAGAATACAGAGTGTAATCTAAAAGTAGGGTGACCTCTATTATACAGCTGGCCTATGGTTACATGAGACGGGATCTGAGAGACGGGACAAATCAGGATGGAGGGTTTGGGGTGGGGGGGTTGCATAAAAGGAATAAGAGGAAGGAACAAACGTGCTGATGGAGCGATCTGTCCAGACGTTTCCCTCACCACCCTCCTCCACCCACCCTCCACTCTCTCCCTCTCCCTTTCTTCCTTTCAACAGCCGTCCTGATGAAGCAACTCAATCAGATCCCTCGGCACTGAGAAGGACCCGGCGAGGTCTGGGGACAATTAAAGAGAAAGGGATGATCCTGTGCCTTCGACAGGACGACGTCCTTTGCATTTTGGTTCTTTCCTTTCACATTCACTTGGGCACTTTTCCATTATAAACCTTGTTGCATCTGTGCAGGTAATTCATTGTGTTTGCAATCTGTCAGAGGCAGTGATTGATTTAACTGGCCTCACTGATATTTTATCATCTCTAGCAGTACCACACAGTTCAATGTCTTTCTTTCTCTTTGGATTTAATTTGTTTTGTCAAATATCACATGAAAAAAATAATCCTAAAGAGGACCCTTCCAAACTAGATTCTTGTGGTTTCTGGACAACATTAATATATTCGCCAAACACACTTGCTTGGCTCAGGCCCCTATAGAAAGGACGTGAGAGGACCTTTCTATAGGCTTCCATTAGTAACTTCCACTTTTCTAAGGCTATATTATTCCAAACGCCCCTTACTTGTATCCTTAAAATAGCGATACAGGTGTTGTTGCCATGCTGCTGGCCTTCCTCTTGGGTCCTTCTACCCACTCAATCAAAGTTGATGGGCTGTCTTTCAGTTGACTGAAAACTGGCATCCACTATTTTTAAAAGCTTGGGATCGATATCTTATTAAATGGATATAGTTTCTTTTTCCTTTCATGTCTTGTCTTCCTGTTTTCACCTGGATCTGTTTGACATTTCCAGACACCCAACAACCTTGAAATGCTGTTACACGTTCAGATGAGAGAGGCCGTCAAAGGTGGCGTTTGTTTTATCGCATCAAATTCTATCATTATCTGTTGAATGCGACCAATATTAAACTAAACCGGAGGCTCAAGTACATTCTGAATCAGCCTTGGGACTAATGGGTTTATATGGGAGAGCTCACAGGGTGTTGTGACTTTGGTAAAAAATGCAGATTAGAGCAATAATCTTTGCAGGGAAAAGTAGGCAACTGTTAGATGAGTTTACTTCTACATGGTGTGTTCTCCATTACACTATGAATAAGACTCATGCAGACTGTGATGATGCCAGTGTCTGTCACTCGTTATCGTGAAGTTTTTCTTATATTGCTGTATTTTACAGTTTTCTGAAGCTACAGCAAAGCCTGATGAGTTATTTGGACGTGTCAGAGCTACTGGGTCCAAATCTGTCCTCATCTGATCAATGCTGTCTCATAGGACAGTATTGCATCAGAAGCAAATTAGTTTTCACTCAAGTGAATACTACACAACCAGGCAGATGAAGCTTGTTACCAGGCTACAAAGCTCGCGTAGCAACACAGGCAGTTTCTACCCTTCAGCAGCAAACTACAGAAAACAAGTTTTTTTGTCCCAAAGGTCGTGTGTTTTTATGGTTGTATTGTTCATTGTGCCAAATTAGCCCTCAGCAAAAATCATTGCCTGTCTAATAAGTAATGAGACTGGGGTGGACTGAATATAGATGACTGGGGTAAGGAGAGAGGCTTATATTAAATAGAAAAGCAAGGCCATCTGATGCCTTTCAGTCGTTTCTCTGAATTGCCCTGCTATTTAGGGCAAATCTATTGAAATGGCACAAATACAGGCAGTTCTTTTGAGTCATGCAGTAAATTTCTTTGTAAGCCAACTTTGTTGATGCTGATAAACTTGACCAGCGTGATATTTTAAACAGAAAAAAGAGGAGTGGAAAAAAAATCTAATTTGAGATGATTAGTAGCTAAAAAACCCTCCTCTTTCAATATATACTTCTGCCTTCAGCAAAAATGAAAAATGCATAAACATCCTTCGCATCGGTTTCCCCTATGTTGAAAAATAAAATGACAGATGATGCAGCTTTAATGACAGCACGGTGGAATTATTTACCTTGTGGAGGAAGAGTGAAGAAAAGTAAGCTCAAACATTTGTAGAAATCCATAGTGATCCAGCAGTACCCAACTCTATCAGTGAACTCCCTCCAACTTCTGCTGGATTTCAGTCATAGCAGAAGTGATCAAACCTGGAAAGTCTGCCCTGTGACAGCAGGTCGTCAAGGGGTTCAGATCAGGTTAAACACCCAGACGCAGAGGTCACGTCAGTCTGAGTCAACCCAGGGTCCGGCGGTCCTCCTGATTCCATCTCTCCATCTTTTCACAATCTCTTTTGTCCAGTCATAGCAGTATGAAGGACCCACAGACACATAGTGTAGTTTTTCTCATCCAACACTTCAAAGTCCCTCCTCCTCCTTCCACTGGAATCCTTCATCCAAGTGTGGCTGGCTTATCCTTCTCTTCTCCACCCTCCCTGTCAACATTACTCCCTCCCTCGCCTCTCATCTCTCCGCCTCCTCACCTCATCTCTCCCTCTCTCTCTTTCTCTCCCCCCTCTCTCTCTCACACACCTCATTTCTCTCTTTGTATTCTATCTTTCCCTCCTACTTACATATTTCTTTTTCTCCCTGTTCCAGTTTTCTCTTCTTCACTTTTTTCATTGAAAACAGAACTTTTTGTCAGTCTCTTTCTGTGTGTGTGTGTGTGTGTGTGTGTGTGTGTGTGTGTGTGTGTGTGTGTGTGTGTGTGTGTGTGTGTGTGTGTGTGTGTGTGAGGGAGAGTGTGAGAAGGAGTGTGGGGTGGGATTGGTAGGAGGATGGGGTAGTGGATGTCGACTTTTTGATTACTGGTACATACAGCAGCAGCGCTGTGTGGTTTTCTTGACCAGTTATTTGTATGTGAGCTGTGTTACAGTGTATGTGCAGCTACCTGTCAAAGTCCACTGTGTTAAAAAGTGCCAGTGAGTCACAGGACCTCTGGATACTCTTCAACCTCCCCTCTGCACTGTTTCCCACGAGCACTCCCCCCGCCCACCCTTTCTCCCCCACTCCTTTTTCTTTTAAACACCCCTGACCCTCACACACTGTCAATTTTTCATGTGACGTCTCACACACAGATGAAGACTTCTTTTTCTCTATAGCATCTTACTTCCCCCCCAGTCTGCTTTCAGCTTTTATACGTCAGCAGAGCTCAATGCCAAGGCTAGCCATCTATTGAGACAGTCACATTTGCTTGAGGTGTATTTCCTGTTGCTGAATATCTTTTTCATTTTTCTCCAGCAATGTCAAAATGTCACCTGAGAATGAGAACTGGAGAGCCTTAAAAAAATGTAAGCGTCATCATTACATGAGGATGGGTGAAGGAGAAGCTGACTTTTGACTTTCTGACAGTTCTTCCTGAGTGTTATATGACAGAGTGAAAGAAAAGATGTGCAAACAAAGATATATTTTGCTGTTTTAGTTGTCTTTGTCAGATATGCTTCTCTGTGAGCCCACAGAGAAGAGCCTCTGCAGAGCACGCATTGATTTTTTCTAATCAAAGACGAAGTTCTCTTGATCCAGCGATGACTAACTGTGACGTGACAGATGAAGAGATTCCTCTCGCCAGTTTGCCACCACGAGCACAGATCCACATTCTTGCCATGAGAGATTTGATAGCTGATTATTTATTTGGATTGCTGACAGGAGTCAGGCAGGAATTTGTAAGTGGGACAATGTAGCAGCAGGGAGCACTGGAAGAGGAAATTTCACTTACAGTAAAAGGGCACGGTGCACAAACAGGCCAATTGCCTGGTGGCTGTCGCATATTAGTTTATCTCACACCCACATGCAGACACATATAGTCTCCCTCCGCGGCCATCTCATCAGATGAAAAGAACCATCTGTGCTTTTTGCTTTGCGAATGGTAAAGGAGAATATGGTATGGTCACCTCTTCCTGCAACCTCCTTAATAATTCATCTTGTTCTGATATTGCAGCACCTCTGCTGATCCCCAAACAAACACTTTGACCTCTGCTCCAGATGGTCACAAACTAAACACACGTGCTGACCTGGTGGCGTCCCTTTAAAGCAGGAAGATGAGTGGCTGCAATCTTAACTGCAGTGCACAGTAGGTATTTCAAATGTTTATCAAATCCTTAGCATTTGATAAAACCTAGCTGGTTTGTATATGTGCAACGCATGTCAGGGTTGGGAATCTGGGTGTTGCGGTGTCAGTCTGCCAGCCTGTATATTAAACTTTGTCCATTGGACTTTTCCTCTGGCGACAGTACCACGAGGTTGACATTTGTGCTTTAAAGTGATGTGTTTTGATAACCATTAAATGGGGTGCCATGCAATTTGGAGCAGTCGATACTTTTCCCTCTCATAATGAAGAGTGATTGCTTTTGTGACGCCTTGATTTTTCATCTAGCACAATTACCAGATCAACATTTTAATTTGTCCAATCCTATGATTTACAAGCAGCTATATGCAAAACTAATAACACTCTGGAGACTTAGCTGCATTTTGTGTTAGATGCAAATGAGCTAATTTAGCATGCAACCATGGTGAATTAGAAGCATGGACTGTATGATACTGTATAGCCACATACTAACAGGCTGACTGTACCTCACCGAGGTTCACAGACCCTTCCAGCATGGTTGTTTGGATCCTGTTCCAAGCTTTCCGGAGCTACCAAGAAAAATAAATAATTCAGCCACTTTGGTGAAGAGAACATAATGAAATTTGCATAATTTAAAGCTCAAATCACAGTTTGGTGCTTAAATGTCATGACTTGAAATGTGATCTGTTGCTTTACTGATGCTGATTCAAGCTAAACAGTGCATCACTCATGGTGTTAAATTGAAGTTTGCTAACTTGACTGATATGTGGTAAATAAGCACCGTCTGCCATCAAACATGCAGTTTATTCACTGTTGACAATAGTGGCTGATTCTAATTGTGCACACATTATTATTTCGTTCAATAAACAAATTGCATTGCTTTTACCAAAATCTTCACTGAGGAAACATCGTTTTTATAAGTGGTATCCCTATGTTGGTGCTGAGGGATCACCAGCACACATGAGGTATTATTTGATTTTCAAAAATTTGACCTGATGGGGAAAATATGCAGTTAAAGAAAAGATCTCAATGCTAATCTCCAGATGCAAGTGAGCCAAAACATTTTAATGGGTGCTGGGCACATTTCTGCATGATGGCACAAAAGTTGTTAAGTGATTTATCTTAGTTCACCAAATAGTACTGCAATTGTAGCACCCTGCAGTTTTCAAATTGTTTTTAGCTTTTGATCAATCATCAGTCTGGGAAATCTCCTTCTACCCCAGGAGTATCAGACTCATTTTAGTTCATGGGCCACATACGGCTTAATTTGATTTCAAGTTGGCTGAACCATTAAAACAAAGCCATAATAAACCACATGAAACACAGACCCCTCTAAACTGCTCATTTCTTGAATTGTAAAGAACTACATTTAAAAAAAAAAATTGCATTTCCATATTTAATGAGCCATGCATTTACAAAATAGATGATGAACATCCTGAAATTTTCTTAAGAATATAAAACACGGTGTCAACAATATGTCTCACTTTTCCCATGTTCAGTGAGCCTGTTGCCATTAAATGTGCACACCAACTCACAGATCATGGTTGTTGTACAAAAACTCCACATGAAGAGCATTCTTTTATTAAATGAGTACAATACTTTATATTTATATGGCTCAATCTGTTTGAATGCAAAAACACTTTTATGTTTCCAAATATTTATAATAAGTTTTGAACTGATGATTTTATTTACTAAGGGAAAAAAGGTTCCTACTTATTAAAAAAAGATCCAAACCTACCTGACCCTATGTGAGAAAGTAAATTCCCCCCAAACTAATAACTGTTTGTGCCACCATTGGCAACTGCAATCAAGCGTCTGTGTTAATTAGCAATGAGTTTTTCACATCACTGTGGAAGATTTTGGCTCACTCTTCTTTGCAGAATTGTTGTAATTCTGCTATATTGCAGGTTTTCCCAGCATGGGTCGCCTGTTTAAAGTCATACCCAAGCATCCCAATCAGATTTAAGTCCAGACTTTGACTAGTTTTCTCTCTGGATGCCACGTCTGTGCAGTCTCTGTCTTATTGTTGAATCTTAAACTCTTGTTTTAACTGTGGCAAGTGACGCCTGCAGTTCTTCAGATGTTGTTCTGGGTTCTTTTTCACACATAGAGCCAGGTAGGTTTGGATAGCTTTTTAGGTTATCTTTGTCTAATATTTAAATTTGTTTGATGATTTGAAATGTTTAAGTGACATATATGCAAAAAGATAAGAAATCAGGAAGGGGTAGGTACCTTTTCATAGTACTGTACATATGTAGTAATGCTGGCATTACTTCACTGCTTCATCTTAGTCTTGATGCAGTTGACTGGACCTCACCACAATTTGACTGATTGCTTTCAGTTCCACCAAAGTGAACTGAACTAACCTGGCAAATACAGCAGACTTTGTTTAAACTGAACAAAAGGATTAAATCTAAAAGCTAAGTCCTTCATCAAATGCAACCACTCAATTCTGACCTTGAGAGAAGAAAAAGGAAAGCACCTTTTACTTGAGCACAGAATAACGTAACACTTACAACTCCGACGCCATGAGTACACGAACAGTTATCAGACTGAAGATTCACTCTGACCACAGCTATATGTTAGATAGGATGTATTTATAAAAGATCAGTGTGAGGCACGATAGAGAGTTTATGCTAATCAGACAGTTCATTAGAGCATTAAACTTTAAAGATTAGAAGTACTTTGAATGGACTTCCAAACCGAGTGAAGTATCTGCAGTTTTGATCAGATCACAAAGTGTGTTCCCGCTGAAGTCAGTCTCTATGAGGAGAGCTCCCTGAAACAATCCCTGGATCTGAGATCGCCAGGTCAGCTTTCACCCAACAGCGCATGTTGTGCCTCAGTGATTCACACAGCGTTCTTTGTTATACAGACATGCATCCAGCTTCAGACACACAAACCCACACAGACATAGGGATTCAAGCCATGCATGCATAAACACCTAGCCTACTAGGGTTGCCAAGATCACCTGTCAGTCATGGCTGCTGCCTCTTCAAAGGCTGCACAAAACCCCCTACAGCACTTTTCCCCTGTAATATCTGTTTAAAATGAAAGAGTTTCACATGTGCCTCTATGGGATATAAACAGAAAGCTTTAAATCTTTAAAAATCTCAAAGTATTGCTGCTTTTCCCGCTGCATTGTCTTGTGTTCAGTTTTCTTTTACCATAGATTCAAATTAGAAGCAGTAGATGGATGTACAAGCCATCCTGAATGCTGCTGGCAAAGGCAAATATTGATACAGTTGGATGCCAACTGTGAACCTAACTGCACTAGCCCAGGGGTGAACTGAGATACCCAATGAACACGTACCAAAAAAGATGGGGCACCTGCAATGCCGTGGGGTGAACGACATCTGTTAGCTAGATACATGCAGTCCTCACAAAATATCACGGAGTCAGGCACAGAGCGTGCAGCTACGTGATAAAGGCCTCATGGATGCTTCCTCTCAAATGAGAGCAGGGGCTGCTTTTTAACTATGATGTTATCTTATGAAGATTCAGTGGCATCACGCTCTTTGTTGCCCATGCTGTCTGAGATCAATATTATTTTGATTACAGTGTAAATCAATAGGCACAACCACCATTAAATCAAATGATGCTATGTCCAGAAACAATAGTTGTCATTGGTTTCATTCCTCTGATTGTGAATAGATCAGTTATCATCATTTTACTGTTGACTTATTAGAACATTATAATGACATTCATGGTTGCCAATAAGAGTAATGATACACTAAGTACACCTTTCCATGTAATGGTCTTTTTCATTGTCAATTTTGGGACTACACATTTTTCAAAATACTACTGCTCGAAGGAGAAGAGATTCATATTGTAGGGCCATAAAAGGAAATGTAGTTCTTATCTGATGATACAGCACAGTCATAAAAGCTAAGGATCTCCATCATTTGCCAACAGTCGTGGAAAGACGGAATAAAATCTAGAAACTAATAACCTTGAGGTAGTGTATTTCTTTTTTAATGCTGCCTTTTAACATTTACAACACACTTTACATTTGTGTCCTTTGTCTTATTCAGACTTTCACAAAGACATTTGTCTGGCATTTAAAATATAGAAAAGCATCACACTGCATGGGTTTTGAAATTGTTAAACTTAATTATGTTTGCCTAGTACATTTGGCTGGATTTTGTTGTTATGTCACGATTCCCCATCTGTTTCGATTTTTTTCCATGATGTAAATATCTTTTACCATTTATGTCAATCTCATGAGAGTTAATGGAAGCTGACTTGCTTTTAGAGGCAGCCTTAAGTGCAAGAAGATGCAGTTTTTGCCACTTGATGATTTTTGTTTGTTTTGGGGTTGTTTCTTTTTTGTTTTTTTTGTTTGTTTTTTTTTACAATAGAACTGAACAACTTTATTGTCTGTAACAAAGCAGCAGACCTGGCTCTAAAGAAAATGTACAACAACCAGGACACATTGGTCTTCCTGGTAACTGACCTGATGTACAGCTCACACAGCGGTGTTTGAACTGAGGCTATTATCTTACAGGCCTGTCTGATAGTCTGAGGTACGTTAGCCGGGTGTATAACAGTGGGGCTGTTGTACCAGAACGACATGTTTAAAGTACATTTTTATTTCCAAGATTTTCTTTTGCCCTGACACTGTACTTCTCCAGCAGATTTTCTTTAATTTGGTTCCAGGGCTGGCCTCCTGGAGATCACTAACTGGCACTGAAAGTTACACAATGGATCATCTGTGTTCTGGTATAAAAGTTAAATAAGTAATGACTCAATGAATTTGTTCTGTAAAAACAGAAAAAAACAACCAACAAACAAAAACAACAGTAATGTAATAATGGGCATAACTGAACTACCAGAATAAGCATAGCTTTGCATCATCATACCGATGTGCAAATGCAATTAGTTTTAAGCCACTGCTATAAATTTGATTTCAAAAGCTTTTACCAACAGTCACAGACCAAAATACACGTGCAGTAAGGCTGACTTACAGTCAGTAGCAATGAAAGCTGGGGCATAAAGATAAGCAATGTAAACATCGTGAAGAGACAAAACAGCAGTTATTGTGCTGAACAAGGCCAGGTGGAAATCTAAAGAGCAGGAATGCCGCATGTTTTCCTTCACAGCAAATGAAACACAACAATGGACTATCGAACAAATGTTTAATAGTTCACAAGAATCCTGACCCGTGTCTTTTAATTGAACCCTTTTGCTTCAAAAAATCATCAATTATGAATCATAAGGACTTAAGATGATATAACCATGGCAAAAAAATATTTTTGATGGCAGGATATTTAATTATGTAGTGTGATTATGTAGTGGAGATTTTGTTGACTGGCCAGATGGTGTTGCTTTAATTCTTGCTGCAACCAAAAATTGTAGGCTACACCAGGTTTCAGGTTACTTTATTATAAGAGACTGACTGTACTGCAGATCACTCTATTATAATGACACTACATATACATACTTTTCTGTCACTGTTAGCTGCTGATTATCAAAGGGAAAGTGCCTTTTCGGAAACTCAGGCCTAACATTAACTGGCATAATGTTAACCAGCTGCTGTTGTTGTTTAGCCACCTCATTGTCAGTGAGATCTTTAAATTAAAAATACGAAACATAATATATTTGTTGCTTATCTATAGCAACATACATAAAGCATGACTACATGACTAGGTGGAACAGCAATGTCCATCACTGTATTAAAGATGGTGGTTTTCACAAACCAGATTAATTCTAGGTTTATGAGAATGCATTGGTTTGTTAGAAGATGTATTTATGCACTAATCTATGTATATTTGTTAGTGCAGCTTCCTTTTTTCTATTAAATAATCACAAAAATGTAGTAACTGTACATTTAATTGCACCACAATAACTGCGATTGCAGCCCTCAACAGACAGAGGATATCCAGATTCCCAGAGCTAAACAAATACCTGCCAAACCAATAAGATTGCTATTAAGGAAAATGAATGGATTAAATATTTATGTCATGTAACCACAGCCTCTTGTTTCATTATGTTTAGCTCTGTGTCATATGCTAGAGGAGATTAAAAAAAGAGGCACTGAAGCACCTGCCATGCTTCCAGGTCATTTCATTTAACCATAATTATAGACGTGTTGCTGTTTTGTTGTTCTTGGGGCAACACTTTAAGTGGTTTTGTTGAGATTACATAATATCCATATTCGACTTGATTAACTCAATAGCCACTAGAGGTTTAGTCTAATACAGTAAAACCAGCTAATGCACACTGGGTGAGGCAAAATTCAATTACAGTTTAATTACTCTACACAAAAGATTTAACCCCTACAATACTCTGCTGCCACTGCTGACTCAGGATTTTATGTTCACGACCATGTTCAGTTTGGGCTATTGATTTCTGCTGATGTGCACACGAAGGGACGGAGCTAAAACACAAACCTAGCCTATGTTTGAAGACAAACTAATTCAGCAACATGCGCTGCAAAACTTTTCATATGGAGTTTAATTACGACACTCATCTCCTCATGCTCCTCCTTCTTCCCACTCTCTCTTCATTTCAGGTATTAGCATGGCCCTGGAGGCTGGGTAATCTGTCACAAATGCAATATTACTTTTTATGACACATGTTTGCATCACAGTATGCGATCACTTGAGGCACAGAATAATTACAAATGGGAAATAGGAGGCAGCTGCAAAAGTGCCACTGTTATTGTTCCCAAAGGTGCCCATTCGTCCGGCTTGGTAAAGGAACACCTAGTAAATATGACTTAAAGCTAAACTCTCCTTTTTTTCAGATTCTGAGAAAAATGCTATTATGTCAGTAGTCCTGTTTTCCTGAATTGCATAGATCTGGATGTATAGATAGTGATGTCGCTGTGTGTGTGTGTGTGTGTGTGTGTGTGTGTGTGTGTGTGTGTGTGTGTGTGTGTGTGTGTGTGTGTGTGTGTGTGTGCAGATCTTCACTGACACCTACATGAGGTCCACCAGTATCAGAGAGGTTCTGAGTGCTCACATAAAGCCCATCTATAACAGCAACAATGGTGCAGCGCAATTTATGTAGGCCTATTCTTTTCAAACACTCTGCTGGTGAAAATAACTGATGCATGTAGGTGCAGCCTTTGTTTAGAGATTGTATGTTTCTTCTATAAAGGCAAAAAAGCATTAGTTGGAAGAACGGCTGTCATTCATTGGAGCAAGTCTTATTCAAAAACCTCACAATGACAAGCGCTAATAGACACTCTCGCCTCCAGCTCCACTTTAATTCAAAGAAGACTAAAACTGAAATGATTACAAAAGCAACAGCAGAGGAGAGAAGACTGCATGGGTGAAGCATTCATGTTTATTTTTGGTATGTTCTCTGATGTTTCTTTATTGCCTCATAATGTAATAAAAACTAACATTACCTACTAATGTGGCTGTAAATCAACTTGCAATGATGTCTGTGCAGCAAGTAAGTTATGATAAGTATCTGCTTCGTGCATTATATCAATAGTATGGCTGTAGAATGGGATATTTCTAGAGGATGTGTTTAGAAGTTAGTGTTGTATGTGAGGGCGTATGGTGTGAAGTCCCTGGTGTGTCAGCAACGTCAGTTAAGAAACAGCTGAGGATGCTCCGCGGGGAAACAGTTCAGTGGCACAAATTCACTTTTCTCTGAAACCTGTTTAATCTTTCTTCTCTGAACTGTATTGATATTGTGTGGCTTTGTAATAGCCATGCAATATCATGGGTGGTGAACTTCCTGCCTGTAGTCCAGACTTTTCACCACTTGGTAACATTTGGCGTGTCATGAAGCGAAAAATGTGACAAAGAACCAGGACTACAGAGCAGCTAGAATCCTGTATCAGATAAAAATGGGAAAACATTCCTCTCCCAGAAGTCCAGAAATTGGTGTCCTCAGTTCTCAGATATTTACTGTTCTTAAAAGAAAAGGGGATGTTATATAGTGGATACACAGACCCCTTTGTCATGGTTTTTCAGACAAACAATGACAAAGTTGCTGGCCTCAAATTCAAAATAACCTATTTTTTCCCTAAAATTATTATTTTTATTTCAGTGTTCGATAGTTTTCTATGTACCATTGTTAATAAAATAAGGATTTATGGGATTTCCAAATATTACATAGTGTTTTTGTTTATGCTGTTTTGGAATTGGAGGCATATAAAAGAGTTTTCTCATCAATTTGAGGCTATATAGCCTTAATACTCGACCTAAATTCAGAGTACAACAGGGTCTGAACGCCACAACAACTGAAACTGTCAAGCATTATATTGAATAAAAACTTGCTTTAGTCAAAAAAGTTGTAGTTACTGAGAATCTTTGGTCCATTGATGCCTGCCAAGATTGCTTGCCTTTAGAAAATTATCCTCATATCATGTGTCCTTGCTTTTTTCTCTTGAAAATCACAGTATTCCTATTTATGCCAAATCTTTTGGCTGAGCGTGAATTGGTAGTGCAGGATTGTTGCATATAAATGTGGACAGGGTGGAATTAGTGAGACATCTCCAAAATGTCAAGTGAATTAGGGGAAATCTCCAATGCATATTAAGACTAATTTGTCTTGGCCGCAGTGAGAATCCCACGCAGTGACACCAGGATCCAGAGCGTCCCCGGTTGTCTCTAACATATAGCAACAAGCAGCCTCATCCATCACGACTGAATGTGACACACTGTGCCTGGATGACTGTTGGCCTCTATCTACTCCTTTCTTATGCCCCTCTGTTTCTCGGTAACACATGCATGATTTTTTTTTTTTTTGCAAATGGTCACATCAATCAATGACATCAATGACATTACAAGAGAGGGAGCATTTTATGCTGGGGTGCTTATTGCACTGCCATTTGCCTTTTATGTCAAAGCACTTGAGGTCAACTTGCTGTTGTTAAATGTTCCTTATAAATAAAAGTGACTGGACCTTGTATCTAAGGGAATGCTGTTAGGCATGGCAACAGCTGTACAGCTGTTCATCACTGCTCTTTTATTGAGGTTACATGAATATGCATAGGTTCATTAACATGTGAGTCTTACATAGGTATACATGTTTACATGTAGACAAAGAGTACCGTCCGTGTGTGTGTGTGTGTGTGTGTGTGTGTGTGTGTGTGTGTGTGTGTGTGTGTGTGTGGGGTCAAGATGTGACCCCATAAATGACTTCCCTAATCCTGGTGGTCTGGAAGTCCAGCCGTTCATCTAAACAAAAGGCACTTAGACTAAAACAGATATACTTGTGTTTGCTATACCATAAAACAGTAAAAGAAGGTGCGACCTCTTCTCGTGACCCCAGGATGTGAGTGTGTATGCCAGAACACTCTGGAAGGCACACAGAGTCTTTACAGACTGCTAAGGATCAAACCTCTATCAATATGCAATTGATTATAAAACTCTAAGCATATATGAGTAAATATTTCTAAGCATAAATGACAATCCAATAATATAAACCTGACAGCTGTGTTCCCTCCTGTTCCTCATTCCCTTGTTACCCTCATGTGTATTTAGTCCTCTGTCTTCCTTCGTCTGTTGCTGGTTCGTCTGAGTTTCTCCCTCCGTGTTTCAAGGTTTCATGCAGTGTTTTGTGTTTAGGTTTTCCCGTACAGGTTTCTTAGTTCCATTCTTGTTGTTCTTTGCTTTTTGTTTGTACCTTTATCCAGCCAAATAAAAGGCTCGCTTTTTCTTAACATCCACCTCATCTCGTGTCTGCTTTTGGGTCCTCTCTCCTTGCCATCTGCCTATGCAGAAGTGACATTCTTGGTTATTTGATTACTCTTTTATTTTGAAAACCACTTTTCTGATTTGTTTATCTTTAGTTACATCTTTACTTCCTGCCTGTTTTTTTCTTTTGTTTTGTGTTAGCTTTGTTCCAATATTTCATTGGTTCATTACTCCTTTATGTAGTGGAGTATCTTCCTCTTTTTAGCCTGTGGTTTTCAGGATTTTTGAACAGTTTTTTGTGCTTATGATTCTGCTTCTGTGTGAGAAGTAAAAATTATGTGGGTGAGCAATGGAGATGTCATTATTTTCAGTATTTTCCTATTACTGACCAAGTGTCTCCATGCTGTCACTAGAAGTAAATGCTTCAAGACCAAAAATTTAGCTCACTTAGCAGTGCTCATTCATTTAAGATGCAGTAACAGCGTTGCACTTGAACCCCTGATTGTATTCCAGTTTCATTACTACATAAACTATAAACATTTACATCAGTACTGAGTTTGCTGTGTGTGCTTGTAAAACACACTGAGATACTAAACAATAGATTTGTAACTATAAGAGCAGGCACATTCATGCAGTCGCACTTCAGTGATGTCCTTCCTTCCTTCCTTCCTTCCTTCCTTCTTTCCTTCCTACTGTAGGTTGGTAGGTAGGCGGATGGGTGGGTGGGAGAATAGGTATTTATATTTTTCTATACATCTTTGAACATGACTGAACAGGCAACACAATTCTTCCCTTTTGACACGATGCAGTTTATTCCATAAGCAATGGCTGCGTGCTGTTTAGCAAGTATCAAGAAATCATTTACTGTTATTATGTATTAATGAGCTCTGTTTTCACCTCGGCCAAAAAGCCTTTCTGCCTGTGGTAAGTATAAGTGCAGAAGAGAAGCAAGGGTAAATAATAAAACTGATGATGCCTTTTCTTTGTAGGTTTCCAGAAAACCAATAAAGCCCATCAATTCATTGCCATCCACTACAACTGTGTGAGTACTGAGAGCCACCTCATCATAGGCAGCTGGTGGTGGAGCCAGTGGTCTAGTTCACTGGCAATAAATTGTCACTGAAAAGGGTGAAAAAGAATAAGATGAAGTAACTGAAAACACTTCGATATAGGAAGTCACACAGAATGAGGCTTTGTATACAGTGTGAAAACTTGGCTCATCAGGTTTGCGTGCCTTTGTCTTTAACACTTCGTTTATTAACTGCTCATATTTGGCAGGCCAACTAAAATCTCATCTCCTGATCTTCTGAAACATTGAAAAAATGTCTTTAATACCAGGCATCTAATACATGTAGTTTACAGCAGGTGCAGAAACAATAAAGTAACTCTCATCTTGTCTTAATAATGGAGAGAACGAGTCTGCAGGCACAGAACTCCTCAGAGATTGACAGGGATGTCATTTGTGCTGCTCAGCTTTTTGGGGGTGTCAACAGCTTCAGGGCTTGTTTTCTGCAAATCCAATTTATTCAATAGTTGAATACACCACTACAAGTTCAGCCAGCCATGTATTTACAGTCTCCTCATTATCTGAAGTATTTTTCTGCTCTTAAAAAGCTAAACTTACTGAACATTTTTACGTTCTTTATTTTGTTTGTATTAAGGGCCTAAAGACCTGAGCTGACCATTAACGTTCTCAGCATAGATGACTGACTGCTACTCTCTGAGTCTAATATTTCCATCTCTCTTTCATAGAGACAGCTTCCACACCAAAAGCCAAAGCCACACTAACACTCTGCACATATTGTGTTTGCTTGGCTTAGCAGGACTGTGAAGCCATGTTGCCTTTCCCATTCTCTCTCTACCTTATGCCTCCCACTGTTGTACTAACTTTTTTTTTTTGTCCTTTTAAGGACATTAAAGAAACTGATGGACATTATGAACAATGCTGGGCATCCTCTGCACACGGCCATAAACAATCAGAAGAGTCTGTTCAGTGACAGGTTGCTTCTCCCCAAGACAAGAACTAACAGACTTAAAAACTCCTTTGTCCCACACGCCATCAAACTGTTTAACTCCTCTCTGGAGGGGAGAGGGAGGGGAAACAGGAGGACAAAGGAGGGGGGAACAACTAAGCTGTAGTGCCTCTTCACCTCACTGTACAATACCTTGTGCAATACTTTTTGTAAATAGTCAACAGTGCAATAGACTCAATACTTGAAATGTGCAATTCACTTGTATTTTTATTTTTTATTCCTATTTATTCTATTTATCCCCTTTGCATATTTTATTTATATTTGTCTCTGTATTTATATATGTGTGTGTGTGTGTGTGTGTGTGTGTGTATATATATATATATATATATATATATATATATATATATATATATATATATATATATATATAACAATTCTGTAACTGTAACTTCGGTCGTTGCTGTGCTTTTTGGAAGTCGAATTTCCCAGAGGAACCCACCCGAGGGATTAATAAAGTTCTATCTTATCTTATCTTTTCTTTCTTCCCTCTCTTGCTGTTTCTTTCACTTGTTGTCCCTGTTTGGGTCACTATCCATCTCAATATGTCTCCCCAAATCCACCTGCTGTCATCTCCTCACTATAAGGAGGATCAGGGGAGTGTGTGCACATGTTAGTGTGTGTGTGTGCGTATGTGTGTGTATATGTGAACTGATTTTTAACAACGTATAGACGCCCACAACTGCTGGACACATTAGCAACTGTGTATTCTGTGCCATTAGTGTGCACTGGAAAGTAAGCCGAGGTCAAAGTTAGACGTGTCCAAAACAAGAAGAAAAAAAAAAAGAAGTTTTAGCAAATGTCTGTTATTGTTTCTACACATAAACAATGTAAACTGGAGGAGCACACTATTTATATACACCTGCGCCTGCTGGAAGGGCAAAGCTAAGTCATCGCCACCATTTTGAAAATGTTTTCATTGCAGCACTGCACAGAAATGAAACCTTGATGTCCTGCCCCACAGTATTCCCCAACTGTACTTGAAACTATATTTATCCCAAACTATAACAGCAGTGTTCAATATTTGAAAGAAAAGGAACAGACAGTCAATAAAATGCTCCACTAGCAGCCTGTGCTGACCAGAATACAATAGTCCTGAGCTGTTTTTCTATCTGTGGCGGTGATAGTAGGAATTATGGGGAATGTAAGCACAAATTTCCAGGTCTCTCTTCAAAGACACTAAAAGTGTCATAATTAACTGTTGCAAGGGGAAAGGACAGTTTCAACATATGGTCAATTTTGTTTTCAAAAAAGAAGAAAATAAACAGCCTTGTTTCCCATTTCCCCACAAATTAGCATGTTTGTTGAATCTGGAAAGTTGCAAAAAAATTCCAGATATTAGAAGGTATCAGACTCTTTCTTTCTCCCCTTCTTTCCCCCAGTCAAGTCTGTCCCGTATTCAGTAAGTGAAAATAAAATAAACAATAAAAGGTGAATCAAATGGACCATTACGGCAAGGCTGGGATGGTCAATTTGGTAAAGTAAATCCGTTGGGCATCTTTCTTTGCCTTTAGACAACAATTCTGATGGCAAAAGAGCCAAACGGGAAAAAAAAAAAAGAAGGTATCAGACTGGTCTTCAGAAGTGCACTGCCTAGTCATTCATACAGGAGCTTTCAGGGACTGTCCACCAGCAAATCCCAAACAGGAATGCTTTTATAGGTGGAGGGCACTAACATTTTTTTTTCTTCCTGATCTTTTATGACTTTTTTTCACTAGTTTTTCGCCCCTCAGACTGTCCAGGAGCTCACTGAGGCCCTGGTCCAGGTCTGGAAGGAGACCCCCCAGGACACCATCTACCATCTCATTAGGAAATTTCTTCAAAATTATATTTTACTTTGATTTTCAGGTGTCCTTTAATTAAACCCTCTGTAGGTTGATAAATATAATTTCTATTAAACTACGTGGTTTTATTAATTTCTACTACATTACTTAGACCATTTCAGCATTTTTTTTTTCCATTGACATCTGATGTTTTATCAAAAATGTTCCTCAATGTTTTTTGAAAAGTGTGCTCTTTTTGGCTTGATCATAAAATAAACAGAATATAATCTGCATCTATGTATTACTTACACACAACGTCTCACATTTGACGTCTGTTTTGTGAGTGAATATTACAGATATACTATCAGTTACAGAGTTCTTGTCCTCTGCAAGTGATGCTTTCCCCCCCCAACCATGCAAGGATAAACAGCCCGTGGATGATGAGACTAAGCTTTCCAATGTTGGGACTCTGCTGTTACCTTCCACATTCTTTTACCTTATATGTAGCAGACATTGTCCAGTTGTGTAAGTATTTTTTTTCATACTGATCTTTTATTTATAAGAATGAATCCCTCTGGAATGACACTGAGCCGGCCCGTTCTGAGAAACCACTGACCAAGGAAGATGAACAAAGCAAAAAAGAAAATAAAGTCATACCTCACATTGGACCTCGGTGTGGTAAATCCCTCGTGTGGTACCAAGCAGGGGTAAGTTCAGAGGATGCTGCTGGATGGTTCTCAGTACATTTTTTCCCCTTTAATATTGTGTTATAATCTTTTTGCCTATAAAAATCAACCATTGAGAACAAATTAAAATTGAAATTAAAGCCATGCTGGCATGGTGGTTAGCACTGTTGCCGCACAGCAAGAAGGTCCTAGGTTCAATTCCACCATCAGGCCGGGGTCTTTCTGTGCATGTTCTCCCTGTGTTTGCATGGGTTCTCCCCAGGTATTCTGGCTTCCTACCTGTCCATGGGGTACCTTGCCCCATGACAGCAGGGATAAGCTCCAGTGACCCTGAAAAGTATAAGTGGAAGCAAATGGATGGATAAAATAAAAACATCAGTCACACAGTTCATCTTACTTAGCTCCAAAAATGAAATCAAAATAAAGTTATTACAAAGACACTGGCTATTTGCTATACTTCAAAGATACTCTTGAAGCTCTGTGCAAAGTGTATAATCAGGGATTATCTTCACTTTGAATGAAACATTGTTAAACATCTGAAAGGCAACATATATCACACAATATCTTTGCAAACAGCAAAAAATTACAACTACAAAAAAATAGTAGCCCCTACAAGTTAAAATAGCACCACCTATTTTAACTTCTATGCTGCGCCGCCTTGTTAATTTCAATATTCATGTGCCCATTGTTGTGTCTTTCAGTAATGCCTACAGATTGCCCAGTTTAAAGAGCACCCCATGCTGATAGCTTTAATTAAATGGGGAATGCTTAAGTGCAGCCTGAGTGACTAATGCTGTTCCCCTGATGTTAAGGTTACCATCTGAGGTCCGGTGGGAGTGGGCTCTCATCAATACCTCAGCATGTTCTCAGTAGATAAGTGCTAGGTTTTGCTCCCCTTAGACACAGAAACATCAAGTAGTAACGAATGACCACATGACACATGCTTGCAACAATTTTCAACTTATTTTTAACGCAATTGACAATTAGGTTTTGGCCAATCAGTCTGTTTTTAATCATGTAAAGTTACTTTTCATTTGATTCAGAGTGCTGTGTAGCCAAAGCCCTTGGTCTTGACATATGCCTCCTAATTCATTTGATGAATAAAGCCTTCAGGCTCTTATCCAGTGGGACTTTTAATTTAATGGAATTTTTTTTCTTAATGATGTCCAAATAGAGGGGCCAGCTGTTTTATCCTGTCTTTCTACCAAAAGAAGATGGAAGCAGAATTTCAAATGATATTTCAAATCGTTATTTTGGGGATATTGTGAGTAATAATATTTATGTACAAGAAGATCTAAACCAAAACCAAAAATGAATGCGAGACTCTGGGTGTCTTTGTTGCTCCTAGCGACAAGTGCTTCCTCATAAATGTACCTCGAGTCAGATTTATGAGTCTTCATCAAGGTGTTCCCAACCAAGAAGCTTCCATTTCACAATTAAATTTATAGCTTAGCGTAGTGGCTCACTTGTTGATTGTTACTTAGCCCCACTATGACGCAAGAACTAAAGTGTGTGTCACACAGACTGTGCCATGCATTCATTATGTGCATTAAACAATCAAGCTGTGATGGGGGAAAAACCCAGTCGCATCAAGGACAAAGTCTAGAGTGAAAATACATTTGTTATAACCCTAAAATATTAGGTGACTACCATACCACTGCTGAAAAGGAAAGGATAAATCCAGTCTCTCTTCACATTTGTTCCATGTTGTCTTTACTATCAACAGTATTGCAACAATTTGCATCAGAGAAGGAAAGGGAAAAATTATAATCAGGCTGTGCTGAAGAGTCAGTCTATGGGGTCTATACATGATATCGCTATAGTGTCTTCAGCCCTGATACATCTCCAGGAGTATCCGTGACAGAAAGTACCCTGCAGTCTCCATGACAACCTAATGAAAAAAAAACATGCACAGACTGTATATACTGTAAAAGTTGGATGTAGCGACGGTCCCTTGCTGAAACCTGGAGCTGAGCATCTTTGAGTTTTGAAACCAGATGAGATGAGCGAGGGCTGAATGCGGTCAAGGAACACAGCATGCTCGTAGTAACTTCCACATTCAGCTATCACAGACAGATGAAGCTGCCATTGAAAATAAGATTAGAGAATTAAATGGTGACAACTTCACAAAATGTGTTTATTTTCACACCTGCGAACGCCTCAGCTGTCTCTGTCCGTGTTTTTTTTTTTTGTCCACATCTGTCTTTTCTTTTTGAAAGAGCAAAAATATGATTCATCCAATTTGGATGCCAGCTGTGATAATAATTACAAGGTGAGTTTGTCTCTGCTGGCGGAAATGGAGAAGACGTCGAGATATTAAAGATGGATGAGCGATAATTGTGCTGCTGAGCTTGACGAGACATCCTGGGGTTGCCTATCGTGTTGTCCCCCACCACCCACTGTGATGCGAGATGTACATGGCAGCACTGCCAACATTTTCCTGTAAAAATGTAGTTAGGTTTATAAAGTTTAGCATTAATTGTTTGATTTTTTTTCTTAAGCTGTGTAGTTAAACCAAGGACAGGTGGTGCATGCACCATTTGGCTCATAGGCGGTCAGTACCTCATTTCTAATAACCAGGGTCAGTTAAATTCCTGCTAAATTACTGCTTTATATACGATGTTTGAATTGGCTGAGCAGTGCATATTGGAATATCCAGTAGGCTAGTAAAAGGTGGGAATATATCTCAGCAGTGCAGCAATTTCTGAAGAGTACCTTGAATGCATTAGTGCCTTTCCAGGAAGACAGATAATTATGAATCTCGCACTATGTTAAACCTCAAGATTTTTATATTATACAGCATACAGCAGAGCTCTTCCAAGTAACTCTAATGCATCAGTGGTCAGACCACATCTTGCTTGTTTTCTCTGTAAGAGTGCCTTAAGTCATTTTGAATCTGAAAGTGTCAAGAAAAAGCAAAGAGGCTATGAAATGTGCTGAGTTTGGTATTCCCATATCCAGCATTTCTCATTTCATGTCATTCACAACATCTTAAAAAAAGATACAGGATTATGGGGATTGCAATTCAGTGCAAACCCTCCGTCTCGTCTTCTTTTGGGATGGCGAGCCGAAAGCTGGGAAAAACCGCACGTTTATCAGACCAGATCTTTAAAAGTTGAAGGACTCTATGCTGACCATCCTTTTTCAGATCCTTCAGGCAAGCATTGTGTATATGTGTGTATTCCTGTGTGACCTTTTATGGCCAAAGAAGCAGCTTACACGTTTTGAGATACAATACGGCTTAAAGGTACATGTTTCCAAAGGCAACGATAGACTACAAATGAATTCACCATCATCAAATATGGAATGGGAAACAGGATGATACCTTTAATAATAATTTACTGAAAAAAGAGATTACACCTGAGAAGCTTCTAGTGATAAAGACTTACGTGTGAGATGAAGTTAATTATTAAAACCAACTTCTTTAAAATATTGCCCTAATAATGCCTCCTGCAGAAGTTGCATGCTGTGAACAAAGTTAGATAGCAATGTATTACCTTTAAATGTCATGCTTATGGCTCTGGAGAAACATCTCCAAAGTCGAATAAACTGTGAAACACCTGTACCTTGTGACGTAACCATTCAGCATGGGGCTAATGAACGAAACTAAGGAAAGAAATGCTTTTTTTAATAATGTAACTAAAGCCGTAGCATTACCAGAAGCATTGAGGATAATTTATGGACATATTAATGCTAGGTGCTCCATATATTTAAATAAAAGCTGAATGGTGCATATCACTGCCATCATCTTAGGCTTTGTTTCTTTTATTTTAGATTGTATTTTGTTTCTCCCAATCTCACATACCCTTTAAAAACCTGCCAATTAACTAATTAACTGAAAAAAATTACTTTATTTTCAGTACATATAATATTTATGTCTCTATGCAATATTAATATTCAATTCCACTTAATTCAGTTCACTTTTATTTATACAGCGCAAAATCAAAATAACACTTGCCTCAAGGCGTTTTATATAGTAACGTGAAGACCCTACAATGATACAAAGAGAACAGAGAAAACCCCAACAATCATATGACCCCCTATGAACAAGCGCTTTAGCAACAGTGGGAAGGAAAAACTCCCTTTTAACAGGAAGAAAGCCCCAGCAGACCCAGGCTTAGGGAGGGCGGCCATCTGCTGCGACCAGTTGGGGTGAGGAAGAAAGGAGAGAGATTAATAAAAACACACACAATAAAAAGAATATACACTATGATCTCCGTGCTCTACATGGCCACCTCTCATAATGTAGCTAAGGTTCACTAATAACTCTTTAACCTTCAGATGATTACGGCTCAAGCCTCGTGCAATGAGACTGTACAGTTACCTTCTGTCGACTCAGTTCAAATCAGTGCTGTGTGTATTACTTTTTTAGCCTTGTTCCGCATGCACATTTATATACCTACTGTTTAAGCTTTGAGTGCAGGTTTTGCTCCAGTGCTCTCAGTGCCAGTTCATATTGAACAGCAGGCAATATTCGTTTTTAATTCGTTTTTAATTGCTAACAATTAATTTTTCTGTGCTTTGCTCATAATTTTGAATTCAAACCAGTTTAACTATTTGTAAAGTCAGATCTTGCCAACATCATGTTGTTATATTTCAACTCAGCCTCCAAAACTTTCTGAAAACTTTCGTTCCTGGTAGTAATTCATGTTATGTTTTCATCTCTGCAACAGATTCAAGCAGCTGTTACAATAGACAGTACCCATTTGTATCCAGATGATTTCATTTCAGTAAAATCATTGACTTGAGTTATTATGTCTTTGCATGACTTTGTATGCTATTCATGGTTGCATCAGAAATCTGTACATACTTGTTTCACCTCCCTGTGCAGTCTTTGACAGCTGTGCACTTCACACTTCACACTGGAATTGCTCCAAGCCCTTCAATTTGCCTATTTTAATGTTTTCACATCTTTTATGTGAGCTTCAGTTCATATGCTCCTCCCATTCTCGGCCTTCTTCATTCACGTTTATCTCATTTCTTATTTAAAACAGCTGACTGGTTCTCTGACCTTCAGCTTGTCATTCTCCTCACATGTGAATATCAAGGGAATAAAAAGAAGGACCTCCACTCCCTCCCACCCAAAAGCCTTTAGAGCCTTCAGACTTCACTGGCTTTATTCAAACACTGTCTCTATCTACAAATGCTACTAAATGGCCCATGCTTAGAGAGCTTTGAAGCTCATTTGAACCTCTGTGAAATTACATTAACTCAACATACGCCAATCAAGCCTCCCCCTAGCATTAATCACTAAATCAGGCCAGGTCACCACGCACACACTTTAACTTCTGCCAAGCTGTTAATTAGAGCTGGCGTATCACCAAGGAAATAATCAAGGCATCAATAAATTATCAAATCATTTCCTATCCGAGACAAAACCCTGCATTATCCTCCACCTCACAATCACACTGCCATTTTTACGCTGCTTAATTTTTCATTTGTTTGTTTTCCCTCTTTCTCTGTTATTTGTACCGCTCTTACCCTTCTCTTCTTCTCTTTTATTCCAGGTGAATAAAATTTAAATGCTACTGAAGGTGTGCAAAGCCATTAGGATGAGTGCATTGCAACCAGCTTCTGAGAATTTGACAATCCCTTCACATGATTAATAACCCTGAAGTCATTGCCAGACTGAAGCATCTGATGGTCTGCTTGAAAGATAAAGTCCAATAGCCCAATAGCAATAAAATCTGCATCTATTAGATTGCTACCACTGGCTCAACATATCCTGATGACAGATCCTCCTCCTGCCGACTAAAGAATTGGCTGATGGTTCCTCCCTTTTTGCTGCTTAGCCAAAATGGTGGCCATCAAAGGCTAGGCTTTGTGACCATCCGGGTACTCAAAGTGCATTTCATGTAGCCACTGTGAAAGCACTGGTGCAGTTAGAATAAAAAGTTGAATTCGATCCACACAATTATTCTGAATCTGTATGGATTATCCATGTCACTCTGGCCTAATTCATGCTTTAACTTCCAAATGCAAGAGTGCAAACTACTGTGGTTCATAGAAATAGCATACATGATTATGCATTGTGTCTAGCTTCTGTAAATACGTAAATATTTAATGCGTTGTGTCAAGCAGATATACAGTCTGCTTGGTCTCTATGGTTTCCAACTAAGGAAATCATTGTATTAAGTATTTCTTTTAGAAATTGTCCAGTTTCTGGTCTTGTGATGTGGTTGCCACAATGAAATCATTGCCTGCAAGGTCAGCTTTCACCCAAGTCCATGTCTACACAGCTCGTGGTAGTCATTTTAGCTCAGTGTGTGCTCACTGAAAACTCTTTTCCGTGTTTGTTTTACATGAATATTGTTTATTTAAGCTCCTCTTATAAATAGAAAAATGTTATTGTTCTTTATTATCATTGCTTCGTTGTTTACTTGGAGTTTAATTATTTTTGTTAGCTTTGAGTGAAATTATGTGCTGTTCATAAATAAGGATTTATTGGGCGACATTGATGATGGACTCAGCAACTCTTTTCTTTTTATTTTTAATGATTTTGGGTTGTCTTATTTATCTTGTTTAATGCTGTAGCTTTGTTAAGACAAATGAGTGCAATCCTTATATGGTAGTATTTGTATAAGTCGGGGTGTAAACTTAAATACATTTGCAAATGCGCATATGTGCATTCGCAGAACCTCTTGAAATCCTAAATATAGTCAAACAGAGCAGGAAGGGCAGAGAAGGATGTGATGCAGATGATGCACTGCATCGCTCTCCCTAATGTCCCTGAAGATTCATTAATTTGTGTGAAGTTATATAAATAGTTGAGTAATAATGATTGGCATCTGATATTATTCGACTTAAAGTATGATATGAAAATCTGTCAGCTTCGTTTTACAGTTTCAGTCTTCACATTACCCATGATGACAGATCTATTCAGTTTTACCTTAAGAGCACAAACAAATTTTTAAAAAGTAAATAGACCCGAATGAAATTATCTCCAAGTCATTTAAAACCTAAATTTAATTTTTTAAGGGTCATAACTTTTGAAAAAACATACTCATAATGAAATTAAATGTAAGCAAACATTTGTGTTGTGCATTCATGATGCATATTTAATAATATAAAATGTTATTTATATTGCATATTAAAGATGGTCATCCATTTGTTTCTGTGGTCCTGTTTCTAAGTTTTACAGGGGAGATGACAAACACAGGAGACTGTTCCAAAACAGGTCATGCACAGGAAGTCAATGGAACATGTAATACACATGAAGAATTACTTAAAAACACAATAAAGAACACAAATATATGTATTAATATGAAATTAAAAGACTGTAAACTCAGCTGGAAGGTTTTACAGGGGCTGTCTGAAAGACATTTTTCAAAGACTTTGTCCCAACTCCTGCTGGCAATAAAAAAGAATGCAGGTTTGAGATACTCCCATTATGGTTTTATTTTTTGGACCCAGAAGCTACATTCATCTCTTACAGCAGCGGCCCCCAACACCCGGGCCAAAGACCACTACCGGTCCATGAGAGTTGAGGCTCGGGTGTGAAATTTATGGTTTTCAGGGTTTTTATCGTTAACTTGGTTTCCCTGGGTCTTTTCCCGTGTTGTAGTTGTGTGCCTTATTTTGAAAAAAATATTTACGCGTTACCACAGTGACCAGAGATCATTAAGTGGCAGAGAGGAGGACGTTACTCTCAATGTTGTTGGCGCATTTCAGGAGGGCGCTGCTAATAAAGCTATACAATTACACAGTGAATTCGTGTTTATTATTATATTTACAAAGTACCACAGTTTTTGTCTTGGTCATATCATTTTATTTTGTTGTATTTATCTGTGACACCTTAAAGGCCAGTCCGTGAAAATATTGTCTGATATTAAACCGGTCTGTGGGGCAAAAAAGGCTGGGGATCCTCTCAATGATTATTCTTGAAAGGAATTGTTTATTGAATTAATAATGAACTCAATAGAATCTGATTTAGTAAAGCACTATTGTCTCATGTCCTTCTTTTGTATACAGTCTATATGAACTCTAGAAATGGTTTGTATTAAATTCGTTTACATTTGAAATGAATGTAAAGCTTCTCATTTGTTTTTGAATCTGCATCGTTTCAATAAGGCATTCAGTCTACTTTGAATCTGCACTGAAAGAAACGAGCTCTGAGTTGCTTCTGTTACTGGGTTACAGTTGTTAAACTTCATAATCGATCATATTTCACCACAGAAAGATGGAAAATTTCTGACCTTCCCCCCATGTAAACTCAAATCTCTTCTCTATTGAAAAATGAAGCAGCCTAGGCAATTACTACATTGTACACTGTAAGCAATTCAAGGACTATGTATTCAATAACGCCCACAAGCTACGGCAGTTTTTACCTGATATTATACATTTCTTTGTATAATGGAATGTAATGGAAGATTGATCTAGCTGAAGCAGTGTTAACATGAATATCCTCAGTGCTCGAAATAAATGATTTTGTTTATTTTACTAACTCAGCAGTTGTCAGACATTTTCTACCATGTTTGACTTCAGAAGTTAAAAAAAATCATACCCCATTAACATTAAAAATAATTTAACTTAAATATTATTGACATAAAAGGTAAACAAGATAGAGTCAATAAACTCTTTATTTTTCCCTTAAAAGAGTCAACCATGTGTCATTACGTTTCTCATCATGACCATCAAGACATTGTTTCCCTGACTGTGCATTAATCGATGCCACTGATAGAAACGCCTTTCATATTCACTGTGTATAGTGTTTTTACAGCGTCTGTGGACGGGGACCATTAATTACTGCTCTTTCATGACACATACGCATATTATTTAGTTTCTTCATGGAAATTTTTATCATTTGGTGTGAAACATATCCTGATATGACACAATCAAGTCACACTGTATCATAATGAGGAAGGTGATTTTTGGCTTTTGTAGGTAGCACAGAACAAAATGAAATAGGAAAATGAGCACAACAATAATTCATGCAAGACGAAAAGTCAAGCTCTGTCAATCACAGAATATGCTGGCTCAGATTAAACTGCTTAAGCTGCTCTTGCCTGAATTTTGTTGCTGCTTTGTCTAAAAGACGCTTTGCTATCCACCTCCACCCCAGCTCCTCAATTTAATTTTGTGTCTGACTTATCAGTGTGATATTTGTTATCCTTAAATCCTGCTCTGTTTCTTACCGTAGTGGAGAGTATTCCACATGCTCTTCCCGCCTTGGGTTTTCCATTTATGTACATGGAAAGAAGAGCTTTCAACGCCTTAGGCTTTCCACGCTTGCACGTGGAAGGAAAAACAGAAGCATACTGTCACATATAATTAGGCTTTTCCAGTTTTAAACAAGACTATCTAAAGTGGGCCTGACTGAAATAGCATTTCTCAGTAGTTTGATTTTATTGATTATATCTGCTTCATGAAACCTTCACAGAAGCAGAGCAGAGGATGCTAAAGAAAAGACGGTAAGGTCAGTGAGTCAGATTCAAATACTCTTTAGAGTGTGGCCAAGTGGAGCCTCCAAGAGAGATCACCTCCAAGGAAATCCACCATACCTTTGTCTTAAGCTTAACCACAGTAAAAAATAAATAAATAAAATAGCTGGCTTTGGCTTTGGAGCTGCAGTTTTTATTCTATTGTCTTACGGGAAAAATATGTTTGGTCACAACTCACAAATAGCCTGTGGAATACATGTAAGCAAGGTGTTCACATGCAAGTAAAGTTAAAAATAGTTATGCCAATTTATAGCCAGCTAATTAGTAAAGTCAGGCTATATATCAATGAATGTGTCATATCCCACCTCCGGTCTGATAAATGGACGACTGGCTTTCAGGGAATTAAAATCAATTCTGTAATTTTCTGATGATTGATGAAAAGCATCTGTCCATTCATACACGTCTGTCCTATGATTATGTATGTTGTGGTGTATGCATTTATTGGTTTCACCTATTTACAGCTTAATATTAGAGCCACACTCTTATGCCTGCTGAGTATAATGAAAATCCACTGCAATCATGAAGCAGTAAAGATTGCCTCTTGCCTTGTCTTGTTGAAATGCAGCCTGCATGTAATCAATGCAAATTGTGATATATGTTGCCCAATCTTATATTTACACAGCCAGTATTTCCTACCTCCACTGACCTGTGCGTCTGTATGTACACAGAGAGAGAGAAAGAAAGGAAGGTCACCTGTCTCTGCCCTTGTTGGACATTGATGACTTCTTGCTGATGCTATTTAACACTATAGGGAATACATAAATAAATGTTTACATGGACATTACCAGGCCAGACCTGGACACAAACACGGGTAGAGTCAAGGACACAGAGTCACTTCTGACAAAATATGGTTTAAAAAAAAGAGCTCATGAAATAACAAAAAACACAAATTAATTTACTTACACATGCAAAGTGCAATCTGTTCAGTGAGCACAAGCGTTATTTTCAGAAAATCTGACACTGTAAATGCGACAGAGTGGTTTAGGTGTTGATGAGGCTACTGGAAGAGCTACATTTTGAATCCTTTTCTGTCTGTGCAACACAGTGGTGAAACATGTCAGCACGCATGCAGTCCATCTGTTCTCGGTTTCTCTTTTGAGAGCACTTTTGTAATATTCGAGTCACTATTGGGTTTATTGATTGGCAGCTTTTCCACCATCCATCATCAAAGGGTGAGTCTCCTACGTCTGTACAGACTGTTTAAATTCCAATCCTCTCATCTTTGAATGAATGTCCTGTGCAGATTAAGCCAAGCAGTCCTGAGGATTCAGATTAAGATTAGCTGCGGTGTCGTGTTTTTAATTAGTGTTTTCCACAGCAAAACACAGACTTTCATTGTTTTTTAAGTTATTTGCCTTATAGAATCAGTTGTAAGTCCTTGTGTCTGCTGGTTGGTTGTCCTTTGGTCTACATTGTAGGTGCTTAAACTGATTGCAATTCTCCAGGTGCTACCAAGAGTAAACAAGCCTTAGGTGCTGTGTCACCATCACTTGACTTTTATTAATGTGCTACTCCATTTCTATTTGTATCACCCTTTCAACTAAAATCCTGGCCTCACAACACTTAACAAATTGGCTGATCCTGTGACCTGCCTTTGCTATTTCACTAACAATAAATGATGGCTGTTAACCAATACTAGTTAGGTTGCTCAATAATCTGATCAGGTAATAAATTTACTTTTTGCTGATGTAGACAGATAAGTAGGACAATAAGTGTGTAAGTATGTGTTAGCCATGCTATATATTCAAAAGTATTTGGACGTGTCCATTTTTCCTGGCTTTTGCAGCACGTGTTTGATCTGTCACTACAACAAATGATTACAATAAACCATTTTGTTTATAGGCACCTTCGAAGACCTTCAAGACACTTTACATGCAATTAAGTGTCAAAATCAAAGTCTGGAAATAGGAAAACACCTTGAAAGTCTTTAAATAACAAATTGAACCAACAAACTAATAGAACAGACTATCTTAAAAAGATGTGTTTTAAGACTGGCTTTAGTTAAGGAGACAGTGGTTGGCATCCTTAGTTCCAGTTAAGGGGACTTGTCTTTCTGTCTTCAGTTCTTGGTTGCCATCTAGTGACAGATGTATTCCATTACACCATTTCCATAGCTAAAGACACCATTTCTCTTCATTTTAAAAAAGGCATCAAAAGACCGATTTTTAGTGATGCACAAAGTTTTATTTTTGAACAAGACAAAGGTGCAGTTACACAATGGTGCTGATCTACGGTATCATGTAAAACCCTACATGTCTTTTCAATGGGTTGTAAAAATCATGCCAGCAAGTTGCTTCCTGATTTTGCTGAAAAATATGGACCGCGTATTAACAGTCTCTATTGAATTACACTTCCTTGGTTATAATGTAAATGTTAAAATGTTGGCATTGGTTAATTTTAACAAGAACTGTTCATGCTTCAAAGGTTAGCATTATTAATGGCTAAATGTGCAACCTGAAACATCTGCTCTCAGGCCAAAGAACCTCCCATAACAATTTACATACACTACTGTTATAAAATGTTAAAAATGAAATTGTTGATTTGTGGACCTCTAAAATTTTGGTGTGGAAATAAGGCAACAATTTTAAAGGATGAGTTCTTGATCGCGTTGCTTGCTTTTTTTATTGCATTTCCTCGTTTAGTCTGAAACTGACGTAGCATCAGAGAATCTAAATGAACGTTCAATGCACTGCAGGCTAAATACCATCATGTCAGTAACAAGTGAGAAAGTTTCACGTGCACTCAATCCAGCTTCAACACTGCATGCCTTGTAATAACAATACAAAATGTACAAGCAAATGCCCTTCCTGTTCCCATACCTGTGCAGCATTAAACATCTGCTCTTGTATTTAATGTGTATAGAATTTGATGAACATATTTACCCAGAAAAGAAGAGCTGTTGAAATTAGCAAGCTCAGGCTGCATTTACATGATTGGAATTCAAGCAAAGCTCCTTAGAAAAATTAAAACATAGCTTGAAACCAGTCATGCATGCACTTTTTAAAAAAATTAAATTCACCACTCTCTCTTACTGTATAGAAGAAAAACACAGTTTGACTGTTTGTCACCGTTTGGTTTTTGCAGCCTACTTAACACAGTCCTTAAATCAATCATTTATCATGCAGGTGGTTCCTTAGTGTATCCTTACAGAAGTATTCAGTATTACTTTAAGGGGAGTTCTTCCATAGTATTACATAAATGCCAGGCTGAATTAATAATGAAGCATTTTTTCTTTTTTTTAAATCAGCAAGAATCTAACTGATCATCATAGCTAAGGTTTTGGCAACATAACACCTCAAGACATCCTAAGGTATGGAAGTTATCAAGACACTACGTTATAAGATAAGATTTCAACAGTCTCGCGTTACAAACTCCAGCAAGCTTTTGAATGTTAAAGTGGTCAGTGTTTAACAGAAGACGTGCTGAAATGCTACTCATACGTCTCATAAGAGGAACCAAAATGGCAATTCTCTTTATTGTTTCATACAAATCCACACTGTGTAAGTGTCGTCTCACTAACTAAGTACCATAACGAAAAGGCTTCTTGTCTAAGTTAAAGAAAGGTTTCTAAACAGCTATTTAATCAAATTCTGAGTGGATACAAAAGTAACCGTAATCAAGCATTGCCAGTGAAGTGTTACATTACAAACTTAAATGTTGATAAAGGATGATCCCGTTGTTTTTGTGAGAACTCGTTTTTACTGTTATCGCAAAAAGACAACTGCACATAACCGCCCAATATAGTCTGTATCAGCCATCATCTACAGTGAGCCTGTGGCCACGAGGTCTAATGATACGGTCATGTTGGCAATCGGGGCATCAGCCTCTGTCACAATCAGCAGGTCTGCCAGCAGAGCAGTCCTTTCTACTTCAGCCCAGCCCACCCCCTCTCTCCACCTGAGACCTCTCCGGTGAAAGACAGAGGCGAGGGAGCACAGAGGTCAGAGTCTGTGTCCGACTCCCCCTCTGCTAGCAATGGTCTGACCCTGGCACAGAGTGAAGGTCCACCTCCGGCTTCGGGCCCTGCTCCGGCTCCCCCTCCTAAGCCTGTAAAGAACGAGGGCCCAAAGAAGTCCTCCTTGGCTTGGGAGATGCTGAAGCCGCTGAACGAGCGCTCCAGCTCCTCATGGTCAACCGACGGGATGGAGAGGGATGTGTCACTATCTACTGCGGTGACCTCTCGATGGCACCTGTGCCTCCTGTTGCGCCTCTTGCTGTGGGAGCCGCTCTCTCTGCCGCTGCCACCCTGACCCGAAGAGGATCTGTCATGAGCTGGAGCAGGTGGAGGTGGGAGGCGGAACAGGGTGGGCGAATGGTCGCCGCTGCCACCTACTGGCGAAGGGGTGTTGGCCACGCTGCTGTTCCAGGCAGGCTGGCTGATGGGGTTTTGCAGTTGGTGCTGCCAGGAGGTAGAGGGGCGGCTGTTGCTCCCAGAGGGAGTACCAACTGATCTCGCCACGGATCGACCAAGTAAAGGGTCTTTCTTTTCCAAGGACCCGTCAGAGCATGGGACATCAGCTGCTGAGCATGTCTTCACCTCCTGTACCTCCTCCTTTTCCTCCTTCTCTTCTTTGCTCTCCTCGGGGCTGTGATAAGGCGGGGCTGGATACGGCTCCCTGGAGTTGAAAAAGGCCTCTGTTTCGGAACGGGGGATACCCATACGCTGCACATACACATTAACCAGGAAGTCGAGTTTCCTGTCCATGCAGACCACCTGCAGAAAGACAGAAAACGGTGTTCCATCAGAGGAATCAACATAAGTTGATGTTGGCGGGAAAAGAAAAACTTTCCAGACTGACCTTCACAGACCTGGGTGAAACATTCCTACCTGCTTTTCCACTTTGACCAGACGTCCCATCATACTCTGGTCCTCCACAGCATCTCCTCCACCTTTGGGACCTTTACCAACTATCTGGTCAACTCTAACATTTAGAGAAAATAGTGTCATATATTAGATTATAATATGATTATACAAGTGTATAGTTATATGTATAGTAGATATGCTCTGTTTTGCCACAGGGTCTGACCCCAATATTTTTAACTCAAGAAGTTTGGGATGCCAAAATGTAGATTAGTCTTGCATTGAAAAGTAATGAAATTATTTTAGTGATGATTGTTGTCAAGCTGCAAATAAATATGTTTGAATGAATAAATGATGGCCTTACAGAAGGTGAACGTTTCCTGAGACACTACTGAGTTCAGGTGGATTGTGTGGACGCATGCATAATGTGAGTAAGACGATCTTTTTTTCCTTTTCTTTTTTTTCGTTTAACAAAACAGAGTCTAAACTGAAGGGACATTTTGTCTGCGGCCAAAATGCATCACTTGGCATGCTTCAGTGGTGCTTCATGCTTCATTTCCATTGCATCCTACTGGGGGAGCTCTCCCTCTGTCTTTCTGCTAAGAGAGCAAGCATTTAGCACTTCAAACCCCTCTTGAGCGAGGCCATGTGAAACGGCTCGTTAAGATTCAGTGAGCAAACGGCAAAATGTCTTTTTTTAGCCTTTCCTTGACAGCAGCTGATATCATTTGTCACCAGCGCTAACAGAACAACATCCTTAAAATGTTCTACATAAAGCAGTCTGTTAAGCCATTTCACTTATTAACTATTGCACCTGCACCCCTGCTTTCATGTATCACAATCCCGCTAGCTCAATGAGACATGTCAATGGCTTGAACTCAAAAGGGGTTCCATCAATCGAACCAGTAAGGTAGCATGTAACTGCTACTATGGCATAAGGAGGATAATGCTGATAAAATGGTCATTCTAAAGGTGCAGTCTATTAACCTAACCTAGGAACTTCAGTGGACTTCTTATGGCGAGGTGTTGTTGGGGGAGGCGGCCCCACAATCATATCTATCCTGGCAAGGCACACAGAGACGATATGAGTGCAATGCAGAATGAAGCAACGTGGGAATCACATCAGGTATGGAGAACACGTCTGCAATATATTCCACACACGAGACATACGGTGAGTCTGGCTTGTTTCATGGATGGAAAGTGTGTGTGATTCACTGATGGAATATATTTCTTGTACATGTTAGACCTTCAGGGGATCAAGGTGTGAGGAGCTCGCTTGTAGGAGGGAAAACTGACATAGAAAACAATGTGAATTAGACATCAGTGTTACATCCAAAATCAATCTGTGGCACGTTCAGAGCTGAAGGAGTGACCGCTAATAGGACATCAAGCTACCGATATATGTAACAGATCTGAATACAACACATGTATCTGGATAAATGAAACAGGCAAATCAATGGCTTGTGTGTCACAACATGTGTGTATCCAGTGACCACTAAAAGCACTTTGTTAGTAGATGAAAGCTCCACTGTTATATTAAGCTAACTAAACTAACTACTGACACATATTTCTTAAAGAAATGACTAATTCAAGAGTAAAGGACTTCTTGCCTGGTCTGCAGGTTCTTAATGCGCGACAGCATGTCCAGGTGACCAGCGGAGTATTGCTCAATCACGTCCATGACATCGTAGGGTCGCAAGCTCTCTTTGAACCTCCTCTTTGACACCAGGAAGCTCATGATGCTGGGGGGGGAGAGGGGGCGAGACATCGTTGTTAAACGTGTCACGTGACAGGAAAACAAATGACCAGATCACAGCAGACATTTCAGAATAACTCCCAAGAATTCTCCTGCTCAAAACAAACAAAAAGTGCAATGCGGAGTAAAATGCTAATGAAATATAACAAATCAACGGTTTATTTATTTAAATGATTAATGCTTTAGGAAAATATGATTGGTACAAACTGAATGCACACCAAATAAAGTCATTTGATCACATTGATCAGATAACATTTTACACTGTACGTATGTAACAGAATTATATGGAAAATTTACATGTAACCAACTTAAAACCAACATTTTGGGCATACATTTTTGGTAGCTGATGGTTGTCATCCATTTTACATTAAATATATATGTTGTCTCTCAAATGTCCACAAATGTGTCCTATGGCAGCTGTAATGCATGAGGTGAGACAGGTCTTTCATTCCCAACTTGTGAAAAGGGGCCTTTTGGTTTTTCACAAAATGTCATTTTTGCAATATGTAGCATAAAGTTGTGAAGAGCTCTATTTTAAACCACTTCTTTTAAACATAACCAAGCAGTTTATGATGACTAATCCTAAACCAATAGTTTTTGCTGTCTTCTGAATCACCACTACCTCCACATCCTACTAATGAGACCAGTTATTTCTGAGCATCTAATATCACTGAGGCTGATGCATCGAGGCACCAGCGTCAAACATCATGCACATCTCTGGACGTCAGCAGCAGCCGACACCCTGGCATGGCAACCAGTGTTGGTCAAGTTCCTTGAAAATCGTAATTAGTTACTAATTACTGATTACCTCTCCAAGAAAGTAATCCCATTACTTTACTGATGACTTATTTTCAAAAGTAATTCGTTACTTTATTACTTAGTTACTTTTCTTTTTAAATACACAACCTGAATACATAATAAAGCAATAGACCTTTCAGCCCAATTCTATTTTTTCTGCATAATCCATCATATAAAATCAAATCAAATGAAAAAGTCTCTTTTTAAAACTTGTCGGAATCTTTTAACTTAACTACATTCTAGCTAATAGTCCATCATTGTACATTATTTATTATTATTACTTCTTTAAACACTGAAATAGCTACACAGATGACCACAGATGTTATTTTTACACTACATGAAATAACCAATCACAGAACCATAAAAACCTCTTATTCAGAGAGTCCTTACCAGATTGCTCTGATTGCAACTTTCAAGCCTGGTGGTAACTCTTGAGTGAAGAATTCACAGTGGCAGCTCTTATCGTCACCAACTTCCTCTCCCGGAAGGCTCGCCTCTAGAAAGCAAATGCAAGGACGCTCTTTTAAAAAAAATTACATCTGCTTCCGCATGACAAACGTCACCAGCAGAAGCAGAGCAGAGCCGTCGCTTTCAGCGCCAAAGGTGCAAGTGTCCGTGTTACAGTTGGTCTCAAGCCAGTTAGCCAGTTTGGGAGTGTGTGAGCAAGCTTCGTGGGACGACAGGTAAAAAGATTCGGTGCAGAATTGAAGGATAGTGCTGAGGTGATAAAGCTTTACTGTAACCTTCAAAGACAGGTACTCTCTTCCCACCACCAATTACAGATTAGCACTGGAAGGCTGGTCTACAGAATTTAAAGCATATTGCATGGAGTTGTCAAGGCCTAATTAGTGGAAATCAGAAATTTTCTGAGAATCTGGTAGGGAAAGTGAGGTCTCCTCATGCAAGCTAAAGCAGGGTTTGGGAGCATGTCTCTGGGTCAGTTTTGGATAATCTTGGCACCACTTGACTTGAACCCGTTTAGCTTAGCCTACTGCTACCATAAATACAAATGTATTACATGAGGTGCTCTAACAATCATAACAAGTAAATATGGAATAATTAGTTCCATGGGAGACTCTGCTAGACTCATGCCCTCAGTCATCACAGTGAGAAAAACAGCATAACAAAGGGTTCATGTCAAGTGAACATATCTCAGCAGATATCAGCATGCAGGTTTCTCAGACTGGGTGAAGCTGACTTGTCTTTGGATAATTTTCCCTATAGAAGTCAACCAACAAAATATCCCAATGCCTTACTTATTAAACCTTCAATTGCTGCAAAAAGAGAGAGAGGAGAGACATGGGAAAAGATTTGTTATGGATTCTAGCAGGATGAAAATGGCAGACAAATCAATTCCAAACATGGAAAACTGTGGAGTCTATTGAATGGTTTCTGGATCATGTTTGAATGGGCTGGTCTCTCTTCTCTTAGATTTAAGCTTACCAACTACATATGTTTCAAAGCTTTATATAACATGTATGGTAAACTATACAGCTAGACATTATAGACTATGTTACAGTCTTTACTGAAGACATGTCATGATGACTTGTCTAACCTGGAGAACTCTTCAGTCCAAAGTCTTCGTCCTGCATTTCAATCAGCACTTAAACATGCCATGAAGTGAAAGAAGAAAGACAGCTAATGAGAATTGGTTCACATTGCTTAACAGAAAGCAAAGAAATGGAGAGAGAAGAGAAATATTCTAATGATAGTGACACAGATGACACATGGATGCAGTGGGACTGTCTAGCACTAAATGATGACACCACACCACGACATCCAAAGTGACGGTCTCCTGAATGTGTTCTTAAAAATTTGATTTGTCATAGAAGTGACAAATTTTTGTATACATGAAGGGAACATACATGTCTGCATGATAACTCAGCTACAGTCTCCACATTGATTGCAACTCAAAGAGGTTTTGACAGTAACTTCTAAACTCACACAGCTGGTGAGCTGCTGACCTGGCACTGCTCTGCTACATGTTCACTGGCAGCAACTGAATGTTTGTCAGAAAAACTGTTGATCATAAACAAGTTTTGCCAAAGTATTCTGTGGCTAAAAGTTTACTCGTCCTGGGCATGAATGTTATGGTAAGTTTTTGCTTTTATTGATTTCGATAAACTGTTCTTTTTCTAAGGTCAAGTGATTGTACAGCATATAACCAGTGTTGCCAACTCCTCAGTAAGGAAAATCGCTATTGGCTGTCCTAAAAGTCGCTAGAAGTCGCTAAATGACGTCATTGCCTAATTTGCATAATTGGTCATGCTAATCTAATTGTAACCTATGTTGTTGGAGAGAGAAATAACATCGTGGAAGAGACATAAAGTGAGTAAAAAATGCCTTAAATGCATTTAGAGTTTATTTAGAACTACAAATTAAATTTCTTTTAGCAATTATTGGTTTTTTTAATGTCACAATTCCAACCCTGCTCCTTTACCCGGGCTTGGACCGGCAAAAGTGACCCGAAATAGGCACTCTGGTGGAGTTACTTTGTGTGTGTGTGTGTTTATAAGTAGTTTTAAACCTTGTGATCCACAAAACAGCATAAGAGTAAAAGAAGAACTGACTGCGTTACAGCACCCGCTGCTTGTTGAGAGTAAAAGCGATACACGCTTTCACGTCTTTTTTAAGCGACCTTTTTTAGAAAAAAGGTCACTAAGGGGTCTGAAAACTCGCTAAATATAGCGACAAAGTCGCTAAGTTGGCAACACTGCATATAACGGTATACCTGGTAGCTATCACCTAGCTTATGACATAATTGTGTCTGGATATTTAAACTTGTTTGTTTCCTGGTATGGACCTTATGGCTTTTAAGTAGAATTCCCAAATTTTCAATAAGTCTGAGTTTGGGGCTTTTGGAAGTATATTCAAAAAGCTTAATATCTTAATGTAATGTTAATACAGCTGAAAAATATATAGGCAGTCCTCATTTATTCATTTTATTCATCCTTTAAAGTACCAGTACTGCTGGCATCAAAACAGCTACAGAGCATGATGCTACCGCCACCATGCTTGACAGCTCATACAGGGTTGTTAGGTTTGAACACCTCACCTTTAACTCCTCCAAACATCTCTTGTCACTGGGGCCAAATAGCTCAACCTTTGTCTTGTCTGACAATAAAACCTTCCTCCAGAAGGCATTTAGCTTGTCCATGTGGGCAGCTGCATATTTCAGTTGAGCTTGATGGGCTTGATTTTGAAACAGGAGCTTCTTCTTGGCTGGTACCCCCTCAGTCCACAGTGATGTAAACTTGCTTCACTGTGTACCTTACAGCAGTTTCCAGTTAATGTCTGGTTTGAGCCTTTGTGGTTCCTGGGCTGTTCAGGAACATGCTAACTAATTTTCTCTTGTCTTATCTGAGGGTGACAGTCTGGGTCTTCCTCTGGACCTTAGAAAACTGGCGACACATCTGAATAACTTGTATGTTTAAACCGATTGTCCTGGAATCTGCAAGTGTTTAGAAATGGACTGTTAAACTTCAGGAATGGACAAATCCCCAACGATCAACTCTACTGAAAATTTGTGTGCTATGCTCAAAAGCTAGGTCCCTGCTTGGAAACCAACATGTTTAAATAAACTCTACCAATTCTGCCAGAAGCTTGTTGATGGCAACCAAAAGCATCTGGTCAAGGTGCAACTTCCCAAAACATTTAGCCAAATATTAGTTGAGGTGTATGTATACTTTTGACCCCGTGTGGATCTTATGCAGCCAATTCTTTTAAGAAAAAGTTATTATTGATGTATCCTGTACAATTCTGGACCTCAGAAACAGAACAGTTGAGAAAAAACATTAAAAACACACACTTACCATTTATGCCCATGATGAATGTATGTATACTTCTGGCAATGATTGTATATTGAGCTAGTGTTACTAGTAGTGTTATAGTTACATAAGATTTAGTTGGTTTTGTTTTCAGTTTTCTTTAATATAAATAATTTTGACTCCTAAAGTTTGGTCTCTGAACAAATAGCCAAGGTCATACTGGCTCAAATGAATTCCTGGAAATTTTGGGAAGTGCACTCAACTTGAATTCTTCTGGAACGTTAGATATCACGTTTGTGTATGCAAGCTAAATGTGAAGCCGGAGCACAGAGATGAGACACCGGAGGAAGCAGCAACCCGCTCACCTCTGCTTTCAGGCTCCATACAAAAGCTAGGGCCTCCATGTCCTGAATGTAGTTTCATATTCACAACACCCACATCTCTTTTAATAAGTGTCTGCCATTTTCTACAGTTTTCATGATGGTTTGAATACAGTTTCTGAGGTTTCCCACCTACAATAATAGAATTCTCCAAGTCTCTACACTGTAGGGCTGTGTATTCAGTTATACTACACAACACTACTACACTCATTCTGGTCAGATGATGATCAGTTTCCTCACCCTCTGAGTTTTGGCGCGAGGTGCTGCCCCGAGCTTTGAAGGCATTTTTCGCCCCTCGGTTCTTGTCGGTGAAGCTCCAGCTCTTGGTGACCTTGCTGGGGCTTGCTTCAGCACCATCATCTGCTCCACCTGGAGACTGGGCTTTCCCCTTGGACACAGGAGCCTTAGAAGGACTGGGAAACACTTTGTCCTTCAGACTCGGCTTCCGACTAAAAAAGGAAGTAACAATACAGTAAATTAAGCCTGTTTAACTCTGCATTTATCAGCATCATTTTAATGAAAGACTACCTGTAGCTAAATGTCTGTATTCTACTGTGTTTAAGCCCTAGCTTGTGAATTTGTAGAATTCATCTGCAATGTGATAATAAATCTTACCTCAGCAGAAATGCAAAATGGGCAATGTCCTACAGCAGAAGGAGCCATGTCCACAAACGAACATAGTAGAGCATTCGGTGGTTCAGGCAAGCAGCAGGAAGCTACAAGCAGGCATGCATGGGAAGCAAAGTGACACTGCGTCTCAAAAGGAAGAGCTGTGGTCTGGCTCTATGCAAAAAAAGTGAACACAAATCATGCAACAAAAAAATAAAATCATCGTCGTATGGCACGTGGTAACCATTAGGTAATCAGCAATATGCACCTTGCCTGCTGAACGGGGCTGAGTGGGCAAAAAAGACAGCCAGCAAATCAACTGCAAGACGTTACTAAACAGAAACCATAAAAGAAGGATGTAAATCTGCACCTTTCCTGGGGAAAGGGTAAAAGTTAGAAATAGCTCTTTGTTGCTTTTACGTGTGAATCTCCTCATGTAGACATCAGAAACAGAGCTTCACTACGCTACAAATAGTAACAAGTCGGATTGTGTACTTTCCGTAGTGCTACATGTCCTTATTCTGTGACTCCTCTACCTTTACTTGCACTTGCAGAAGAAAAGAACATTGGTAGGAATAGAAGGAGACACACAGACTTGCAGTGCAGTTGTTAGTATCTGTGCAGCAACTATACCTAATAGCTCTCGGACAGCACCCGCAAAGTCTGTCTTTGTGTGCATTTTCATTACTGGAGTGGTGGGCAGTAGGAGGAGACACAAAAAAGATAAAATAGAAGTGGGTAGAATCACAAAAACAGCAGCGTGTGCCAAGATGCCAGTAACGCTTTACTGTGACTGTAATTTATTCCTCATTTAAAGAATAAAAATTTTTGGTTTTATTCATTTTGCCATTTAAATGATTGTCTGATTTTACACGTGAGTCTAAAATATGCAATTGGATTATAAGGAGGTTTGTCATTCAGCCACGATAAAGTGTTACCACCTTGTCAATAGTTACACTTGTTTTCTGTGTTAAAAAACAGAGTGATAGAAAAATCAAGCAAAAGTGTTCAAAATCACTTTTTCCCAAGGTGATGCTGAAAGGTAGACTATCAAAGAACAGCATATCGGTTAATATTTAATAAAGCTGCCAGTTGGGAATGAGGCCAAAGTGAGCTGATCTTTGAGCACCATGTGAGCAAATGCAGCGTGACCGTTCTTGAAGGAGGCACTTAACACGCAGCCACACCCATGTCAGACACACAAACCCCCACTCTCGCACACTGATGTACAGTAAGCACACTCCCCCAAGAAGAGTGTCTCAGCAGCAGCTAAGAGCAGAATTGAAGAGAAGGCAAAGGAAAGAGGCGAGAGATAAAACCAGATCACAGACCTGGGAGAGGTTTCTGTTTGTGACTCCTTCCTGTGAGCAGAAAAGGCATAAATGTTACACAATGTAAGATACAAGTTATGGACATGGATGAAAAATTATCTGTAAAAACCTGAAAAAAAACCCCCAATATATATGTTACCACACGGGGGCAGTGGAAACAAGTTCTAAACAACAGCAACAGTTGCCTGCTTACACTGAATGATCTTTCATATTTTTATGAAGATTAAATTTTGTGATGAGTGTCCAGTATTTACTCACTCTTCTGCAATGGTTTTTGTCTCCACTGACAAAAGAAACCTTAGGCTATTAAGTAAATACAAAAGGTAAATGGACTGGTTCTTACATAGCACTTTTCTACCCTGCCTGAGCACTCAAATCGCTTCGTTCACATACAAGCACTTTTTTCTATTCTTAAGTGCTTCCTATCTCCTATTCACACTTCAGCACCTTGGGGTTCAAAGAATCTTCATTTTCAAACCAACCAAAAAGTTGACATATTTTCTCTTAATATGTAAAACTACAGTGAGCCTCATAACACGACTCGAACAGGTATTCCTCCAGGATCAAACCTGGACCTTTATTGCTAAGATTTTGCATTCATAGGCAATTGGTACGGTGGCCCTGAGAGGCCAAATAGACTGCAACTTAGGAAAACACCAGCAATAAGAAAAACGCTGCAAAAGTGCACAAAACACAACGGAAATAGAAAAAAACAAAACGGTAATAGGAAAAAGCAGATTTCCGAAAGCACAAGGGAAGTGTTTCTGGGGAGACAATAACCCGACAGACCAGTTGCAGGAACAAAATATGCTAAGAATTGCGCTGGGAGACAGTTAAAAGAAGTGGAGGATCTATCGGTTTTGTGAGGAAAGAAAAGATGAGAGGTAAGTGTGTTAGCCTAACTATTAGCCTAAAAGTTCGTCATCAGTATTATATGAATCATGATAAAACACACCTACCATGTTTTGGGTTCCTGCAACTGGTCCGTCGGGTTATTTTCTCCCCAGAAACAATTCCATTGTGCTTTTTGAAATCTGTTTTTTCCTATTTTTGTTGTTGTTTTTCTTATTTCTGTTTTGTGTGCTTTTGCAGCATTTTTCTTATTGCTGGTGTTTTCTTAGGTTGCAGTCGGTTTGGCCTCTCGCGGCCACCGTACATTTGTTAGGCATACCTGTTCAACTGCTTGTTATCGCAAATATCTAATCACACTGCAGCAATTCACTGCATTGTGGCCAAAACGTCCTGCTGACATTCAAACTGAGCATCAGAATGAAGAAGAAAGGTGATTTAGGTGACTTTGAACATGGCATGGCTGTTGTGTCAGACAGGTTAGTTAGAGCATTATAGGAACAGGATCTGCTGGGATTCTCCCCACACAACCGTCTCGAGGGTTTACAGAGAACGGTCTGAATATATTATAATTATAGTAACCTAAACAACCACTCGTTACAGCCAAGGTATGCAGAAGAGCATCTTTGAACGCACAGCACGTTGAGCTTTGAGGTAGATGGGCTACAGCAGCAGAAGACCACACCTGTCAACAGGAAACTGAGGTTACAATTTGCACAGGCTTACATCTTCTGCTTCCAGCAGGATAATGAGCAACATCACAAAGCTCAAATCATCTCAAACTGGTTCTTTGAACATAATAACATGTTCACTGTAGTCAAATGGCCTCAACAGTTACCAGATCTCAATCCAGTGGAGAACATTTGGCTTGTCCTGGATCAGGAGATTTGCAGCATGGGGTGGCTGTAGCTCAGGTGGCAGAGCAGGTCAGCCACTAATCAGAAGGTCGGTGGTTCGATCCCAGGCTGCATCCTGGCTGCATGCTAAATATCCTTGGGCAAGATACTAACCCCATGTTTGCCTACTGGTGGTGGCCAGAGGGCCGGTGGCTGGCAGCCTCGCCTCTGTCAGTGCGCCCCAGGGCAGCTGTGGCTACAATGTAGCTTGCCATCACCTGTGTGTGAATGGGTGAATGACTGAATGTAGTGTGAAGCGCTTTGGGGTCCTTAGGGACTAGAAAAGCGCTATACAGGCCATTTACCATTGTTATAACATTTGTTATAAAGAATTCAGGCAGTTCTGAAAGCAAAATGGGGTTTAACTAACTTCTACCAAGTAGGGCTGCTCGATTATGGCAAAAATGATAATCACGATTATTTTCACTGAAATTGACATCTCGATATTTATTTAACCCTTTAAGACCTACCATAGAACCAAGTCCGCCATGTTGTAGTGCCATTTTTGGGAGCATTTCAAGTTGCTATACATCAATACAACTGTTATAGCCCATATTTTAATAATATGTATGCATTAAGTCCATAGTAACTACATTAATTGCAAAAAGTGCAATAAACTACAAAAACATTAAAAATCGTTTTTGTTTTTTTTACATATATTTCTACTTGGGGAAATTTAAGAGGCTTATCCCTCAAAACTTTAAATACAAAAAAGTTGCAAAAAACAGTTTCCCACCACAGGAAATTTATTTTGAGTGTCTTCATAGTTTTATTTTGGAGATACAGCAATTTTTATATACTGCAGGAAAAACAAAAAAACAATCCTATGATGCAAATTTGCAAAGAAAACAGCATGTGCATCAAAATAAACTATTTTAAGCAGTGCAATTCGAGTTCCAAGCATCCCAGCAACTATTCAGAAAAGTATAGAGTCAAACTTGACTTATAAAAACACCAGTATAGGCTTTTAAGGCCTGCAAGTAAAAAACTACATTTTCCGCAAAATGACGTCACTTCCGGTTTCGGACAGGAAACTGCAGACATGCGATAGTTTGCATTGAGGTCTTGTTCAATGTGGGAAGTGTTACGAACAGCTGATCGGATCGGCAAAGCGTGTTTCTGGAATATTATGTTTTTGTTCCTGCAAGCGCTTTTTATGCAATATTTGCAAAGTTATATGTGGAAGGAAACCGTGACCGAGGACAAGCTGATGGCATAAGATGTAAGTACAACTCCTCCGGTTTCATATGCAAAACAAATTATTGCGCTAGCTTAAGCGGTTCTGGTTCTACAGGGATTTAAAGGGTTAACAATAACAATGTATTGAATAATGACTTTAAAAAATAATATTAAATAGTGTGCAAATACTGATAACAGTGCAAATGTTTGCAATATAAGAAATAAATGAAAAATGTAAACATCTATGTTTAGTGAACTTTGCAGTGTTGCTCTGTGGTGCAGCTATGACACTGTAGCAAAGTTTACACACTGTGTCTACTTGATCCACGTCTGACTCCGCGAACCCATAATGTTTCCACACCACTGAAGTTTTTTTTACCTCTCTTTTCAACCAATGGCAGTCACTCTCCTCTCCAAATAACTTCTGCTTAGCTTCCCTCGGGTCCTCTTAATTGTTGTGACGCATTCGAAATGCAGAGAGGTGCGCTTGATTTGCCACACGGAGCAGCGCGAGAGTAAAGCACGAGGGAGGTGCTAATAATCGGCTCAGTCATTTTTAATGATCGTTGAAAGCCCAGATCGTAATCGTGATTAAAATTCGATTAATTGAGCAGCCAAGATTATAACTACTAAATTGTCTGGTAAATGTATATTAATGAATTTTCTAAGTGTCGCACAGGTTTTCCAATCAAGTGGGGTTGAAAATTTGCTCTGGCTATAGAGCCAGTGAAACTGTCAGTGTTCTTCCGTGCTTGCCCATTACAAATAAACTAATAGAAGAAAACAATAGTTTTAAAAAATGTTCCATAAAATTCATTCATTATGGTCACAGGTTGATGTTTGCATCAACAAGGTGTTTTAAAATAAATGTTTGGTTAGCCTCTTTTTTGTTAATCTACAGTAAATGAACTGAGTGCAACAATGAGCTAAGTGCACACAAAAGCTGGTAACACAAAAGGAAGGCCCAGCAACACAGGAAGTGTAGCGCAAAGTGTGCGGCAAGCAGACCAGACTCACAGGGTTCAGAGATCTTATTCCTTTGTGACAATCAAGGCATTCAGTGTATATTTTGGGCAGTGCACATAGTTATTTCAGCCTCTGATGCCCTGGTCCCTTCTATTTCAAGATCACTGAGTCACCGTTGGTGTCATCATAATGAGATCATGCTATCACACCAACAACTTTGTCACTCCTAATGTCATTGTTATACCTGAATGATTTGCCCTTCAGATTCCTCAGCAGGTCCAGCTGATTCAGAGGTGGGATAAGTCTGGGAAAAGACAAAGAAGAACTTCAAAGAAGTCGTTCTATCAAGACAGCCTCATCAGCTCAGTTGCAAAAGGTGAAAGCTCGCCTTTGGGCTTTTTAAGCTAATTGCCTTAAGTTATGTTCAGTTGGTCATAACCTTTTCTGCTTAAATTACAACTGGAATGTAAGTGAACTCATTTCAAAATAGACAACTAATGATTTTCTACTTCTAGATTAAAAGCAAAAGAAATCTGTGTTGTGAGAGTCGAGCAAGGCAGCTTATTTGCTAATTCATACAGCTGGACACCAAAATGTCTGCTTAATTTTTCAAATTGGCCAAGGGCAGTATTTGTCTTTTGAACAGCATTTCAGAGTGCCACTGCTAAGACTCTCATCTGCTTCTCCATTAAAAAGAAAAGCCTTATTAAAGCAGAAAGTGTAAAGCCACACCGGTGTGTGATTCTTCTGATCCAAGAAAGATGTTTAGAATACAATAAGATGAGGTTATTCTGTGAGCTCAGTTTTCAACTTGGCTTTCAAGGTTCAGAAAGAAGGCAGAATGTGATATGGGTAAACAGTTGTATTTCCTGAAAATGCTGAATAATGTGTAGCATGATTCAACCACTTTATTTGATCGGTTACCTGTACATCGGAATAGCTACAGTCTGCTCGTAAAAATCCCACGTGGACACCAGATCTGTACGGGAAAGGTTGGTGGCATAAAACCTCCAAGCAGCCTGGGTGAGGAAATTTTTAAAAAGGCTTCTCAGTTTTTTTATTTTGAGAATTAAACAGTGTTTAAAATTGAATCTAGTGATCTTATCACACAATATACCTGTAGGAGGCCTGCAGCGGGGTTACGTCTCTTCTCAAAATGCTTCTGTCTGTGCTGCTCTTGGACTTTGAGGGCAAAGCCAGAACCCAAGATGCCCTGTACAAAAGCAGAAACTCATAAAATAATCAGTGACCTTTACTGACCTCAGTGGGCCAGGAGGAGGAATTGCAACAACAGCAAGTTGTCTCCTCCTTGTCCCTTAACGGTTCTCCGAAGCAATCCAACAAAACATCTGGGGTTATAGAAACCTGAGAGGAAATGCTGATGTTAAATGCTGTGCCAAAAGTAGTGACAGGAAAAGTGATTGCTGATCAAGTACAGTTTCCTGTATGATTGACAGAACGAATGGGAGCTGCTTACTCAGAGCTTACTGCTGAGTGTGATATCTTTAAATCTCAGGTGGAACAACAAACACTGACACGTACTTTAGCCACTGAAACTACATCATCAAACTCAGGCTTTCTAAAGAAAACGTGAATAATGAGCCAAGTTTTTTCAGCTCCTTTTAGAAGCATCGGTTGCACTAAGCTTTCTTTGGACTATAAAAGACTGGATGCTTGTCCCAAAAAGACAAACATTCGCAGTTATTTCCTCACACTGCTTCTATGGTGTTTTAGTGATCTGATGAATACAAATCTTATTTTCACTGTCGCTGTACCTGTAAAAAAACTGGCTCTCTAGCTCAACTACATTCACCACCTGGTTGCTGCTTTTTTATGTCAGTTATTGGGCAATGGACCTGCTTGAGTGATGAGATGAGCTACATGATTTGAATAAAAAGGTTAATGAGAGTCATTGTGGGATAAAACAGGATGTTTTCTGGGCTTTAAAACGAAAACATTTAGCTGATAGACACTAAAATGCTAGGTGTTGGGTGCTAAATGTGCTATCCTGTTGTCATTTCAGGTTACTCACTTGATTAGATACATTTCGAATCCATAATGTTGAATCCATAGCATGAATGCACTACTGTAGTTATGATATCAAACTAAATGAAACCATAACCTATGGAAGAGCCTGCCAGAGAACACAGAGTATATTCTCTTAGGGCAGAGCAGTGAGATCAGGCAGATATGCACTTACAGAGAACATCATAATGGAGAGAGAGTAAAGGCATATAAATGAGGATCATTTATGATGTGCACTTTGTGTGAACTCTTGTCAGCAGCTTCAACGCCCTAAAGACAAGCCTACATACTTACAGCAGGAAGGGCAAAGAAGGCAACGCCGATCAAGCTGAACGTGGCTGCTAGTAAGCGTCCATTCCAGGTTTTGGGAACCTTATCACCATAACCAATGGTGGTAAGAGTTATCTGGTACAAAAAAAAATAAAAAACAAACAAACATTAAATAGCTTTTTTAATACCTTTTTTTTGTAAAACTGGAAATAAAGTAAAATGAACATTTCTAAGCGGAATATTTGTCAAAAATGCATGTTGTAAAACAGAAAGCAAATACTGAAGATCCATGTTGTCCTTGTTAGTCTTACCAGCCCCCACCAAAGAGCATCAGCATACGTGTCAAACTCATTATTTGACTCCTTTTCCACGGAGTAGACCAGGAATGAGGCCAGGATGAGGCACAGGAAGCCTATGTACCACGCTGTGATGAGCTCCTACAGAGAAAACCAATACAGTGACCACTGGGAAATTAAAGTAATTAAGTGTCATCTTGAATGCTTTGCAAAAGTGGCAATGTAACCTCTGTCAATGGGTACAAATGGCTATTCTGTAACAATATTGGACATCATATGTGAATCTCTTGCCCTGTGCGGCGAACCAAGCATTTCATAAACCTCTTTATTTCCCTCGTCTCCACAAAAGCTGCAGCCTGCCATCTCTCCTTCTCATGTAATCATACACAAACACCCACAAACCCTGTAATGATGTTTCTGCAGCTTATTAGTAAAAGCAAATAATTAGATTTTCCAAGCTCATTTAAATTAAACAGAGAGAAATATGCTTCCTTGTCATGATAGACTTTCTCGGAGGAGACACCTTTGATAATAGAGTGTCACTGAAGTAACATAGAGTCCATCTCCTCCAGGATTGCACATCAATGCACGCCATTGCCAGAAGATTAGCCAGCAAAGTCTCAAGATCATCGAGGAGATTCAAGGAGACATGACGTGAAAGGGTGTGGAGAAGCCGTGGAGAATTTTATGCTGCCTGTAACATGCTATGTAAAACAGGCATCAAGATGAAATCACTGGACCAATTGTCATTTCTGGGTTCCTCCTCAGCGTGCCCTGTTTGGTGGTGGGTTACTTATGGTCTTTGGAGACCATATCCATGGACGTGCGCAGAGGCTAGGCAACAGCACCCTGACTGCCATTAGGTATCAGGATTAAATACTTGGGTTCAGACAATGCCCAGCCTCATGTGGCGAGAGTATGCAGGCACTTCCTGGAGAAAGAAGGAATTGATACCACTGACTGGCCCTCACGCTCGCCTGACCTAAATCCAACAGAACACCTCTGGGACATTATGTTTCAGTCCATTTGGCACCACCAGACTGTCCAAGAGGTCAGTGAGGCCCTGCTCCCTGTTCCTTTAATATATTTTTGAGCAGGGAATATTGAAATAGGGTAAAATGGCTGCATTTTTCTTGCATATGTGCAAAGACATATGGATAAGACAACAAAATGTTTCTAAAATAACATATTTGTAAGCCATGATAACTTTTCAAATTCCCATTTATTATATGCGCTGGACTTTTTCTCTTTGTTCTTTCTCAGCTCATTTATGTGGGTTACAGTTACTCTATACTAAAAATATTACTTTCACCTGGTCTGCATGCTTTGTGGTTAAAAGATAAGTGATAATGGCGGCCACACAATCTTAACAATCAAAACATTGAGGAAACTACAGACAAAACTGGAGTACATCAAGATCACCTTGCTGTGTGCGTAAACTACAGATCCGAGCAGCTTCCAGGTTCCTCCACGGCGGTCCATGCGCAGCATCCGTAGGATCTGCAGGAATCTCAGACTCCTGATAGCCGAGGTGGCAAACACATTGCCCTGAGATCCAGCTGCCAGGACAGATACTGAGGCAATCAGCACCATGATGTCTGGGAAGAGAAGTACAACATATGAATAGAAAACCATGACCTTGGTCAAATCAGACTAAATTAACAACACTTTACTATGGACACTGAAGATCATTGTTCATTTAATCTGTACACTGTTCAAACAAACAATTTGCAGTTGGAAAAATATTTTTGTATCATTGTATCAAAAGTTTCAGCATTTAAGAACAGAAGTAATAGCAAAACAAGTAACAAGTAATGTGTCCATGTTATGTTCTTCAAGGTGACAGAAATGACAGCCAGTAAAACACAAGACAAACGTGTTTTCACACCTATGACACAGAAAGGCTTTCTGGCAAATTTTAGCCTCCCTCTCCATCCTCTGTATCGACAGCAGCAGCCAGCAGCCCATATCCTTACAATGTACTCCACTCCAAACACCACAATGGTCACAATTTCCTGTGGAAAAAAACAGAATGGGGGAGTTAACCTTGTGACATTAATTTATATGCAGAATACTGTTAAAATATTAAATAAAGTGATACTTACCAAGATGTACAAGGCACTCTCTGAGCTTTGTGTGAACTCTTTAATGGTGGCAAAGACTGAGAGTATAAGACACGAAAACACCAAGAGGAAGCTGGAACGGATGAGACAAAGTAAAGTTATTGCTTCTACTCTCTTATTTAGGGTAAGTCACTGTTACACCTGATAGATCCATGTGTAGATATTTTTTTTTGGTCCTGTCATGGTCCTGGGCCATGTGGGCCCAGTATTCTTAGTTTCTTGTATTTTTGTATTTCGTTCCTTATTTAGGCCATGTTTCCTAAGTTGTCCTGTTGTGGTGTTCCTTATTTGACTTCCCCTTGTGACTTTTATCCCCTGTGTGCCCCTCTATGTATCTGTGAGCCCTCATCTCCCCTCCTTGTTTCATTCCATGTTTCCCCAGCCCACTATGCCCGTGCTCTCTCTCTCCTCCTGTTTGCACCTGTGTACTTCCTGTTTTACTTTGACAGTCTCCCGTCAGTGTTGTTTACTCCTGCCATGTCTTGTTATATTTATCTGTGTCAGCTGTGTTCCCATGTGTTGCCACTTCCCCTGATCATCCCTCTTGTGTATTTAGTCTCTGTGTTTCATGTAGTCTGTGTCGCGTCGTCTGTGTTACCACCCCCTGTGTTCCGTATCTCCAGCCATAGCTTTTCCTTAGTTTATGTCCAGTTTAGGTTTCTGTTTGAACTATTACTCTTATGCTGCCCTCACTCTGTTTTGTTCCTTTCATCAGCCAGAATAAAAGGCTCGCTTTTGTTTAACTCCACTCCTGCATCCTCGCTTGTGTTCGCTCCTGGGTCCACCACACACATTTCCGCACGGTCTGCCTCCGCAGACCGTGACAGGTCCAGTTCAGAGTAATCGGTATCACCATGGTAGTCAGTTAAAGCTAATTTTGTACATTTTGAACACGTTTGTATGAAAGTGTACAAACCTCTGAACAGTGAATTATATCAGCTGACAAGCCATCCAACCAGCCTTAGTACCCCGCCCTTATTAGACAGAGTCTAATCTCTACATCTAATCTCAGCTGAGCCACTCTATCTGCTTTCTGTCAGAGTCATTAGCGGGATTGCTTTTTTTTTTTTTTATGAGAATTTATGTTGATATAAATTGCAGAAAAACTGTTGATGCTTTTATCCTAAACTTGGGGAAAATACTTAAGGCTAGTCATTGCACAACAGATAAAATCCTGATTAGATATTATTAAAGGGGATTCATTTGGATAAAATAGTTAAATGATGGTCTTGCATATGAATTTTGCTGCACAAGAGATACTCAGATGAGAGCCTCGGCAGGTCCTGACCTCACTTACAGTGGGGCAAAAAAGTATTTAGTCAGCCACCGATTGTGCAAGTTCCCCCACCTAAAATGATGACAGAGGTCAGTAATTTGCACCAGAGGTACACTTCAACTGTGAGAGACAGAATGTGAAAAAAAAATCCATGAATCCACATGGTAGGATTTGTAAAGAATTTATTCGTAAATCAGGGTGGAAAATAAGTATTTGGTCAATAACAAAAATACAACTCAATACTTTGTAACATAACCTTTGTTGGCAATAACAGAGGTCAAACGTTTACTATAGGTCTTTACCAGGTTTGCACACACAGTAGCTGGTATTTTGGCCCATTCCTCCATGCAGATCTTCTCGAGAGCAGTGATGTTTTGGGGCTGTCGCCGAGCAACACGGACTTTCAACTCCCGCCACAGATTTTCTATGGGGTTGAGGTCTGGAGACTGGCTAGGCCACTCCAGGACTTTCAAATGCTTCTTACGGAGCCACTCCTTTGTTGCCCGGGCGGTGTGTTTTGGATCATTGTCATGTTGGAAGACCCAGCCTCGTTTCATCTTCAAAGTTCTCACTGATGGAAGGAGGTTTTGGCTCAAAATCTCACGATACATGGCCCCATTCATTCTGTCCTTAACACGGATCAGTCGTCCTGTCCCCTTGGCAGAAAAACAGCCCCATAGCATGATGTTTCCACCCCCATGCTTCACAGTAGGTATGGTGTTCTTGGGATGCAACTCTGTATTCTTCTTCCTCCAAACACGACGAGTTGAGTTTATACCAAAAAGTTCTACTTTGGTTCCATCTGACCACATGACATTCTCCCAATCCTCTGCTGTATCATCCATGTGCTCTCTGGCAAACTTCAGACGGGCCTGGACATGCACTGGCTTCAGCAGCGGAACACGTCTGGCACTGCGGGATTTGATTCCCTGCCGTTGTAGTGTGTTACTGATGGTGACCTTTGTTACTTTGGTCCCAGCTCTCTGCAGGTCATTCACCAGGTCCCCCCGTGTGGTTCTGGGATCTTTGCTCACCATTCTCATGATCATTTTGACCCCACGGGATGAGATCTTGCGTGGAGCCCCAGATCGAGGGAGATTATCAGTGGTCTTGTATGTCTTCCATTTTCTGATGATTGCTCCCACAGTTGATTTTTTCACACCAAGCTGCTTGCCTATTGTAGATTCACTCTTCCCAGTCTGGTGCAGGTCTACAATACTTTTCCTGGTGTCCTTCGAAAGCTCTTTGGTCTTGGCCATGGCGGCGTTTGGAGTCTGACTGTTTGAGGCTGTGGACAGGTGTCTTTTATACAGATGATGAGTTCAAACAGGTGCCATTCATACAGGTAACGAGTGGGGGACAGAAAAGCTTCTTACAGAAAACGTTACAGGTCTGTGAGAGCCAGAGATTTTCCTTGTTTGAGGTGACCAAATACTTATTTTCCACCCTGATTTACGAATAAATTCTTTACAAATCCTACCATGTGAATTCATGGATTTTTTTTTCACATTCTGTCTCTCACAGTTGAAGTGTACCTCTGGTGCAAATTACTGACCTCTGTCATCATTTTAAGTGGGGGAACTTGCACAATCGGTGGCTGACTAAATACTTTTTTGCCCCACTGTATGTTGGAGAATAAGGTGATTGGGAACTATAATAGACCACCTAAATCTGTTTAATCAGGATAAATGACTACGATGTCAAGTTTATGTCAGTTTCACTAGTAATTAAAAAAAACAAACAAACAGAAGAATTAAAAAGAAGAAAAAAAAAGAAATGATCTGCTGGAAGAAATCCAGAGCAGAGCAAATGGAAAGTGCCTCATGAAACCTGATACCCAGGACAGTGCAGGATTATAAAAGTTAGAGCCATAGGCAACATCAATCATACTTAGAGATACTGTAGAATGGCAGTAGGTATTTGCTGAGCCCATTATCATTCCAATATATAGATGCAAAAATAATTTCATTTACCAATGGATAGTATGAGATGTTATTATTATAATTGTTATCATGTGAGCTGATTGGGATAAAAGGGTTCAGAAAATGTTGCATTTACACAGAATACACAGAGACGGGGCCAGAGTTTGAAACTGTATATTACTAAGTAATATATTTATTATTGTATCAGTTGGCTTGAAAAAGTAAAGACATCAGAGGGTGGCTGCTGGATAATGTGTTTCTAATCTATTTACTTCAGTTGTCTCACTCTCTGCTAAAAGCTCCACTGCATTCACCAGCTGCTTCTAGTTTCTTTCTCCGTGTGCTGTTTGGTATTGGTCAGAAATCATTCAACTGCCCCCCACAGCTGGAAAAGAAGACCACAGGAAGAGCATGCTCTAAAAGGCCAAAAGTGGAATAGAGTGGATTTGAACTGTAAAGTGACAATTCTTGTCAGGTTTATCTCTGCAAGTGTCACCTTTCCGTTACACACTTCGTCCCGTCACTTCATCCATTATTAATACAAACAAATGTGTTTGTGCAGCTTTAAAAATGAAGAAGGGCAAAAGTCCAGCTCAGAAACACAGAACGGACTGTGTGTATCTCTGCGTAGCACTTAACACTAACAAGGCCCGGAATCAATTTGGTACGCTTGTATCCACATGAGTAAACTGAGGTTTGCACATATCCGTAAAAATCTTCTCAAATAATTCTAAAATTTAAAATAGGTCGGCGTGAGTAACAATGCAGGTAAGGTGGATACCGTCCTCCATTCAGAAGCAAGAAAGCTTAACGCTGACATCACTAGTAAAACATGTTGAATCCGTGTGAGCATAAAGTCTTTCCTTCTGTGCTTCATTCAGTTCTCACCACTCCTCATCAAGGCTCACCCTTGATTTTTTTTCCTAAATGCAATTTATCTGAATTTCCTGCTGCAGTTCACGTCCATTCCTGGCAGTGATATTTGGCCGTCAGCCAATCAGAATGAAGCAGCAAAGATCAATCGTGTGGCTACAGTGAAGCCCATAAATAAGCTTTTTTCTGATTGGTTCTTTATGATATCTTTGTTACTCTTCCTCAAAGGCCTAAAATATTTAACAACAAGCACTTTCACCTCTAAACCCACAATTCTGTACATTTTTACTTTGGTAAGTCAGACTGAGGTCATTGTTGTCATATCATATATCAATGATGACTTCAGCAGTCAAGTCTTACTTAGTAATAGTGAACGGGCTGTGAAAGCTTTTGCTACACACTACATTATATCTGTAGTCTGCCAGTAAAGTTCATCCTGTTAGATCACATTACTCACATTAGTTTTCTTGTGTTTTAAGCAGTGGTGTTGCTAGTATCTGAAAACAAGCCTAGAAATTGTTGGATTTTTCTCTTGATAATTCCACCCTTTTAAAGCTGTTTCACGGTAGAATTAATATCAAATGTTCTGAGAACTAATAACATATAAGTTTGAATATGTTTGTGTTAGTTCATTTTTCCAGTTCCAGTTGTGCATCCCTCCTGTTATATCTCCCCTTGTTATCCTGTGAGGGTATATATTGTCAGTCTGCCTTTGCTGTTTGTTGTGTTGTCCCTGATGATTGTGTGCACCCTCTGTACCTAACTGCTCATCAATCTGCTGCACTCTTAATCTCCTGCTCTCGCTCAGGTCTTGGCTGAAAATTTGTATCAGCATTGCCGACCAAATATCTAAATCTGATGTGATGATTAGGTATTTAACACACAATTTATCAAATTACTTGGTTCAATTAATTATTTGAACACAACAACCAGTATCAGATTTCAGAAAAGCAAATTATTAATGTATTATTGTCATAAGAACTAAATAGTCATCAAATCTGACTATTGGATTTCAGCTACAGGCCAACAGGATATTTCAATCTAACTATCATCGTCTTTATGGCATATGTGGAATACACAGATTACCATCCATCCATCCATTTTCTCCCCCTTATCAAATTCAGGGTGGTGCGAAAGATGGAGTCTTGATAGGTCGCCAGCCTGTCACAGGGCTAATACAAAAAATATACATATCTTTTAAAAATGTATCAGTTTCTTCTCAAATATCACTAGTGAATAGACACGTGTCCCTAAGATTGATCATGTAAAGTTGGCCTCTTCAAGAAGACCTGTAAAGTAAAGATCAAGTACAGCTCATTGGATCATTAAGGTTCATTTATTCTGCTTGAATACAAAGAAGCATCTCTTAGCAGCAACTGCCCCCCCCCCCCTTTGAGAACTCCATCCACAAGGACTACATCACTGAAAAACTGTACAGTGCACCTAAATATACTAAATATACTGTACACTGATTACCTACAGCTTCCAGGCAAGAATGAGTTCACTGAAAGAACAATTTTTTTTATTATACAAGAAAGATAAAGCAAATCTCAAAGCAAAGGAGGCCTATTTTGGGGCAGAGCACACATGCCTGGCTTCTGATTACTTGCTTGGGCACAAGAAGTACAAGGCAAGTGTTACTGAGCTAGGGAGTTCTTTGAAGGGCTGTGTGGTTCTTATTATGTTATTGAATGCAGCACTTTAAGATTTTTGTGCTTTGGTTAACACAAAGATAAATAAATTGCTGCTCAGTTCAGTGGCCCAATGAAAAATTCAACTCGTGTGGGTTTTTTTTTAATGTTTTTGTTCTATAATTATTTGGCATGAATGTATGATTATATACATTTTACTGAACATCAGCTAATAAAAATCATGATGCAAGATTGTATTTGTATTTAACTCATTTTTGAAGCGGTGCACAGCAGAAACTGGAAAAGTGTTGGCTGGAGAAGGAGGCTGGGATAAAAGTGAAAATATTTATGTATTATTCAAATGAGCCATTATATAATAAAAACAGTCTCATCTGTGGTAGTGATGAAGTCATCCATGCACTGTTTACTCAACTCAAATTTGAAAGTAGTTCAATAGGGTCACAGTAGGTATTTTTGGAATCAGGTATAACTGCAGTTTATTCCCATATTTTTGTAAGTTTGCACTGCTAATCAAACTGTTACCTATCTTCACTTATGCACACTGAGACAGATGGTCATTGTGTAGGTGTAGATGTTAGAACCCTGTTTATGTCTGACAGAAGATGTGACTGTGAGAGGAAGGTTGCCATTTAATATTACTATGAATAATTCATCATCAAAACACTAATATTCCAAATGGTTCCAAATGCCAAGTGAAACCTGTATGTAAACCTCGTAGTAAACTGAAGCGTCGATTGGATCAAATCAGTCCACTTGACAGCGCAAAGGCAAATCTTTTTACATCATGCAGTTGTTCTCTGCAAATGTCCATCGCAAATTGTTAGCCAATGAGTGTGTGGTTTCACAGTCAGACCTACCCCTCCTTGTCTTATCCATTTTCCGGCAACCAATTGGATTTCAGGACAGCACTTCAGAAACCAATAGCTGACACCACAGGAGCTACATCTGTCTTTTACTGTGTCTATACAGTGTCGCCTTCAACAGAGCAATCGAAGTTACATTGCCCAGCCTTGCCCCCCTTAGTTCCTCCTTACCACCTTCATGCTCTGTCTCCACAGTCTGATGTGTGATGTGTGGAGGGTCCGGGCTGCGAGGATTAAGGCAGTGGTGACTTTTCCACTGAGACATGTGGCCTGGTCAAAACACAGAGAGCGGCACTCTAAAAGATCTTTAAATATAGTAAACATACCTTGTGTGCCACAGACTGCTCCCAAACACAAGGGGGCAAAAAATACTTCTAAAACACTTAAGTTAGCTTTATTAAACGTTAGATCTTTAGCTGGGAAAACATTTTTAATTAATGATTTAATCACTGAGCACAGCCTTGATTTTATGTTTTTAACTGAAACTTGGTTGGACCAAAGTAACAGTGGAGCTGTTCTCATCGAGACGACCCCTCCTAACTACAGTTTTATCAGTGAGGCCAGGGTGAGCAGGAGAGGAGGAGGGGTTGCTGTCTTATTTAATGAATCATTTCAATGTAAGCAGCTATCTCCTGGAAGTTTTCAGTCTTTTGAATATGTGGCTTTACAGCTGAAGGCCCCATCCAAAGTTGTGTTTCTTAATGTTTACAGGCCTCCCAAATACTGCACAGACTTTTTTAATGATCTCAGTGAACTGCTGTCTGTGATCTGTGTTGATTTCGACTGTGTAATTATTGTTGGGGATGTTAACATCCATGTGGACAACCCTCAGGACAAAGGGACTAAAGACCTGAGTAACACTCACTCAACTTTGGGCTGACTCAGCATGTCACAGAGGCCACACATAATAGAGGACACACTCTTGACCTACTGATCTCCAAGTCCTGAGCATTTTGAAGGTTACTGTGTCTGATGTGGGCCTGTCTGATCATTACTGTATTTTCTTTGAAAGTAAAATTTCAGCCCACACAAATATATCAACAGCAGTGATCACAAAACGGTGTATAACTGAATACAGTAGTGAGATCTTTAACCAGGTCTTCCCATTAACACCTGGCCTGTCCAGAGGTTCAGTCAATGAGCTCGTTTAGCTTCAATGCTAAAATGTTAAATGTAATGGACACTATTGCTCCCATTAAGGTGAAGGTTATCTCTGGAAGGAAAAAGTCTCCCTGGAGAAAAATGAAAAAAGAGAGTGTAGGAAAGCTGAGCGCAGATGGAGAAAAACAAACCTCCAGGTTCATTATGACATCTATAAAGAGAAACTTCACAATTATAATTTACAACTGAGGAGTGCAAGGAGGTCCTACTTCTCTGACATCAGTCATAATGCTCGGGTCTTATTTTCTACAGTTGACAGGCTAACAAACCCTCCTGTGTCAGTGGCAGCTGAACTTCATTCGACCATGGCCTGCAATGACTTCGCCAAATTCTTCACAGACAAGCATCAACAGCATATTCAGGATATATACTGTGTCCACTAAAAAACTGTTTAAACACCATCAAACAGTTTCACCCTATTAACAGCAAAGACCTGGAGGACATCTTAGGCCAACTGAACTCCTCCTCTTGCTGTTTAGATGTCCTGCCAACACGTTTTTTTCAAAAAGGTCTCAAAGACTTTAGAGTCAGACCTGTTACAGATCGTCAACTTTTCTTTCATGTCAGGTGTGTTTCCAGAACCACTAAAAACTGCTGTAATAAAACCTATACTGAAAAAGGACAATCTTGACAAGACACAAATGAACAACTACAGGCCGGTCTCAAATCTCCCATTTTTAAGTAAGATCATTGAAAAAGCAGTTTCTCAACAGCTCAATTACTTCTTAAAACAGAATAATTGCTACGATGCCTTCCAGTCAGGTTTTAGACAGAACCACAGCACTGAAACTGCTCTGACCAAAGTGTTTAATGACATATGTCTGAATACAGACAGTGGAAAAATGTCAGTCTTAGTTTTGCTGGATCTCAGTGCAGCATTTGATACAGTTGACCACAACATATTACTCAAATGACTAGAGAACTGGGCAGGTCTTTCAGGAACTGTACTAAACTGGTTCAAAACATACTTAGAAAACAGGAAATACTTTGTATCAATAGGTAACTTCACATCTGAGCAGACAAGTATCACATGTGGAGTTCCCCAAGGTTCCATCTTGGGACCCCCTCTGTTTAACATTTACATGCTCCCACTGGCACAGATTATAAACAACAACAAAATAAACTATCATAGCTATGCAGATGACACACAAATATATATCACAATGTTACCAGGAGACCGAGGCCCTGTACAGGCTCTTGGTAAATGCATTGAGGAAATCAATGACTGGTTGTGCCACAATTTTCTCCCACTAAACAAAAACAAAACTGAGGTAATAGTCTTTGGTGCCAAAGAAAAACGATTACAGGTCACCAGCAAACTTCAATCTATACACCTAAAAACCACAAACCAGGCGAGAAATTTGGGTGTAGTGATGGATGCAGACCTAAACTTAGAAAAACACATTAAGACAAAAACAAAATCATCTTACTATCACCTTACGAATATATCAAGGATAAAAGATCTGATGTCTCAACAGGACCTGGAAAAACTAGTCCATGCATTCATCTTTTGTAGGCTTGATTACTGTAACAGCATCTTTACAGGTCTACCTAAAAAATCAGTCAGACAACTACAGCTCATTCAGAACTCTGCTGCTCGAGTCCTCACTAAGACCAAAAAAGTGGACCACATCAGTCCAGCTCTGAGGTCTTTACACTGGCTGCCTGTCTGTCAGAGGATAGACTTTAAAGTTCTGATACTGGTCTATAAAGCTCTGAATGGTTTAGGACCAAAATACATCAGTGTCCTCCTGACCCAGTATGAACCTTCAAGATCCCTCGGGTCATCTGGATCCGGTTTTTTATCAGTTCCCAGAGTCAGAACCAGACACGGAGAAGCTGCATTCAGCTTTTATGCTCCTTATATCTGGAACAAACTCCCAGAAAGCCTCAGATCAGCTGAAACACTCAGTTTATTTAAATCCAGGTTGAAGACTCACCTGTTCTCAGCTGCATTTGAATAAAGCACCAAATCCACACTTTTAAATTTCAAAACTTATATTTTAACTACTGATTTTATCTACTGTTTTTTTAATCAATTTGAAATCATGCTTTTTATTGTTTTTGTTTTTTAATGTCTCTGTAAAGCACTTTGAATCACCTTGTTGTTGAATTGTGCTATAAATAAACTTGCCTTGCCTTGCCTTGCCTTGCCTATAAGTCGGCAGTGTTTCAGATGTGACAGTAGTAAGAGATGCCTCTCCTGATCACCCGGTAACTACTTTTTGAATATGCCTGCCCTTTAAAAAAAAGCTTCAGAGTTATTCAAAAAACGCCCAGGGCTAACAAAACACCTTTTTATAAGTCTTTCTCAAAAAAAGAGTGTTGTTGTACTATTGCGTGTTGTATGACATCTACATGTGTGAGAAATGCAGAAAAGAATAACTCAATCCTTCTTGCTTTTCATAGCCATTTGTGATCACTGGGGAGGTGATGGCATTTCCATAACTTGTCATTTTGATTTATAATTTCACCAGGTGAAAACCAACACTGCTTATGGATTATAGCACACAAAGGCAACACTTACTCATTATTCAAAACTCATTAATCCACTTGATCCCATAAATTAACTCTTCCTGGAGTCTTATGTACTTACATCTATGATATTGCCAAGCAGAACATCAACGCATACTGCCAAGAAATGATTTCAGCACACTGAGTCCAGTTAAACTGCATTTTAGATGGAACATCATTTATTATGCATTTTTTCAGTCTGATTCTTGTCTTTATATAAACTAACCTAGCCATGATAATGATATATTCCTTTAAAAATGTTATTACCAAAGTCAGCTTGCAAGCTTACAACAAAAAAGCTATGATATTACACTTATGACAGCAGTAAGAAATAACACATTAACGAGCTCCATGTTTTAACAATGATTGATATGCTGCTCAAAACTTACAGTTTACATTTGGATCACATTAGTTCCTCTAAGTATAGTCACTGAAACTAAATGTTACGGAGGAAAAGGCTACATAGATAGCTAGCTGCATTTGTAATTGGGGATCAGGTTATGCAGATTTGCTGACTTGACCTTGCCCAGCTCATTAGTACTTTCTGATGAGGACTCTTGCTGATAAAAGAAGGTAACAGGACTTGCCTCCTAAAGCAATCAAACAATTAGTCCCTACAGATACTCGATTATCTATAATTTTACCATAAGCACAGCTTCTAGACAGTCATTTCTATCTCTTCATTATATAGGACATACACACAGATCATGGTCCAAATGGGAGGCAAATTCAGATATACAGACTAAGTAAGGTCTTGTGAGGAGATTTCAAATATGACTGTATAATACTAAACAGATATTTTTTATTTAAACAGTGATTCTTATAATAATTGTGTCACATGCCATTTCTGGCATGTCAAGTGTACAGCACGTTGTGTTCAGCTGGGAGTTGTTCTGAAAGTGCTGTATAAATAAATCACTTGCTTGCTAATTTGCAGTAAATGTTTGCAGTGCAAAGAAAACAACAGTCTGACAGCTGTATGACTGTCCACAGAGTTAGAAATAGACTATATAGATTTTATTCTGCACTGATTATAAATCTGGGATATAATTGCAGCAGATAGCAAACATTTAACAGTGCTTGTAAAAACATCTGCAAATTAATTTGCTCCCCTACAGACAGCAACTTTGTGAATGAGTAAATGAATCAGGCTGTCAGTCAGCTCATCAGACTCAGAGTCGAAGTTAACTCTGGAACAGAAAACCCAACGTTTCCCTCTGGAAGGGTTAACAAACTGAGATTTGTTATCTAAACATGCTTCGTCGAGTTGGGCCAAGACTGGATTAGCTGTTTTCTTGTCTTTACCAATGACCATATAAAAGGTTTTCATGACTTAGCATAGCATCAAGACAGTCTTTATGCTAAGCTATGCTATGCTATGCAAAGTCTTAGCTTCCCAACTCTGTAAGAAAGCACAAACACTATATTGCCAAAAGTATTTGCTCGTCTGCCTTTACACACATATGAACTTAAGTGGCATCCCATTCCTAATCTATAGGGTGTAAATATGATGTCAGCCCATCCTTTGCAGCTATAGCTTCAAATGTTCTGGAACATTCTTCCAGAAGTACATTTGTGAGGTCAGACACTGAAGCTGGATGAGAAGGCCTAAATCGAAGTCTCTGCTCTAATTCATCCCAACGGTTTTCTGTCAGGGTAAGCTCAGGACTCTGTGCAGGCCAGTCAAATTCTTCTGTTCCAAACTGTTCCCACAAACCTGGGAGTACTGTGTACTGAGCCCTCTCCTGTACTCACTCTACACCTACGACTGCACAGCCACTAACAGCTCCAACATCATTGTGAAGTTTGCGGACGACACTACAGTGGTGGGTCTTATCACCAACGGTGATGAGACGGCTTACAGGGAGGAGGTCAGCGCCCTGACCCACTGGTGTCAAGACAACCATCTCACCCTCAACGTCGCAAAGACAAAGGAGTTGATAGTGGACTTCCGGAGGTGCAGAGAAGTACACACCCCCATCACCATCAACAGCGCTGCTGTGGAGAGAGTGAGCAGCTTCCGGTTCCTTGGAGTACATCTGGCTGAGGATCTTACGTGGTCAGTACACACAAACAAAACAGTGAAGAAGGCGCAGCAGCGCCTCTTCTTTCTCAGGAGACTGAAAAGATTCGGCATGAGCCCCCGCATCCTCAGGACCTTCTATCACTGTGCCATTGAGAGCATCCTCACTGGATGCATCACCACCTGGTATGGCAACAGCACCGCCTACAACTGCAAAGTTCTCCAGCGAGTAGTGCGGTGCTCTGAACGGATAATTGGAGGTGAGCTTCCCTCCCTCCAAGACATCTACAGGAAGCGCTGCCTGAGGAAAGCGGGGAGGATCATCAAGGACTCCAGTCACCCCAGCCATAAACTGTTCAGACTGCTTCCATCAGGAAGGAGGTTCTGCAGCATCCGGTCCCGTACCAGCAGACTGAGAGACAGCTTTTTCCATCAGGCCATCAGACTGCTGAACACGTCATAGACACCTCAGCTTCACTACTGGAACTTCAACATTATGCACTCCACACTGTATATAAATGCCACTTGTTTTGCACATATTCAACTCTGTATATTTTATATATTTTATAATTATTATTATTATTATTATTTTTATTTTTTTTTACTATTTAATTTGTAAAAATGTGTATACACACACACACACACACACACACACACACACACACACACACACACACACACACACGTAGGAAAATATTTAGTATACACATCCAGAAATGCATACACTATTATATATTGTACATATATTTATTAGTTTCAGGTTGGCCATTCTTGTATTTTGCTCGTTTGTGTTGTTGTGTTTGCACATCTCTGTTGCTTGTGGGGCTCGCACACAAGAATTTCACTCGCATGTGCTGTGCCAGTGTGCCTGCACATGTGATGTGACAATAAAAGTGATTTGATTTGATTTGAGTATCACATTTTCCAAAATATGTAGGTATGCTGAAACATTAAGAGTTCCTTTCACTGGAATTAAGTGGCCAAGCCCAAATCCTGAAAAACAACCCCACACCTTTTCAAACCACTTGTGTTTATGACATCCTGAGCATCACTTTTGAGTTTTTGTTTTTTATTTATGTGTCTTGATATGCTTTAAATGAATGTCCCATCAGATCCTCATTGGAAAAAAATTTAAGGCATTATTTGGTAATGCAAATTAGGTAACTATGGCAAATAAACACTGCTATATTCATTATGAGTTCAACAATGATCATTTTTTACTATTTTATGTTGTAAGTTTTTACACTTTATACTCTGTGAAGTCGTAATTAAAATTCACGTAAAGACACAAAGAACCAGAGACACGATGCCTATTTTACCATAGCTAAACATTTATGGATTTATAATTAAACTTACTAAATTTATATTTTATAAAAACTGCCAGTAGATATAGATGATATATAGTCTACGCCATAAACAAAGGTCAAAGGTCAATGTTTCAACTACAGATGACTCTCTGATACTGAATGCATCACAGCTCATAGACATGCAGTTCTTCTTTTTACATCATTTTATCTCTGGCACCTCAGCCTCCACTAAAAAGCCACAAACAGTGAAAATCACATTCCCTCTTGCATTTGACAAACAGCCACAAAACACACACATCCACTTGTTGCCAGCGAGATCCAGACGACATCAGTGGGAACGTGACTGTTGATCAATCGAGTTGAGGGGGCTGCTGTTGGAAGCAGAGAAGCCTGCATTTCCTCCTGAGCTGAAGATAAAGAAACATTGATTTGTCTCGCTCAGCACAACATTGCCTACCCAGACATACTCATCACGCTAAATTTAGACTGCGACGAACTCGTGGCGAGCAAATAAGGAGGTAAGGATTTTTCACTAAGCAAGTAGTGCATCTGAAGAGCAAGTGCCAGCACTGCAGTGAGCGCTCTGTGAACACCGTCAGGGGATGTTTGAGGGTGACGATGGCTTTCTGGGGCACTCAACGTGCAAAAACAAACACAAGTGACCCTGCAAGTGTAGCTGTCTGCTGTCATTGTCTTAATTATGAGCCGCATAGGTAGCCTTTCTGTGCATTTAGCATTCGCAGTATCCATAACTCGTTGAAAATTTGGAGAAAAAAAAAAGAGAGAGAAATCTATTTTATGTGCAAAAAGTATTTTGACAAATAATCAGAATGCCAAGCCCCCATTCTAATGTTTCCAAAAAGCTTTAGAGTGGCTTGTCAACTATATCAGCTGATCGATTGATTGATCGATATGCAATGCAACTAGCAAGTTAAAGATAATTACATAACAAAGATCTAAGCAACCTGAATTTTTCAAGTCGATCAAATTGTGCAATTTTCCTGGGGCATTCATGTTAAAGTTGCAGTAGGCAAAACCTAAAAGAAAAAAGACGGGGACAGAGGATAGCAGATTTTTTTTTTCTAAGTAAAGAATCCTTCAGTTCTCCCCTTCTGTTCTCTCAAGAGGCAAACATGGGCCTCTACCTGCTTGAAATAGCTCAGTGCTGAGTTTTCCCTTCATGGTGAGTCTGAACCCACCTCATCAAACACAAAACCCTCTGCTTAGCACATCACACCAGTGCATACCCCTTCTTATAGACTATATATAGAAAACATTTTTCTGACTTAAGCTTCTCATCTGATCTGTTCATTCATGTGTTAGATTTTCCAAAGTCTGATAATATAACCAAGATGAGAAAAAGGAGGGAAACTGAACTGAGCTGAATGAAGTTCCATCTCAGTTCTTCACTATAAGTAACTCTTTTCATATATAAGTACCGTTGTCATCCATTATACTACAGAGATATTAGCTATAGGCACTTAACAGGATTTTAGTTTATAGAAAAACACTTTGCTACAATACTCAGTTGATGTGTCTTTTAAGAAAAGTTGCTTTATGGTGTAATGTGTCATCGTAACAGATCAAGTTCTTGTAGTTTTTGTTGAACGGCAGCCACCGTGGCCAAAGGCGACACCAGCAGAATGATGACATATGCTGAAACGTAACAAGAGAGCAGCTCCCATGCTGACTCAAAACTACGCTCGGTGTCGGAGGAGTATTTATCTGAATTCTCTCAGTGTTAGAAACCATATGTTATCTGGTAATTCAGCAAGAAATAGGACAAAGAAATGGAACATCTCAGCCTGCTTTGCGATATTTAACTGGACTATGTTTTAAATAATAGTGCCAACAACAGATATAAAACTGATAGGGCCGGGGCATACATACTGCTGTTTTGCATGAGCTCTTTTTGCAACAACCTGTAAACCTTTTGTGAATGGGCCAGGCTGAGGAAGTCTGAGGATGTGGTTCCCTGTGAGAAAATGGTGGAATGCTCTCCCCTGGTTGGGGAAGAAAGGCTGCCTCCAGTGATAATGGGCAAAGAATATAGGTTATCATTGTCTTGCTTAAATAAGCAACAGATTTTATGGGAAATGGAAATTCTTACCTAAATGCTGCTGTCCAAACAGGGCCATCAGTGCAAGTCTACAGCTCTGTTCAACACAGATGACAGCTTTTGCATGCTGATAACAAACAAGATGTTCTGCCTCCTTTTAAACTGGAGGACACACTAACGTTTTTTCAGTAACGTTTTTTAAAGAAAGCCGGTCACAGACCGCAGCCTCCAGGCTGGGCACACAGCAGGAGGGAGGCAAAGAAGCCCCCCAGCCAGGCTGAGAAGACCCACAGAGCCCCAGCAGCCACGGTCGATCACAGCCCCGGTGCAGAGAGCCCCCTCCGAGGAAACACTGGAGATATGACCCAACAAGGATATATACAGGATAAAAAGATAAAATAAATAAGAATGGGATACAGTATAAATGTAAATAGAGTAAGAAGATAAAAAAATGAATAAGAATAAAATCAATACATATTAGGTAAAACCTAAATTAATAATATAAATAGAATAACAGGGGGTTATTATATACAGTGGGTTCTCTCCGGGTACTCCGGCTTCCTCCCACTGTCCAAAGACATGCACTTAGTGGGGATAGGTTAATTGGTTAATCCAAATTGCCCATAGGTGTGAATGTGCAAGTGAATGTGAGTGCAAATAGTTGTCTGTCTCTGTGTGTTGGCCCTGCGACAGACTGGCGACCTGTCCAGGGTGTACCCCGCCTCTCGCCCTATGACAGCTGGGATAGGCTCCAGCGCCCCCCGCGACCCTGAAAAGGATAAGCGGACGCGAATGGATGGAGAATAACAGGATAGAATAAATAAGCATAAAATAAATAAACGTTAGGTGAAAGCTAAATTAAAAAGGTGGGTCTTGAGCCTGTTCTTAAAAACATGTACATTCTCTGCGGCCCTGAGCTCCTCCGGCAGGCTGTTCCACAGATGAGGACCATACCACTGAAAAGCTGCCTCTCCTTGAGTATGTGTCCTGACTTTAGGGACAATCAATAGGCCAGTACCAGAGGACCTCAGGGTCCGCGAGGGTTCATATGGTGAAACCAAATGTGAGAGATAAGAAGGCCCAAGACCATTAAGACATTTAAAAACCAATAAAAGAACTTTAAAATCGATCCTGAAACACACGGGGAGCCAATGCAGCGATTCTAAAACCGGTGTAATGTGGGCCCGCCCTCTGGTCTTCATCAGCACACAAGCTGCAGAGTTTTGTAAAAGTTGTAAAGGTGAAATATTATTTTTGGGGAGACCAGAGAGCAGGGCATTACAGTAATTAATGCGACTGGTAATGAAAGCATGCATCAACATCTCCGTGTTGGCCCGAGAGAGAATAGGGCGGACTCTGGCTATATTTTTTAGATGATAAAATCCAATTTTGGTTACATGTTTAATATGTGGGATAAAACCAAGCTCAGAGTCAAAAATAACACCCAGTTTTTTCACTTGTAGTGAAGGGCATAGTGAAAATGCCTCTAATTTAGACAAGAGTTTCTCTCTCTGAGCCTCAGGACCGAGTTCTCTGCCATCCAGGATCTTATATCTAGAATACAGTTAAAAAGAGCATCCATTGGTCTGGTGTCATCAGGAGACACAGAGATATACAGCTGTGTGTCATCAGCGTAACTGTGGAAGTTCACTCCACGCCTCCTGATGACACCGCCACAAATTAAAAAGTACAGGGCCTAAAACTGACCCTTGAGGCACACCACAAGTCATTTTATGGATCTTAGAGGAGCATGTATCCATACTCACCATAAAAGTTCTGTCTGAGAGATAGGAAGTGAACCAGTTGTGTACAGCACCAGAAAGGCCCACCGTGTGTTTCAGTCTGTTTAAAAGAATAGCGTGGTCTACTGTATCAAAGGCTGCGCTTAGATCCAGTAGCACCAGGACTGAGAGCTTTTGGGAGTCCCAGTTACATCTAAGATCATTTAACCTGCATGTGTGGATATACCAACAATATTTGCCATCGCTTTCCAATAAAAAACCTGCACCCTTGCAAAGCAGTCATGATCAAGTGAGGCTGCACTGAAAAATCTTCTAAATGTGTTTAATTGAGTAAGCCTGTATTTTAAGTGTTGTTTAGAATAGTATATAGGGCACACTCAAACCAACTAGGACTCGGCCTTTTACTTTATCACAGACCCCACATCTGTTAAAAGAGACCACTCAATCACATCTCAGCAGCCTGGCAGCCAGCATCTGTCTACTGCTGTCCTTGCCTTATTGCCAGATCAGCAAAATAATGGAATACCACGCCGTGTCCTTAGGTTGTCTCTCACAATAACCAAAACAGAATTATTTTTTTGTTTTTTGTACTGATTGTCTTTTAGTCATTTTGTTGCCTTTATTCAGTCAGTTTTTGTAGTCTTTTTTTTTGTCACATTCTACTCTGGTGCACAACTGAGACATTTAGTCATCTTATAGCTGCAGAGGGTATTCAAGTATCTCACACAGCTGGTTCTATCTGCAAGAGGACACACTATAATCAGGCTCCTGCAGAAGCCAAATGGCTGAAGATAACAGAAAGCTCAGCACTGCATCTGATTGGGAATATGGCTTGGCTTTGTGGAAATTGTTACAGGCTGCAGAGAACTGGCTTTACGTTACTGTCTCAATAGCATTAAGCCTAACGAAAACACCTTTTGTAGCAGAATTTGTGCCAAGAAAGAACTGAGACAAGATGAATTTTGTACAACAGCAGAGATTTAATCCCACAGGGATCCATGACTGTAGATCACTGTGTCTCTTTCCCTTATCTAATGTTTGACCAAAAGTGATGGAGAAAGGCTGGCCTTGGTCTCAGACAGCCAGAAACATAAAGCGAGAAAGAGAGAGAGAGGACCTAAAGCAGCAAGCCCAAGAGTATTCTGGCTATATAGTACTCATGTTCCACATATTGATTATTCACGCGCATTACAACTGAGGCCACTGAACACAACACCTGACTAACATTTCCAGAGAAACCCCATCGAAAAGAAAGAAAGCTGCTAGCATACCTTGTAGTACTGCTTCATTCAAGGCAACTGTTACTTCATGCCAAATGCATTTTCCACTGCAGAAGGGATAAGGAACAGACCGAACCGGCGGTGGAAAGAGCTTACTGTCATCACATGATTGTTTTATAAATCAGCAAGGTGGAAAGATAGAGCTGGGAGATTAAATGAAGTGTGATGACTATGAATAATGCATAGAACAGACAAATGGAATAGAGGGCAGACATGTGGTGACTCTGTGTGGCTTCTTTGGCTGGTGCTTATTTGTGTCTGTTGATCGCGGTCACGTGTCCTACTCTACAACTTTCTGGAGGATTCTGATTTTAGACAACACACATGTTTACTGACCCTTTTCTAACGAGGCTGTCTGGCGTAGCTTGGCTACTAAAACACATCATGTCTGCGTGCACTAGATTCAGCCACAGAGCTCGCACTGCTTCCTAAGAGCAGCAATGAAGAGCATCTTTTAAAAAAAAAGGCATAACAAATGGAGACTCGGCTGCTGTAGTATTCGGTTAATATTTCAGAAGTACCCAGAGGGCTCTGTGTGAGTGCGTGTGGTTTCACATTAGAGCACAGTCTTACTTCTGGGCATCCAGCTGTGTCTGGGGATTCGATATGCTGTGCACAGTGAATTCCTCAATGCTGTGGCTACTTCATCTCCTAACTACTAAGCATGCAGCATCACTGAACTGGAAGGAGTCAGACGAAGCTGGAAGAGGGGTCTTCCAAACACAGGTGACACACCTTTTCATTTGAAGAATGTGTTTGTGAAGGGAACATACTGTAACCATTTCATCTCATTAGTATGTTATACATAACACACTGGAGTGGGTCCACGCAGAAAAGCATTTGACTAATGTCTGCTGTATTAAACAGGAAGTCTGCATCACGACATGGACTTCATGCGATTATGAGGCAGGGAGGCGATGAATAAATGAGAAATGTAAGATCAGAGACTGGGTATCCTGCGAGTCTACTGAATAGATTCTGACTGTTTTTTCAATCTTTCATCTTCCAGGTTGGCAGACAGAAACTGCTGCAGCACCACTTCCGCATGAAAAAATCATGTTATCCTTTGTGATTTCATGCTCACTAGAGATTACAGATCGTGAGGCCTCATATCGATGATGGCATCTCTGGGGGTCTGACATTAACTCTTTATGTTCGACCCAAACCTCACTTAACCTAACAGACAAGGGAAACAACAGCAAAGCACCATGTTACAGCTGCAAGAACTCAACAGACTGTCTGAGTTCTCCCTCAACGCTCGCACACACATGCGTGTTAGCAGAGTCCACATCACTGTGCGGAGTCAGACTGCAGCGTCTACTAGGAGCTGTCCACGGAGCACGGTGCTGAAAGCTGCCGCAACGTATGGTAACTCCAGTCAATGAAGACCAACCGTTTGTGGACGTGGGCACATGTTAAACACTAACTGCAAGCATCGTGGACATGTTAAAGTCTTCCAAAATGACACTCTGACGTAAGCATGAGTTGCAAAAGCCAACAATAAAGAGTTGGAGAAGGAGTTATGGAGGTGAAGTGACTCCTGTCGTGTGATTAAGGCTGTAGCAGTTCGGCAGCAGGACCGCATTTAACCCTTTATTGCGTCGCACGATCATTATCAGTAATGCAGAACGAGACACCCGATCTGCAAAACTCCACAGCATCTTTCCTAATCCAAGGCACGGCAACTGTGGCAGAAGCCCAAAACTGCACTTACACATAAGCGTGGTAGATGAACGCCCATCCCCGCGGTCTTTCCAGCGCATTGTAGAGAAAATTCTGTAGTTTCCGATAGCTGGCGTTTTTCTTCGACGGTCTGGGTCTTCCTGCGGAGATGCTGGACCTCGGTCTGCAGAGGATGCTGCTCCGCTTGGTGCTTTCCGAGCCCGCAATGAGCAGTGCCCCATCCCTGCTGGATTCCGGAGCTCCCGGGTCCAAACCCACAAACCCGACTTTGTGCTTCTTCTCTCCGGCTTGAGTTGGGTAAACCCCGCCGTTGAGAGATTTCTGCACCATTCTAAAGTCGAGACTCTGAGGAGGAGTTGTCAGTGCCCTTGCCGCGGGGATGCATCACCGGTGCTGAGGGGTGTGTGCTGGTGGTGAATGCAGTTGATGTCGGTCCCTCTAGAAAAACCAATTGCAATAAGCATGCGAGACTGCACCGTGTATGCTTTTACCTTAGCCCCTTCCGGCCATCTGACACACAGCAAGGAGCGAAATGCGAAATTTATTTCGTTGGTGACCAGGGATTTAAAAGCGTTCTTCAATCATCTTATTGCCAGAAATGCTCTTAATCGAATTACAATAATGAATTAAGGCCAAGTTCAAGCGCCAGCTTTCTTCCAGTGCTCTCTTTAAACAATCCTAGGGTTTAAACTAACTTGGGAGGGTGGGGAAGTCCATTACTATATGTCCGAAAGAATCGTGTTAGTTTTAAGAATCCGGCGTAAGATAACCTGCCATCTTCACCACTTAACTCCAACACGGGAGGAACTGCAGGAAAGGGTTTAACTGGATTATGCACTCTCATGTAATATTCATGCGTGAAGCTTTTTCACTCGGGATAATGGACACCGAAAACTATGTCAAGCTATGCCTCGAGGTTTGTGTTCCCTCGACAGGAATACACATGCAGCCTGAGACGGTATCAACAACAGCCAAGACAGCAGACAAAGAAATGGAGCATCCCAGCCTGCTTTGCGCACACTCCAGCGTGAAACAATATAGACCAGTTTGCATCCACCTGAAAGTGAATGACGCGCACACAGTGATGAGAGTAGCAGAACGGCAACAGTTTCAAAATAATGCAAAGCCTATATACAATTTAAAAAGGTGCACAATATTGAAAACAACAATTTTTAACGGAATTGATGCAAAGAACCTCTCCCTATAGTTAATTCTCAACCGCTCTGCTTTTCTGAGATACTCAGTTGTACTCGTTTATGTTACTGGGCTGTTGTAGTTGTGCTTTTTAGCATTAAACGGCCTTGCCAGTCTTTTGTTACCATGTCAGAACTTTTTCCAGCTCAAGCATTTCTTATTTTGTCGCTGTTGTTTTCAGTTAACTATAAGAGTTAAATGATTAGCAGATTACTGGATCTTTTGTTTTAATTCAAATGACACCAGATTATATGCACTATGACATCAAGCACAAATATGAGAATGAGTAAGATGAAAAAAGAAACCATCACAATGGTATTACTTAGTCACAGCCTGCTGTCATGGTGTGAAAGCATAAAGATGTAATCATCTTTTTGACTCATGCAAACTTACACGGAGCACATACATAGGGTCCACTGTAAAGAAGAAAGGGTTAAAGAAACAAACAAACATCAAAATGAAAATAAAATATCCCGAAGGACATCCCAGCCGCCACTGGATCAGCCAACAATACTGCTGCGCTGAAAAGTTTGTCGTACTGAGAACATTTTATTCACTAGCTTGTTAAGATTCCATTTACAATGATAATTTTTAGAAAGTTTCAACAACAACAACAAAAATCCTTTTTACAGTTATTTGCAAGCAACAAAAAATTGCAGGTAAAGTATATACAATTTGAAACATTAGAATAATGTAAGTACATGTGTAATCAGTGACATGTATGTCCTGCTACACCGATATGCTGCAATCATTAGCTAATTTGAACCGGTAGCACAGTTAAGACCAGGTTATGATAACTAACGCTGCACTGGGAGTTTTATCATATTTACAGTGCTCGGGTTAAGAGCAACGTTTGAGAAAGAAAACTAAAACAATGCAAATAGCCATGGGTTTTATATGCCAACTGATGGATGTCAATTTGTGTTGGTAATGCTACTGCCAAGGGATGTGTAGGGACTATTCCAACATGAACCAAATAAAAAAATAAAAAGATCACATGACCTGCTGTAATGTCAAGTGAGGTCCTTGAAATCCATGTCAAACCTTTTTTAACAGTCAGAAACAAGTTGTCAGTGAGGTTACAGTTAAAAAAGAGAATCAGGTTCTCTTTAAATGCACAGTTAAACATACAAAAAGGTTTTATATACTATATTATTTCCATAAAATATCATCCAGTTTAATTTACACGACCTCACTCCCCCTCCCTCTGACACTGCTACAGCTTGTATGTACAAAATAATAATAATAAAATGGTCAGTAAACTAATGTTACTGGGTTTTTTCAGTCATCAAACAGTCCCTTTGTTCACATCACCAGCAAACTGCATACAGTACTTTTTTTCTAACACTGAATGGACCAATTTTTGTGCTTCTTTTAATACCTAAAGTTAACACAATCGTTTCGAGACAACATAAAAGCCAATTGAAAAAAACAAAAAATCAAAAGGTGTCTTAGTTAAGTGAAGGTTATCCTTCAACTAGAAGACTTGAATTAATATATTAATAATTTAACAGTATCCTGATAACTTGGCTGCTTGTTGAGAAACAACCTTGTATAGTTTCTTCCTTTGTCCTGATTCTGATTAGCTAGCTTCAGTACATCCATCCCTTGCACTCCCTGAAGATTAATGTAACACATAAATAAAATGAAATACACCAGAGCAGTTACATCCAAAAGACGGCATGCCATTGGTCCTTTAAATACTGTTCAATACGTAGGCTGGAATGCTTTTAGATTCTTTTAATACCCGATATAGTATAAGTAGGCGATAAAACGCTCCTTCTTGGACACAATAAATAACTATTCTTCATATAGTGCAGTAATACAGTACTCACACTAAACCTACAGTAATTGCACAGTAACCACATGCAGCAATCCCACCCCACCCCCATGCCATCTTCATCTGCCCCTCAATCCCTACTTCCATTTCTCTGTCTAATCTTTAACTTTCTGCATCTTATATGAATTACAGGGCATTCAAGTATTCTACTTCACTCGGGGTCCACACATTGAGCCCTGGGGAACGCCAGCCTGAACAGAGAAACACGCAACTCTCTGGATTTTGCAGTCCAAGGCAAAATGAAATGTCTGCATTTAGGATGACAGTCAGCTACAGGTAGTTTGGTTAATCCAGTTAATAATACAAGCTCAACTGTGAGAATAACCACTGTGGACATTGTCTTTATGGGGCCTCGTCATTTTTCGTATTGTTGTGAATATTTTGAACCGGTTGTTAAGTCGACATGGTTTGGAAAGAGAGCCAACAGAATAATGCTTCTATATGGTTAGCTCCAGTAAAATAATACATAACTAGTCCTGAGACTCAGGTTGCATCAGTCTCACTGTAGGTGCTCTGAAGACTCTAGTGGTATCCACGCCGGAATGATCCCTGTGTAAGCGGGGCAATGGGGAGAGGCAAAGGTTTTCCACTGCCAGTGTCTCTATGCTCCTGTCATCATCAGTTCCTCATTCACCCTCTCTGTGATGACTTTGCTGAAGTGACAGTATCCTTAGAGGTCTCCATCTGAGGGTGGCAAACATAGCTTGAAGAGCCTGTTTTAAAAAAAAAGAAGCAAAACTTCAAATGAGGGGAATCCACCCAGATTACATATAAACAGTGCAATTATCTGAAAGGCATGGCTTAAGGTGCCTAGAAATGGTTTCATTCAGTACCTTGGAGCTGATGGAGGCATCTGGTCCATTACCTTGAGATTTTTAGCAGACAGCTCAACTCTTGCCCCCTTATAAGAGAGAAAATATATAAGCTAAAAGCTCAACATAACAGACAGCTTGACTGCCATTAACAGATTAAACACAGAAAGCTCTCCGTGTGCTCGTATTTTATGACAGAGGCATGGAAAGAAACAAACGAAATGCAATATGAAAAATTAATAACAGTAAAATATGAAAAACAGAAGTGCTAATTGCTGACAAATAATGAAAAGTTGGGTTTAGAACTGCTCATTACTGTTCTATAATATACTACAACATGCTCTTAAATGTCCAGCAAAGGGAGCTACATAGGATTTCTGATCCAGTGTGTTCACGCATCAACTCAATTAAGTTGAACTTTGCTGTCTATTTAAATAAGTCCTAAAAGATTGCATTTCAAACTAACAAAATAATCTATACATATTTCTTGTTTGGTTGTTTGTATAATTAGATTGATGACCATTAAAAGTTCCTTTCACTGGAAAAATATTGAAAACAATTTTTAAATGCCAGTAAATGCAATTAATGCGGTGCCATGCATCTGCAATGTGTGCAGAATGTTGTTCAATATAAGACCTTGCCTGAATGTCAGCAGAGATTTTTCTATGATGCGCATGTTTGTTTCAGCTTTAATAGCGCCTTTACACATGACACGTCCACTTATCATCATGGCGGCAGGCCATTTGTGCACTAACACCGCTGAGTGGTCCCTGTTCTCTTTAGCAAAATTGATGCAAAGAACCTCTCCCTATCGTTAATTCTCAACCACTCTGCTTTTCTTAGATACTCAGTTGTACTCGTTTATGTTACGCTGTTGTAGTTGTGCTTTTTAGCATTAAATGTCTTTGCCAGTCTTTTGTTACCATGTCAGAACTTTTTTCACCTTAAACTAACTAACTGGAACTGGCGCTTAGCCCAACTCCTGAAAAACAACCTCACACCATTATCCCCCCTCCACCAAACTACACTTGGCACAATGCAGTCATGTACGATCCTCCTGGCAACCGCCAAACTTAGGCTTGTCCATCAGATCGCCAGATAGAGAAGCGTGATTCATCACATCTCCACTGCTCTAGAGTCTAGTAGCAGCGTACTTTACATGGATCTGACTGGATCTGATGCTTTGCATTACGCTATGTGATGTAAGGCTTGGATGCAGCTGCTTGGCCATGGAAACCCATAACATGAAGCTCTCTATGCACTATTCTTGTGCTAATCTTAAGGCCACATGAAGCGCCTTGAGGCGACTTTTGTTGTGATTTGGCGCTATATAAATAAAATTGAATTGAATTGAATTGAAAGTTTGGAGGTCTGCAGAAAATTTGCAGAAAGTTGGTGACGTGTTCACAATATTTTCCTCAGCATCCGCTGACCCCGCTCTGTGATGTTACAAGGCCTACAACTTCATAGCTCTACTTTTGTAGAAGTAGTCTGCATGTCTACCTGCATGATTTTATACACCTGTGGCCATGGAAGCGATTGGAACACCCAAATTCAATGATTTGGATGGGTGAGTTAATACTTTTGGCAATATAGTGTATATGGGGATTCCAAATATCACGTTAGTTTGGACCTCTGACCTCTTCCTCAAGCTCAAACAAGGTCAAACTTTGATTCTCAGCATCACATTGTAAGTATGACATCCAAATATCATGCCACATTTGACCTCTGAGCTCACCTTTACATTTCACTACTCTGCCTTTCTTTCAGGTTGGCCCCAAAGTATGTTATATCTTTAGAGAAAGTGTTGTCAAGAGAAAAAATTAGCTGCCTAGTTGGTTAAAAATATACTGTAGTAAAATATTATCTAAGAAGCTCAGGTTATTCATGTCCAGATATTTACAAATCAGTACCTATTATGCCTTACGTACTCCTACATTGTGCTTTTGTAATCCAAACAAACACCTGTCACGCTACTGTCCAACAAACTTCTTAAAGTATAAAGAGAACAATAAAAACAAGATACAAAAAAATGCAACAAGTAAATAGTGCCCAGAGAGTGCGCTGCCCTGTCGAAGGATTGTGCTCTCCAAGTGTTTCTTGTTTTATATAATAAAATAGTTGACTCATATTTTATAGTCTTGATTTTAACAGGACTGAGATCTTCTTAAAGGTTTACCTGTTTACGCATTATGTCCATGGTCTGCATGATGCAGCGCGGTATGAGGCCATGGTTCCTGGCTAGGATCATTGCCTGCTCCAGTGTCACAGTCAGAGTACATCTGCAAAGAACATGAAGGCCAGTGATTAATAGTGTGTGTTCCTCTGCAATAAACCCAAAAATGAAGTAAAATGAATTTGAATGGCGAGGTTAGGATGAGTTTGTGAGGTTCCAATGGGGCATGTCATTGACTCTGCACTGTTATTTTTATGCAGTCTGACAGTCCAGTGACACAACAAAAGCAGCATAATAATTCTGTGGTGTGGTGCCACACTGACCTCTGCATCCCTGTGCCACACATGGTGATGTGGCAGGCTCCCAGGCGGTTACACAGCTCAGAGGACACACACAGCACGCTGACACCTGACTGGTGGCCTTGGGCATTCGGGCGCATGTTGATGTACGACTGCATTAGCCGACAAAGGTCGTCCAGCGTGTTGAGGGGTCTCAGCAGCTACGGGGAGGCGGGAGGAAGTAAAGGTCAGGGAAGGTTAGCCGTTAAATGCACTGCTAACAAGATGATTCAATAACACATCACAAAAGACGTCACCTTAACAAGCCACTTAGACTACTGTTGACTTTTTAAATCGCTTTCAAACCAAGCAAATTAAAAAGTCTCTCATTACCAAGACAAAAAAATGTATTGAAGTGAACAGAACACTCCAAAATAATATAATTATATTCATGTGAAATATTTTAAAACATGGGACTAGTAGAGTAACTGACTTGTAAGATGGAGAACAGAAATGGGGAGAAAACAACCATCAAATACAACACAAGAAAGTCTAAATCTGCAGTCTTTCTCTTTCTATATTAAAACTATGATCTATTCAGTTTTAATTACTGCAATCTATTTCAACTACAGTCAGTGTGGGACACTAGAAGTTCAAATGGACACCATCTATAATTGCTGGGGTTAGTTGGAGTTAACGGGGAGGGTCTTGACAAGCTATGGAGGAGTTTCCGGTGGAGGGAATGACACACCAGTTCATCTTACTTTGGAAATGCTTGGTTGAAGGTCTCTAACTTCAAGGCCCAGTATCTGTGCTTGCATTTATATTCAGTCACAACAATATATATATATAAAAAATTGACTTATGTTACAATAACTAGACAGATGCTACACATGAAAAGACCATACAGACTACTATAAACTCATCAAGGTTAAAAACAGTATATATTTACCTGGTCTATCTTCATTGCTGTGGTGTTGGAGTCTGTAGGGAGATTTGACTTCTCCAAATAGAAAGCTCTGTGAGGAGAGAAGGATTACGTTCTCAGTTTTTTAAACTCTTCATCGGGTTGGAAAAATTACTGATTTGCATCCTGTGACTCACTTTCGTTGGAGAGCTGACTCATCTAGTATCTACAGATTTTGTAACTGCTAAACTGAGTATTTCATAATTTATTAATGCCGCATTGTTGAATCACTTTCTGGGAATTAGGGTGCACATATCAGTGACCACACACGATGTAAAAACACTGGTATATAATAGATATAGCACATCTTCAATCATAAACCATTAAAACTTCAAGAGTTAACATTTATATTGTTCAACACGTTACTACTTGAGAAACAGTACTACAGTCATTTTGCTGTATATGTAGCTAAATCCTGTTCGTTCATGTGGGAACTGCTCAAGGACTCCTCTGGATACATGATTAAGTTCTGACCTTGAAAGCTTGACTTTCACACATGTAATATACAAAGTGCAGTTTCTGCTTGTTATGCAACACCAAAGGGTGAACTCTCCCCTTGAGGTGAAACACATCTTCAGTGCCAGGAAAGCCAGTGAAGAGCGGTAGTGAAGAGTAAAACAGGTACCTGAGCCTGCGGTAGTAGGCCTTGACTTTCTCCAGTGAAACAGCATTAGTGCGCTGCTGGAAGTCCTCCATGGCAACGCAGTCCTGCTGGGACGCTCCCTCTGGACGCTCCAAAGCTGGAAAAATAGAAGCCACATAGTTAGATCTATGAATATTTAGAGAATGACACACGTTTTATAACACTGCCTCTGTGCACCACCACAGTAGAACTCAAACCAAACAGTCCACACATGACTCAAGTGTAGACTTCCAACTATAATTCAAGGGATTTGGTTTAGGAATTGCAGCCCTTTTATTCAGTCTCTCATTTTCAGGCTCAAATGTAATTGGGTTAACTAACAATTTTAAAGATAAGGACTGTATTTAATAACTGGATAAATGGTTTTTATTTATTTATTTTTTGGTGTTAGAGCATCGTCTGCAGACCCGACGATGTTTCCATGAACATGCTTTACAGCTTCTCTTTATCGACCACTTTTCACACACGGTTGCTGTACGCATACAGCCGGCTGTAGCTTTTCAGTTCACAACTTGACACACACCAACACAACAGCATAGATAGCACAGACGTTAAGGCGGCGAGGCGTGATTGCAGGTGCCGCTCACATGCGTCCGTCTCCCCTGCAGCAGCGCTGCAGACCACACCCCGCCACACACATTAACCAGGTAAAATACATATTTAGGCAGAATTTTGCAAATATCCATTTTTTCATTTTTTAGCAGCATAGTGCTTTTTTTCCATTTTTAAAAAAAAAAAATCAGGTCAAGGCTCCAAAAGCCCAAAGGCGATATGAGGATGGCGGCTCACAACAGTTCTTGTTTTTTTGTCTTTCCTTTTGTTATATTTCTTTAAGAGTTCAAAATGTGTTAATTACATAAATAAAATGTAATTTTCTCTGTAGCACTTCATGGATTTCATAAGCAACACACCTCAGTTGTTCACACAAAGCATAAAGGTAAAAAACAATATATACAGTGTCGTCTTCATTTTAGATGTCAAAAAGTATTTGCGGCTCTGAGTGTTTTCTTTTGCATGGAAACCGGGTCCAAATGGCTCTTTGGGTGTTAAAGGTTGCTGACCCCTGGCCTATGACTTTAACTTAATGTAACGTTTGCGTGTGTGAGTGTGCATATATGTGACAAAAATATATCCTCATTATATATATATATCACTGTGCTTCCCCATAGGCTGCAGTCAAGACTCTTTTCCAGTAGGTGGCGATGTTCATCTGCAAATCTGCACTACTAAATGTTTTGGAGCACTGTTGTATTCGGAAATACACGGTAAACAATATGGGGTCTCTCATGAGGTTAATGATCCGATGAGGACTCGTGCATGGAAAATTAGCAGCTAACTGGCAGACTGGTATAATGCTTTACTTTCATACTAGGCTGACAAAGACTCAGGGAGCGCTAAAGTGAGTGTTTTAAATGGTCAATACAAGGCTTCAGTCTAACTTAATAAAATCAAATAAAGTTCTAAGGAAACGCACATGTGTAAGAGGCTGAAAGGCTGCATGGTGCATTGAGTGTTTTAATGATCCAAGGCTATATGTGTAATGTATATAAGTGAATTTGTGCCTGATGCATTGTATGATTTGTTGCTTGTTCCACAGTAAAAGGTTTTGAGTAGATACTCGGCTCTACTTGCCAGCGCTACGTCATGTTTTACTAGCTGAACTACACCCTGGAATTATGTTCTTTGCCTTTCTTACCTCTGGTGAACAGGACAGTGTGGAGTTTGAGGCTGCCTCCATTCTGCAGCCGACTGGGGAGCTCATTGAAGTGACAGCTGTCCAGGTAAAGGGTGACCCTCAGGGCATGCCTGGTGCCCTCCACCTGGTAACACACTGGTGTGTCTGCAACACACATACAGAGATGAGGGAGAAGTTAAAAAACAAATAAACAGAGGCACCTGATTTCTGTAATAACCCTTTAAATTGCATCAATATCTGGCACATTTTTAGAAATTGTAAGTTTGAAAGAAATTGTGATGAATCTATAAAAAAAATATGAGATAAGTAATCATATATAAATCTGAAGCTGACTTGTGCTCAATTCTCCTAACCTTTTCTAGCAGTGATACATGAGCACTTGTCAGAAAATGGGAAAAAAATGACCTTTGCTGCGTGACCTCTGGGGTCAATCCTTTTTTCTAGAGAACCTACCAAGCAATAACCTTGTGGAATTGGCTGTGATCCTTTCAAGGTCCTTCAGACTCTGTGGTGCTTAAACGTCTGTACCTTACATATACCTCTCATCCCTCTGAAAATGCTGTTAGCAAATCAATAGTGTCCAATGGACTGTGACGCCAAAAACCATCTACCTGCACTGCAGCAGTCTGAGCTGATGTCAGCAAAGAAGCTTGGTTAACATTAACATTTTTTAATAGCAAACTGTACCAGACTGGACCTGTAAAGTATATCTATCCCCACATACCTGCCATACATAAGGAATACAATACTAATGACCGATAGCAATACGTTAGTGCATGCACTGAGTGATGTTTTTGTGTAAAATACATGCAAATGTGCACAAAATATTTTCTCCAGCCAAGCATGAACACAGAATAGCAAATTCCTGCTTCATCCACAGATTTGCCTTTTAAAATGGGAAGTGCACGTTGCGCTTTTCCTTTGAGCAGCAATCTCTGCTGGCCACATTGAGGCTGTTGAAAAGAGGAGCGATTCACGATGCAGTCATCCTTTGTATCTTTGACTTTAAGGGTTTCCGGTAACCCAGAGCACCTTTAGTGAATGCAGATACCAAGCTTATTAAAGCCACAAATGCACCCAGTTATGTAAAGATGTCCACAAAGCCCACTCTGAACAACCTGGTTGCATCCTCAGCTGAAACTACAGCACTGCACTATAATAAATGCTTGGACCCTTTGGTGAATTGGCAGGAGAAAGCTTACTATTATCATGGTTCAAAGAAATATTACTCCAATATACCGCATACTGCAATTTGTGTTCTTAAGTACTTCAATATTGTTTTTATATTATAGGGGTGCTTATGTGACATATGTCAAGTGTCTCTCAGCAGCAATAAAGATTAAAAGAGGCGACCTTGATATCTGAAATGCTCTGCCCTTGTTTAAGGTGATTTATGGAGTCACCACAGATCTGTCTGAGTTCCTTTTCAGCGGCTCTTCATGGAAAAGAAAATGAAATCTGCAGTGGCATAATGGCAATTTCACCCTGAGCAGCGACCACGCATCCACACAATAGAAGTTCATTCAGAATTGGTGAAACCATACAGCTGCTCATTAACGCCAGTGCGCTTTGAATGAGGCAAGTCAGTCTTTGTTGATGGGAGTCTCTTACTTGCTACTAGACACTCATCCTCCAGTTGCCTGAAGAACACAGTGACTTTGTCCAAATCTGACAGGGCCGCCTTGGTGTCCTCCAGCATGGTCCGCTCCTCTTTCTGCCCGAGGAGAGAAAGAAAGCTCAGATGTTGCACCAGAGTAAGAGTTTGGGTAGTTGTGGTGACAGCTGTGCGGCTACAAAGTCATACAGACTTCAGAGTATTTGATTCAGAAAGACACACACACAATAAGAAAAAGCTGCAACAGGAAAGTTATTATTTAAAATTTACGCCAAACTATGAACCTTGTTGTTTTTTCCCCTAATAGGTAAATAAAGCTACTTTCGGCTGCTTCCTCATTCATGAGCACTCACCACAGCAGGAAGCGCTGCATATTTGATTTGGCAGGTTTTTAGATCAGATGCCCTCACTGAGGCAGTCCCCCAAGGGATTCGTGCCTCTTCCCAGGCTCGAATTGAGCATCTTTGGGTTTAGTAGGCAAATTTGCAAACTACAACGCTATGTAGCCAACTTTCTAAGAACCAAACAAAAATACAAAACTTGTCCTCACCAGGTGCGGAGCCAGCGTGGACTGGAAGTGCAGCAAAATACCAATGGCGGATATCTGCTCTAGCCACTTGCGGCTGGTTTCCTTGCCGTCTTCTTGGTACTCGCCGGCATTGTTGAAGCGAGAACGCAGTGCAGTCAGCACCTGTTCGGCTAGCGTGCACAGAGCAGCCGTCGCCGCCTGGCAGAAGATCACGTCCCTTCGCAGCTGCAGAGATGTGTCTGGTATTGGTAGGGGAGAAAGAAAGGAATGATAACGCCAGTGACATAGAGAGTTCAGGGGGCACGCGACTAGGGACTTATGAGGAGTTGAAGTGGGTGAAAAAAAGCAATGAAACCAAAGAGAACAACATAAAACAACATCTGCAGCAGAAAAAGGAAGTTCACTGTGGAGGAGAGGGTAAGGTATCCAGTCTTACTGTAACCTCTCTTATTACATATCCTGAACTTGCTCTAATGCTTACAGTTGATTCTATTGGCTTGAATACCATGAGAGGATATCTGCCATTAACTAATGCCATATGTCACTGGAGAAAGTTCAGACTGGAGTATGTTGTGCTCTGAAACCAATCTTCATTCCAGCACATAGTCACACATCTGATTATGACCTTTTTGACAAAAATGATGCTAAAACTTTGATTTAATGATTTGTATGATTTGATTGCACTGGAAATGTGTTCATTACTTTCTAAATAAACCTACATAAATATACATGTGTATGTATGGGATCCTTAAAATGAGGTTTTAAAGATTTGCAGAATTCCTGATGTGAAATTGGCTGTAAGTTCATATGATGGATGACCTCATATGCAAAGAGCTGTTAGAATAATTTTAAATGCTCCTGTTTTGAGACCTTTCTGGCTGCTTAAGACCTGAGTTCTGCTGGGCGACTGCACGGTCCACCTCTTCTGTTAATTTTATGGAAAATTAGAACTGGATTGAACCTAGTCTGATTATCTGCTGCTGAGCTGATCTGAATATAAACTGATTTTCTCTTCTACCAGTGACACGCTGCTCTACCTGTGCACTTGAGCAGAGCCAGGAGGATCTGATTCTTTCCATCTATAAAGAAAGAAGAAAAAACAAGATGGAGTGAGAGATTGTAACTGTATATGAACACGTGGCATGCATGCACGTATGCGTTTTCTACTAACCATCCACAAATCTCTGTAGGCTCTCCACCAGGGTTTTGATAGAGGTGGGCAGGTTCCAAGGGTCTTCCTGGATGTTCTTATGGATAACGTAACGACAGCGAACAGTCCAGTCTTCGGTTTGGCGAAACTCTGTTCATGTTAAACCAGAGAACTTGTAAGCCTGTGCGCCAGCTCTCTGACAGAACCGTAGTGACACCTTTCGACAGTGCTTACACACACAAACAAATCTGTACCTGGCTGGCTGTGGTCAGAATAAAAGTGCTTGGTCTCCTCGCAGGCCTTGGTCATGACGGGTCCTTTGAGCAGACTGTTGATTGAGTCAACCTGCGTGCAGGAATAAAAGCATGCACACACTCAGTTAATGAAGCCAGTTTTTCTTCTAGTTCACTAGAGGTTTTCCAGAATTAACAACAACAAGGCTTGTGTTAGCAGGCCCCCTGAGCTGCTGTTTACATGTGCAAAGAACTACTGCAGCCAAAGTAGCTGTGCCCCTATCACCCCCCAACTCCACCAGCAGGGAATCAAAGGACATCAAGAAGAGATGAAACGACGGACACATGTCTTCAACTTAGTCTGTGCATCAGTGAAAGCTTGTGCGTGTTCAAGGAGACAGAGTGGAGAACAGAGAAAGAAAGGAAGTCATGAGATGAGAGAGAAAGCCAGAATCCCGAACAGAGGACAGCAAGCCGCATGAGGTAACTCAGCCCAGATGCCGACTGATTACCATCACAGTGATCTGTTCCAAATGGTTAATGCTGACATGTGTGTTCCCTGTTTCTTCATCTTTAACTTCTACATCTAGTGGCTGAGTTTAAAGTCTGTTTAAAAACTAGGGTTAGAGTTAGGCCTGGGCTTAGGCAAAGCACTTTGGGGAAATACAGCAAAAAATTCCAAGTTAATCAGGAATTACTTACTTACTCCGAACTCAACGGTCGAACTAACCTGGTTGAAAAGGTGCTCGAGGCAGCCGTGCAGCTTGTCCTGTTTGTCAGAGGGAATCCTCATGTCGCACGGCAGCTCGTCCCCTAGTTGAGAGTAAAAGCAAATAGCTGATGAGAGGCAATAATCACACTTTCTACAACAAGTATTAATTTTTATTCGACCATCTGGGCTTATTAAAACACACTTCTCTCCATCTGTCACTGCAAAATCTGACCTGAGCATCATATTAGACCGAATGAAGGCTAATAAATTATTACAACGCAACATCTCAGCGTGAGCTGTTCATGACTTAACGCTGATAAAAAACAAAGCAATAAATAGCAGTGGACACATACTTGGCTCGCTGCACATTATTGTGGCTTTAAATGAAATGCAGCTTCTATAATATCCAGCCACAGTCACCTCCAAGCTATATCTAGAGGATTTCTGTGTCTTGGGAAAAAACAAGGTAGCACAGAGTAAATCATGAGACGGCTCACACAGATTTATTCTTACGGAAATATCCTTTATTTCTTGTTTTTAAGCATCCAGAAGTGTATGTTTGCATAAGCCTAGCTTATATTATTTACATCCAATTAACTTTGGAACAGAGATCCTTCTTTTTTCCTTTGAGCTGGCTTTTCATTCCAACATCGGATCTGATCTGATCAGTGTGTGGTGTAAAATCCAATGTGGAGGAGAGTCAAAACATTAAATACACCTTGCTTATTTACACATGCACAGATCAACTTAAAGCCGTTTATTACCTGATCCCATCTCATCACTCCCCAGGTAAGAGCTGTTACTTCGCACACTGGTGTAGGAAAGGACGGAGTCTCTGTTGCTGTTGCATTCACTGTAACAATGAGCACACACACACACACACACACACACACACACAAGTAGCACCCAGTTAAAAAGCATTAGGGAAAAAAGGGCTCATTCCGTTCTTAAACCACAGAGAGAATTTGGAAAGCTGCATCTAGTAATTATGCTGCCAAATAATCCTTGTGATTGTAAATGCCTTTTCTGATTTACAGTATATGAAACCAAAGGCAATTAAACGCTTCTCACAACAACAACAACTGCTGCTGCCTTACACAGAGCTGCATTCAGTAAAACTGTAGCTATATCAGATTCCCAAATAAATCGGATATAAATCGCGTGTGCATAAAATGGAGCTCTCCACTTTACAAAGACGCTTTTATGAACAACTTCTTTTCCTAGTTTTCACGTTTAGTTGGGACTGTATTCCTTTCTTCCTTTGCTGGTGTGCAGAGACAATTTCAGCCTTAGCGGGGCTGGTATTTATAGTCATACATCGATGTGATTCACCATGATTACCGGGAGCAAGTGGAAGATTTATGTGGCTCAAATTATACATGGCTTTAAGTGAGCACGCTTGCAATCCCCCTCAGAGAAGCTCAGAATGATTCACAAGCTGAATTACCATGACAAATGGCCTACGAGCGACTACAACCTACAAAACACCATCACTGGCTTTGTGTTGCTTTACTATTATCTGGGCTGGCAGGGTGACAAAGTGGGGGGAGTGGAGCCTGGATATCACCTGCTGGGTTATTCTGTGGTGTCCAATGTATGTAAATTTGTGCTGTTGGGATGGTGGGGGTGGCTACCGTAGAGGTGCTACAATGATAACTTGGCTTGAATGCTCCACTGGCTTCTCATAAATGTGTACAAAAACAATATCACATACTTACAGTAAAATGATATATGTTCCTCTCTTTATACTGTATTATTCCCTTTTTCTATCCGATTCGTTATAGGGAGCTGCATTTCCTCACTGAATTCAGAGGCATGCACACAAACTTGGCTTCTGCCTTTGTCTCACACACACAAACACACATACACGCAAACACACACACATGGATAGAGAAGGTGACATCCAATTTAGCTTCACACATCTCCTGCCAACAGTGTGAGTACGACTGTGATAATTAACCTGTCCGCAGTAATGGAGAGCAAACACACCTCTGCACACAGCTCTCATGGTCTCACTTACATTAAATTATATACAAGATGATATCTTTTTAATTGTTAATACAGGCGGGGTGATAGTGAACAACTCATTAGCAACTTCTGACATTCCTACTTAAACTGTAGCCATTTGTTATACGCTATTTATGTGCTATTCAATGCAATTTTTTAAAAAAAAGGTTTAAAATATGCTAATAATGTCAGCATATTCACTAAAACAGCTTGAATGATTATATTCTTCCATAATCAAATAGACACTTAATATATTTTTAGCACATTTTCCTAGAAAAGATACATATTATAGGTGATTTTTAGGCTTATTTACATATTAGGCAAGCAAGGACAAGAAAAAAATGGTGATACAATCTCTGAGCTTCCTGGAAAAAGTAGATTGGAGACATTTTAGATAGAAAAAATAAAATCTGGACTCAGACAGGGAAGGGATTCAGTGGTTTAGATGAGTATTTTGCTAGTGTGTGTCTGGGTTCACTTCTCCCCATTAATGAGAAGGTCTAGTGCAGATCATTACACTTTATCCTGCGATCAGACATCCACTACTGATGGATGACGCTCTCATCCACACAGCGCTCACTGTGGATTACCACATCTCAGTCTAAATGCTCACCTACAGCTCTCTACACCACCATCATCACATGTAAGCAACATGTAGCAGCACGAACAACACCACACACATGCACACACACACACTAGAGAAGCAGTGATTTATGGGAGACACAATATAGCAGAGTTTGGAACAAACACTATTTTCTTTGTGTATTTTTTCACCCCAGTCCCCTTTGCATTTTTTTTGTTGACCGTGTGTGTGTGTGTGTGTGCGTGTGTGCGTAAAAGTCATTCTCCCCTGTCCTTCCGCTAACATTGCATCTGTCACAGGCTGCGCTTGGCCACTGACCTCCAGCTGTTGAGTTCTACTGTGGTCTGTCACCACCTCAGGCTTTACTGCCTGATTCTCTCAGCTGGACAAAAACGTTAAAAAAAAGCACCACCCACACGTGAAACACATAAGCACTTTTCATCACATGCAAAATTTTACAAGTGGGATGATTCATCCACATTCACTAGGCAGCTTTGTACAGCTACCTTGACCAGAGTACTTTTTTCCTACTTGGCCTCAAAAAACCCTGAGTAAACAGTTCTGTGTGCAAGTGTGAGTGCATGAGCGTGCGTTTATACCACACACAGAAGAGCCGACATTTTGCTATACATTTTATTACGATGAGGTAGCTGCATTTCACACGACGTGGCCAGGCTTTAATGACAGAGCGGGTGAGGAGGCCGCGCCCCAAACATTTCGCTTTATTATACACCAGCCCACCGCACTGACAACCAATAACTATATCTTAGTGGGTGGTGGAGGGTGGGGCTCAGTGGCTCTCTGTTCAGTGAACACACACACTCCTCAAAAAAAAAATCATCTGAATGAACTTGCAACAAGCAAATGACATAACCAGATTCAACCAGAGTATTTTGAAGTCATTTTTAGCCCTGCATCTCAGTTAAAATGGCAACATCTGGAATGAATTATAGCCTCCAAAGGGGGGAAATGAGAAGCATTATAGGTTTGTGGAGTAAAGTGGGAGTCTCAGAGCGCTGTTTTTGTTTTTAAGGAGTTGTTTTTAACCTGTGATGCTGCTATAACAGATGAATGAATAAACAATGAAATGAAAATATTACTTTAAATAATTAAGGTCAAAGTGTTTCAAGTTATATATTGGAGTTATATATAAGCTACTTAGGTCTCAAATTGTAGAAAATATAATTTGAGAGGTAAATACCTTGAAGGCCCCCGGAAAACCATGAGGTAAATACCACTTTAAATGATATCATGCCGACTTGCAATAGAAATATACAGAAAAGGTGAAAGTATGCTCTAATATGCCAGTTTGAAATCAAGAGCAAGATAAAAGTTTTTAGAATATAGTCCAGTTGTGTTTTCCAATATGGAAGTAAATCCCATTTTCCCCAGCATCTTTGATAGACAGTGCAGTTTGCTCCCTAAGCATATCCAGCATATCCTGTTTCCATAGGCTAACAAGCCAGCAAGGCCTTCTTCTTCATGGTTTTCCGGGGGTCTTCAACCTAAGCCTGTTTATTTGAAGCTTTAGCTAATGTGTCTTATCAGCGCCTTGTTATTACCTTTTCAGGTGCTTTTTGAATAATGTGTGTTTAAGGCTTCCATGCCAGGTTACACTGTAACCTGTAGCTGCATATTCAGTAAGCACTTACCTGTAGGAGTCCCTGTAGCTCATTGTGTCGTGGCCGGAGTCCTCCTGGTCCTCCTCGTTCACTTTGAAGCAGACTCGTTTAGTGCCGCCCTGCTCCACTTTGTCCTGGTCACATCCATCCTCACAGGGGACCAGGGCGGGCGGCTGATTTTCCTCATCGATTGGAGGCTCTCCGCCCTCTCCTTGGAGCTGTGTAGGCTCGGTGATGGATGACAACAGCCTAGAGAAAAAAATATAAACAAATATATCTGAAAACAACAAAATATAGATATTGCCCTTTACCTTGGAGACATTATCTACATATCTTTAGCATATGATACAGAGCATATATCATAATTTATATAACATATATGCCATAATTTTGTGTTATGTTTTTAGCATATTCAAAGCTTTTATAGAACTTGATCATTTATATTCAAATTAAAGTCTTCATGTCAAGACACTGTTATGCTTACATTTCTAATACAATACACAATGCATGGGCCCCATAACTAAAACATACACATGTATTCATTCAAATTGTCACACCCCTTCCTCAGCACAGACACACAATATGTGTCTCTTTCTCTTGATGTTATCCTGGCCTCACTCCCTGTTCCTGTACTGGGCCTGGCCCATAAATATTTTGGGCCTGAAGAATGTTCCTTTTGTAAATCCTCAGCTTTAAACAAGGCAGAGGGAGGACAGACAAAGACAGGCTGCTGTGGGGATAACAGCGTTTCACGCAGAGATCTCTGAATGTCAGCGAGAAGGTTACGAAAATAGCCGACTCAAAAACAGTAGTGGAATGGAAATATCTGATAACAGCAGAAGGTCGGTAATGCTGGGACTAATTTCTGAATGGATGTGAGTAAAAGTTTTCTTTTTTCTAATATGTGGCACACGTGATTGAAGAAAACATCTGCAGAATAGGCATAACCTTCAAAAGATAAGAAAACATTTATGTGAAAATAAGGTTCAGTGCTGTTAAATTAAACGTGATGAATACGAGCTGTAATACTTACACATCTATTTGAGCAACATACTGCTTCATTTCCCTCACAGCAACGTCCAAACGACTGTACAAGTAAATGTAGGCGTCCTGTGTCTCGGTGTCTTCCTGTTTGAGCAGGAAACTCAAACCGCCTTCTCCGTGGCGACTATCATTCAAGCCCTCCCCTCCATCGACATTCACTTCCCCGCTGCCATCCGCTTCATCCCCATCCAAACCAGAGCAGCTCCAGGACGGAGCTCCCATGCTGGTCATGCAATGTTGAGTGTGGGACATGGGGTTCAGTTGTGCTAAAGGAGAGGAGAGATGTTACGGGTGATTGAATGAAAAGGACTTCACGCTCTGACAATTACATCTGTGCCAGATGTTCAAAAGCTATGAAGCAATACTCTTATCTGTTCTTAATTTGGTGTTGACGAAAAACAAAGTCTTAAAAAGACCATCGTTCAGCTAATATACACAGTAAAAGGAAGTCTGTTTATCCGGGTTGAATGCCAAGCTAAGCTGTAATAACCTGACATATCCAAAAACTGAAAACAGATTTAATACTCGTGGTGATCTAAGACAGTTCAAACTCTAACGACAGCTTTCAAAAAAGAGCCACAGCAACATCTCATCAGTACAAGTGCTTGGCAGATGTCTGACCGGCAGCTGGTGTTCAGAGGAAAGATGGGGCCGAGCATCTTGGAACAATGCTGACTGTCTGCTGTCTAGACAGCTGTACTGCCTTTTCATCTTTGCTGAGAGTAGAAGTTCACATGTTAACCTCTAAAATTCCTATTGAAAACCAAATTTTAAAAGTATTTCCAAACTTTATTCTCTCCTTGAACATCTTCTACTTTCCATTTCAACTAAATCACTCACTTTTTTCCTCTGCTCTGTGACCTCTAACGCACCACAGAGTGAACACATTCCTGCTCTGCACTGAGGTCTTTTCCTATATCATTCACTCACTTCTCATGTCAGTAACTTGAATATAATGGCCGAGGGCTAATGGAGTCTTAATAGCAACCTACTCATCTAATTTTACCATGAGAATCCTTGTTGGGCCTTTTTGGTTACACTGGGAGGCTGGGGTTGGTCCAGTCACAGCATCAAATGCATCAAAGCATCAAAATGATCACTGAGCTAGTGGTAAGCTATATTACCATGAGAGGGATAAATCCCTGCAACTCTTACTTTACGCAGTGAAAATGTGACACTGTTGAGATTGTTCTAATCTTCTTGGTTAGAGGACTGTGCGCAGCTCCTACCTTGGTCGGGGTCCAGGCCAAAGATGGAGTTTTTACGACCAAAACGGATGCTGAAAGTCCTGCCGGCAGAGGTAGTGCTTTTGGGGTAGGAGACCTGCATCAAGTTGATGTGGCAGTTGGTGGGAACAAAGTCCATGCAGCCCAGTGGGTGAGGGCGAACCCCAGCCTGCCTGACAGAGGGCCACACCTTGTTCCTCAGTTCCAGAGCAAACTGTGTGAAAAAGAGAAACAAAATGGGAGAAGCCATGAAGAAGAAGGTAATGAGTTTAGTGAATTAAAAAATGATATGACTACAACTGTTGCATCTTCATGATATCGTAAAGCTTCTGATAAGGGTTCTGGTATGTGAGCGACTGAGTTAATTAAAGTTTGCATTTAATTATTGTAGATATTAGCTTTCTTATCAGAATGAAGCTCCTCGATGTTTCTTAGATGCGATGCTATTTTTAATAATTCAATGGGTTTGGATTTTATATGATTTCTTTTACAGTCTGTGTAATATGTCAGGAAAAAATAAGACAAATATCAAAATGTGTTTACCAGGTAGTGGCATGTGGTCTACACGACAAACACAACTGTCTTGAAAAAGCATTTTGTGAGACTCTTAACACACTTTCACCAAGCTGCTCAAAACGCATTTAATGCAATAGGAGTAGTGTAAAAAAAAAAAATTGCCATGTCTTTTTTGGGGGGAGCAAAAATGTGAATTTATTGCTATAGAAAAGGATGTTCCACTGAACCGTTTAGTCACATGTCACAAAATAAAGTGTGTTTAGTAAACTAATATGACTGAATACCGGAACATTCCTGTGTTCACATCTATGCTCAAGGGAAAACACAAGAATGTCTCAATACCTGCTGATAGCTGCTGATACGCCTCCTGATATTCTCCAGCTTGGTGTCGCAGATTTGTCTGAACTCGTACTGAGGCATGGTAACGACTCGGTCGTTCTGGTAGATGAGCTGGCTGCAGTTATGAACGAAGCGGCTGTCATCGCCAGAAAACGCCTCCAGGATCTGTAGAGACAAGAACAATTGCTGACGATGGATCACCTTGACAATAACAGTTTAGGAACCTGATTTAGTCCATTTCAATCACTGGCAAATTAGCATTTCTAGCCGTAGCAGCGAAATAAGGCAGCTGAGTTTTACCCCAGCTAAACTTTCTGCTTTCCAGTTCCAGTAAGTGAAACCAGAAGCAAAAACAAAATATTAAGCTGACTTTACTGTTTGAAACTTAAGCAATATTTAGCATGACTATCCACCAGTCTAACGATAAATGCATATGTAGGCTTTAGCTGAACAAACTTCTCATCTTGACAAAACTCACTTTCGCAGTGAGGCTGAAGCAGCCTTTGGGTTCCACTGTCTTCTCCAGGACGTGGCTCTTGATGCCAGCAGTGCTCACATATTCATACACCACGCCATGCTCCAAGTGGACGTTATCAACTGTCAGACTGACCAGAGGCAGATCACACAGGGAGAGTCTGCCCAGCTTGCAGTCTGTGGATCACAGATTTCAATTAAATACTTGACATACATTCAAAGTAAATAACCAACTAAAATACAAAAACCGAAAAAATCAAATGATATGTGCATGTTTAAAAAAAAACTCAAATCACTTCAAAATCATGAAAAAACAAAAATGTAGTGCGTATAAAAACCTCTGAGGAAAAAACACAATATCATTTTAAGTCATTTTAGTAATGACACATGTAAAGGTACACAGTGTGCTGCACATCTGTCAAGTGTGCTTACCCTGCCAGCACTGTGGGAAAATTGGCCACTAAGTGTACACTGAATATTACTTAATGGCGTCCTATGACTGTAGCGTGCGTAAGTGTCATTTTCAAACTGCGAATTTTCTATATCCAGAGCAAATTACCTACTGCTGAAGCCACTTTTAGCGGCATGATGAATGTCAGAAGCCAAATGAAAAAAACAAAAAACAAAAAAGCATTGTAGACGGAACATAATGTTTTGATGTAATGTTTTTGGCAGGGTCACATGTTTTTAGCATGAAGCCTGCAATCAATCTGGATTCACACACAAGGCAAAAAGCTGCCAAAGCAGCACTAATTTCGCTCAGATACATTTTGCTGACTGAAATGAAACTAGCTGACATGAGCGGAAAAACCGCAAAGGAATTGGGGATTGAAAGCTTCATACAGAAATCAAAGACATACTGCGACACTGATAAAACTTTAAATCCAAGCAAAACAAAAGACTGCAAACAATTTCACAGCAACACATTTCACCTGTTCCATTGGTGCTTTTGTCCTCTTCGTGGTCAGAGCCATTCTCCACTGGGTAAGGCTTGAAAGGGCTGTCCTCCTCCTCATCTGCACCCCTCTCTCTTTGTAGCTCTTCCACATCCTCGAATGCTCGATACACCCAGTGACACTGTGGGAAGAAGATTAAAGCTCAAAAAAATCAGTCGCCGGGGCGCCTGCTGTCTGGGCCCCCTCTCTCTCACCAGTTCATCTAGACAGACCCATCCAATATTAGTTTTACCAGCCGTCAGCATGGCTGCAGTGTTTGGTAGACTATTTGTTGGAATTTTAATGTGGATGAGAACATGATGAAAAACAGAAACATCAACATCAAGCTGTGTAAATATGAGAGGGCTTTAGACACGTATTTTAGAGGGAAGAAGCTAAAGTATGGATAGAGAAGCTTTTACCCTGACAATGCAATAAAGACTGATTCCACCTAAATGAACAATGCAATGCACTCAACCACCGACAACAAACTGGTTAAATGATCAGCTAAATAAAATAAGACAAAACAAAACATCGTATGGAGGACACCTTGCTCTGCTCTGTCTGCAGCCTTTTGAAATACTGCCTGGAGACATGAGTAGCTTCTGCAGGAATGTCAAAACAACCAAAGAGGAGTTTGTCGTTTTGACATTGGCCATCTAGTATTCAGTATAAACACTTGTTATTTAGTCATGGCTCAGTTTGAAAAAAAAACAACAACCCCAAAACAATTCACTAATGTTACTTTAATAAAGAATTTAACTCATGCAGTTTTGGCAGTGGGGCTGAATGAACACTGTGGATACTGTTTCACTCCAGGCAGGAGTGTATTTTGAGTTATATAACCTGTAGCGACATAGTGACAGCTTGTAATTCACTTTGGATCTCACTAAGAAACCTACCATTCCAGCCAAAAATGCAGATGAAATGAGCAAACAGTCAACTAATGCAAATGCTGTTTTTCTGAACCATCTCAGGAATGTCTGGCTGACCTCTATTCTTTGGGCTGTTAGCTTGTCAAATGTGGTTTTTATTGAGCTTTCCCCCATTAGTAAATGATCTGACATATTAACTTCCAAAACTACCACTGACACTATTCATGCTGTCTTGTGGCATTACTTGGTTTACTGTCTGCTAAATAAAGCGCTCAGGGATTTCCCTTACAGTTAGAGCCATAACAACACACAAGGACTGTAAAACCTCACAGAACACCATGCACCGTACTGAGCAGGATGATGTGGTTTGTTGGGATTTAACTTTCAATTATAATATGGGCTAAATAGAAGAGACTTAACGCTAGAAAACCTGCTCTAATGTTACAGAATAGTTTGTTTTTTGTTGGCCTATGTTAGCTCACCGCTTGGAGAGGTTCCTGGTGAGTGCGCTGGGCTGTGAAATGCTCCAGGACCTCTTGGTAGTCGCTGTGATTGACACTGTTGCCATTGACTTTCAGGACGACCTGGCCCGGCTGAAGACCAGACGCTGCTGCCTCCCAGCCTGTAATATTTCCACACAGGATCATGAGTTCGCACAAAGGCAAAAACCATTTACAACACCACACATAAACTGGGAAACATCTTCTTCAGGATGACTGAATTAAGCATAACATAGTGAACTCATTAAAAAAAAGTAACTTTTGGATTCAATTCCCATAGTTCTCAACAAAACATTTCCTCTATTGTTTCTACAATACAGGAAAATGAGAAATCACTCTGTGGAGTGCTATAACATGCTGTCTCAAGCTACTAATGGCTTTACAGCCTGGAAGTCCAATCAACACCTCGATTAACCTTCCTGCCCAATCTAAAAATACCAGCAATGGCATCATTTCCACCCAGGGTGCCAGCAGTAACCACATTAAGGAGACTACTTGACCCATGAATGAAAATCTCCCAGAGAAAGTCATTTAAAAACAATGGGGTAAAAAATACTAGCCACTGAATTCAAATGAAACATACGTCATACTGAGTCCTAAGTAATTGAGGATGTTAGGAAAGTGAGAAAAGGAACATGTAGGGAAGAAGGAGGTGGGTTTAAGAGGGAGAGAAAGTGGAGGAAAGACAATAAAACCAAGGGACCAAATTTCTTGGCTGGTCTTTTTTTATTAGGGTGCATGTGTGTATCCTCGCCTTACTGCTGCTAGGTTACAAATTGGGATTCATCCCTCATTTAACTTCTAAACACACTGCTGATTTTTCTATTTAGAGACCGACAAACAGGCTGTATAGTAAGGAGGTCTTAAAGAAAAGTAGGAGAAACGAAAAGGGGAAACAGAAGTAGCTGTCTTTTCAGTTACCCATTACAGTTTTAGCTGTGATCACAGAACATTGTGTGTGTTTGAAAAGTAGTTTGCTCTATTAAGGGTTTGAACCCTGACCGTGGGCTGTCTGGCTGACAGGTGGCCATAAAAACCTAATAGAGGCTCACTAAGAGCAGAATGTAACAGGTGGTTAGAGGCTAGGGTTACCTCATCTTTCCTTTGAATTCCCTCGGAATTATTTGTCTTTCTGACACCGTAAACACTTTTAATGCATTTACTGGCACTGGTGCAGAAATAACAAGGTCAACATCTTACAAATCTGTTCACGGATCTCCACTGTTGGCTCATAAGCAAAATATGGGTCACTTATAACTACATTCAAGAAATAATAATTTAACTACACTTCCCCGGGAGCTGTAAAGTGCTCAACTGATTATTTTTCCATTACACGTACAAAGCCATGGTCTTATTTTACCTTTAAATACAAAACTGCACACTATTTCTGCCATTTCGCCATGTGACAGAAACCAGATATTAACGATACAGCAACGCTGTTATAAATTACATTTTGTAGCCTACTTATTAAACTCTGGTACCGTGCTTTCGTCCTACGTGTTATTCTCTGAGTGTTCATGAGAGAAGGAGTAATAATGAAATTCTTCTGCTATCTCTGAAAAAAATGCATATTTCTGCTGATTGTTGTGGCTACAGAAGTCAGTTACCTTTCCTTACAGCGTGGACATGAGGAGGAACAGAGCCACTCAGTCTGAAGGAGAGACTGTCTGGGTTGTCAGGGATTTTTACGATCCTGGAAAAAAAGAAAAAGAAAATACCAATCAGACCAGTGCGGTCTATATGAGTGGACATTGTGTATTTCAGCACATATGCATGAGCCCTCACTCCTTGGCCTTGGTGCCAACCAGCAGCCGCAGGGAGCGTCGTATGCAGAAGGACTGGCTAATCATGGTTTCAACCTCCGAGAAAGGCCTGAGGAAAAGCAGGTCCTCGTTGATGGTGTAGATCTTCCTGCCCACCTGCAGGCCAGCCATCTGCACGGACAGACGGACAGACAGGAGACAGAATGTGGTTATTTATAGGTGGCAGCTTGCTTCAGCCTGAACCCCCTCCCAAAGGCAACATCCGCACAGTAAGAGTTTCAGGTCGGGGGACTGCAATTCAATTTAAAATTACGAGCAAGTACCGGAGTGAGACAGAGACTGTGTACAATTCCCCTGTCTAACGTGAATTACTCACAATCAAGTGCTGGTATATGATAATGTGCCTCCAAGGAGCAAAGAAGAAAACAAACAAACAAGCGATAAGACGAAAAGCATTGTTTGCTGCTCCAAATTCCCACAGCCTGTTCTGTCTTGTCGTGTATTTTCCAGCATTTGACTGAAGTTGTATGCAGTGAGTGCGTATAAAGATTGGCCACTGGATATGATAAAAATGCATGATTGCTAGACCTGAGTGTCATGCCTGCTTTGTGTTAGATTTGCACGCACTTCCAGACTGAAGGGCGTCACTTTATAATTTTTTTCCTAATGTTGCCAGTTGCTCTGCCTGCGACCTCTGATGCTTTGTCGGATCTTGCCAGATTCCTTTAGCTAATATACAATCTCTTCAGTCAAGGCGCGTTGCAGCTGCACAAACCAGTATACCTGCTCCCAAAGAAACAAACATTTTCAAGCTTTTCAGTCGGATTTCAGCTTCTGATATCTCTTTACAAATGACAGACACACAGCAAATCAGCCTGCAGCATGCATTTAAATGCAGTCATCTTCAGTCACGTTGTGAGAAGAATACAGCCTCTGTGCACTCACTGTGTGAGTCCAGTGTCCTGGGCAAAGATCCGGTGGGATGGCCTTGGTTAAGCCAGGCCTCGACTCTGTTTGAAGGCCCAGCGTGGATGTAGGAACGACTGGGAGGAGCCAGAGCTATTTGAATGCAGAGGGGTGCATGTATATGTGTGTGTGATTACACAGCATGGGTGCCAGTCTGCACGTGACTTTCTATAATAGTATCATATAGTGAAAGAGCTCAGTGTGTGAGTGTGTGCCTCTCAGCCCTTTTCAGAGCCCCATGGGAATCAGCTGAGCTTCATTCACTGCGCTGGCACACGGGCTGTGTCACAACTAGCAATCCTCGCCCCACTGTGGGGGGTGGAGGGCACGGGGGAATGAATAATAGAGTGAGAGGGGGTTCGAAATTAAGGAAAAAAGGAGTAATAAGGAACAGAGAAGCAAAGGTTTAGTGTGGTAGTTGGGCAGTGCATAAAAATGAAGATTATCGAGAGCTGCAGAGCAGCACAGGGGCACGGGAGAAATGAGGATACAAATGTGGAAATAGTGGGGAGCATGACAGTTATAGTCAGGCTGTGGAGGAAAAACAACCAGGGCACCATCATGTGTGTTCATGACAACATTGCAACGATTAACAGTATACAGGCTGGGCTGTGAGACGGACAGGCCAGAAGTAAAGTATGTCACCTGTCTAAGGCGAGTAAGAGGACATAAAAAGAGGATGAATGATCAATAAGACAGGAAAACATTGGCTCGTCCATCTTGTATTATAGCCATTGAGCTGTCACTGTAATTCCCCTCCCCATCATCAGTGAAGGCTGACACAATGGCACGGACGGGACAAATACCAATATGGAAGCTGCTCCCTCCTAAACATAAAAATATATCTGCAAATGGCTCTGCAGCCAATCAGAGCAGAGTTCTCAAAAAAGGGAGAGAGACAGAGTGACAGCAGCCGTCCAGAGAGTAGACAGCCATTACCTAGTGGAACTGACACCCCGAGGCTGGAAGAAGTGTGTGTGTGTGTGTGTGTGTGTTTACCTCAGCGTGTGAGCCCCTGGTGACAGATTTCACAACGATGGCCTTGTTCTTCTCCTCAATCTCAAAGCCGTAGCCTTCCTCCTCGGGGTGAATCTAGCACAGAGAAAATCGACTAATTACTTCCACATTTTCACCGCTGACTGTCAGGCTTAAAATGTCTTGAACTGATTTAGTATCACAAGTAAGCAAACAGGAAAATAATTTTAGATGCACACATATTCATCATCTTTCTGTCTCCCTTGGTTCTGCTGCTGTAATTCTGTGCAACTGTAGGCTCTGGCTATAAAACGGCAACTTGTCTTCATGGCAGTGATCTGGTTTGTCTGAGAAATCACTGAAGCTTTAAAGAAAAAAAAAAAGGAGATTTACGGCACTTTTTCTGGGTGGTCTCACATGCAAACTATTCACACATAATCACAGTTTCATTAGCCATTTGTGACTTTCATTCCGTCTCAGGTGCCTTTGCCTGATGTTGCTCTCTGTTCTCCATATTGTATTCCCACTTGGGGTTGAGGCTTAAAGTTAAACGCTGTCGTCGCCAAACACATTAGCGGCGTCCATTAGTTAAGCTGCTGGGGCCATCTTCCTGCTGCACAGTCCTGATAAGATGGGGATCTCTGCTGTTATATCAGAGGAGATGACCGTGGAAAATAAAGAGTTCCTGCACTTCACTTCAATAATAGGCATTGGGGGGGATTAGTTCCGCTAATCAAGGAAAAGGGCCTTTTCCACTTCTTGTGGAAAGCCAGATGGCGTGCCTACTTCTCACTATGATATGAAAAGGGATGCTGATGATGCTTCTAGGTTTCCCTGAAGATAATGGACTCAAATAAACAGTTGACTTTCTGTGTGAGTTTGTGGAAACCCCCGAACACTTGACCCAGTGTTGTGCAGACTGACTTTTACTGTATGTGTAAAAAAATATTATATGCTTTTATTGTAGGATAATGATATTAACAGGAGTCACGCCACAGATGTGATTGGAAGTGAAAACCTAAGTGACCCAATATCTGGGCAGTTAGTGCACATACCATATTCCCCAAAGCAGCCCCTCCTCTTTCTACAAAGAATATTTAATAGTGTCAAACTGGACGCTCAGTTCTGGAGTGATTATGGACATGTTTGCTGCAAATTACACCTTATAAGAGTTAAAACTAAGTTACTGTTTATTTGAATCTTACCTTTTTCTGCTGCTAAAAAAAGAAATGGCTACACAATGTTGACTGACGCATCTTAAAAGGTCTTTAAAGCAGATCAAGCACTAAAGAAGGAAAAGGTCTTGTCCTGCTTTTAACTGCACTACAGTCATCAATCATCAGCTCACATTTTCAAATGTATTTCAAGAATATTCATCGGCTGCCGTTCTCACAGTTATCTTTTGTATCAGCAGCAGCGCAACAGAGATTCATCCCGGCCGATACAGCTGATTACATTACAATTATATAACACTCAGATGCATAGTGATCAGAGCGATTTCAAATGTGCTTGCTGTCATCAAAGCTACTCGGGCTGTGTATAGTGGTGTTAATAAAAGTTAGATGTGGAGATCAGAAGAAGGCACACAGGTATATATGTATGCAGGGTTCTACAGTCAAAATGCATGTTTATGCCCGACAGCGTAACAGGATAACTTGAAAAACCTTGTTTTTGTTATTTTTGCATCAGTCTACAGTACAGTGGCTCATTGTTTCCCATCATGCTTTTGTTTTGTCTTTGGGGTGGTTAATGCTGTGCAAGGTAATCAAGACATCTTTGTGCCATGTTTATAGCATCGGAATGATGCTATAAATTAATTTTAATTATTAGCACATTTTTCTCGTGGGAAAATGATGATGCTAGAAGTGGTTTTTTTCCCAGATTCTGGCAATATCTGCGTATCCATGTATAGATGTGGGAGAATGTGAAAGTGTGTATATGAGTGTTGCTCACCACAAGGGATTTGACTAAGATGTTTTCAATGAGTTTGAAGTCATTTCGCTGGAGCTGCTTGCTCTTGGTGCCGGTCCCCTCGGTTTCCTCGTCCGCGTAGAAACGGAAGAACTGGGACTCGTCTTTAAACTCGCTCTTCTCCAAAACTGAAGTAAATGTTTTTTTAAAAACACAAGAATGTGGTAAATGTGTGCAGAATGCAGCCACAGGAGATAACAAAGAGAAATAGCAGAATGTCACAGTATCGGTCTTGCAAGATCAGTGAAAAGTAAAAGAGCAGAAAGATTAAAAAAAGGCTTTTTTTAAATAAAGCTTTGACCCAACTTCCAAAAAAAAAAAATCTAGAAAGATACATGTGTTTATAGAAGCTTTCATCTTTGGGAGTCTTCTACACAAACAAGCTAACAGTTAATTAGCTCATTAGCTGATGATTTTAGTGAGAGCATCTGGAGCAAGACCACATCTGGACTGCAGCCAACACAAGTCTTCCAAACCAAGGTTGGGAAGACTCTCAGGAGGACACAAGAAATTGTGTGTGTGTGTGTGTGTGTGTGTGTGTGCGTGCGTGCGTGTGTGTGTGTGTGTGTGTCTGTAAATCCCACCGATGTACTGAGGTTCACTTCAACACATGGGGCACTGCAAACAGGTGAGAACCATATTATGGTCGCTTTGTCCAATCACAGTAATTGTGAAGAAAATACCCAAAACTTTTCTTTTTCAGTGTTTTGAAAGATCTCCCTTTATTTTTATTTTGTTACAGGCCTGAGGCAACAGAATTAAAGGGAGAGGCTAACTTATTCTGTCTCAATAATTATGCAGTACTAACAGCAGTTAAGTCATTAAGCTGAAGCCCAAGTGCACATCAGTAAGCACGGCTACAATTACAGGACACACACTATTGTACCGTACAGTATGTCTTTTAACTGCATTGCCTTGCCGCAGCTTTTTGAAGTTTGCACTAAAAAGTCACGATGCGTTCTGTCACGTCTGTTTCCAGAGAAACAGACCAAAGAAAAAGTCCATCTGGTTTGCGTCTTAGGAGGATTTGGAATTTGTGACATGAGGCACAAACATTTCCCTGACACAAAAAATGCATCCGAGGATGTTACCTAATCTGCCGTGTCTGTGCAGATGCATGACTCTCTGAGGCCACTGTAAAATGAGGCTTGTACGGGCAACACCGAGGGCCAAAGGTACCCAGCTGCTCAGAGATTTGATGAGCAACAAAAGTGTTCACAAACTCATTACACACACACACAGAGGTCACACCTACTCACACTGGCCTTGCACCAACTAAAATGAAGCACAAATGTGAGTTATTTCCTCTGACTCACATAGGCTGTGGCCATATAAGACTTTTACTCCTATTCAGCTGGTGGGGGAGTGCCGCTACGGAAACTGTCACACATAATGCATGCACAGTTACTCACACACTGCTAAATCATCATTTAAACACCCTGAACTGACAACATTATCTAACAATCAACATCAATTTTTTAAGGATCTTTGGAACAGAGTTTTTAAAAACTGATTTTTGTGAATCTACAATGCACTGATGCAGGAATTTGAGAAAACATGCCATGATACATGATAAAGCACTTTCAGCACAGTATTCTTTTGCTTTATCTGGGTACAGCCGCACCTTTAAAACCAAAGTGTTGATATAAAGTGCAAAATGGATTTCCACAAGACAATTTGCTCTAGAGGCGATAAAGATAAATGATCAAACAATAATTTTTATGGCTTCAGTATTGATTTATGGATCTGTACTTGCTGCAGATTGAGTTGTGGTGGGAGGGAAACGTGTGGTCATGTAAATTATTATCGGCCTCTGTAAGTTACAATACTTGCAGGTGTCCATGACGGTGAGCTTAATTATATTAACTTTGCTACCCATTATCATCCCACGGATGAAGTGTTTTACAACCTTGTAACCGTCAAACAGAGACACGAATGAAGAAGGTGAGGATAGTTTAAAAAATGGAGAGAGACAAAAAGAAGAGGAGTTCAAAAGGAACCGGGATCAAGAGCAGCAGATGTGCTGACTAAGAACTAAAGAGAGTGACTTGTGAAGCGCGGCGGGCAGACAGGCTGAGAAGAGAGAGTTCCTCACCCCGAAGAAGGGCAGAGTAAAAGGAGAACAGGTGACAACTTCAAACAGATGGTAGTGAAAGCTGGTGCAAGCTAAGCAAGCAAAAAAACAAAAGTCACTCTATAGTCACTTTTTACAGATGGCAGATGCAGGACTGAAAAAAATAATCCTGTATATATTTATGCACATTATAATGTAGATATACTGCACATGAGACTCCAGAGATGTTGTTAAATTGTCTTAAAGAGACTTTGATAAGGATTCAAAACTTTAACATTTAAATTAATCTGCAGGTCTCCCCGATTAGAGTGCGTCCAAGTATTATAATCTTGCATACTTCTCTATATCCTTCAGGAAACCAGGAAGTGCTGTTAACTTGTCACTTCTTCAGCCTTTCCACACTACTTCTTTTAAGTGCTTCCCACTTTACCCAAAATACATGTGTCCGCTGACGACAGATTCAATTTTATGCATTAAACAGCGTTCACGGTTCAGTGGAGTGACCCAGACAGCCATGTAGCAAAGCCAAACAACTCTGGTTAGGCTACACTCCTAAAACTGTTTATGTTCAACATGCTGGGCTGGGACCAAAGCAGCTCCAACTACAATGTGGTGAGTGAGGTTTTAAAAATTTAGACTGGGTATACAAGTTTAGGATGCCCCCTTTTTTAAGCCTATGATGGCATGCAAGAGAGAGTGGCCAATACAACATTTTTGTGGGGTTGAGAGAAGGGGAAAGATGATGTAATCGAAAAGCACAGAAAGACCGGGGAGAGAATAAGAACTGAAGAGAAAGTGCCACAAACACAACACTATTCAAATTTAAGCCAAAGCTGTGGGGAATCGAAACAATATGAATGATTAGAATCTGTCAAAAGTGCTTGAGAGTGAGTTTAACTGACCATGGTGCATGAAGCCGCTGTTACAGAGCCCCACTCCCAGCGTCACGGCATCCTCTCGGTTCGAGCAGTCTCCCTGGGAAACCAAGTCAATGACGCACACAGGGTCATTCACAATGCCTGTTTACACCTGCTCATATGCAGCATGCTGCTTCAATTTGTGACATTAAAAACTGTACAATTTAATCAGCACAGGTTAATATCTATGTGTCTAAGAACAAGTGAGAGGGAGAGATTAGGACACTACTGGTTTACTTGTCCCTCAGTTTCAGTAAAGACAGTAGAAAATGTTAAAACTGCATTCAAACCGTACCTATAATAAAAGGCAACTTTTTCAAAATTATAATGATAACTCTAAATTTCTGAATTCTAATGTTTCATTAAAAAGTGCTTTTAGCTAGAAAACACATGCTACATCATCCTGAAGGTCTGGACTGAGACAAGGGTGCACATTTACATTTTGGAGGAAACTCAGGATGGTAGCATTGACAGTACATGTTTATGTGACAGTCACAAAAGTCTAAAAAGTGAAAATCCACCTTTTACCCAAATGCAACCCTAAAATTAATACATTTTTGAGCCACTAGTTTCATTTCACTGTTCAATTTCAATGCATTGTGGTTGTTTTACACAACAACCACAATGCACTGCAGCAATTCATTCATTTACAGTAATGAGAGACATCATTACTGAATGCACCCTTGGTGGCTTCTGTGGATTCACGTGAGTGTGCATCGGTGTAATATTTTCTTATTTTACCTGTGAGAGTAGCCAGTCCACCAGTTTGCTAGCAGGCACTACTGATTTAAAGGTTTTCAGATGGTGGTCTCTGTCCCTATAAGGAGCAACAAAAGATTGAATTAGATCAGCTTTATTGTTCAGTGCAAACTTTAATAAAAAAACAAAAAGAAACAGAGTTACAAGTGTAGCAAAACCTCTTTGTGGTTAGCTGCTTTAACACCTAGCTGTGCATGCTATCTCATTGGTGTTTGGTGTTACTATTCAGATGCATCGCTTAGCTTATGCTGAACTCAGCTAGTGGTCAGTTATGCTGAAGTCATCTGCATGAGATTCGGTCATTAACTTGGGAATTCATCTTTTGTTCTTCCTTTTTTTGACGTCAAGCTGATCAGTCCCTGGTTTCACAGTACAGACCGTGAGATAAGCACCGTGCACTTGCTGTCCCTTTAACTTCTCACTCTGTAAGCTTACGATTTGAGAACAACCACAGCTCGCTCAGCCACAATGCACCAGGCTGCTCGACAAGTAAAACGTAAAACAGGAAATGCTACAGAGGATGTGTTTTTCGACGTGCAATTTCTCGGTTGTGCGAGTTGTATCACAGAAATAGACTGTGATACATATGCCACTAACAGCCATACTCAGTATACTATATTCAGAATAAACAAGCGCCGTATATATTAAATGATGATGTGGGCACAAATGACACTGCTGACAACGCAGTGAAACAACCGTGAAAGTGGATAACTTCCCAGTATCGTTTTATGATCAGCGACTTTCTGTTTTAACAACATAATATACCCATGACATCATCGATGTTAATTCTATTAGTTTAATGTGCATTTTATCATGTAGTTACTTTTTTCCAAGGCATTCTATCATTAGGAAATCATTGGAGGCTCTGTCACCAGCCAAAGTTTAATAAAACAGTGGCACGGTTTTATGATTATTTATTATTCATAAATGCAACACATCCATCACTCAGACATTTTAATTAATGGTGTCTGCTTACAATTAAAAACAAACAAATAAATAAATAAATAAATAAAAAGCAAGGCCATCTTACATAATAAGTGCCTGGCAGGCAGAAGGATTGCCTTTGTATGTTAATAGGATTTGTCCCCAGACCAAAGGCTCTTTGTTTGCACCAATGGCAACTCCGGCCACTTCAATCAGCGGGTGAGTGATGGAGGGAAAGATAGAGAGATGAGCAGGGAATAGTATGAAAGGAGGGACAGGAGCAGAGAGAGAATGTGTGTACAGTGTGTGTCCTTGAGGGCTTATCACACAGGAACATTGTGAGTTTCCCATGGTTCCTGTTTCTGTTTAAATTTAGATTTTTGTAAAGTGAGATAACTCTATGCCACCTTATGGGATTATTTTAGGATTAGTATGTAATTAGTAGGTAAACCATAATTTAAACGACCCTAGTTTAGCTACATATGTACATTAACATATAGTGAGGCTAACAAAGTGTGTGTTTATGTGTATGTATATACTACACACTGTAGTAATTAGTTACTGTGTGAGCATTTGTGTATGAAATAGAGAGTTCAACGCTCAATACTGTAAAGATAAAGAGACAAATGCTCACAGTAAGTGGCTCTCCTTAATCCTCTAAGAGCATGCTTATATAAGCCTCCAGCCATGAAAAACTGAATCCTGAAAGCATAAACCTACAGCAGCTCACGGCTGGCTTGGACTCCAGTTTGGAAGGGAAAAGGGTTTGAGGGTTGTCATTCCTGGCAGGGATACCATTTGTTCAGTCATCACAGAAAGGGTGACTCGGGGCGAATGTGAACCCTTCATGAATATGCATGTTTGCACCTGGAGAGCAGGGATGTTAAGAGCGGAGAATAAAGAATGAAGAAGGAGAAAGAAAAGAGGGAGAAGGGCAGGTACTTACTTGATGATAGGTGTGTGGAGGCTGTGAAGCCGGCAGTAAAGCCTGACGCCCTGTAGCGATAGAAAAATGGAGCTGCTGACTCATAGATCATACACGCCTTGGGTAAACAGGTATGAACATGGCTTCAGAACAACTGAAAAGAGCTACCCTAAGGCTATGAATTAAGGACAAAAATTTTTTTGTTTTTTTATATCAAACCCTGACAACAGTCAGGTCTGAGAACAAATGGAGACCAAAAAAAGGTTCATCGTTTTTGTCAAGTTGAGCTTCTGCCTCACTCGTCTATGAGAGATGTGAGATTGTATCTGGAGCGTATCTAAAACTGTAAAATGTCCAAATTATATTGTATAAAGTTTGTCAAAGGTGGACAGTTTTGGAGGAACAATATATTTTTTAATGGAACAACAGCCAACTGCACCATACGGCAGGATCCACATGTGATGAGAGGATCGAGCTGTAATGATAGTAGATGAAAGCGGCAGAAAGAAAATAAAAGCTGATTTTTTTCTCAATTTCTGGAAGAAGATAGTGGGTCTGAATTGTATTTTTTAAGCTTTAGCATGACAGTGCAAGAATCATTTAGAGTTTTTATCAATCCGTCCATCCGTCTTCTTTTGCTTATCCAGCTCAGGGTCACAAGAAGCATGGAACGCCCTGAAGAGACATACAACCATTCTTGCTCACATTCAGACCTACTGCCAATTCAGGACGACCAATTAACCTAACCCTTGCATGTTTTTGGACTGTGGGAGGAAGCTGAAATAGAGAAGGAGAACCCATGAAAACATGCAAAAGCATGTGAGGAAAGAAATGTTAGCTGACTTTTGCTGTGCTGTTGGGTATGAAAGTGAAGAAATCTGCAGAGGCAGACCCTTTAAACAAGTCAATGAATTCTTATTTTACCTCAAAGTTAATATAAAGCCATTGCAAACATTTACAGCTCATTCGTTACAACTGTCGTTATCCTGATGCTCTTTGTTCTGTCGCACCAATGAAAAGATCCAGAAGCAGAACTCTCGTTACCTTCGACATGATGTCCTCCATCTCACTGCGGGCCTTGTAGGTTCCATCGTCATAACGAAAACGGTACATCACCTGCTCATTCTTGAACTGGTGTTTGTCTGACACTAAAACAAGAGCAAAAGAAGGAACCGTCACCTCAGCTCTGCTCCAGGCTGAATATCAGATGATTTAGAGTTTGTAACATAGGTGTTTTTTGTGAAATGTGGAACATCAAAGCCAAAGAAAACTCTCTGCTTTACATATTCCCTTTGCGAATATCTACTCTTCAAAAATGGACTTAAGGTTATGGACATATATGCTACTGATTTTCAACTGTAACTGGATGACATATCTAATACAATGCCAGTGTTAATATTGCTGTATTCACACATAATAGGCTGAAGAGGTTTACCAGTTATGATGAGCTAGTGATGCACTGCGGCAACAAATTTACTGCAACACTGCTTTTTGACATTGGAATAGAGACCTTTAAGATTTTAATGTTGATGTGCCACTTTTTGATGCATCTGTTGATAGTATTGCTATAATTACAGAAAAAAGGTAAGAGGCAAGAACTATATTTCCTGGGGGCATTGGGTGGAGTGATATAAATGACGTTAACAGCAGACAAATACCAGTCCCAAAAAAACGTCCCAGCTTGCACTAATAAAAAAAGTTCCAGAATGACTTATTTAGAATTAATCCAATACGGAAAATGGAAAAATGACTGACACACAGAAACAGACGATAGTCACAAAGCTAACCGTGAAATCTGCCAATGAGAGGCAGTTTGGTTCCACCACAACAAGCTGGCATTGAATCAAACAAGCTGCTGGTTTTCTCAGTCTAGACTTAAAATACCCTCATAAAACCAAAGGAATGCACCACCAAATCAGTCATTGTAAAGTGTTGTGGGATTCAAAGTACATAAAATGATGGCTGAATTATTGTGGAGGGAAAAAGAAGATCTCAAAATTGCTCAAATTCAGGTGTAAACTGGAGGATGGAAGTGCCTCAAACCAACCATGTACATCTAATTGGATAAGAACTGTAAAATACATGGATTTACTTTTACTCCTGTGGTCTCCCAATCTGTTACATTGCCTCTCTCTGATTTCTTTTCACTGGATAACTGTGACACCTACATTTTGCCTGCAGGGCTCAAACCTCTTCAATTTACCCACAAAGCCTCACAGCTGTTCCATAGAGCCCAGCATGTCATCATTGTGTCTCTCTATGGTTATATGGTAAATGTGAGGGAGGATTTCTTGGGATTTTTCACAGGTATTAAAGAATATGAACACTAGGTCTCAGCAGATTTCTCCTGAGAGTGTGGCATGTAGAAATACTTACAGTGGCCTGCACTTACATACAAGAGCCCTGTCAGCAACAGCAGCAGTTGTGTTCATACACACTCTCTATAATAGTGTCTGTCCAAGTGAGTGTGAGTATTTTGTTTCATTTCTAAATGTATAATTCATGTAAGTAAACCTATGAGTGTCCCTCGGGCAAGAGACAATACCAGACAATAATTTCAGATCGTTGTGGGACAACCATAAAACACAGAGGATTTGTGAGTTATATGAATGAGTCAACCAATTACAGAAAGAGAGTGAGAATCAGAGAAAAGGAGCCATTAGAAACAGGCCTGAAGACAGAGAAGGACCAAACAGGGGGAAAAATGACGAGGAGAGCTACAGAGCTCTAAAATGCAAACGTTATAGAGGATTAGAAGATGACAGAGGAGTAAAGAGTTGGAGAAATAACTACATTAATTTGTCTCACCATGATGGATGATGCCATTTTCAAGTAATGCTTGTCCCAGGTTGACTCCTTCTTCAGGTTTACTGATCTCTCCGCTCTCTATGAGCCATGACACGAATTCACTGAGGACACAAGACAAAAATGGAGAGATATCTATGACTGCTGTTCATAGCTAAAGTACTTAAACAACCATGTCAGTTAAGAAACTCTGAAAAGCATTGGCTGATTTGGTCATAATGGTGCCAAAACTTTTATATATTTAACTTAAAAGGCAGATTTCATTACAGTTCGGTCTGGAGTGAAAAGTGGCATTTTTGGTTTGATAAAATTTATTTTGAATGTGAATGTACGGAGCGCGAATGACTACACAGATCAATACTGAGTTAATGCAACAACCTGAAGTTTAGTTACTGACATCATTAGTCATGTTAAATCCTACAAAGAGGTTAGGTCGTGTCAGAGGAAGTGATTTTTCAAACTAATATTGTGTCTGTATGTAAGCAAGCACTGCCTTATATTGCAGATTGTGGCTCTAACAGCTAAATGTGGCTAATGTACATGCTAATCATTGCTAGTTAGCAGAGCTAATACAGCGTTCTACCTTTAAATAATTTTTAAAACCCTATTTAACTGCAAGAAAAGCAGTTTATAATGTTTGTTTTTCTGCACTCTATTCCACTGATATAAGTATTGTTGTTAGGCCATGTGTCTTATACCAGAGCCATCTTTTTTTCTAGTATGCTCACACCATACAGCTAGCGAAATATATCCTAGCTACAGAACAGCTTCACTGTCATATGGCACTCTTATGCAATCTAGTATGTTCATACTATGGTAAGGCTTTTTAAGGATAAAATGTATTGCAGTTTGTTTTAGGATTTTTTTGTTGGTTTTTGTTTGGGGGGGGGGGGGGTCCTTTAAACTAGAGCAAAGTTATAAATGGCACAAATTCCACAAAAATGAATAGTTTATCCTTTCCTCCAGATATCCCTCACAGCTGCTTGAATACAAGCATTAACCATTCAAATGTAAGCACTTCTAAGCTCTGCTCACTTGTCTTCACACCCAGTGTGCGCAGAACAAATGTTTGAAGGAGAAAATTACATTCTCCCCTTCTTTGCCTTTCATGCTGCTGAGTGAAATCGCTTGCCCAGATAATGACGAACCGTGAACTGGAGAGAGCTGGTGCATGTTTGTGTCCGTGCATGTTCATTAATTCTGGGATTGAGCACGCCAGCATGGTAATAATTCTGAAAGCTGTATGTGTGAAATCTGTCCTTATGTGTGGATTTGCTTCCAGGCAGTCATGCAATAGATTTATTAGCCTAGTGTATGAGAAGAATGTGTAAATGTCAAGCGCATAATGTGTGCATGTGTATGTATGAAGTCAACACATAACCATATGCTCACATTGTATGCATGATTATATAGAAATCTTTGAAGAGAAAAGAGCATGCCAAGTGAGTGCTCTAACATGTAGAGCTGTATATGTGCATGAGCAAGTCCCGAGTTTCCTTTTCTCCCTCAAACTGAGAATAAAACATGATTTCATGATTGTAATATTTGTGAGTGTGTGTTCATTGTCTCCATTTATGTTCTTTGGCTGTTAAGTGACAATGACAGGGGACTCAAGTGAATGGTATGGGTATGTGGGTGTTATGTAAGAGTCAGGTTAATTTTGGGACACAGAGCTGTTATGGGAATGAACACAAAGATATACAGAGTAATACAGTAAAATTTAAGAAACCAACAGATTTTACTTCTAAATGCACACTAACAACACCTCATCAAGATTTTAAAAAATGTAATTTTCCAAACTTTTGTGTTTTGTTTTGTTTGAGACTTTTTTCCTGAAAACATCATTCATAATCTATTCCATTTGCATGACACTGTGGGTCAGAACCTTTGACCTTTTACTTGAGTTTAAAATTTTGTGGCTTTTATGACGCCACATGCTTAATTAAATCTTGCCTAGAGTTAACATGCATTGTGAAAATGACACGCAGGTTAGTTTTACACCCAACAGAAGCAGAGGCAAAGAACCATAAAAGCCTGTAAATTCTACAAGACATAAATAGAAAGACATAAAAAAGACAGCTGGATTTTCTGTGTTTTTGTGCATTGCATTAGTACAGAGTGTATAATATAAAGTATACTGCACCAGAGCCTGAAAATATATTTTACCACATAAATGTCCATTACAGATACAAAATGTATTGTTATGGAGCTACTATTAGCAAATCTTCTATCAATAAATATTGTTTCAAAATCATATAGTTATTGTTACAAATATACATTGGACAACCTTGTTAAGCCTGTTTGGCCGCATCTCTTTAAACTTAAATTTGGGTGTTTTCAGTTTCATCCACAGATGCGTTTAATCAAGCACCTACTGATGCGGTCTGTCTTCACCAACACTTGTTTTTTTTTTTAAAGAGTCATTTTAAAAAGCTCACTGAATCTAATCGTGGTCTGATTTGAGTGCCTACAACTTCCAAACATGCAAAAAGAAGTCTTATTGAATAAAAGTCTCCTCTTGTTTACTTAATTTATGAACTCAGGAAATAGTTTCCTAATAAGTATATGATCTCAACTGCTAATTTCAGATCTGATCATTATGCCCATCCATTCATTACCTTGCACTTCATTTTCATCATTTCATCATCATTTTCAGAGTGACAGAGGAGCGGGGCCAATACCAGCTACGATAGGGGGAGAAGTAGGGTACACCCAGGACATTCTTGCTGTGAGGCAATGTGTCCATGTGTCGCCCATTAGGACTGAAAATTACGGTTTCATCAGAGTCAATAAGGCAGTATATAAGACATGTCTTCCGCATAATTTAGTAAATTGTTTTGCTGGTTTCAAAACAGCACAATGGCTAAAACTTTACATATAGCCAGTGGTGCCATCCCAACCCCCCTTTAACCATGCCCTTGCACAAATATAGTGGAGCAGAAGCAGATTGGAATGGAGCTGAACACTTGAGGTGCTCTTCCTAGCCAGAGGTCTTATAATGGAAAGATGGGCACAACCAAAATTAAGCTAGTAAGGGAAAAAAAAAAAAAAGTGTTAACACCGGCAATTTTCCACAACAGTGACTTGATGGAATTAGGCTATCAACACAACAGAGTCCTATCAAACCGGAGTCAGCATCTCCGTTTAATGCAATAAGCACTAAATCTATGACCGTTGCTAATTTCATCAGAAAAATAAATGCAAAGATGATCTGATATCGTCGTGTTGGTGTGGTTCCCAGATCATCATGAAAATGTTGTTCCAGGATCAACATTGCAAGTGACCAATCACATTGTTCTGATGTTATTCTTTTGCGCGCCAAGCCATTGTGCATTTATGAAATTCCAATGTTGCAAGGACAATATCAGTTCTGCTTATCGTTTATTAAAGGGTTACGGTTAGGGTCAGGGTCCGCTGATCGGCGGACAGAAGCGGTTTCTCACAGCTTAAGTACAGTTTTTTGTTTTACGGCAGTTTTTCCCGAAGTCGCAAAAGTATGACATCACAACATTCTGATTGGTCACTTGCAATGCTGATCCTGGAACAACATTTAGTATGATGATCTGGGAACAACACCAACACGACGATATCAGATCGCGTGGTTGCACTTACTGGCAGGAAATGAACGAGTGATAAAGTGAGGAAAGGGGGAGATGGTAGAATGATATGACAGTGAGTGTAAAGAGATGAGAGAGTAAGAAATTTAAAAATGCATTTATGGGGGCGGGCAAAAGCAGAAACACTCAAATTGGAAAACGATCGAAAGCTACTGTTCTGATAGTGACCTGAACTGAAAGTATTTGGTGATGAATCATTGCCTTCCAGAGAAGATGATAAAAAGGGAATATGCTCTGACTATGAAAGCTTACACACACACACACAAACTTGCACAGATACGGACACATAGTATGGCAAACTATAATTCCTAGCAGAAACAGAAACTGATTTGAAAACATGGAAGAGTTAACTTGACTCTAATAAACACCACTGCATATTTTTAAAGTCTTATGAATTCACTTCTGGGCACCATCACTGGTGTGATTCCTCTGTTATCGTCCACTACATTTACTCATGCATAAAAAATACATTTTTAAAAACACTTTTGCGTGAGGTACGCATTTTATAATCTCTGATATACTGAGAGGCCGCTTTGGCAGTGTTGCAGACATTAATGCTTGCTCCCTGATTTCTCTTTACAAGAGCGGCCATCAGTCTCCATTGTAAGCGTTGCCTAGTTTTTATGTTTTGTTTCCCCGAGATGGTGCCAGAAAGAATTTTAATTGCTGCTCAGGATCTCACAAAAACTGATGTGCATGCAGAGGAAACGAGGGAAGTAGAAGCAAGTCTCTTATTTTCTTCTCACTGCACGGAGACATCAAGGGGACATAAAGTGGAATGGCCTGTTGAAGCAGCTAAAGGCCCTTTGCTAATGAAAGTCTCTGTGTCAGTGTGTGCTCAATGATATGGCGTGAGGTGGGGTGGTGGGTGGGGGGTAGGCAGCAACGTGGCCCTTTCTATAACCCATGAGAGCAGACTGTGAGGGGGGCTCATTACAGTCAAGGGGATGCATGGATAAAGCAGTTTAGGCATTTTGCCAGGACTTGGGGAGACTGGATACCAGCGCCTTTGAAAGCCTGCTGATCTTACGTAAGAACAATTTGTAAAGACCCTCATGTGAACAGCGTGGCACTGCAGTCACATTCTTGAAACCTACAGAGACCCCCATACTCAGGAAGCCAAGAAACTCACTTTCCCATGAAGCACTTGGGCACAATGCTGAGCTTCTTTCTCCTGTCCTTAATCAGGTGTCGACTCTTGGTCATCATCATGTGGTAGAGCTTCTCGCCCTTTTCTGCAATCATCACATAGGCATCCCGCTCCATTCCCAGTTTGAGACCTAAAAACAACAAAAAACAAACATGAAGCAAGTTAGAGCTGCGAGGATTCACTGTATTTAATACAAGGACCTTCGACAGAGTAAGACTATGAAAAAATTTGGGAGCAGAAATCAATGAACAAACAAGATTTCAGCCAAGAAAAATATAGCCGAACCACTACAGGACAGACTTGCACTGCACAGCTATCTACATAAAAGCAAAGAGGCAAAAACACGTCACGGTGCTGCTAGCCTGGACTGCGTGTTTGCAGTCTGTTGTTGTACAGATGGAATGAAGCCATGCAAGCCAGGCTTGGGTCTGCCACAAACCCAGATGTTAATCTCCCCTAGACGAGCTGTTTTAGAGTAAGTCAAGTTCAAGAGGTCAGCGTGATCTTGATCTCGTTCCTGTGTCCGTTTGTTAAACATTATTCCTTTATTATAAAGCGGAATAAAGCATTGTTAGGCCTGCCACTCCAGTCTTCAGTGAGTATACCGTTTGTGCTGCTTAAAGTTGTTCAGGGCCTTGATGAACTTCTGGACAGCAAAGTGAGACTTTTGGACTCAAGCAACTCGACTCTGCTCCAACTGTGACTCCCTAATCTGCTGGACTCTACGGAGAGGCACATCAGGCTCCCAAACTGCAAAGTGCTATATTTCAAAAGCGACACACATGGGGCACCACTACAGTTCACTGGGTAAAATGTAATGATCAACATTTTACCTTTTTACTATATCTTTTGCTATTTTAAAACGTTTTACAGCAGCTTTTGTACTAAAATATTACCAAGTGTATTAGCAATTAATTTTTTCTGCTAATTCTCTCAAATAATTCATTTTATTACCTCAGCCAAGAGGGTTATGTTTGCATTGTGTGTCATTCATCAAAATGAATTCAGATCAAACTTTGTCAGGGTGTAGAGCGGGGTCATGTTTACAATCCGTTCAAATTTAGCTTACACCCATCAAGGTCTTCAAGGTCAACTTAATGATTTATTGGTCGAAAATTGCCTTTTAAAAGTCTTATAACTTAAAAACTATGCTTCTCACATGTGTCGTGTGTATTATCAACATATGGAAAGTACCATATAGATGTTTAAAATATGTGTCACATTTGAGACCTCACTTCTTCTTCAAGGTCAATAGTTTGATCTGCTAATGTGCTAGTAATGCTATATAGATATAAAACTATGCATTTTCTGACTGCAATGATTTGCATTGACAACGTATAGTCATATAGGGAGTGATTCTTTTTTTCGTGTTACTTTGTACTTGTTTTCAAGGTCTAATGAGGTCACACTTTCATAAAATGTCCTTTCTTTAAAACTGTGCTTAAAATATCACTAACTTTGTTTATACTGGCAACATTTAGGAAATGATACTGGTATGTGGGGATTCAAAATATCGTGTCACATTCGACCTCTGACCTCACTTTTGTTTTTCCATTTTTTTATGCCTTGTGCCCAAGTATACTTTATATTATATATTTTCAGCATTATTAATACTTTATAGATATCTGTGGTGTTCGGGATAAACTATGCAATGATGCTGAAAACTTATACCCTTTAAAATGCATTATTCAAGTCAAACCATTTAAAAAGGCAGGAACTTGAGTGATGGTGTAGGATTGTGACCCACTGAAAAGAGGGGAGGTGGGGCGAACAATGCAAAAAGTTGCACAGCTTATTCTAGAATCCAATTTTCTCCTTTGATTCTTCAGAGATCTCCACTGGCTGTGATGGAGGTGGGGTTATATTACATTTGGCAGCAGCTGGAGTAGACTTAAACAATGAGTGTCATTGAACAACAGACGGGACCTGTCCAGCGGAGACGCCCCCCCCCCCCAGATTCTGCTCCAGCTGTCAGAGCTTGTCTTGTACTACTCCTCATCTTCCCATGCTCACTGGCACGAGATAAAACCCTATCACGGTATCTGACGTCCGTTTTCTCTTAAACTTCCACAAAAACACTGATACGAGAACACCGCTTCCAGCTGGCAGTTGTTGAACAATGAAAGTCCTTTTGGGGGGTTGGGGGGCTTTAAAGGGAGTCATATGTCTAACACGGTAAAGGACTGGAGCAAAAAAGGAGAAAAAAAAGCTACAACAAGTAAGCCATGTCAAGAAAACTAATAATGCATGCAGGGAGAGATGTGAAAAGGATCGCTGCCAGGATTTATTACAGTAAAACATGCTGCTGTCTAGACGGGTAAAGAGCTTGGAAGAAAGGTAAGCACAGTGAAAGCAGAGTGTACGGCAGTGAGGGTAACAGAAGGGGAGAGAGTAGGGAAAATTGGGAACTGTGACTGATCTGGCATCTGTTCGCCTCAGGTCGATTTCCGCCGGGTTGAAACTCAACACCACAGGCTGCAGCACACTCCTTCATACTCGTTCCTTTTCTGAAACCCTTTCATCACAGAATCGGATGCCGATAACGTCAAACTCTGCTCCAAATCCTTCAATGGGGTCCGAAATCGCAGATGTAAGTTTAAAAAACGACTAAGGTTAAATTGAGTAATTGTCCTCCGTTAAACAGCAGACACAGCTAAATCTTCATTCATTTGGATTCAGCCAAATCATTGTCCGACTGCTTTTGGGGTTTAGCCATCAACATTATCAGGTGGCCCGTTTTGTGTCCCAGCAAAACCAGTCAAAGCCTTTTACACCGTCTAATTCGGCGAACATAACAGAGACAGATGGCTGGAGCTGAACAGGTGGGGACACATTTGGAGGCAAAAGAGTCAGAAGTTGAAAGGAAACAAGATGATCGCTTTTCATTGCTAATTACAAAATGAGTGGAAGTGGTGCTGGGGTTTCTATTTTCTATTAATGAATGAACACTAAGTGCATTTGACTCTCTGCACATTAATGCAAATATGTGCCACGATCACTTCCTCGTGACACTTCAAGGGTTGCCAAAAATGCATATCAAAAGTTTTACCACAGTAAAAATAGATGCAGATTCATTAAACACACTTGTTTCACAGAACTGTTTCACTTTCTTTGAAAAGTGAAAGCTTTTCTATTTTAAGCATTTGACCAGGATGCCTTTTTTATCCTCTTTGTCAATGAAGATGTTTTTGTTGACAGTAAATGCTCTGATTTGCCAAATGTGCCACTGTCACTAATTTCTCTTTCTTCCTCTCGCAGCTTCTACCACAAGGGTCAACCAGGTAACCTCCCAAATGTCATGTCACCTAAGCCTCTGTTTTACAAACAAAGGCAGGCAGCTCATTCAAGGTGGGACATGGCTGCGGGATGTGAACATCGTATCCAGGTCAGAAGCACATCCACAGTCATTAGTGGGTGCCAGCTGAGGTGCTTTGATAGTTTGGGTATATAGAGTGACGCCGACATGTAGGGCAGCTTACCAGCCAGCAGCAGAAGCTGCCAAACAGGATGGTTACAGCTAAAAATCAGGAAAAGCAAAAGCCAAAACAAGCTCCCACACAGAGACTTCAAAGTATCGGGCATGCTATTGAACTGACAAACAATTCCTAGAGCATTCAGAAAAAACACGTGTCTAACAAAAGTGATAACTGCATTCCACTAAAAACAGTCATGGTACTGGACAAGCTGAATCTTTGATCCTGCATACTGGAATGTATTAAGTAACATTAACTCCACCTGTGTATTTCCGATTTACATCTATTCTTGGAATGAAAGTAAAGAATGCGGCATGAAAGATAACGAGTAAAAGAAAAACGGAATCTTGCAGATCAAGAAAAGCAAGACTTTCAGCTTGTGACTGAGAGCAGAAGGCAATACATACAAACACAGTGAAACACGCCAACAAAGGGAAAACAGAGTCGCTCTCATACGCAGACTTTCTTGCAAAAGCATGATTACAAAATAAAAGGATTCTGGTTTGTCGCCATCTGCCCCACAAACTACACAGTAGAAATGTCCTTTTAGAAAAATGCCACTTACTCTCTCTTTGCTCCCGTTCCCTCAAGATGGCATCCAGCCACTTCTGCTTGTCCTCGGCGTTTTTGGCCATGCAGACAAACCACTTGTTTTTTGCTGTGTTGTGGATCTTCCAGCCATTGGTCACTGTGTAGTTGTTGCTGTGATAGTCCGCTGGGAAGCAAAAAGATGGAAGACTGTTAGGCTAAGGTGACCTCGCAGTTTTCTTTAAGGCTCAAAAACAATTCAAATGTTTACCTGTAACAGGAACCTCAAAGGTAAGTAAAGAAAGTAGTTACTGCAATCAAGTCACATGTGTAAAGTTAGCATTAAAGCTATCTTTACAGAGGATTTACAACCTCACGGGATGATTTACAAGCCAATTAAGATGACACAGAATGCACACTAAGAGTAGTGAAAGGACCGTTTTTTCACCGACTCGACAAAAATCGCTCCTCGTACCCCTTTCTAATTTTATCATCCATTTAGCTGCAGGTGAACAGCTACTGAATAATGAATGGCCGCTGGTAATGGAGTGCATTAGCTTCGTGCTCAAAGGTCATAAAAATAGATCAGATACTACAGATCACAGGGAGCAGAGCCTGCTGTTCCATGGGAGTTCGGGTGTTGAAACACACTCCCATACTGTGCCGAGACCCTTTTCAGCCACTCAGACGGAAAAGAGGGATTCTAGGAAAAATGATTTAAGTACCGGTATATGCAGTAGACCTATTGGGACAGCTACAGATTGCAAGTGAAGCGGTTCTTTTATCTCTTAATTTTTGCAAATGTGAAGACTTTTGCCCTAATTTTACAACAAATTACCTAAATGAATCAAATTTAAGTCACCTTTATATAACTGTGTGGCGAAAGGTTTCAGGTCACTTGATGCTGGTTAATTCCACTCCATCAAAGCTGTCAGCATTAGATAATCAGATAATCTGTGTTCTGAGACTTCACACATGTATGCATTTCCAATGAGGTAGCCCTAAGTTCTACGAATAAGGCCTGTTTTTCTTTGTGGTTTCCCTCTCAGCTATCTAAATGTGACAGCTAACATGCAGAAAAAGGTCATGTGAGCTTGCAAAATAAATTGCCAGCATAGAAGAGAGAGACGGAAAAAAAAAAAGAGGAAACGTGAGCGGAAGGACCGAGCGTTTCTTCATCAGGGGACAGCGAGTACCAACCCAGCATGGTGCCTCGCAACTAAACCACAAGAGCAAAGCACAGGGGTGACCGTATCACTCCAAGACTGCAGATGAGTCGCGCGATGGTATGATATCTCACCCTGAATGAGAGCACAATAATTTTATCACCTAGCTCAGGATTGTGTTTTTGCACTTGAGATTTTTATCGACACCTAAACCTATTCCTGCGTTGTTGACATCAAAAAGGTGGTATACGAGTTTGTGAGCTACATCCTGTTTGAAACTAGGCACACACATATGATACTCCACCCTAACTGTCAACAAAGTACCTGATTCATTTCCAATCGACAGTTTTTAAAAGGCACGGCTTTATGAACAAAGACCTGAAGTTTTTAAAAGGCACGGCTTTATGAACAAAGACCTGAAATCAAAAGCGAGCAGTGTATGCAAATAGCACCTCTACCGTTGAAATTTTCTACACTGGCTTGATTATTTACAACAAAAGAAAAGAAAAAGGGAACAGATAGAGAGACTGAGTTGCCTCATAAATAACAAGAACCTCGTGAGAAATGGTTCAATAAATACTCTGGAAGACTTAAATGATTGACAGCATATAGACGGTCTCGCAAGGTGACGCTGCTGGGCAAACACAAACCTGTTCCATCCTCCACATTTTCCACCTCCATCACCTCTGTGTTAATTCGGCCCCTGAACACATAGAGAGGCCCGTTGATAGACTTGGTCCTCTTGGTGGACTTCTTTCCAGAAACCCTGGGAAAAGGGACAAACACCGTGGTTACAGTCATCAGGGAAAACATCTGCTGATGCCAGTGCCGTGTGTCTGGAGGACATTCATATTCATAAAGTTGCAGGTATTGGAGCCAGCAGACACACGTAGGTGTTTTTGTTTTGCTTGCATGCTAAAGATGCGTCTACATTAGCAAGAATGTGGGCATTTGCTCTAATTTTCCACGTCTGGCTTCCTTACGCTGGTCTGCTAATAAAAATAAAAAAGGTCTGAATGATTTCTTGTTCTCACTGCTCTTGGCCCACGGTTTTGAAGGCCTCCCTTACCTGGACTTCCTTTTGCAGTAAACCAAAAGGTTATCGAACAGGAAGAAGACACGTTCTTGGATGTTGCCTGCTGAAATTTTCAGAAGATTTCCATGAAGCAGGAGCTCTGTGCAGATATCTGTCAAGTTGGTTCCCTGAAGAAGAAGAAGAAGAAGAAGAAGAAGAAGAAGAAGAAGAAGAAGAAGAAGAAGAAACACAAGATTAAAAGGGAAGATTGGTCATGTGCTTCAGTGGCTGTTTATTTTATTAGAGGAGAGCATGGAAACTTTTAGTACTCCCAGTACAGCAGAACTGACAGCTGCAAAGAAAACACCTCTGCCTGCATCAAAACTTAAAGAGTTCACAACCTCATTGAAACAATATAAAATTCAACTTTCACACTCTGACCAGTTTGTTTTCATTCCTTCCTCAATGATAGGGAAGACTGAACACAGCTGCTCCACCCCCCTCCACTCATCTTCATTTTTACATTTCTCCAGTTCAAAAATATAAAAATATGAACTGTGTGCTGATCCAAGCTGGGACAATTAGCCTCACGCTGGTTAGTCACTGAACTTGTGATGGGGGGGGGAAACAAAACATATTTTAATCATTTATTCTCCTTTCAGGATGCAAATGTTTGCACACAAACAGCTAAAAATACATCCCTACATATAAAAACACACCTATATAGATATAGGTAGATAATATATGGATAGAAGGGAATTTGTGCAGGGAATCTGGCACAAATCTGTGTACGGCAATCATGCCGAGCGAGGTTTAAAAACCGTTTTTAGAAGCCCAGCCCATTACAATGCACTTAAACAATAAGATGTAATGTGTTACTCTACCGCCAACCACTTTCACAGGGTGTGATCAGCTCTTACATAAAAAGCCGTTTCTCGTCAGCTATCAAATGGACCACAGCGCATTAAGACTGAAACGACTGTTTCTCTTAAAACAGTGACACAAACGTTATGCACTGAACCGACAATCTGTGTGTTAAACACAAGATTTTAGATTACACTTCCTGCACAAGACACGAATGACCAAATGTGAAACATTAATTGATCGAACTTAGCCTGGATAACGTTCTATAGAGAAGGCCTGAGGTCACACACAGCTCGCTAAAGCTGTCAAAACAAGGCTACCAAGTAATATAATAATAACTCTAAAAGACAACTCATTACTCATTGTTCAACAGATCGTTCCACTCCAAATCATCTGGAACTAAACACACCCATGTGTGGACACCTTACTCCCTTTAGCCTGCAGGATACCCATCACCCTCTGTCACGTCAGCCAACAGATCTGGGCTTTAGTGTCATCTTTGAAGTTTCTAACTCCAGTCTACCAGAGACTTGTGGAAACCCCCACAGTGGGCCACACCAACTCTTAAGCATTCATAATCGATTCTCATGATTACATATCTGTAATAGATGTGTATATCTCCAAAGTTCATAGAGAGAAAAATGATTTTTTTGAGCTTTTCTTGTGACTGGGCTTGGGGGAGGAGATCATGTTTCACGCTCAAGTTAAACTGCACCAGTCTGGGGTTTGCTGGGAATAGGTGCAGAGAAAGGCTGGACCTGTGTTTACGGCCACATGATGCATGACTCAGTATGCAAAGGGTACACATGTGTGCACGTGCGTAGTGAATCCAAGCAGTAATGCGTTGCTACAACCAGCGGCCTCTACCATTAGGGCTGGAGGTGATTAGCCTTTGAGAGTGGCTGGAGAGAGGAAAGAAGAGCGAGACTAATGCTGTTAGGTTGAAGGCTCTACAGGGGGCAAGGTCAGAGTAAAGTGCCTTTCCATGACTCCTTTTTGTGTTTAGAGGAAAAGAAAAAATTTAAATCAGAACAATCTAACACAGGGGACAATTATTATATTTAGGAATTAAACTAGAAATCATTTAAATTATCCATTATCCTACATCGATGATGTAAAAAAATAGTGAAAATGTTTCTTGCACGTTTCAATAGCAGACTGACTCATTTAACCAACGGCACAAAACTGAAAGTTGTATCGTTTAAAATATTTTAAACCTTAATGCAAACTACTTCTGTACATTTGAGAGTTCACGAAACTCACTGAATAATTTCTCAGCATCTTCTGCCATCCTGATTGGCTAACTACATCAGCACCACCTGAGGTCTATAAAGGACGTGGGACATTAGAGTGGTTAAAGCTTAACAGTGAAAAACATAACTGATAAGCTGAAAAACCATTTGTTGTTTTTCTTTCTATTTTTCCAGAGGCACAGCTATCATATCAGAGTCAAACTGCAACTTCTTTCAGAGGGAATGGCAGGTTTTGGCAAGCAGATAGTGGGATGTCCCAGTGGGGCCCCTTCTCTGGTTCCATCCCTCAGTTTTGTCTTTTCTCTCCTCCAAAAGGTCCTACCACATCACCATCCCAGTACATGTGAGACTGAAGCCCTGCTGCTTAGGTCTCTTCTGATTGGGCAGCAAGCCCTCTGGCATCCCCCTCGGCACCCTGTGTGGGTGGATTGTCCCAGTGGTGCCCGCTAAGACAAGGCCTCTGTTGTGGTGGGTGAGGGAGGCGTGAAAAATTCACTGGACCCTTCACACGGCTCTCAAGCCCTGTCTGTGGCCCCTGTGCTTAAAGCAGTGATTTGGCTACAGCGGAGTTTAACTGTTAAGATAGATGAGGATAGCAGAGGTTGAGGTCTTTCTCAAACATGTCGATGAACATGTCTTTCTCCTTACCTCCCATCCTTCGATGTGGGACTGCAGCTGTTCCAGGGCCTCCAGTTTCTCCATCTGCCTTTTAGTCTCATTGATGTTGGAGCAGACGGCCTTCATGGCCTGCAGAGCCTCCTCCACCGCCGGATAATCTGCATGCTTCTTGGGAGTCCTCTTTAGCAGCTCCTAAGACGAGGAAGATGGAGGTTTTAAAAATAAGAGACGCTGGTCTCATCACAGACCTGTTTCTGATTATTATTATTTGATGTCAGGGTCAAGTTTCTTATTGTAGCAGGTGCACAGTACCTTCAGCAGCAGGGGGTACTTGCAAATCCTCTGAATGGGAGTGAGGAGGTAGCCCTCCAGGGGAATATCTGTGCTTTTCTTCCCTCCAAGCAACATACAGTGCTTAAGAAGAAAGGAAAATAAAGATTATTAATAACCTCCCCCACCAAAAAAACAATACATGTTAATGCACATTGTTGTATAAATGATTATGTGTCTAAACATCAGGTTGAAAAATCTTGGTGTAAAGCAAAAACAAAACATGCTTCTCTTCATTTTTTCTATTTTAAACTTATGTTTTGTTTTTTTGGGAGGTGGTTTTGTGCAAAGTTAAACATCCGTCTGGTTTTGCTTCACTCAGAGGAAAGCAAGGTTGAAATGTTGCTACATTTCTTCTGCTTCACTAGTGGAAACACCCTCAAAAACATCCCCTCTTTTCACCAAGGATCACTTTGAAACCTCCGTAACGTCACCTCATTCCACAGAATATTTGGGCTTTGAAAAAAAGACCCCCTAAGCAGCTGAATATAGGTGTTTTCTTTAAGAGTAAAAGGGAAAAAAAAGCAGTTACAGTTACAGTCATGGTTTCTCTATGCTTGATATTTTTTTGCTAGAGTGCATCCTGTCAGGATGGGAAGAGAGATCAAAAGCAGCCATGCCGATAAACCACTAGTGTTTATCAGTGGGTAGAAATGTAAGAGATCAGTTTAGAGCTAAATAATCTCCTCGTAATACCCTTCTAGCAGGAGGAGTCGGTGCGGAGGGTTAGGCTTTTTCCAGTAGCATTTTTGATGGGAAAATGTGCAACTTTGGAATTCCACAAATTCCTAATGTGTTAAACACTTGCCCCTCGCCACTTCTCGCCCACACCGCCGCTCCTATACAGACTTTCTCATGCTTTCATTCCCTCTTATCTTTTGCTTATTTGTAATCTGCCAGCTTAAAAGCCAGAATTCCCTCTTCTCTTCATTCTGACCTCCTTCTTGCTTTCACTTCACTTTTCTCTGTAGTCTTCCAATGCAATTAGCACTTGCAGTTTCTGGGTACAATTTCAGAAGCTCTCTCAGTTGTGTGATTAAATTTGGATGGAAACTGTGTAATCCAGAAAAAAAAATCCAATGGGATTAAACATAGCTGGGGGAAAAAGCTAATGGCAATACATATTATACTGCCTTTAAATTACCATGAAAATGATTTGTAGCAGTTAACAAAATAACAAACTGACAAATGTAGATGCAAAACTTGAGTCTCTTCTAAATATAATTTTAAAAGCTTCCCATATTTTCTACGCCGGTACCTCACGCACGTTCAAATCTCAGTGACTCCGTGTCGTTTCTGTTTTGCTGATTGTTGCTACACCAAACATGTGAGCTCATCCGACAATTTGAGATGACAAAGCAGGTCTGACAACCACTTTAATACAAAAGCAGATGTTGTGCAGTGATTTTATTTTGGATTCGTTATTGTGGCGCTAGACCCAACTAATCAATTGTAGCATGACATGGCCAGGAGGAGGATGTGGGGGGTGCAGCGCAGCACAGCAACAGTGATCCTACTTTTTCCCACTCCTGTGGCTCAGAATAAAACCATGGAAGCAAACCATCAGGCAGTGACAAACGTGGGGCTTCAGATCTCTTGGCCAATCCCAGAAAGGCTGCCAACTCTCCACAGCTGGCTGGCCCAGGATCTGCACATGATTTCAGTGGCTGGACCCCAGCTCAAAGGCCTTCCCCCCTTTTCCCCATTCTAAAGTTGATTGTCCAGGGCCCAAAGGTTTGAGTGTCAAAACACGGAAACAGCTGGCAGTGGAAACACTACGAGACCAACAATGCATTAAAGTGACCTTGATGCTGGTCGCATCCTGTCCGCACAGGAGGAAACATTTGACCTCATTTCGGTTTCTGCCCTTTATTCAAGTGTTAACATGGAAGTGCAGGTGATATGAATGAAGGAGAAAAAAAAGGGGCGGATGATGAAGAAATAAGCAAGATGAGGCTCTTGGGAGGAAAGAAATGTAGGGCAACGGAAGAAGGCAGGGAAATATACCAGCAAGAAAATAGGATGTATTATGGGACCAAAAAAGGATGCATGAAACTCATGAGGCATACAATACTGGAAACTTTTTTTTGGAAGATTTTATTTTTTCATTATTAAATAATTATGAGGAAAGAAGTTAGAGTCATAACGAGAAAGGGAAGGAAGGCAATTAAATTTTAGAAGCAAGGCAGATTTGATGACTCGAGGAGCGTGCAAGGACAGGACAAGTCAGAGGAGAGGAGCACTGGTGTCTTACCAGTAGGAAGGTCCTTATGTCGGGGATCTTGTTCAGCTCCATGAGAAGCCTCAACGCCTTTTCATGGTTACTGCAGTACTCGCCGTATACTGAGAAACTGTCCCTCTGCAAAAAAATAAAATAAAATAACAGGTTCAGGGTTGTATGCCAGGGACTTTGTAGCCAATCTGACTAACTACTGCACACATGATCAATCTACCAAGACAAAGACACTTGACAGCAGAAACTGGGCCTTCAGTTGATGCTTTAGTAGTAATGTGTCAACACACTGTTTATATCACATCAATAACTGAAGCTACACAACAAGGAAATTTAGCAGAGCATTTGCCCCTCACTGCTCTTTCCTCCAGGCTTTCAAACAGGGCTAGTATTTAGGCAGACAACAATGCCGAGGGCACGCAGCTCAGCTGTCAGTACATCATCGAGTCATGCTGAGAACTCTCAGAAAGCAGCATGAGGTTTTGTTGTGATAAAACCAATTAGTTTAATAGCGCGTGCACACATACGGAGAACAACACGCTTTAGAACCGCTTTTTTCTGTTGTAATGTAAATATTGGAGCTAATGGCGTGTGTCTCTGCAGCCATAAGGGCCGTCATTATTCTGTTCGTTATGCTTTGTGTCGTTACCCTGATGAAAAGTGAAGAGTAAACAATGCATATGAAAAATGTTTAATTATTATTATTACAGGAGAATGACTCTGCATTTAAAAATCAACCTATTTTTTTATTTACAAATATATTCGATTTCAAGTTTAAAGGGGAGTGGAATAAGTCTTTCCAGTTGGGTGCAACATACACGGTACAAGCCCCGCCGATTCAACAGAATTTGTAAATCATTATAACATAATGTAACGTAGTAAACCACAAGAAAAGAATGTAAATAAAATTCTCTTTATGGACCATAGTGTCCTGTATTTAAACAAGTACAAAATCTCTTATCATGAATTACACACATATGATTTGAGAGTAGACAGACTGGTAAAAAGAGACACATCAACAAACGCAAACTGGAAATATTGTCTTCTGAGATGACTTCAATTAAATGTAGGTGGTTTGTAATTAAGCGTAGATGACATGGATTGCAAAGGGACCAAACGACTACTGCAGAAATACTTTCAGAACTATTTCACTCGTGAAGCAAAAGCATTCATCGACATCCTTTGTCACACTTCTCTTTTCAAAAGTAGCATGCGTCATAGGGGAAATTAATAAATAAACTACATACAAGATATAACAGTTCCTCTTTTTTTTTTTTAAGATTATAGCATCACTGTGTAGCAATGCAAACACACACCATAATGCAGAAGCTTCTGTCGGGTTGCCATGTTCTTTTCTTTACAATACGTAATTCAACACTTGGGCTGGTGGATACACAGTGTCCTGTGAACTGCATTATTTATGCAACACACTGTAGACAGCAGCATACACACTGCATCACAGCTGAAGTCAAACTTACACCCTGTAGCTTATAAACATCTCATGTATTCTTGGGAGTGTTGTAGTAATTGGGATGTGAAACTTTGTGCACGGTGGGGCCTGATGTTGAGGTCTAGTGAGTGAAACCGTCACTTGAAACAGTCTTGTAAGTGAAATCCAAAACTGCAGGTGTGTGGACGCCACTTTCAGCCTTAACTGACGTGCAGTTGCCTGAAGGTGTTCGCATTCACATCTGGCCAGGCTACAATGCAGCAAAAGAATAAACAATACTCAGTCACTGATGGCACCTTTCAGATAACAAAGGCCTGCAAAACCAACTTCCTGTAGATGCGGATGTGCAATACACCCATGCACGTGGTTTTGCTCCCACACACATACACAGCTCGCCACTCAGTGTGCATGTGCCTGTTTTTACACCCCCCACCCCACCAAAAAAAACAAAAAAACTAACAAAACCACTGACGGTGACAGACAGCACCAGCCAAACAAAGCTAACAGCTCTTTTTATAGAACCCCTCTCTACTCCATCTTATTCCCTTTGACCAGGGAGCTGAAACTCTTTTGTAGATGTTTACCACAAGTAGGCTGCACAGTGTAAACGGTGGGGATCTTTTAACCACACAGGGAGGACCACAAACACACCCAAAGCCACTTTTTGCAGGGGAGAACTGTACTACTGGGAGCAGCAGCTGGGTTGGCATATGGTGTGAAACCCCAGATTCTGTCAAACTGACTTAATACAGCACGCAGCTCAAGAAATCCTTTTGGTGTGCTTGTTCACACATACTGTATTCAACAGTGGCACAGTAACAAGGGCTATTACTATTGCTACTAACTCTACTACACATGCCAAGAGTTCTAATCATGACAGGATAGAATTAAAATCAACTGGGTTGTACAAAAAGCCCACGGGGAAAGCAATGCCTCGAGTTAATTAACTGAATTAACACTGAAACAGCACAACAGTAATGATAAACACTCACACACCAAAGAGCAGTGACTGAATTTACTCCTGTTTTGGCCTTCTCAATGTTTTTTTTTTCCTTTAGTTACTCAGATAAGGCGATGTGTTCTAGATTGCTATAAAGCAGTGATCAGAGCATCGTAGAGTCACTGCATCTTGTGGATAACGTACGGTTATAGCTTCTGAGCTGCTTGGGATGTACATCCTAACTCCAACCTCTATGCAAATTCAATTCAATGTTATTTATACAGAGCAAGATCATTATAAAAGTCTCCTCAAGGTGCTTTAATACAGAGAAGTAATCAATAATAGAGAGAAAACCCCAATCAGACAACCCCCTGCCTTTTAAACAGGAAGCAGCTGTGGCATTAAAACAGTATCAAAGTCTGAACTCACATCATCATAAAACTATAAGACTGTGCCCATTTGCTTGCAGAGCCTGCCCCCCCACAACAACTACACTCTGTCAAATCTGAGCATATGAGCATCATCCCTCCCATCCTCACTCTCACATGAATTTCTTCACAATGTGATGATTTTTGTTGAATCAAAATCGAATCGCTTTGCGCAGCACAATGGGAGTTCGTGATTCTGTTTGCTTTGCGGCGTACTATTTGGCAAATCTTGCTTGCCTTGTAGATTTATCAGTTATCTGATACACTGATTTTCAGTTGGGCTGTGCTGAAGCGGCCTTTCATGTTCTGTGCTTGGGCATTAAGTCCAACAAGATCAACTGAACTGTTCCTTAGCTCGCTTTTTCAAGCCCACAACGGTCAAACAAACTGGATTTGGGGGATTAAACACGCTGTGTGAGTACATCCTAAAACTAACTCAGCATTGTTCAAAATGTTCAACAATGTTTTGTTCTCCAAAAATATACATACGTCGTGTTAGGCTTCATAAATTGTCCGATTGAAACGTGAACAGCATAAAATTTAAGAGTTTAAGCATAGGAAAAGTAGCAGCATGACCCTAACCACCAACTTAAAACATCCAAAGGCTTTCCTTCAATACCTGTAACATGAGCACAATATGAATTCTGCTGGTCTGCTGCCAGGTAAAGAATATAGAACAGAATAATTAGCAATCTGAAGGTGGTGTTAGGGAAGCCACTATATAAGTTTGCAATATATAACTATTTTTGCTCTCATTGCTATGTGCAATGAAACCCTTCTGCTCAACCCTTCTGCATGCCTCTGTGCAACTCCAACTATGCTTCTAACTGAGGCAAACTCTCAGGTATTTCCTTTCCTCAGATGACAACAACATAGTCGATTCAGGTACCTGTAAAGTAGCTTATAAGCCTAAACCGGCGCCAAAATGTGACGCTTTAATTTCTACTCCAAAAGACTGAAAAACATCACTTGTGCCCAGAATAGCGCAAAGATTTTGGGTGTTCCTTTGATAAACATAAGTCTTTATTCAAATCCTTCATCCCTGGAATGTTATTCTGGAGACTAAATGAGAGAGTAGCATCACACACACTGAGGAATCACATTGAGTCAAAGCAGAATGGGTGTAGTTCAGCGAGGTCAGAGCATGCATAATGACACGACTGTTGCTTCTTGCACAGCACTCGCATATACATTCCCTGAAATAGAGCAAATATTGACGTCTCTGATTTCTCCTCTGACATGAGTCACTTTTTCACCTCTGCACAGTTTAAATAATTCTCAGAATACCGTGATCTTTAAACAAGGGATTAACAAGTGTGTGTGTGTGTGTGTGTGTGTGTGTGTGTGTGTGTGTGTCTGGTCAAAAGAGGAAGGAGACATTCATGTTAGCCTCTAGTTAGTAAGATAAATAACAGTTGGTCAGAACTGCACAATGTTTTATTTCATTCACAATTTTATGACATCAGTGTTTCGGTTAAAGAGATTTATTTTTTATTTAATTCGACATCAAAGAGTATTCTTTTTCTTTCTTTTAAAGCCTTCCAAACCATCTTGGCAACATCTGACTTTGAAAAGCAATGAATCTTCCAGTTTTTCATCCCTAGCTGTGAGTGGCAGACCTCCTTGTGGAACAATGCGGGGGGGTTAATAAAATCCCAGTCATGGTGTTGACCTCTGATCGAGGTCAAGGGCCACGGCTGGAGGGTGCCAGACGGGGCCAGCCGATTGGCTGAGAGGTGTGAGTGCTGAAGGAGACAAAGGTCGTGGCTTGGTGAGGGAGGTGTAATGGATATGCAGCAGGAAAAGGTGGAGTGTGGGTGGCTCAATGCTTCAAGAGAAACGCACACACAAAGAGAGTGGCAAATACTATCACGCACGAATACATGCAGAGAGTTTAAATAAAGATGAACGGGAACAACAGCAAGAAAACGCAAAGCATTAGTAATTCAGTACTCCTCAGTATGTCATTTATAAATCCAGATATCTGCTATTGTTGCACCATGTACAGATATCACTGCTATATATGGCATAACTATGTACAGCTACTAGTTCACTGACAGTAATAATCATAATAACATCTGTATTTATAAGCAGCATACTTAGGAGGAGTAATGCTGTATAAATGATGAATGAGGCACTTGCTAATACCTTAGAAATGCTCAAAACATATTTTGCTTTGGGGCAAATCTTTGTTTTGTAATCATTTGGCTTTAGTCTTTGTGGATTTCATTAGCAATCAAGAAAATGCATGGAGTTATACGTCTTTGAAGCGAACACTCTGGTTTTCAATAAGTGCATTTTCTAGCTATTCATACCTGTTTCATTGTATTTGTATAATGTATAATGTTATAATCTTACACTATAAATGAGCAGAACAGGTAGCCGTTTCAAAATGTGAGTTTTCCCCCCCAGTATTTATAGATTAACTGTCTAATCTCTTCATTGAACACGAATTATCCACTCCCCTTCACCAACTAGTATAGCTGCAGCTCCCATCTGTCCAAATCTTTACAGACAATTAGCACAACTTCCAGATGGGCAAAAATTCCCTTTGCTATCAAATATGAAATATGGTTACAGTCCTCCCTGTGTTGAAAATGTCCAGAAAAGTGTTACCACAAAACATCATGATGTCCCGGCAAAGTTGTCCTTTCCTGTGCTTCAGTCCGAGGGAGCTAAAAAAGTCTCTGCATATACATCAGTCTGCCCATGGAGAAATTAAAAAAGAACAATAAGCTCCTTTAATCAATTTCCCACACTCACGCTCCGTCTGACAAACCAAATGACTGTCACAGCTCACACATGTGTGAGAACATATTCTGATAAGCCACTTCAGCAGCTTCCTGCAGAAGTTATTAAATGTCATCCACACTGCAAGCAGGTGGCAGATCAATTGCAACTGATTATAATTAATTATTATCAGGTTGTGGTTAAACTCAGTGAAAAGCCTTCAGTTGATCCAAAATGCTGGAGTGAGAGTACTGACAGAGAGCATATTTCTCCCATATTGGCGTCTCTTCATTGGCTCCCTGTTAAATCCAGAATCAAATTTAAAATCGTTCTCCTCCCTCTTATAGAATATCAAATAATCAGATCTCAAAGACCTCAGAGTACCCCCAATCACCCCAATAGAGCACTTTGTGTTGAACTTTGAACTGATCTGATTGTGAGATGATTTCACCAAAAACAGTTGGTGTGTTGTATGGACAGAGACTGGAGTCTAAATACAGTTATCAGCCACAAAATCTGCTGTGAAGGCAGGATTTATTAATTGTTGGGTTTACTCCTTGGAAAGTCACCAAATACTGGCTGCAGCTGGATTTTTGCAGCTGGATGGAAAAAATGTCACTCTGCTTCTGGCGATACTGTCGTGTAAGCTGGTGGAGCAGAGCCCTGATAGAATACCTAGGTGATGTATTTAGTGCCTCAGTGAAAGTAAAGTCAAGATAGTTTATCAGAGAGACACAAACAGAGACCCAGAGAAGAAGCCTGAGATTGAGTGCTACCAGCAGAAGCATTGTCCCCTCTCTGAGTGACACACCATCTCTTCCTCCCCGGACACAGACTCTTCTTTGTTTGTTTCCTCAGGCCAAATGAGTTCAAACTGAGTGGAGCGGGGTGGGTGGGGTGCAGGATTGTGTACTGGGGTTGCAGAGTTGAGAAGAATATGGAGGGATGGATTGGTAAAAAGTAGGAGATGTTAGCAAAGACTGATGTAGAGAAACTGAAGGAAGACAGACTGTTTTTGCCTGACAGGATGCAGGTCAGTTCTGTGAAGGTGGAAAACGCAACGGGTTGGGTGGGGGTAGAGAATGTGTATTGGTGAATAGGGAGTCCAGGAGATGGGAGGGGTGTTTCATGTGAGAAAGAGAGCATTAAAGGGTATTTCCACACAAGGCTTTGCACGCTTTCCCTGCATCTGTGGTTACGGGCAGTCCATGAAAAGAGCTTATGTGTGTGTATCTGCATGGAAGAGGCATTCAGGCATCCAACTTCTCCTATATGCATGCCTACGAGCTTGTGCCTGTAACAGTGTGCAGTTTTACGAGAATCTTTTTGTGTGTCCTGCACTTACAAACTGGAGGAACACATGTCCCAGTGCATGGTGAGGCTGAGGTTCAGGCAACAGGCTGTATTCCACTGCAGACAACACCCCCTGGTGCAGCTTAAGGATGTCCTCGATATTTGAAAACAGAATCTATAAAATGAGAGGATGATGTAAAGGGAGGGGACATAGAGAAGAAGGGAAGGAAAAGAGCAAAGAGGAGACCACAGAGGAGCACAGAGATGAGGGAAAAGTAAAGACATTAGTGACCAATTAGCATTTTCACATGGACGATTTCTGACATTTTGATATTTGCAATAAAAAGCTGGCCATACCTTGACATGTTCAGGTGAGAGACACTGTTGGTCGTCTGGAGTTTGTCTGATTCTGTGCAGAAATGCCTGAAGAGGAAACGAACACAAAACGGGTTTAAAAACAATGCGCCACACTTTACTGTCAATAAGGCAGACGGCTAAAGCATGTTCATCAGACATGTCAAAATAATTTTACATCGTTGATCTTAAATGGGTCAGACCAGGGTAGCTATTAAAAAACGTTCTTTACTAAGAAAAACTAAGAAAAGTTCTTTATCAACAGGAAAAGTTGCAAAACTTAAATTAAACACTCCTTTACATTTTCCAAAGCTGTCCAGTTCAACAGCTTACAGTCTTCGTCAGACAGATTCTGCCCTCCTGGCCTTATGTTTGATACCCCGAATGTACATCTATGAATATATATAAAAATGGAAGAGAATATCTGGAAATCGTTAGTCTCTTTAGGTTTTGGTAATCATGCACCATCACTTGTGCATGCAAAAAGTGGTCTGGAAGTGGAAGTCCAGCTTCCCTCTTGGGACTGTTTTAAATTTAGGATATAGGTGATCTTAGCTTTGAGGAAACAGATACAGTGCAGAAAGATTCATTGCATTAACATAACCACACGAGCCTTTGAACAGAAAACCACATTTACTCTTACATGCTTCGTGAAAATGTCTTTTCAGGTACCAAACAGACATTTTGGGGCTGTTTCATTGTCCCTTGGGTCTAATAAGACAAGACGTGTTTTCCTTTTACACTTAAAGCCTCGCTGTATGGATCCTAAAGCGCCTGAGCATTCAACTGTAAGACATCCTCCAAAATGAACTGTTTCACTGTTGCAGTGTCTACGCACAGCGCTACACCAACATGGCTCATAATAAGGCTCGTGTCAAGTTGAGCTTTGCTTGCGTGTGCAGCTCAGTTTTTGTGTGTGTTAGTGCCTGCCAATCAGATCCTGACTTGGGGGGAAAAAAGAAAAAAAATGGTGAATAGAAGGGAAGTGAATCTGCAAACAGTTTCTTTTATTCTCTCTTCCCTATTTCTCTGTCTATTGCCCTGTGTCTGACAGGCTTAACCTGCCTCAGTCTGACTGCCCTTCAGACGCCAATACTGGGATATCAGAAAGGAGATATGCATCCCCGCACCGACGAATAAAACTCTATCCCGAAGCCTACTTCATCAACCCGGCTCCTGCTGTTGTGTCTGCCTGCATTTCATTGCCTCAGATTTAGAAATTGATAGCTTTCCATGTGAATCAAGGGCGTTACAAAGAAGTCCTGGGTTAAGTGAGACTACTGCTCTAAAAAAGAAAAGCCTTCACCCGATACTTTTGGTACAAAAGTATGACACCATGATCCTTATGCATGCCAACAATGTCATGTTAAAAGGTGCCGCTTCTACGTGTTTGCTTTATGGTTCAAGTTGTGAGATCCAGTGTCGCCCCAAGACGAGCACAATGGATCAATAAATAATGCATGATTCTAGTAAAAAAGGTTATAGGACATTATCACTAACAGTGCCAAATGCCAATGCAGTAAATGTTTCATTGCAGGTTGCAAAGCAATACTTTCTTCCATCCAAAGTTATGGTTAAAGATAGACAGCAAACACAGATAGAGAGGAGGAAAACACAGCATCTCTGGCTTTTGCAGGGATTAAACTGAGGATTGGTTGCTAAATGCATTTTAGCTTATCTGGTATAGAATTGTATAACACTTTGCTTTAATATCACCCCCTTAGCAAAATATGTCTACGATCTAAATGCATAACCAAGGGGAAAAAAGATTTTAGCTACAGCAAAATATCGACTAAAGACACAAAAGACTTTCCCTATAAAATCTCTAATAACCTGACCACCAGCACTGAATATGGGCTGCTTTTGATGCTCAGTACTCAAAATGCATTAAACATTCAGCATTAGGTGCAATCCGACGCTAGAGTTGTCAGGTTGAACATGCTCCACTAAAGAAAATAGTCCCTATGAAACCTAATGACACCTTTGTAACACAAACTGCCTAAATAACTACATATGTTAAGTAACAGGATCAGTTTTTGTAATTTAGGTGAAGTGTGTCATTTATAGAAAACCTTTTCACGCTCCCTGCAGTTCCACATAGCACCAGTTACAGAAAGTCACTTCCCATAATTAAAGACTGACACTCCTAATCAGACGTTTGCTCTAAAGACAGAACCCAGCCAACCAAGCAGTCAGGCAGCAATTTTATAATTTCCTCTGCCTTTTTTTTCTGTTTCTGCCTCTCTTTACTAGCTTTTACGTAAGTCGTACCAAAAATAGAAAGCACGGCTCCTCAGCAGTGAGCTGTGACCTCGCTAATTAAGACCAGTATTAAAGGGAAGCGGTAGTTGTCATGTTCTCGACTGTTTTTTTGTTTTGTTTTTTTGGGAGGGAGCTGATTGTGCTTGAGGCATACACTAATTAAATCTCCCATATGGCAGCTTGTACCGTGTCCACACTGTAGGAGTCACTCAAGTGAGTGATTGCTCCCCAGCAGAGGATACGAGACAGGCAGGAAACAGAGCTTTTCCTCAGTCGCTTTCAGACAGGGTTAGCGCTGAGTGAGGGTGTGGCGGGTGAAGAAAAGAGCCAAGGAGGCAAAGGGTGAAAACAGAACAAACAACAACGAGCAAGGGGACAATGGTGGAGGAGACGGTGAGGTGTAAAGTATCTGTTATTCATGTATTCCTCTGTGACAGCTACCATCCAGGCAGGAATCACTCCTTTAACAAATGTGCCACACAGATGTGGTGAGACAGGAATCAGCAGGGAGGATGGTAGGAAGAAGGAACAAAGAATTCCTTTCAGTCAAAGTCTAACCCCAACAAGGACAGTCTCCCCCAGAGTTGTATTGGCTGTCTTCATTGTTCCATCACAAAAGAAGACAGGTTTATTTGGAGAGAAAATTGTCTCTCTCCGTCCACCATCATGACTAAGGCAGGCTACAAGGAAGCCAGAATACAGGACAGTGCAGAGCATAAACTGAGCATGCACCCCAAGCATGTCCAAGTTTACTCAAACTGAGACTTTTACGCAGTTTGTACAGTGATTTTTTTCAGCGCGTGATTGAAATCAGAAACAGGAAATTGCCCCAGAGAAAGGTACTATGGGTGTAATTGGAAATGTGTTGACATCTGATGGACAGCAGTTCATTGTGCACAAACAGCCAAGTATCATAATTGGACAAACCACAGTCTGGGCTTATTTTCATATTTGACTATTTATTGGGCCTTTCCACTAATGACCACCAGAGACTGTAACTTCCTGCCAGTCACGCTCAAGCAGAAGTTAGAGATACTCTGACATCATTTGTTTCAACTTCCTCTGCAATCGAAATAACTTGATGTATGACAAGTTATGAATGTTATTGGCTTTGTCACTGTGAAAGATCCAATATTTCTCCTACCGTAAAATAAGCAGATGTGACTGCACTTTTAGAAGGCTCTCAGCATATTACAAATCATGCACGATTTGCATAGAGAGGACAATATCTCAGAGCATTACGCACATGCACACAAACTGGAAATACGATACGTATATTGACGAGACCCGCTCTTTCCACAGAACGCAGTTAAGCCAGTTGTTTACGAACACTGTAATTCTACTCTACACCACTGTGTGCAGTTGTTGTGCTCATTACTGCTTAATTACCAAACTCAGAGACGGCAAGATGCGTCTGATGGTCCTTGTTTACTTTCATATCGCCATCTCCATCTCAGGTGACCTTATCTGTCTCTCCTCTGACATCAGCACGTCATCATCAGCAAGGCGAGGCATGTGTGTGTCTGTGTAATCCTGTTTAGTGGAGGATCAGACATTGATAAATAATATTTGCTTGACTGATGAACAACAACAATAACCCTGCCTGCACTGGCTCGGGCTGACAAGTCTGTGTTTAGATGTCAGAAATCTGAGTCAGTTCACTATGAATTTGATAGAGATGGAAAAGGACATGACGGTGTTTCAAAAGCTCGCCAACAAATCAAAAACAGTAGGGGGATGAAAAGAGGGAGTGCAGTGTAGCCTCCCCCGCACTGGTTTTCCTGTGTAGATTAGATGGCGCACCTTCTTACGCTTCAATACCTAAAAATAGCAACGATATCAATCAGTGTGTTAATAATAGTTGGTCATATGGGACACAGACTCAGTTTTGTGATACTTCTGGACTCATAACACTGAGTCAGACTGGCTCGGAGGAGGGCTCAGCTGCAGCACAGAGCACAGCGAGAATATTGCACATGATGCCACAGGGGTGAACGGCAGTAAGGGAAAGCTGCTCGTGATGCAATCCCACAGGAGACAAGTAACACAACCAGAAGCTCCTTGGCAAACCACAAAGTAGCTGCCAAGCACACTGATGCAGCATTGTACCCACTGACATTTCATTATGATATATACTGGAAACTCCAACATCCTCCATACAGGAAGTAGTTGAAAGTCATTCTCAAAGTGTATCATCACACTGTGAACACATCTTTGTTTTTTTGATTATTTTTTTTTTACATATATATGAAATTCTTGGCAGTTAGACATTTAAAAATCCACACTGCTGTTATGCAAACTTTGCAGCGTCTCTTATTATATTGCTCAAGTTTTCTTTACTATTGCTCAATCATTATTAAAAACTCTTTTTGGGGTTTTTTCTCCCTATTGGGCCTCAAAAGCCCACACTGCTTCTGAAAGTACTTAGAGAAACTCACTGGGGTTGAAACTCACAATGATGAGAGCAATACACAGGAAAATGTCAGCTATTATTAAAATTTCTTAGCTGTGACTCTTTACAGGGATCGAAAAGAGCCGCTGTAGTTCAAGCATGACAGTTATGTTTATTGCTTTGGAATTTAAATAGTGAGAGTCAAACGAAAGCTTTATTAATTAGCTGCACAATGAGAGAAACCAAATACAGTCGTGTGATAAAGTTTTCACATCGCTGTTCGCAACTTTGTGAAAAACCCAAGTACATCCTTGCTGCTTTCATAGGAAGTAAGAGAGTATGTAGCTGCCAGGTGCTGCTAAACAAACGCACTTCTTTCAGGTATGTGCTAACACAATACCACAATGTGGTAGGAATGGACATCCCAACAAATTCACCTCAAGGTCAGACTGTGCACTGCTCAGAGAAGCCAGAAAAAAATAAAACAAGAGACTCTAAAGGCCTCAGTTAGCACATTAAATGTGAAAGTTAATGACAGTACAATTAGAAAACAGATAAACAAGTATGGCATGCTTGGAGAAAGTCACTTTTCTGTAAAAAGAACATAGCAGCATGGCTTAGGTTTACAAATAAACAAACAAACCACAAAACTTCTGGAACAATGTCTTTCGGACAAATGAGGGCAAAGTGGAGATGTTAAGTCATAATGCACAGCAATGAAATCCAAACAAAGCATATCAAGCGTCAAGCACGGTGGTGGAGGGGTGAGGATTTTGCAGCCACAGGACATAAGGACATTGCAGTTGACTATATACAACTGAAATTGTGTGGCAGGACCCTATGAGAGCTGTGTATAAATTAATGCCATCAAACCTCAATCAAGTGAAGCAATCTTGTATAGAAAAGTAGGGCAGATTGCTTGTTATTGCAAGTTATTGCTGCTAAAGGCACATCTACAAGCTATCAAATCATGGGTTACATTTAGTTTTTTAAAGCACTGCACAGAGGCCTGTTAAACCTTTATTTTTCACATGTAGAAAAAGACCTTAAAAGCAAGCTTTAAATATAACAATGACAAGAGTCTTTTTTCCCCTAGAAATATGTCTGCTAGCTTAAAACATTGCAAACCAGCTTTTTGTTAGCATTTTCCCAACCCCACACCCACACCTCTGAATTCACTTATCTGGTGTACATGATATAAGCAAGATTTTCAGTCAAATACACTTCTAGACACAGCAGTAGTGGGTACTTTAGTGTGGATGGCTGTGATGGCACTGGAAAGTGCAACTTCATAGTGTCTGTCTATATCACTCCAATATCACTCAAAAAAATATGATGGTGCCAGACAGTTTATGTACAGTTCATGGATATACATGCATCACTTTCTCCCACAAATTGCATGAATGCTGTCAAATGTGCCACTTTTTCAAGCAGCGTGTGAGCAGGTTGAAGTAAGTTTGGGGGATCCCACCAAACTGAGTCACTCGTTTCTTTCTGTTTTTCTGTTTATTGGGAAAAAAAAGTGTGTGCAAGAAAAACTGAAGACAAGTTAAAAAATCCCAAACTGCAACAGAAGAAGTGCACACGCATGCCTCTGCGCGACTGTGTGACATGCAAACAGGAAGTGAAAACAGAGCAATGGCACAGAACAAAGGCCAGTGCTTTTCTTTGTCTTTTTTTGACGCTCAAATTCGACGACAAGAATTTCGTTTTCTTCTCGAGAACATAGGCGGCTCAAGTCAGGCGAGAAAGGAAAACAAACACGTCGGCAGAATGAAGCAGCTCCTCTCGACACAAAAGCAGCAGATGCCATTTCTGGACAGGAAGTGTGGCTTTTGTGAAAAGGAAGTATACGACATGTTTGAAGGCCACTAACTCAGCTGTTCTAAGTAAAGTCTGACAACTTTGTGCTAGCGTGCAACCAAGCTGTAACAAAGAAATAAATCACACCGTGCTCTCAAGACTAAGGAATTGCAGATTTTTTTTAGCTATGCTGCAAAGGCGAATGGAAGTTAATGTTATTTATTGGTGTGGATAAAAATGAATGGACTGAAATGGAAAACTATAAGCTTTAGGTCATTTTCATTTTTAACGGACACACACACTGCAGAAGCTTCAGGTTTACAGCTTGTCATCGCCTTAAACCCAAAATAGTGCAATCATACCAAATGCTTATGTCTCTTGTCATGCAAGGCATAAGGCAGCATTCATTTGTGACTGACAGCCAAAGTGTCATTGTGGGTTTGATTGGGTGGTGGGTGTTGCTAGATGCTGAGGTTTATCAGAGCGAAGAAGGGCCAGACAGTAAGGTGTGAAGATGCAGATGGACCATATGTTGGTGGAGGCTATGTTTTCGCTCCAGTGGACAGTTAGTAAGATGCCTGCTGCCTTCACGTCTGCTTTGTCTGCTTCTCAACGCAGCTTTCTACCTGCTGCTAAAGCAAACTATGAAACATGACTCATCTCCTATTTATCTGTTTTTAGGTGAAAGCCTTCTTGTTGGCAAAGAATCCTACATATTAAAAAGAACTAATAAAACACGCCACTGATATAAAAAAAAAAAATATTTTATTTACCCTTTCACATTTCACATTTCCTTTCACCAATGAATGTATGAAGCCAAAATGAAAATATCAAGAAGTAATGTAACAAGTGTCAAACTAGGTCATGTTGCAACATGGGAGGCGACCACGCATACGGAGTCGAAGTTAGCAGCCACGAGCACAGGATGTTAAGGGTCACTCACAGTGTGCGGCTGAGGTTGTTTTCAAGCTCGACACTTAGCAGCGGCCAATTGTTATCTGTAATAACCAAGGACCGTAGAACGGCAAACTTGTGCGCGTAGATCTCAGCTGCCATATTAGAAGCTGAGGTGAAAGTTTATACAGAAAAGAAAAGAAAAGTAAAGCGCTGTCAGTCAAACGAATTCTCGTCAAGGCTGGATAAATACTTTAGGTCGTTTTCTGTAGTTAAACAAAACCTAGTGAGCACACATACTTAGCTTGGACCTGTTAGACAATGACATCAATGCTTTAACAGGTTTCATACTAAACAGCAATATGTGTGAGAAGTGACGAGGGATATTAGCATTTGTTTTGCTGCCATCACCATGTATGCATCCCATTTCTCATAACAGCAAGTGCAAATATGAATGTATAGGAAATCAATAACAACGTGGTATAATGGTTACATAATGTACATGTCAAATGTTTCCTTAGCCATTTGTCTGGATTAAATCCTTTCAACAAGCAGAGTTTGGAGTGTGTTAGACTTGCTATTAGAAATCCAATCAGACTGTGCTGTCCTAAGCACATTGTTGCTTTACTGTAAATATCAAACTTGATTATCTTCTTTGAGAAGATAATCATTATTTCTCTCCATGATGAAAGGGCCAATAGTGTTAATGGGAACAGAACTAGGGCATTTTTTCTGCCTACCCACGGCTACATCAGCATTCAGCAACAATGCTGGGCCATCTCACTCAATTCAGATATCTCACAAGAGACCCCGTATATCAAGAACAAGCTTGAACACTTGTCAAGGTTTTTCTAGCAGGCCCTCGGAGCCTCTTTTCAATTCGCTGTGGTTCCCACACCTACTGAAGCAAACCTCAAACAGAACCACAGATCCACAGATTCAGGCATTTTCTAAGCGAGTTCTCAGGTCACCAGCCTCAAGCTTTCTACCCCTTCTCATCCAAGAGAAAACAACAACAAGCTTAAAACAATGCACCCATTAAGGATCTCTCTTTTTTGGAAAGAGGATTGGAGTGGCTAGTCACAAAGGGAGACGGGGCATTTTGGAGAGGGAATGGGGCCATTTAGGGGTCGACATGGCATGAAATTGAATAAATAAATGAAGAAATCCCCTCTTTGTGGCCTGGGTGCAGCAGAGCCAGAGAATGGCCCGTGGCGTTGCCATAATGAGGGACCCCAGCAAACCTTAGGAGAATTCTTTTTCTCTCAGGCCGTAATTCACATCTTTCCCCAACCCTCCAAAAACTCCCTCAGCTCCCCTTCACCCACCAACCAGTGCCTTGCTGTCTTCCAAGAGAAAGCCTTTTTGGCAGCGCCAATCACCAAAATACAAAGTCTTCTTTGAGCCTCGTCCAGTTTTTTTCCCCCCCTCCCCATCTCGCTCACTTCCGCTTTGAAGGACTTTAAACTTCAGGGCTCTTTGAGCTGTTCACATGGGCGGAAACTAAACACGACAGGGGGATGACACAGTGCCTCCGCGACAGAGGACAGGCAGAAAGCGCTGGGCCGAATACTTCCTGTCTAAGACTGGGTATTCATCACAACCCTGCTGTACAAATGAATGGATGACACACGATGAATATGCGGACTACGTATTTTGGACACCTCAGATGACAAATTGTTGAGACTGTCTCAGTAAGCATGTTAGGCTTTCAAAACTATACTTTCAAAAAGGTTCCACAGTTGCTAGAATTTTACAATTTACATTTCTGAGCTTGCTGACATTTCTGTCCAGTATTGCACAAAGTTGCTTTGCACGTTTTGTTTTACAAGCTGCTCCCAACTACAAAAGAAAAAACTTCCAAGAGGAGACCTGTGGTCCTAATAATCATTCATAAATGAAACCAGCAAATGTTTGACTCCTTTTGTATTCGTTTTATGTATCTGCTGCAATGTGGACTAAAAAAACTGCAATGTGTGCAGTTCTTTATGCGTTAGGCAGCATCGGACACATTTTTCAGGCTTAATATCAATTCTACCACTCTCACTACAGTATATTCTTATATACTTGGACGACATGCTGGAAATGGAAACATCTGTGTATTTGTTTCACTGAATGTTACAGCCGTCTCAAAACCTATTACAAATGTCTCTACCTGTAGCCTACATGGCTCAAATTACATTCTGTCTTTAAAGGGAACATCCACAACAATTTTTTTCTAAGTTGCTTTCCTGTAGAGGGGTGACATGTGTTGATCAGTAGATAACATCATGGACCAGATTGGAGAGGCCATCTGGACATTTGTACACTTGGTTGGTTTTTTTGTTTTTTTGGGGGGTGGGGGGTCGACAGACACGGGTATCACAGACTGGACCAGAGTGTGGCAAGTATGAAGCTGAGTGAGCCATCAGTGACCTGTGACGCTGCCGGCTAACCAATTGATGTAGCACAGGTGATCACTCAAGCTAAACTCCATGATATTCATACGTGTGTATCCAAGAGAACATTGCAGCTTGCCTTCATGTACACATCCAAGCTAAACCAAAGTACGATTGCCACACCTAACATGCAGCTGAGCAGACATAAACAAGGTTATAGGGACAGAGAGGGAGGAAATTGAATGGTGGCAAAGACACAAATTAGTGGCTTACATTACACCATAATGGGTCTTTGGCAAAGCAAGGGGGAAGATCACAGAGACTGTTCGCTGGTTCTGACTTAAACAGCATTTACCAGCCTGATAGAGGACGCCATTAAACGGGCAGACAGCAGCTAGTCAAAGCCCTGCCTGTCTGAAAAAAAAAGTACTTCTCAGTCTCTGAAAGCACAAACCTACATCCTATCTCACTTCTCGTTTTGGCAGCCACAAATGCAGCAAACGCCGAGGTAAGTTTCCACTTCTAGAAGTGATATTTGCAGGTCGATTTTGATTCACCATATTCAGCCGCAGAGCAAGTTAAATAGTGAGCCACATTTAATTTTGTGATAAAGAGACAATAGGTCTGGTGAATTAAAAAAAAAAGAAGAAAATAAATAAAAACCACTATCTATCCTGCAAAAGCTCTTGGAAGCTGAAGAGTCCCTGCAGGATGGATAGAAAATTGAAAACTTACCGTGTTAATGTGCCATATCAAAACATTTTTCTTAAAAGGTTTCCTGTCAGCACATGAGAACAAAAACTTTACGGTACCCGCATGTATGACTCAAGCCTTTTATAAAGCCACGTGAGTTGGCAAAAATGTCACCACAACTCGCAAATGCCAAAATAAAAGCCCTTCAGCTACAATGTCCAAGATTTTGTCAGCAGCTGTCATGAACAGTTACCACAACATTGTCAGAGCTTCTTTGACTAGCGGGGGGGTTGAAAACAGAAAACGCCAAAGAGCCTCACCAGTTGGCTGGTTGGTAAATTGTTTATCTCGAAGCTCATTAATTAAGTGAGTCGTGTCAAAAACAATTTTAAGATAACAGCGAAAATGTTCTTTGTTTTTAGCTGTGGCATTTAGCTGGAAAAGAAAATCTTGTGATGTTCTGGGTGTTCACTCCAACACCAGACCATCACATACAGCTGACATGCTCAATCTGTACTGTCTGCCGCTTTATATGAAAGCAGGAGTGCAGTGTCTAAGCTTCTGGTTTAAAATGATCATTATGAAATAAGTCCTGGTTGTACAACATAGCAGCTACATAACAATGACACCATATGCATTACGAGCTGCCTATAAGCCTCTCTTGTATGCATATCTGTCTCTAACAAGTATGAAACAGACTTAAAATTAAGTAGTGACTGCACAACCAAGAAGATAATGCTGCTGTTTTCAGTAGCTTATGGAAACTTTCCCCAGGTAGGTGAAATGGCGTGAGGTTGAAATAACTGTGTAAACTCTATTTGGCCAATCAAAAAGAACCTTATTGTTAATGGAGAGTTAAAAACAATTCAAAGTTAAACAGGAATAACCCTTAGATGGGGATTCACCAGGTGGACAGAGCAATATTCAGTTTGCCAGATCACAACATTTCTAGTTGATCAGAAAGTAATAAAAAATGAAAAAGGCAGAGATTTGTGTACTGTGACTCTAAAGCCCTGTGAGGCAAAATGGCAGTTTGTTATATTAGTCTGTATAATTAAAACTAACTGGCTTGGTAAGCTTGTCCATGATTTACCAAATATCTTTGCCACAGTCAGTACCCTTAATAAGTTTTGTGTGAAGATGTACTAGTCCAGCATTTTTCTATTAGGCAAATGACCTTTAACCCCCTCCTGAAAGAAGACCCACATCTGGTAGTATTTAAAAAAGCAAACAAACATTGTAATCCTGCTGCCTCGCTCTGTAAACCAAACCCTCAAGGGAGAGCTTGTGCGAAGTCATTCTGCAGACATCCGTCCATCCTGCTACCTTTTCACCACGCTGCACAGTCGCTGCACCCGGTGTCTCCCCTAAGAGAGTACATGCGCCAACTTCGTCCAGACTACGACGTGATCTCGAAGAACATTGGAGGTGTCACATTGCCTTGCTTTTACTATTCAGCCCATGTCATCTGCTGTATCTTATATCAGCCTGTTAAAAAGCACAGTGCCCCAGATACGCGGTTTTACCATTTCCAGCCGGTACAAAGCAGTGAATGTCCAAGTTCTCACCAGACATTACATGATCTGATATCGGACACATTGATATGCAAACTGATGAAATCAGATTTGAAAGGACACACTCCTGAATAGCTCCACTTCTTAAAATGCTACTACTAAGAGAGAAAATTCTTGGACACAGTAAAAAGGGATTTCTTCTGATAATCTGCAAGCATCTCTCGGAAAGAGAAGGAAGCTTTTCTTTGCTTTTGCATCATGCCTCTGGGTGTTACAGTGGTTTAGACTTGTTAACTTGAATACTTTAAATTCCTGCTGCAGTCTTATGCTTCAAAGAAATAGCTTATCAAAACACATGACTAAAAAAAGCACAGAGATTAAGTTGGAAACTGACATTTACCACCCCGACATTGCAATAATTTCGTCTGGCACAGTACCCGCGCTGCAAGGTACCAATTGTCCAGACTGTGATTGATGGGTGCACAGCAGCAGTAGCTTGAAACCTTATTTATATGAAAATTTGCAGCTTATGTAATGAACTGAAGTACAGTTAGCACAAAAGGCAAAGCATGTACCGATTATTCAGCTGCATTCAGAGGCAAGGACTATTTACAGGTTTGATTAACCTACAAGTTACATGCTGTATGAGAAGACTCTAAGAAGACTGTCTACACTCCCAAGTTTGTCCAGCAGGGCTTTTAACTTTTAAAGCCCAACAATACTAAAAACCCTCAAAAAGTCCCAGCAGTCTGCCACAGTAACTGTTCTACCTGCTGTTCAGTCTCCACAGGCTGCCCCCCAATGCCCTCACTCATATATGTGGAGTGTGTGTGACTTCAGCTAAAGGCTGCAGTGAACTGAAACCACCAGCGTTGTGGCTACGACGAGAGCTAGAATCTTAAGCTATTTATACGCCCAAGCCCAGAGAAATCCGATGCTGGTCTTTACAACTAAGGAGGAACAGCGAACGAGAGAGAGAAAGATGGACCGGACAAAAAAAGGTGGGGAATAGGAATATGAATGGACATTATATAGGAAAGTAGGAAAAAGGTAGACACAGGCTTGTGCTTGCAGGGGGGAAGCTTGGAGCTGTCTATCTGCATGTTTACCTTTGTGAGCACTAAGATGTGTATACCCGTGTCATCCTGTTTGCTCAGCTACAGCCAAAGAGGTGTCTAGCATCAAAACACAATTTCACTTCTTCATGGCAGCGCAGGTTAGCATCGGATGAGTACTCTCACTTGTGTGTGGCCCAAAGTAAAGGTCACAGTCCTTCCAGATGTTTCCTATTATCCCGCAGCACTGACAGGACCTCTGCGGTCACTCGACTCTTTTCCATCACTCACTTTTCAGAATTACGAAGGAAGGTCACAAGCCAAGAAAAAAAAAAAACTATCGGCCACTCATTTCCAGGATTCACCGAGACATGGGTCAGCCTGGTCAAAAAAGAAAAACAGTCCTAAATGACAACCAATCATATTCATGGCATTCAAGGAAAATCCCTCACATCTAGCAGGTATGATGCCACCGACCACATTCCTATCACAGATAGCCTAGTATTTTGGTGCATCACGGCTGGGAAAATCCAGCTGCGCAGATTAAACCATACCCTGAAGAAAATTCCCATAAATCTATCGAGCTAGGATGTGATTGTTTCACACAAACAAACAAGGGAACGCATCGCGACAAAAGCTTGAAGAGCACAGCAATCTTTGTAAAAAGGAAGCAGCTTGTTAAATGTGACAGCTTCCGATCTGCTCAAAGAGTTAATAGATTTAGAGATTTGCTGCGATAACAGTGAGGGAGGAAAAATGAATCCTCTAATCCCTCTTTTCACACACCCCCAACCCCCTTCTCACCTCTTGTCCTCACCACTATCCCCACACGCTTCCCTACAGCACATTGGATGAGCTTGTTGGCGCTGGTAATTGCCAAGGGATGAGTGACATGCAGAATGGCTGAGGTGCCAAAGCCGGATAACCATCTCTTTTTGTGTGTGTGTGTCATTGCAATCATTGCAGCTGAGAAGCTGCTCTGCTAAGGGCTTTTTTTCCCACTGGGTTTTTAAAGTGCATAAAGGGAGGTGGAAAATAAATCAATGATAAGGCAATGCAGATGATGAAGATGGTCAACAGCTACTGTACTATCAAACCCTCAACAAGACCAGAAAACAATATCATAGCGCGAGCGGTTACAGATAAGAGAGAAGCTGACATGCATAAAAAGAATCAGTACACTGAAAAATTAAGTAAGTCATAACTGATGATGAGAAGTAATCCAAACGCTACATTCAGAGGGGAACTAATCTATTTCTAGGGGAATATGGTTAAGGGGTGGGGGGTAGATAGACTTCACGGGGTTAAGATTATTCGCATCTTAGTGCGAGTTTCACACAATCAAAACTAAATAAAGTGGCAATTGCATTCAATACACGTGGTGTGACAATAGCATGCCTGGACTTGAAAGCTGTTCAAGCGTAAACTGTGCTGTGTTCTAGTCACAGGCAAAATTCACTTTTCATTACACAGCAAAATGCATTAGTATTCAATGCACTGTGAAATGAGCTGCATTCTGGGAAATGTGGGAGTTATCTAAGCAATGAGGAAGGGTGAGAAAAAGCTGAGAAGCTGAACAAAAATCCTACTTATTACCATTTTATTTAAATAGGCTGCCCATCTCAGCCTTTTTTTTTTTTTTTTTTACACTATGGGGCGTACGCATCCCCAAACTATCTGCCCACACCTTTACTGAAACATATGTTCTGAGCTCCCACAGCCAGACTTTTCCTTATCAACACCACAGTGAGCTGCATGGTGACATAGCCTTGGCTCCCAGCAAGGGTTCTCACTGAGGGTTTTCTGCCGAGCTGGACCCTGGACAGAAAACACTGGGTGGTGGAGGGGGGGATTCGCAAAGGATTGGCCATGGAGGAGGTGGTGGAGAGCAAGGCTTCTTTTCTCGTTTTGTTCTGGATCCTCATGTTTGCCTTTAGCAGTGTAAGCACCTCATCACCCATCCACCCCCCCAGGTGAAAATTCAGTGGACAGTGTCACATGTAGGTTAATGGGGAGCAGTGTGTTTTGCCATCAGGCCTCTTTAGTGCACACGTGAAGATGACTGTTAACGAAGGCATTCACAGACATGCATTCCAATCCAAAGAAACACTTGTTAACAAGATGATACAAATAACCAACCTGTCAGTTTCTGCAGCACAGAACATCGCTGGATATGATTGGCATTTAAAAAAATTTTTTTTTTTTTAAAAGATGCTGGATTGTATTGAGTAGTTGCCAAATGGTAGTATTTACTTTTAAAACAAAATCTCATTGGCTCATGAAATGGGCATAGAGACTATTCTATGAAAAGACCCTGGCAATAACATTACATCACACAAGCCAGACCATATCACTTGCCTCAGGCTAAACACCATGTGGCTTAAATCAAAAGACTCCCAGTTCACGTGATGATAGGTCGGGGTATGGCGAAGAGCACGAAGCACTGACAGTTTTGATGTTCAGACGTCCCTGATAAACCTTTGAGACTTCATCATTACCATTGTGCGTGGTGAGAGTGGAGGGAGGTCAAAGAATGTCCCTTTGCCACCTTGCAACAGAAGATAAGCCTCAATTGAGTCCACTGTTGAGCTGGATACGGAACAGTGAAGTTATATTACGTAGGTATAACTCTGAAAATGCCATGCACCACGAATGGCATGACACGGCGGTGCGGTGAGCCTTCTGCACCGGTCACCTCAAGAACTTTGAGGAAGTTCAACACGTGACAGCAGAGAGGAAAGAGGGAACCGTGACATTGTTTAGCAAAAATGCGTCATATGTTGAAATGTTGAGAAAAAAAAAACCCCACCAGGAAACGCAATATCACCATAAACTGTTTTTAAAGGCAAAGTGAAAATGATGAGAATCAAAGTCTGCCATCGAGTCGGCAGGGTGCAAAAGAAAGATAGACGTAGTTGTCCTGACCTTTATGTGCAAGGGGCAACGACAGTGGGAATTTCCCTGAAGCAGACAAATAAGCCATTGTATATAAAAGAAAAATAAGTAAGGTCACATTATAGTCATCACATTAAATGCAGCGAGGTGGAGTTAACCACGCTGTGGTTATGAGTCTCAGCTGGAGGCAGGAGCCACCTGCACTGTACAATTACCAGAGATGACAAGGCGGGGATGAGGGGAGGAAAGGCCAACGGAAAATGACAAGGGGAAGTAACAAATTGAATAGTCCCCCTGCAGGTGGGTGCCATCTATACTCGCGCTGTGCTCGGCGGCTGAATGGAGCATGCAAAATTACCAGGACGTTCATTCATGAGGTAGCTGATATACAAAGAGCGAATAAGCAAACGGTTTCTTATCGCTGTCTGAAAAAAGGAGGCGTGACAGGGTGTGATATTCCTGAATACCTATTTATTTGTATTTAAAAAAATGCATGTGCGAACTGGGCTCTCCTTTCCTTTGTTTGTTTCAAGCTTGAGCTTTAACACACAATGGAAAGGTGAGAATAACACCACCACCCTCCTCAAAACACTAAATATGTATGAGTCCCCGCAGACGTCCCAAGAAACACGTTTTAACATCTCAAAAGTTTTCATTGATAACAGTAGCCTCAGATGCACGCAGATCTTTTACAAAGCTGTCAGTCTGCGTCGCAATTAAAAGCCCCGCAAACAGCAGCAAACGGCAACTGCGCGTCCCAAGCCCGTTCCTACAGAAGAAGCGTTCACAGACAGCGCTGAAGTAAAGGTTCAAGCAGCCCGTGTGGACACAGAATCACGCCAAACTGAATGCAAATTTATTGTGGTTTAATCTGACAGGTTAGATCAGATTAGATCTTTGGGGTGGATTGCTTTTTGCTTTTGTTTTTTCCTTGCAAAGGCTGCTTCTTAATCTTTTTCTGTGTATGCCGATTTAAAAAGAGTAGTCCGGGGATTGGAAAAACATCTAGAACACACGAGATGAGCGTGCATTCGGAAACAAATAAAAAACCTCCGCTAATATACAGATTTGTAACTGGAGTTTGGCATCATGTTCTGCCAGTGTACGGGAGACACACTTGCGAGAGGATGTCAAACTTACCGACTGGAGGAAAAGCAACGTCCGAACATAATCCCTCTCGGTGTTCAGTATTTCATTTAAAACACACAGCCTCAGCCGCTGCTGTCGGTCCGAGTCCTTGGCTGCGGGGATACAGTTTTCCTGATGCCCGTCGTCCTCTTCCATGACGGTAACTCAACCCTCAGAAAGGTCGCTCTCTACAGAAATACTCTCCTTTTTTTCTCCCCCTATGTATCCGCACTTTGTCGGGTCGTTGCTTCAGTCCATTTTTGCATTAGGAAGTTTTTCCCGAAAACCTCGCAGAGCACTGTTGCGAAACACTGGAAGAAAAGTTCACCAAAAGTACCAAACAACAAGCAGAGAGCCAGACGGAGTGAGCGCAGTCACAGCAGCAGCAGCAGCTGAGAGCGAGCGAGGCAGCAAAGCGGAGAGAAGGGAGGAGGGGGAGGGACCCGCTGCCTGCCAGACACATAGAGAGAGCCCAGTACTGCTCTGGACACCGAGAGCTACAGACTCAGTAGCTTTAAATGTGTACACGCTACAGTCTGATACTATTAAGTAAACTCCCCGAGTATCCCATTTCCCATGGTACTAAAGGGGCCCCAAAGGCAACAAAATATAAATAACCTAAACGCAGCTCGCCTAAAACAACAAATACTGAACTTTAAGCTGCCTTTGTAGAAGACGGTTAACAGGTACAAGTCATACAGGTATTCCTAATTTTGCTGGCGTTTCTCCTTCTTAGTCAAATACGATACTAGTGAGCTAAACACATACAACTTGTGAGAAACCATGCGAAATATGAGAGTAATCCTAAAACCTTAATTAAAGGTCTTGACTTTCATTGATGTCAAATATTTACCATAACAATGCTCATTCAGGCCCCCTGCCTGTCACAGGAGCTATCCCCACGCGGGGTCTCGGTGAGCGTTAATAAGAGAAACGCGCCCTCAAGTGGTTGCAGGCCAAAATACAACTTTCAAGTCCGGGATGGGCAGGAGGACTTCAGGAACGGTCTACAAGCTCTGATACAAGAAAATAAACTTTTTAATATCATGATTGATTTCCCCAGCAATTCCTAACGTTTGCCTTTAAAAAAAAAAAACACGTGGTCACAAAAGCTGTGTATTTTGATGCAATACAAATTCAAATGGTAATCCTCCATTCACCTTGCTGGCAATTAAAGGTTCAAACCTGTGCCCAGAAGCCTAGGCTAAGCTGTTTTTCATAATCTGGATTTATCAATATTGTTAACCAAATCATTTATTTATTTATTTATTTCAGTTGCAGAACATAAATATTTTAAAATAGCTTCAGGGCATACAGGCTTATTGGCTGTCACTATCTCAGCCTTGGGTTACAGATAATGTCCCTCAAGTATCTTTGCAGTCAGACCCAGTCCACACCAGAGGGCAGGTTCACTCTGCAGGTGGTGCAAATATTCACAGTTAATATTCTAATTCATCTGACAGGTTCTAAACACATCTGCTTTCAGAAAGAAAGTCACTGAACAGAATATAAAAAAATATTAAGAGGAAAAAGATTTCAATCTGTGAAGAAAAAGTCAAATATTATGAATGGAAGGATATTAAAATGTCAATAATAGTTTTAATTGATGCATGTTACATTCAATACCCATTGCGTTCCTCCCACACACAAAAAAACGCATACATACATATCTTTTTCTGCCATCTCAGATGAGGAATGCAACAACTTGTAAATGCCTTGATCTATCACATATTTACATATTATCCTCTGCTTCTGTACATGGCAAATCCTTAAATATGCTCAAACCTCAGAGGACTTACAGGATACAACGTGTGACTCATTGTATGTAGTTTGTCTTTCATTGTATGTACTTTCCTTCCGAAAAAGGCATGTGCATACAGCACTGTCATAAAAAGAGAGTCACAATTAGACACGACAGGTTTAAAAACTCCACAACGCGTCCTCTTCATTCATATTTCACAAGATAAAACTCTTCCTTCAGCAGGATTTTTCTTCCAAAAATGCACAAAAGTACAAAAGAGGACATGTAAGGTAACCAAAGAGAATAGAAAATAAACATAAAATGAACATAAAAATGTGCTCAGTGCATTAAGACTTTCCAATATAACAAAAGAAACTAAAGGTGTTTGCCCTGCTCCATCTCTGTGATAAATAAATTCACATTGTTACAGGCAGACAGTGAGAGGGCTTGAATTAAAACCAAAAGTACAGTGAGAAAAATAAGAGTGAAATTGTATTTAAAAAAAAAAAAAAAAAAAAAAAAAGAATTATCATAACATTTGTGAAGGCAAAAGTGCACATTTCTGCAATCCAAACTGAAGATAACTGACATGTTAAATATTATCTCTTCCTGGGTTTACATTTCCAAAGAAAAGAAAAGGAGAAAAAGAAAGAAAATACAGCTTTGATCAGCCAAAATAAAGTCACATAATCCTGTTAGCTACAAGTATTTTGGCCTCTGAATCTATCACATAGATTTTGTTTGGAGGAGCGAGACACTTAAAAACTGTGCTCTGGTTCTGCTTCGTAATGAGATACTTGCAACCTTAAAAATGTGGTGATTTCAAATTAGGCCTGAAAACATCAAGCGCAAACTCCAGGAGCTCTGTAGCCCCTCTCACTATTAGTAAACTCTTGTGTTTCCAAGCATTAAGAGTAAACTAAAATCTAATGTCGCGATCGACGTATGTCGTGGCATTTTCAAAATTGTATATCTTAAAGTGACAGGATTCAACCTTAAATGCAACGTGTTGGGCTTTTAGGGGTCTCGGACTCCTTGTAGTGTCAAGTGACTGGCTGGACAAGCAAATGTTGCTGTGTACACACACACACACACTCTTACTCATATATGCACACACAAAATGTAGTGGCAGCTGCGCAATGGGATGGCCTGGCACAGAGCACAAGTGTCAAAAATGACGTCTACATACAGTAAAAGCCAGAAGAAAACAATACAAAACTATAAACGTCTCATGTGCTTAGTCAGCTGCTGCGGAGGCCAAGTGTGCGTTCACACTAGGAAGACTAAAGCAGGGTGTGTGTCTGCATGTGTGTGTATGTGTGTGAATGTCGAGAAAGTCTGTCGTCAGATCCAATGACGGGTCAACTTTTAAGTTACCTGCATTGAAGCTATATATACATATATATGTGTTTACGACATTTTAAGGTGGATACAAGATGTTTATCTCCTTGGCAAAAAAAATGATAATAATAATAATCCAACCATAAATCTGTTAGAAACAAAAACAGATGAGCAGATCTGGATTTTGGACACAACTCTGTATTACCAAACCTCTTGAAGTTCATTCATATTACAAGGTTCGACGGACAAACTTTTTACAAGTTCAGAAAGGCCAACAGTGTAACTACTGTATTGCGGTTAAAGACAAGCAGAAATTGTTTTGCCACAAAGCGTGAACCTAAAAACGAGGAGCAAAGTTCACTGTTGAACTTCAGCCGTTCAGATCTTCAGTGAGTAGCCGCAACACAGAAATGTCGTTTGTTTTTTCCCCACCTTGGCATGGTTTTTGACACTTTGATCTAAGAGTCAAAGGCAAACAGTGCTGATATATGTATTCATATAAATAACAAAATTATACAGTATAAATATAAAGATTCTGTGTGTGCATGTGTGTGTCTGTGTGTGTACAAGCACAGTTGTAGGTGGTTTATGAGTACAGAATAACGGGGGTGTGTGCGTGCATGTGTGTATTGTTGTGTGCGCTTGTGTGCCAGTGTTAGGACAGGAGACGGGGGAGAGGGTTAGAGGTGAGGCTTTCCCTCCCCCACCTCATGGAAGAGCGAGGTGTAAAACTCGGGCTCCAGTTGTTTGTTGCGGTAACGCTGCACAATTTCGGTTATTTTCTGCTTCCGCCTCACGTGAGGAGGGTTGTACAAGTCGCTCTCCAGACGCTTCCGTCGGCATACGTTGATGACCGTTTGGCGCACGAGGAACCCTGAGAGGCAGACACACAAACAGAAGCTCATCAGTACTCACGCGCGACACAGCCAATGTGAGTTACGTGGATTTAGAGTATTATGTGTGAAAGTGTAGAGCCACAGATAAAACCAAAACACTTAACTGTGCCATCTGCTGGCCAAGAGTTGCAGCACATTCAACAGAGTAAGACTTTTTTTTTTATTTCCCCCCAAAGTTAAACTTGTTCATCAACACAGGAAAGTTAAATAAATGCCTTAAATGGGTTCTTTCAAAGCCTGGTGATGCAACTTGACGACACAGATGAGCAATACTTTTACATTAGAAACCAGAACTTCAGAGGGAAACACCACACACTTTCTAAATGGGAGTTTATTTCCTGTGCATTTCCAAGTAAAAACATCCATTGTGCAATACTCATGCGTGCGCATTAATAGTGAGAAAATGATTCCTTGTGATGCATGAAAAAAGCTGAAGTGTGGTAAGGTAAGGATGGACAAGTTAAGTAAGTGGAAGATAAATGAGCAATTACCAAGAGCTCTGCGGCTGACCACCATGCCATCCACCAGAGGAATCACCATGCCAAATTTACCCACAGCACCATGCAAGCGGATCCTGAAGAGTCCCGTCTTCAGAGGGTGGATGAAGATCAAAGGAACGTCTTTTTCTAGTAACCCCGACCTGCAACATTACGAATAAAGTGAAAAGGGAGGCAAAGATAGGATAAGAAGATAGCTACATTTCAAATGCATGTACTCTGTCTATTTAAATAACTGTGTAATTCTGCTGATGGTGAACAAAGGAGCAATGTTTACAAAAATGCTTTTAATTCATTTTTCTTTCAAGTCACTTGACAACTGCTGTCACTGCTCTGCCACAGTTCCTCTTTTCAGCCCGCTGCATAGCACTTCCTGTTTTGCACATTGGGTTTTGCAGCATTGTTTTTTTTTTTTCGTTCTTCCTTTTTGCACCTGACCAAAACCAATTCAGAAACCACATGTTTTTTTTATACTGGCAGGCAAGTGCATTAAGCATAAACTTGTGAATACCTGCAGGAAGTGCTGTTGCTCATGCTAGCTTCCAAGCCCGTGCTGGTTTCCGCTAAAAGGTCGGTCAAAGGGAAGTTCTCTAAAAAAACAAACAAAAAACAGAGAAATGAAGACTTTCATGCACATTGATAATTTGGCAAACACCTTCTTACAGACAACATCTAACAGTGCAGAGATTAAGTATTTTATACTAAAATATTTTGTGAGGATAAACCTGCTGGCTGACTATAATCTATGAAGGGGGCTAGTCTTAAATTACAGTATGAGAGGAGGGGTGGTGGGCCGAATAGAGACTTTATACCTACCAATATCATCAAAGCGCTCCACCCAGACCACAAACGCCTTTGTTTCAGGCCCCAGTTGGGGGAAGGATTTTCCAGTCGATGACCTCTTTGCCTTCACTAAAGGACTCAGCTAGATAAAACAGGTAAATTCATTTTGATCAAGCATTACATCAAACATTAGAGGCCACATATACTCACAGAAGCTGAAATCTACCTTTTTAGCGGACTCCATGCTTTCAGAATGGTTGGGGAACAGTTCCAGTGTGAGATTGGGTTGTTTGAGCACACCGGGCATGAGTTCTGAGTTGGTGTCTGCCTCCACCGTGGAGTCACTGTGCACTGAAGACTCCTCTGCCAAATGAGAGCAAATTGCAACTCCAATTCAGCACAGAGGCTTTCAGTATCTTTGAATTCATATTGAAGATCGTGAATACTGACCTGAGTGTTCTGTTAGAGAAGGAACCACAAAGGCGATTTCTGTCAGAGCATCAGCATAGTACAAAACTTTCTTCTCTCCGTTGAACACCGAACCACCAGTGTCCTCCGGTGTACCCGCTTCCTCTGGAAAAACAAACAAAGATTCATTGAGTTACTAATAACATATAAACAGATAAATAACAATTGCGATGACCATCTTAGTGTCTTACCTGCTTGTACATCATTGCTATCAGAGCAGTAATTCACAGACCAGCTGGTGTCCAAGTGTCCTGTCCAGCCTGGGTGGCGTCCCACGTCCACAGGCCAACCCAAGGATAACAGGAACTCCAAGAAGTGGGGCTGGACGCTGGCCGAAGACTCTACATTCCTTAGGATCTGATCACCAACAACAAGAACAAGATAATGAAAGAGTTTCTTCTTCCTGTTCCTCTTTATGTGTGTAAATAAATAAGTAACTGGAAGAAGTAACTAAGTTAACATCAGTACATTGTAAAGGTAAACAATAATCAATCAATCTGTATTCCCTTACCTCATGACTGCTTTTCTGTCCAGGTTTCACATAGAAAATAAAGACCGTGTCAAAAGGTCGGCAGGGAAGCAGGTCCAGGTAGCTGATGTCATCAAAAAATCCTGGCAAGGATGACTCCAGGGCAATCAGGTGAGGAGGTAGACGACTGTTGTTGGGTTCCTATGAAGGGTTATGTAAACATTATTCTAACAAATACATTTTATTTCACAGATTTAAGTATTTTTTGTCAGGATCAGATAGGCAACATTTTTAATATGACCTTTTTTCAAATTAAAGAGCTTTTAGAAGTTCATCTTTCTTTCATGTACCGCAGTTTAGCACATTCTTGCAAACATGTCTTCATATTAGCTCAGCAACTCAAGATCTATACTATCCATTAATGCGATAACATACACTCAAACTTGTGCCGTATTTAAAGTGATACATAAATGTTACAAGATGAGAAATATTAAGATCTCCATCACAACTTTTACGGAATAGTAGAAAGAACAAAAAGAACCAACCCATCGTTTATCTGAAAAAGGCTTTAAATAGAAAGACAATGGAAACCTACCAATTAGCATGTATATTTAATACCGATCAATCAAAGAGTTTGTAATCTGACATTAAAAAGTAACTGACCTTAAGTGCCTCCAGAGACAAGAAGCCAAAGTGGGAGAGGAAGAGACGTGCTGTCTGGAACTCCTGTGAGGGTGGAGGGGGTTTGCAGTCTGTCTGTGGGTCAGGAAAAGGAGTGGACTTCCAGATTTCCTCACTGTGTCGCTCCAAGGCGTTCTCATACTCTATCTGCTTGGTCATCAGATTACGAAGCTTGTCGTGCTGAACTTCCAGCTGAAAAGATGGGGGCGGGACATCTTTAAAACAGGGCCTCGTGAACAGTCGTCGACTGCATGAGCTCAACGTGAATTGAAGCAGAACCCTCACAGTCCAAACAGATACTGACCCCCAAAGGTGAGAGGAAACGTTATGACAGTGTCATCTGTACTTTATAACCATGGGAAACATTTAATAATGGATCACCCATACCATCAAATGCAATCCAGTACACAGCCCTTTAGTTTATTAAAGGGCTGTTGTACTGGTTTGCATTCTCCAGCCCTTATAAAAGTTTGTTGAGACAGTGTTAGAGAAGCACCAGTAGTTTCACAGAGAAACTGCAAAGGATTGAGAAACCACACAAAATGATCACCACTAAACCAGATGATTTGACCTATTTAACACAACACCCAATGAGCCCTCCTGTTTCCAACAACTCACACGAGGGCAAATTCTGTTCAGTGAATCTGAAGCTCTCGAATCTTCCTCCCAGCCCATACAAGACACCTAAGTTTGTGCAATAACAAACAATACTCTTTAAGATATAACAAATCATGGTTTACCCGATACCTGTAAGAGAATAACTTAATTTTTGTGTTATCAGACATAATGTGGATAGAAGCTTAATTATAGGGTTCGACGGGAAGCTGATCTCTCACCTCCTTACTAACAATGTCATCCAGGTCAGGGATACTGACATCAGCTTTGACAAGCGGGATCTTATCCACCTCCTCAGGGAAGGGCCTCTGTTTCACATTGTACTTAATCCCCACATCATTGTTGGGTGTTGGACGGCCTTCAGGAACAAACACCTGCTGCGGGAGGGGAGAAGAAAACAGATATATAACAGAGATGTGTTATCAGATGTGGTGCTACAAGTTTGACAAAATGGTGCAACTTTAAAATATGTTTTAGCAAAGTTAGCTTAAAATGTGTTAACTTTAATTAGTATTAATCTAGAGTGCGATCTCACCCTCTGATTAGCCCTGGCCCCTCTCGGTTGATGGAAGAGCTGCATGGTCCAGGCATGTCGACCAGCCGTTCCCCGGATCAAAACTGTCACAGAAGGACTGGGGTCTGTGAGGACAAAAACAGACCCATATTAAAAGCATACCAGACACTTTGTTTTCTCCCAGCATTCAAATTTATTAACTAAAAATATCAAAAGCGAGACAATAAGCTACTGACTTTGCTCATTGCCAAGAGGTTGCTCCAGCATTGCAAGGATGACAGAGTTTTCCAGGACAAAGTAACGGAAGTTACTGGCTCCTGTGGCACTGAGTCTGGCATAGCGAATCAAAGTATCTTCATTCAGCAAGCTGCAAGTAGACGCAGGCCCACTGGGAGACGGGAAGGCCCCCAACACCTGCATGATACTAGGGAGCACCAGGGAAACACAAATATAAGAAAGAACATAAATACAAGCAAACTGGGTCAATGAATGCAACATATTTCACTATCCAAAAGTCATGTGTATGAAGGTTCAGCAAAAAAAGTGGGCCAGCTACAATGCTGAGGAAGCAGAAAAATAAACAACAGAAGCAACAACACTTTAGCACAGTCATAAAAGATTTTGAAGAAAAACCCTATTTGGTTTATAAGAATCAGTCACAATCCACTTCAGTGTTATCACCAAGTCTAATGATGGAAAAGTCATCAGCATCACTATGGGGGTGAATTTCTCTGGCTGACTGGCCAAGTCGCAACCCACGGCTATGCTGAGTGGGGAGTTTCCCCTCACAGCCGAGAGGTTTGCTGGATGAATATCTGGGGCAAAATAGTGCGATTTTATTTACACTTTGTTATAAACTATTCAGTAAACTCCATTTTTGGACCCAGTTCTGATAGACCTTTATAAACAGGAAGAGTTTAGTCATTGCGCAGCTGTTTTTGTGTGCAGCTGAGATTCTCGGTCTGTGGCTGTGGCTGACTTTTTGGCTGTGCTTTGTCACAGGTAGCTAAATTTAAGTTATATACAAATTTATTGTGTGATTGACTGCCACTGGAGGTGATATCAATCTGTCTAGCCTATCTAGCAAACAAAGGACAATTTACAGTAGACATACTTTTACTAGCTTATCAAAAAGCCAAGGTGCAATACAAGTGTTTAAGTTTAAAGATAAGGAGATCCCACAGTAGGAAATCTGGTGTTTGCTGCAGACTGCTGGTCACATCACAAGACTTATACAGGTGATGAAATGGTAACGTAACCATTTTACAATGAAAAATGTTTGCCTTTTTCCATTAGTACCTAGTCTGATCTTGACCGGACTCCCATTCTATTACAATCCACTACCACCTAATGTGCCTGGTTGTGGTTATAGCAATGCAGCCGAGCGTCCCGTGGCGTAATTAGTGCGTGACATGAATGCTACAACAAAGCTGGGCGTTGAGGCAACGATATACCTGGTGCTCGGTCTGTAGCTTTTTTTTGTCAGACTTGGGGACCACAGCGTTGTGTTTTTGTAGCCGTTCCCCTCGTTGCTTGGTTTGGATTTTCCTGAATGAGACGCTCTCATGACTCATCATGATGCCACTCAAGTGATGCCACTGACTGGTGGCATGCAGTCTGTTGATGTCACATTTTTGGATACGATTGCTTGGAAGCCCGGCGGAGTAGGTGCTAAATAAAGTACCTGGCACCAGGTACTATGACCAAATGGAAAACCCTGAAAAGCATGGTAAGCTGACCGGAGTAGGTACTAATGAAAAAAGGGGGCTTTAGTCTCACCAGGACAAAGTTGCCTCAGCAGCATCCTTCACTCTCATGGAAGCCGGGTTGTGCTCCTTCTCCCCTTTATGTCGAACTTCTTGCTCCTGACGGGACTTACTGCCTGAGATTCCCAACTCCACAATTTCCAAAACCTCAACCAAACAGTCCTGGAGCAAAAGAAAATACAAAACAATATATAGATTTTCTCTTACCTACCGACATACATGAAAGAGAGAGGGAAAAAGGTCTTTAGACTTACTTTCTCATCCAACATGTCAGGGTGTTCTGTGAGCCACACACACAGAAACTGGAAGGCAGCTACAATCATGGAGTGGAGGTCTCTGGATTGAAGAGGAGCTGGACGGCTACACTGGAAGACAATGTAACCACATATCGAGCTGACAGCACGTTTACGGTCTGCAGAGTCGACCCCCACCTTCACCTGATTAAGACATACACAAAGACACAGGAAAAAAATCTTCTATATTAGATACATTTTAAAAGTGGTTTGTTTTATGCAACTGTGAAAAAATTTGGTTTAAAAATGTTGCCCTTTTTTTCCAAAATGACAACATATTTGATTATGAGTAGAAAAGTATGTAAAGGAACAGTAAAGTCAAGTCGCTTTATTGTAATTTCAACCATGTGCAGTGGTACATTACACAGTGAAGTGAGACAACGTTCCTCCAAGACCCTGGTGCTACATATAACAGGTGATCAACACATGACTAAATAAAGTGCAAGTGTGCAAAAATGGCAAAAGTTGCAAAAAACAAAAAGACAAAACAAAGCAAAAACAGTGCAACACCAGACAGAACAGAATGATACAAGCACAAGGCAGTGCAGACACAACAGTGCAACAAAAAAAGTGCAACAATGAAAGTGGGTTGTGCCAAAAGACAAGAATATCGTCTTTTCTATACTCGGAATTCTGTATTAAGTAGAATATTGACATATTAATTGCTCATGCATTTTGGCAGTGTGATTGCAAACACAAACTTCACAGTCATTACAAGTTAGAGAAACTCTCTTTACAGTAATCTGTGGTACAATGTGAGGGCAACTCCCTTATTCTGAGCTAGGAAATTATCTGACTGAAGGTGGCAAAAAACACCCAAATGTATCACAAGTCTTCTGTGAAGCTGCACTGTGTCATTTGGGAATGGGGCGTAATAACTATCGGTATAAGTTAGCACGCCCTACACGCAGCTGGTTTCGCTTGACCCCATAATCGGCCCAGACATTTTATTAAGGGTGTTCCTGGAATAGAGCTCTTTCAAAAACTCTTTTTTTTTTTTAATTGATTTTTTAAAGGGTTTTTTTTTTTTTTTTTTTTTTTTTTTTTTTTTTTTAAGACTACAGTAACTAAAGCTGCTGAGGCCTGAGTAACATTGGTGTACTGGAACACGACAGTTATCTTAGCTAGTCCAGCTAGTAATGACTGCACATTCTTACACTGAGCTTCTATGGTGTTCAAGTTACCTTGGCCAGTCCAGCCAGCAGTTCCAGGGCAGCGAGTGAAATGCTCATGTCATGTCTCCACTGGGAGTTGAGCCTCTGAGTGACCAGGTGGATGCTGCGCACCAGCAGGCCTGCCGCAGTATCTGGAAGAGCTAGATCATATAACACCCCAAAATACCAAACACTGCAAAGAATAGAGCAATGCAGGATTAAAGCACCAAAGCTAGAAAGTCACACAGAAAGACATTTCTGAATGCTCAGGTGTTAGCAGATATTGCTTTATATTAACATACAACATGCATTAGAGGTGAAAGAATACAGCAAAGCACACAATCCTGAGCAAAATACAGGCAGAGTAAAAAAGAGACAGCAGTAAACAAGCTGCTGAGGAACAGAACTGAGTGATGTTAGCATTTTTACATCAAAATAGCATTTTCAAATTTTATTTTAACAAATAATTTCGAGATTTTTTTTAAAAACAGAGGAACACTGAAATTTTTAAGAATTACTTAACATTTATCACCCAATTACATTAAATATATGTAAGTGGAAGGAAAATTCCAGTTCATCTGACAAAAGACTTTCCTAGTTTGAGCTACTTTTTACAGGGGCTAAAAACTTTGAAAACAAAGAGTCCTAAGACTGATTTTCAACAACAATGTAAAGTCCACTATCTGGACACCTTTGTCCCAGAAAAGAAATTTTACAAGTGGAAGCAATGCAACCTTGTGTGAGGTATGTGACACAACAACAATCTTCTTTATTTCCGTTTTTTACTACAACCTCTGTTACAAAGAACTCTGCACTGTCAAGTGTTTTTTTTAAGAGATAATGTTAAGAAATTAAATGAACGGACCAGAACAGAAACTGACTAGAAAACCCAAATAACACTGAAATGGCTGCAGCATTTATAACAACAGATGACCCACTCTAAAGCATTGCTTTTCCTGTACTAAGCCTCACAACACAATGCTATAGTCCTACAGATGTGTCTCACAGGAACCAAGCAATCCCTTCCCCCAGTTTCCTGCTGGAAAACGACTGCCTATGTGAAGCACTGTTCACTGAAAACAGACATAAATGTGTGCAAAAAAGAAAATGATCAAATGAAAACAAAACATCACTCAGCCCTGCACAGTAAATACTAAATTTGAAATCCATTTGATTAGGCAACATTGTTGCAACCAATCATTAAGAGAAAAAAAAAATGCAAATCAAAGCAGAAACTCCACCCACCCCAATCCCAAATTCTTCTTAAACAACATCACAGCAAACACTTTACATCACCTACAAAGATATTTTACCCAACGCTTCTTAACTCTGCATACCACTTTAACCACGTTAGCTATAAAAAAAAAACCACAAACGAGTTAAGAGGAGTTGGAAGCTAATGAGAAATCAGCCAGGGATCATTAGAAATAATCTTTCAGCAAACCTGCTATCTGACCAAATAAAGTATTATTGTGTTAATTCATTAAGCACAAAAATATTAGTGTATGTTCAGGAGCGGCATGTCCTACCATAGTCACGGAGAAGCGCCTGTGCAGGGCGTTCAGAGTCTGGGCTGGTGGCCTCCGTGCTGCCTCCACTGTTGAAGCTGATGCCACTGTTGGTACGGCTGTGACCCTGACTCCTCAGGGTTGAGTGGCTGCCATCTATGCTCCCCTGCCACCGAAAAACACAGAAATCTTAATGCCCAGTCCAGCTTGTAGCACCGTAAATATTAACTAATTAGCAGAAAACAAGCTTACTGTTTCAGTCTGGGCGCCTATGGACTCTAATAAAGCTGAGTCTTGAACAATATTTAGCATTGCACCTGAAAAAAGGGATAAAAATAATAATTAAACAAAAAAAACAACAACAATTTTACACAATCATAAAGTACAAACAATATACAGAGTTAAAATAACTGCAATCAAATATATGAAGCTATCAGCAAATACCCAGTATGAGCTGTGTGTTGGTGGGGTCAGTCTCTGTCTGCAGAGCTCCTATGAGGACATTGACAAGACGCAGCCTCAGTGAAAGGAAAGACACAGGCTGGTCATGAGGCCAGCCATCTTCCTCGTTGAATTTTCCCTCCAACAGAACCTAAAGAACACAGAGTCAGTGTGGTTAGCAACCTTGACTAACTTTAAACTCTGCAACAAGAAAAGGTTTCAGGGCTTGTTTTATGATTACGTAATCATCAACAGGTTTTAAAGAGTTTAATATTTGAAGAAAGAGCCACCAATGTGTGTACAATACACAGCATTAAGCAAGACTGTTACTATCAGCTTAAAGATAAACATCGCCAAAGTCATTACCTCTGATTTGATGTTGCCAAAGTGATGTGGCAGTGGGAGCATAGCAAGCAGGATGTTGATGGAGGCTCTCCTCAGATCAGTAGGATTTACATACATCTTAAATTTGGACAGTTCCCTAACAAAAATAATGGAGACATGCTTTAAGTAATATAATTGATTTCTAACATAACACATTTACATGACTGAGTAAAAACAAATAATGGTCTCAAATGAAAGTAAACTACCAGTCTAACCTGTCTGGCACAATGGTCTCCAGCGCAGCTATGAAGTAGGGCACCACCACATTGATGCCCTTTAGGTCAGTACAGAAGAGAGAGGAAGAGTTGAGAATGATAGAAGCCAAAACTGGTCTACAGATGAAATCAGAAATCTGCAGACCCTGAATCAGGACCATGTAGAACCTGCAGAAAAGGAAATAAGAAAACCATATCATTTTCTTTCCTACTGTTAAGAAGATGGCAACAAAACCAGTTTAATTTGGCAAAAAAAAAAAGTATATACCTCGACAGGTAAACTGGTAGAATCTCCTCTCCAGTTTTTTTGCTACAGAAGATGCGACACAGAGTCCCACAGGCCTCAGCCCGTCCTGCTTCATAGCTCTCTGGGAACTCATTGGCATCAAACATTGGGTTATTCACCATGGAGTCAGTGGACATTTGGGAACCCTTCCTCCTCAGCTCCAAGGACACTTGAGTGGCTATCGCTGTACAAAGTGTGAAAAAAAAGAATGAAAGAACCCTGAATTCCATTGCAGTCCTCAGTTTTCATGCATGTATGACAAAACAGGCAAAAGCAGACAAAAATATACTATATGCACACTAGAACGAAAAGTTAACAGTAAAAATTCAAAAACATAAAAGCAACAAAAAGCAGATATTAACTCACTATCACAACAAGAGAAAGGAAGGGCTTTATTAACTGCAAACACACACTCACATCCTTTAATAAAAGCATTCAATAAAGGGAACTCTGACACAAAGAGTTTGCCATAGAAGTTCCGCCTAGCACCGGCACAAAGCGTGAATAAGTTGTAGTGTGCTCGTACTAAAAACGTGTCAGGCGTTCACTGCTGCAGGAACATAAAGCAAAATCCCTGTGTCAGCATCCCTCAATGCTGCAATCATATGACTGTCACATTCACTTCATGCATTGAGGCACTAAACCAATAAAAAAAATATATAATTCAAAACTGAAGTGAACTGACAACATCAAAAAGAAAATACAAGAAACAATGCTAAACTCGAGGGGAGTCTGAAACACAATAGTACGGATTAGCGTGACTCAAAGGAAAAAGAAAATGGCAACTTAAATGGGGTGGTACTGTCACAAACTGGCAACGTTAATGTCGAGACAAGTGGTCAGTTTGGTGAAACCCATTCCATCAACCTCTGGAGAAACGCTGAAAGAATGCTGGTGAACTTTTATATATGGCGAGGAGTTGGAACAGAAAACGATGGTGATGATGACAATGACCATGAGGAACTCAACTCAAAAGCAAGAAGATTTTGTCAAGAAACGCAAATCAAGTGAGGGGGAAAAAAAGCTGCCATTCCTACTTACAAGATTTATAAGAAAGGAGAATTTGGATAAAAGAGGCTGCAAGATAACAGAAATAGTGGAGAGAGAAAAAAAATCAAAGCAGATCCAATATTTTGGGATCAATTCATATCAGGCATGAATTGTGTGGTTTTTCTTTTTTGCTCATGACTTCTGACCATTACAAATATCTTACATTAATCAGACATGATAGACACGTGCAGGACACTACACCAAAAAGAGAAATGTGAGAAGAGCCAAAGAGGGCCAATTGCAAACGTTAAAAAGTGTATGTGCTGTCATTAACTCTTAGCTCCGCTGCCAGTAATGATTGTACCAATTAAATGACCGTATGAATTCCTTAGGATAGGGTTAAAGCCTATATGTAGTTTGAGCCAGGTCTAAATTGTTGGTCGATGCAAATGGATTAGAGTCAGATGGAAATCTCATACGAGGCCACTTGTAACCAAGCCCTCCACACACAGAAAGGCCCAACAGAGTTTCAGAGAAAATGGTGAAAAAACAAAAAGATATCCCAACAACAGAGTACAAATTTTTCAAAAAATTAAATTAAATAAATAAATTAAATAAAGACCAAAAAACACATAACTCCATATGAACACATACTTATGAACACCGACTTGCCCATGCATAATTTTAAACAGCGTGAGACGTTGCGTCGCTTCTTACCCGTCATGCTGGGGTCTCGGCTGAGGCCGCTGTGGAGCTTACAGTGGACGAGAGCAGCGTCGAAAAGCCACTGGCCAAAGAGGTTGAGGATGCTGTTGACCTTCGGTCGAGCTGGGGCTGGCAGGGGCCGAGACTCCCAACTGCTCTGGTTGGGGCTGGAAAGAAGAGTCGGGGAGGACGAAGTCTGCTGCTGCTGCTGCTGCTGTTGCTGCTGCGATGTTTTGTTTGGCTGACCACCACTGCCCTACAGGGTGCGGTGGGAATAGAAGATATCTCAATAGGCTGAAAACAGCTTGACTAGTTCAACTAAAAGATCACAAGATTTGGACAAGTGTACTGAAATACTGCCTACAAATTCTAGATAGTGCAGCTTCAGCATGGAAAGAATAATGTGCCAAGTTCAAGTATTTAACTCTTTTCTGTCTGCAGACCAACAGAAAGCTAAGCTCTAAACATCTAACAGTTACACTTATTGTTCTGCATCTCTGTAGCAGTTACAGAACTTACAGCTGAACTCTTGCTTGTAGTTTTGGTGACCACTGTGTGGCGCTGCTTGCGGCTATGAGGAGGCGTGGTGTTGGTGATTGAGGGCGGCGGCGACATGCTAATTCTGTTGACTGGAGTGGGCGGGGCACTGTCAGCCCTGGGACGTGATATGCCTGGTGACAGAAAAGTAAAATGAGTCGGGGTATAATAGTCCAATTTTCCTCAGATATCTGGGGGTGGGGCGGTGTCATCTGATTAGCCTGGCAGCGAAAAAATAAAAAAATAAATCAGCAACCATTGTTTTCCCCCCCAGGGAACAGACCATGTTTTGGGTAAATATAATCATTTTGAAGCAGTTTTCCATTTACAGTATTATTTAAGACAGTATGTGAGTTGATCATAGACAGCATTGATTCACAGACATGCAAGACAATGGTTAGATACAAATCACCAATCACTGATTTCCATTTTGATTTTCCATTTTCATGCCTGCAGGAGTCCCCCTGATGATCTTGCAGTTTAGCCTGAATATCTGACATATATCACTTGTGAGTCTGAGTATCATCACCAACAGTGAATGGACCAATCCACTAACATGCCCAGAGCAAAACATTATATCATGTATCAGCTGATGTCTGTACCATGAGAGAGCGGCACTGGACAAAAAGTGAACACCCTCTCCCGTACAGCTTTCTTTTCAACAGAGACACCTACAGTGTAAAGAGAAAAATACACACGGGTATGTTTCTATTGAAATCTTTAAACAGGTATTACTGACTGACATCCTCCATCTTGAGATTACTCAGAGGTAGTAAGAGAACAACACTGGCAAAAAAATACATTTTAAATCTTTTTCTCTCTATAAATCACAAATAACACAAATTTTCATCTACGCTATAAAACCCATCAGAAGTGTTTGGCTTTACTGTTTGTTAAAGACAAGATTCTACAGATTACGATTACAGGATGAAACTGAATTTAGAGCGACTTAAAACTTTTTGCCAAACAGATCACAATAAAAACCAGCTGCTTACACTTCTGTCAAAGTAACGCTTTCTTTTGCAGCAGTTTCTGAAATCATTTCTGGCAACAATAATATATGGGGATAAATTCCTAAAGCAGGTAGCTGCCACAAAAGCAGGAACAACATATTTCTTAAACATAATCCATTAAATAATGGATTGCAAAAATGGTCTCCAAGCTGAAGTTGCTTTATCATTCATCCCTTAAGTATATCCTCATTTTGAATGTCTTAAATATCACTCAACTGAGCTTTTCGTCTTAACTTAGGATTCCTCTTACCCAAGAAGGCATCCACCAAGCAGCTGACACCCCTCATGGCCCTGAAGAAGATCTGGGGTAGTTGTTTCAAACATGGATGCAATACCACTTCATGGGGTATGCCACTCGAATTGAGAAACTGTTCCTGAAACTTTGGAGTGGTGCTTACTACTGCGGGGTTGCTCAGGTCCACTGGGTTGCTGGAAACAAAAAGGAAAGCAAACGTAATAATGGATTAAGCCAAATTTTTAAAAGTGTTGCTAAATCTTTCTTGAATAAATGTGACATAAGGTTGGGTAGACGAAGGAAGTAAAAGGAAATAAAGGAGGGAATGACAAATGAAATAACATTTAAAAAAGCCAGACATGAAAGTTTGGATGCAGTTGAATAGACTTGAACTAGAGCAGATAGGCAACTTCAACTTCCCCTTAAATAAAACAAACAAACACCATGTATGTCGTTTAGAAAGAGGAAAGAACATGTCTTTTTCAAGCAAAGGCATTTTTATACAGTTGAGGCAATAAGCACCTGAGCATGTGTAGAAAGCGGTACCACGCCTGGGCCACGCAATCATTGTCCATCTCTAAAGGAATCAAATTGGCATCCTCATCGGGAACTTTAAAAGGTGGGAAGGACGGTCCATGAGTAAACCGCAGGAGTCTGAAACGAAGAAATGAGACAGGAATACACAGACTGCATTAACAGAGACCTCGAAAAACCAAACCACATTTCATCCCTTGAGATGTTCTACTGGGCTTTTAATGCAGCCACTTTCAGTTGCTGCTTGTTTGTGAATTTCTTTGCCTTCAGTAGCTGCAAAGCATGCTCTATTAGTCTGAGATGGAGAGACTGCCTTTTACATTGAAGAAGGCAATCTCTCCAAAAACTGTCACTGTCCAACAACCTGTGGACCTAACTACATATACATATCATAATTCTAACAAAATCTTTTACCACTGAAAACACAAAAGGTTGAACTGAATCCAATCTAACCTGGAGGTCAAAGCACAGGCTACTCTGCTCCACTGCTCTACAACAGGAGGATGATGCCTCCAATTGGCCAGCATCTCCCTTGCTGTCTTCCAATATGGCGGCGTGGGAAAGCAGCGGGCACATGCCAGCAGCCACACCTCAAACAACACTGCCATCAGTTTCTCTGCCAGCTTCTCAGCTACCCCCACTGAAAAAGGGAAAAACAGGGGGGTATTATAACTAATCATCACAAATAATAACCAAGTAGATAACAAAGGAACAGTTTAGGAGAGAAAGGTTTGTTTACCTCCAACTGTGGGTGGTGCGAGCAAGGTGTCATTGATGCGAAGAAGGAAGAGCAGCAGCACCTCCCAGGTCTCTCTCACCATGGAAACGGACTCTCGTGCCAGCTTCTGGACTGCAGTCAGAACCTGCTGGCAAAGCCTGATGTGGTTCAGACTATGCTGCTCAGGCCTGGAGGGAGAAACAGCTTGTTTGAAATGAGGGAACATGAAAGCAATATAAGCAGTCCAAGATTTCAGTGAAAAGGCATTCATCCTTAAATTCAAGCTAATGGGAAATAAAGTTTTTAGACATACCTTGGTACAAAGACGTTGTAGAGATGCTTTAGAATAGTCTGGACATACATGTTGGGCTCCTTCACCACAGGCTGAGGCATCGAGTCCCTAGGCGACACCAGGGCCATCATCCAGTCTGTGTACACGTCCACACACAGCTTGACAGTGTCCCCCTCTAAGGGGAGGGTCAGACCATAACAGAGCACCTCCATAGTCCATTTCACCTGGGAACCAAACCATTGTTAGATATTTTATTATAAGTAATTATCTTATATTTGCAGAGAAGCTACATCACCCAATCCTAATGAAAGAGGAAGAATGGCAACAGTGTTTAAGTTTAGAAAAGCTCCTTGTATCCTACAAATACAATCAAAATATGCCCCCGCCCCCACCCAACATAAACCTGCATACTTAGCGACTAAAAAGAGCCTAGATTACAAGACAGCTTAGGTGCTCTCAGTTTCCAGTGATATTTTGCATAATTTCCCACAATGGTTTTGTGTAAGAATCCTGCAGAGGTCAGTATGGCTAAGTATTCCTATCCATGCTCTACCCTCAGCAAGAAGCAGCATTCAAAGCCACAGCAGCACTTCAGATGCATGGTGCACCTGAGTAATGCCGATGTATTTTTAACCCAACGCAGCTCCACTCGCATCACTTCCTGACACACGCTGTCACATCATTAATTGAAGCACCTGCTTTACTGTGAGCTCTGCCATTAACTTGCTCACAGCGGTGTGTGTCAGCAGACGTTCCAGTGTTTATGGGGATCATGCAAAGAAAGAGATCAGAGCTGTGTCTGGTTTACATTTATAGCTAACTGTTTAAATTGGCCCGTGTCAAGTTGTGTCTAGAGCCTACACAAAAGCTTAAGGTGTCACGAATACTGTACATTACAGGATTAATTGTGTGTGCTTTGGTGGTTTGTCATATAAAAACTATTTGCAGAGTACTTTCTTCTCATTTCTTGCATAATGTGCCCTTAATGTGTTCAAAAACATCAACCATTTAATAGAAGCAATAGATAGAAGAAACCATCTAAGTAACACTATCAGTCAGGCCTGCATATGCAAGAGTAGCTACAAAACAGATAGTCCTGACACCCTTACTGAGCACTGTGCAGCAACACCAGCAACAGAATGATAGTGGAAGATGAAGAAAACAAAAAGAGGGAGTCCAGATTCTGATAATGATATAAAAATGTATTTAGAACCTTTATTTTAAATATGGTGACCCAAACCCCATTATTACTTTATTATCATGTACTACACTTTTCATCACCTATGAATGTAGTTGGTGCTACATATTTAAGTGGATAATCTTAGACCAGTTTTCCCCCACACTCTCCTAAAGAGCCACATATACAAAAATATATGGACCACAGTATGTTCTAATTTCTATTTTTCTACGTAAATAATCATCAGCAAAAAAAAAAACAAAACAGCACACTGATACCACTAAAAGTACTCATGTGTTTACTTAGCTCTGGTAACTGGAGTTAAAATGTCACGGTGATAGAGATGTAGGATGGCAGACTACCAAAGCATTAAAATGACATGCTCGTAGTTGACCCTTTTCTTACCTCTTTGTCTGTTTTGAGGATGTTCTCTGTGGCAACTGGGCTTACAGCTGTGCCCAGAGGTTTGACCACAGCATTTGCCACCTCTGTGCCCACACTTGGGGGATAGGTGTGCAAAACACTTAGGTGGCCCTGGTCACTCTGCACCACCAACTGCAACGAGCGCCACTCGGAGTACATGCTGCTGATGTCTACTGCACTCTACTCACACCTCCTGCCTCCACCTGCAGACACACAAATCCAGAGGGCAGCTTAATACGGAAAGTTAGGCACACTACCAATCGGTTACTTGTCCAAACTATAATACCAGAGTGGATACAGTCGTGCTACTTGTGAACTGCTGTTACATTGCAAACAGAGAAATGGTCACACCTCTTTCACTGTTTAGGTCTCGACCACCACAGCAGTTTTTCAGCTTTAACTTGTTTGACTGGTTTGTCAAACAAGTTGACCAACCAATGAAAATGCGTAGTTCACACATTTTGGAATTTGTAATTAAATGTTTTGTTAGCTACAACAAAACACGTATTAGCGAAAGTAAAATGAGTGTGGACTAACTGCGGGTTAGTTCTTTAAAAAAAAAAAAAAAAGGAGTACTTCTTGATATGTGCCGTGACAGGAAAAAAGATCCAAACAGCCTAGATATATCATGTTTTGGCTAATGTTACGTTCTCTCCGGTAAGAGAAAACAAAAAGTATTGCGGTCAGCATTGCAAAGGTTGGATGCGGGTTTTGTTTTGCACTGAAGCCTTAAACTAACAACAGGAACGAAACATTTGTGCCCTACACTTCGGCTCGGTAATAACAAGCCGAGGAATAACCAGGAAACGGTTCTGAAAACGAGCAGATTGCTAACGATGGCTAGCATTGACACCAAAACATCTTCCTCATATTGTAGATGACATTATATGAAATTAACGACTGGGTTGTCTCTATGAACAAGTCAAGAGACTAACGTTAATAAAAACCGCTTGCGATAACTTATCGATTATCCCAAACTACACTGCAGTAGATCCGATGTTGCTTGCTAGCTAGCTCAGCTAATGCTCACTACGCTAGCCTATTCGTTGACATTAGCTAGATTAGCTGGCTGTCATTTGTGCTAGCTAACTATCCAACTTTGCAAGGACGCTAATGTTTACTAAGCGGATAGCTCAGGTACTTTTTTCCATTTACCTTGACCAGCTGGAAATGATGTCATAACAGAGCTCTGAAACTCGCAGTTTGTGCTTTCTGTATATCCTGGTCTAAACTATAACAGCCTCCATCTTTGCAATGTCAAGGCTTGGTTATTGCAGCTTTACGGGCTAACGGGAAGCAAGATCCGTAGGTTGACGCCCTCTACTGTTTGGTACAGTCTATCGGACCTGACGCAGCCCTCAGTTCATTCAGTTAATAACACAATGTTTTTGTTTTTGTTGTTGTTGTTTTTCGGGCGGGGGTGGGGAGGTGGGGTAGATACTATTTGTGAATGTACTTATTTTGTTTCACTATGCTCCGATTAACTATAACTAAAACCTCTATTTGAGAGGTTTGCGTGATGCATTAGTATTTTCTAAGGAAGTAAAGGCATGGAGTAGGCGAGGCATGCTTTGGTTTTGCTAGTAAAATGTGAAATAGGTGCAGGGTAAAGGGGTAAAGGAGGGGTAAAAATGTGGGTAAAGGAGATGGCTTCATATATTGTATTGGAACGACTTACTTATATTGTCAGAGGAAAGGGCGTAGATTTTGAAGAAATAGGGTTACCTTTAGCTGAGTTTCTGAGACATTATGAAGTGAATTAATTTAGAAAATGATACTTGGTGCTGAGTTTTTTTGTTTGTTTGTTTTTTGTTGTTTCTCTTCTTGCTTTGTTTGTTTTACCCATGCTGTGCATTGGTTTTGTTTTATTTTATTTTATTATTATTATTATTTTAAATCTATATTTGTTTATTTTGGGGACTATGATGTTTAATATAAATCTTATGTTAACTGTACTATTATTCTTTGCTTGTTCTGTAATATAAAACTCAATAAACATACTGTTTAAAAAAAAGTCCTCCAGAAGGCACAGAACCAGCTTTCAATGAACAGCTGAGCATCCAACATCTGCATGGAGGAGAGGAAGGCACTCACATTGCTTAGTAAAAACAACAGCGTTATCATCTTTCCGGGAAGCTAGGGCAGGTGCACGGTTTTGCTAAACCAGAAAGACTATCATGAGAAAATTCTGTCACTGTGGTTACAGGAAGAGGGTGATAGATTGTCTGTAGCAGTTAGAACAAGACAATATTATTGACCAGCCCTCATAACACAGGATATACCCAGGGGAAGCTACATCAAGTATGGTTCACCGAAGATATATAAACAATGTGTACCTTTAAGACCAATTGTTTGTATGATCAACTCGGTCACCTATAACATCTCAAAGTTTCTGGCTTTTGATCCTCAGTCCATTGGTAGGCAGCTCTAAACACCACATCCAGAACATCATTATGGAGGCAGGTGAAACAATGGTCTCGTATGATGTAACATTTCTCTTCACCTGCGTTTGAGTCACTGAAGTGGAGGTAGCTCACGAGGGATAACAGGACCTCTCTCAGCACCTACCAAGCGTGTTTTACTCTTAGAACTGTGTCTTCATTCCACATATTTCACATACAAAGGTCAGTGCTATCCTTCACCACCAAGTCATTGGTTCAGGTATGTGGATGACACCTGGGTGAAAATCAGATCTCAGGACTTACCACAATTCAAGGATCATATTAACTTGGTGGAGCAACACATTAAGATATTTAAAAGCTACAGCTTTTATCTTTAATAAAACAGCTTACAGCTGTACTGTTAACCCACGCATAGGATCAGTATTAAGTTTTGACTCTCATCATCCACTGGAGTATCCACTGGGTGTCATCAGGACGCTACAACACAGAGCAAACACCATCCCCACAGACAGAGCAGCCAGGGAAACAGAAGAACATCACGTCAAGAAAGCCCTGAGTAAATGTGGTTATCCCAGCTTGATAAATGTTCTACTGATTTAGTAAGTAAAATTAAATTGAAGTGAAACTGAATGTAACCCCTAACCAAACCTAAAGTCTTAATTTGCACAGCCAACAACATAAAATAAACAGAAATCAACCAAAACTCTTGGATGTATTTTCTTTCTAAGTCACTTTTGACGTGGCATTCATGCAAGTTAATGACTGTGATGGAGGATTTTAACATTTTAAATGCATTTTTGTCACAGAACAAGGGCTTCCCGATTTGCCTCCATCACATTCATGTGCCATTCTATTTACCTGTCCAGGCACAAATATGTCACGGTTCTGGGACTTTCTGACCCAGCTTTTTGAGTTCTTGTGTTTTTATATTATGGTTTATGTTTTGAGTCCTTTGTTGTACTGTGTTTGCTATTTCCCTAGGTTTCAGTTATGGTTATCATAGGTTTATTTCTTAGGTTTTGTAATGCGGCTTCCCTATGTTCCATGTTGTGTCTACTGTGCCTTTCTGTACCATGTTTCAGGTTCCTATGGTCTGTCTCCCCAGTTGCTGTTAAGTTTACATGTCTAGAGTTCAGTCAGTGTGTTTCCTGTTTTACTTTGAAGGTCCATGTCTCATGTCAGTATTTCTAGTTTTGCTTCCCTTGTCTCGTCCAGCCTGATTACTCCCAGCTGTGCTCTCCTTCTTTGTCTCATTCCCTCGTTATCCCTCAGTATATTTAAGCCCTGTGTTTCTCTTTGTCAGTGTTGTAGTCTCCCTCATGGCTGTGTTTCCCTGTGTGTTAGTTATCCATGTCCCAGTTTAGTTTTGTTATATTTTTGTGCTGTTCTGCAATAAAGCAGCTTTTTGAGTTTAATTCCTGTGTGGTGAGTTTTGCATTTGGGTCCTTCTTCTGCCTGCACACAGCCGAAACATGACAAAATATAGTTTATCAATTTTTTTTGAGTTTTAGAATCTCCAATGATGTGATGAAAAAAGAAGTAACTGAAAACAACAACACAAGCTTGAAGGGCTGCTAATGTTACTGAAGTGTCCTTCCCCATGACACTGAACCATTTGTTTATGATGCCATGTACCTACAGAAAATCAAACGTGTCCCAAAGCATGACAGCAAATCTGTCACACACAACCGTTTTTCATCTAAAATTTAAAGGAGCCTCAACAGAGGTGTGCTACATTTTCCTCAGTGTTGTGATAGACTAAATCAGCTGCCTCGATAAAAAAATCACAGTAATAAAATAATAAACCAAAATGAAAAAAAGTTGTCTAAATTTATTTCAAAAGATCAATTCTAGAGCTTTGTTGTTTGGAGAAGACCCTGCACAGATTAGAGTGGCTTCGAGAGCAGGCGGAGTCTGGGTGTTCAAAATCAGTCACCTGGACTTTTAACACCTCCAGCTCAAAAAGCATCAGCAGTAGTTTTTAGTCTGTGAGGTCCACCTCCACACATACCCATCAGACTTGGCTGTTTTTCCAGTCAGTAGTATTGTTATATGCTAAAATTTAAAATAAACAACCAAATATGTAAACAAAATTACAAAATGACTTTATTGAAAGCTGGTATTAAATTCCAAAGGCAGTCAGCATAAAATACATGTTTTCAGTATACAGTAAAAGAGAAGCCTGTAATCTTTTCAGTAGGGGGCAGCAGAGACTAGCTATAAAAGAAAGTCTTAAAATGTAAAGAGCATGTCTGTGAAGAAGTTATAGATTCTTATATTTGCATGATTTTCAGATTAATAAATATTACTGGATGTACAAGACATCGGTAGAAGGCTACTCTCAGCTACACAGATCTGCACATCATATACAGCATCCCTCTACTTTCAGCACGTGGTTGGTGTTTTTATAATATAAGATAAGATAAGATAACCTTTATTAATATCTTGAAAGGTCAAAGCAATCGTAACTGAATCTGCCCAAAGCTTTAATCTTTTGAATATTGTCAACTGAAGCAGAATTCATTGCATTCATCAAAAATGTAAATCAGATGTTTTCTGTGCGTTATGCGGATTTGGGGGAGGGAGCAGATTTGAACACATGGCCCGCATATGGTGGGAACCCCTTTTTCAAAACAAGCCACATAAAACCTCAACATTCCCATCACACCCTTCTCCGTAGCTGCGAAACACACCTACAAATTATGTTTCTTTAATGCACGTCCTTAATGTGAAGCATCATTTAGTACAGGGGCAAACCAGATGAGAAGATAAAAACAGGAAAGTAGTTATTCCTTTGTGTCGCAGATTGCAGTCAGCATGTGGCTGTTTTTCCCCCCCGACTACTCTTAAGTGTCCATAGCTTCCACATGAGTGTTCGGTAAGCCAACCCACACGTCACTCCTGGAGGATTTCCACAGAGGGGAAAGGCAGGGAAAAGAATTATGGATGAAAGTCAGCATTCTTCTCGCCTTCGTCCCTCCATGTTTGGTAAGGTACAGCTGCAGTCTCAGGGTGCTATGATTGGTAGCCATACACTAATGCATCTAAAGGAAAAGAAGGAAAGAAGCAGCTGAGATATTAGTATTTATACATTTTAAGCTCTCAAACTTACATACAAAGTGCACACATGGGGCATTTATTAAGGAATTAAAATAACTAACTGTGATTTCTGCTTCCACTCACAATACAGAGCAACTTTCACTTGCAGAGTTTGCTGCAGTGCAAAATTACATTTAAATAAGTAATTTTAAAGACTATTAATATTTAGTAGCTGTTGCTGGTGAGGCCTGTGGGTTACCCACCTAAACCAGGAAAAGGATCCCAGAGAAAGATGTTTTTTTTCAATGGTCTGATCTCAATAAACAAGACTTATGTGAACTCTGCTCTACTGAGGTACTAATTGAAATCTACTATATGCATGGTTTGATACTGTACCAAAATAGTGCATGAGTTTTTGCTTTGTATAATTTTTTAATTTTCTTTTGGCCTCAGTGTTTTGTAGAAAAACTTCAAACTAATCCATAATATATTAACCAACTAACTTAAAAAAAATTCAATTCCTTGGTGCTTTTTAATCTACCAGGCCCGCACTCACCTGAGTGAAACTGTGCCGTGCAACACAGTCCCTCTCCCCGTGCCGTCCGGTAAATGGGTGACACGCACACTCTAGCCGAAGGGGGCAGGTGCGTGAGCCGTGTTGAGAGGGAGTCGGGTGGCAAGTAGAGGGAGGAGCGCTGACCAGGGGCAGAGCTTTGCTGTCCCTCCCAGGTGAGCCAGTAGCCCCTCAAGTGAGATGTGCCACCGTTCCATTCAACCTCTACTGAGTCACTACCCACTGTAGTCAACTGGAGGTCTGCCAGCGCTGGAGTCACTAGAGACAGAGACCATTCAAAAGTTTGGTTATATTTCGAAAGGAAAGAGAACTATAAAGCAGTGAAGCAAAAAAACAAAACAGCAGGAGAACTGACCATTTCAGAACTGAACGGAACTACAATTATCTGGAATTTAGGATGCAGAATGAATAAGACAATGAAGGAGTGGGATTATGACCTAATTTGACCTCACCTTCTTGAGTGCACACTTTGACAGACATGGCTTTCTCCTTTCCTGAGGCGTGCCTGGCAGTAACAGTGACCAAGTAAGTGGTATCTGGTTGGAGGTTTCTGAGCAGAGTAGAGTTCTGACTTCGACTCAGTTGGACATAGTGCACTTTACCCGTGGGCAGGGCTGAATACTCAACAGAGTAACTCTCAACCATCCCTGGTTGGAGAGGACCCCAGCTGACCCGAACACTGCTTTGTCCAGGCTCGGAAACTGTTACCACAGCTGGGCTCAGCACCTCTGGTGTGTAAGAGAGACAAGAACAATTGCTGAGGCAGTAGAAAAAATATGAGGAGAATATGATGATTTTCACTTTGAATTTTTTCTTCTTCACCGAACCACAAAATAAAATCTTTTACACAAGCTTTTTAATTGCAGTGGATTTAGCTTTTATTTTCTTATTGTGGGCCTATAACAAAGACATTTCATTCAGAATGTCAACAAAATTGACAGTGTTGCATGCAGAACAGATAAAAAGAGCAAATTCCTAAATTTGAGAGACTGCAAAAGCAAATTAGAACTTTGACTTTTTATATTTATAGCAAACCACTGAAAAGGTTTTGTGCAACTTGCAAAGCAAGCGTATATATAGAGAGAACTCAACCTGGTCTAGTTCTGAAGGTGACATGGAGGTCGTTAAAGGCTTGTTCGTTGGACTCTGGTCTCAGTATGGCGATATAGTTGGTGTCAGGCTTCAGGCCAGTTAACCTGGCAGTGCTGGAATCCGCAGTCTGGGTAAGTCTCTGGTACGGAGGTCCTCCAGTGAATACATCAGGCCTACTGGTCTCAACCCCACCGACTCCTCTCCGAAGTTCTTTGAAGAGGATCTCATAGTGGCCCGTCAACCCGGACAGAACGGGTCGCCACTGCAGTGTGGCGGAGCTGGTGGAGACGTCTCGAACGTGAATTCGTTCAGCGCGGATGATCTCTGTTGGAGACGGCAGGATCTCGTGTTAGCGCGTGCACACGTTGTTGGGGTTGAGTTATCATTTTTAATTTTCAAAAAGGAGGAGAAATGATGGTGACAGGACAGAAGGAGCGCTAAAAATGCCTTGGCTTCAGTCAGCTACTCACATAGACTCCCAGACTTTGAAACCTAAATGCATTCACAGCGACAGCACTGAGACAACCTGAAATAGCCAACCCAGTGAGGCCCTGCAACAAAATAACAATTTTCCCAGATGCACTGATATCTGTGATTAAATCCTTATGCACCCAGCAAGGACTGATGCATTCCACCTTGTTCTACACAAGCCCTATTTTCTATTATGCATCATATCTTACAGCTGTTGTATAAATGCTGTAGTGACCCTTGTGAGTGTTATGGCAGTTACCTAATCCATCCAGAGAAATGGCTCATCTTCCAGGTCTCTATATATAAATATATATGTGTGTGTGTCATGTTGGGCATAGTGTTGGATGGAGCAGAAAGAGATGTTGAATCATTAATCCATTAATAGATTGGCCTATCTCATTACAGGGACTCATACACATGCACACAGAGTGTCCCGGCTAGTTGGTCTCCTTGTCTTCAAGAGCATGTGTGGAATTAGGGAGAAGCACAGAGAGACATGTAATACATCACTGAGGCAGGATATAAGTGTTATTGTAGCTGTTTGAATGGAAGGGGGGTTTCTCAAAGCTACTGAAGCGTACGAGCAATCCAGCTTTAATTGGTCAGGATCAATCATAAATAATATTTTTCCCAGTCTCTGTAGTACAGGCATGTGCAGATACACGTTTTTTTATTGAGCAGAATGTGTGTTGTGTTCAGTCCAACAACAAATTCTAATTATCTGTTCATTCTTTAAATCTTTTATTTGCAACACATAAAGACACTACCCATGCTGTACTCACCAATAATGGCATCCCGGAATTCCTTTGTGATGATGCTCATATCGTCAATGTCCACAAAGTGCAGGTGGTCCTCCACAGGTGGGCTCACCACCTGCCTCAACACCTGGTAGTTGCCATGGCCAGTGGACACGACCAGCACGGCCACACCATCATCCCGAAGCTGGGCCATCGGTCCAGTCACATCCCCTGGTTTTACCCCATCAGTCAGCCACACTAGCACCCTCGGGAGATTTTCCCGGGCGCCGCCAGCCTTTCCAGGACGCAGGACCCACTCCTTCACCATTTTCAGCGCCTCAACTGTGTTGGTGTCCCCCCTGAGAGGCTTGATGGTTTTCAAAGCGGCCTGAAGGCCACTTTGGGTGCTGTATTTATCAAAGCCGAACTCGAGACGTGGTTTGGTGCCCACCTGCAGAAGTCCTACCCTTACCTGGTCCTCTCCCAGCGAAAAGGGGGAGATGAGCTCGGACAGGAAGGCTAGCATTCGGGAGTGCTCGTAGGATGACACACTCCCCGAGGAATCCACCAAGAAGAGGACGTCCCCCTCACAGCAGTTCAGCACTGTGGAGAAGCAACAAACATCAATACAGTCATTAATATGCATATCAAGCGAGCGGAATCAGTTACTGACTTGCGCCAACAACTCTCTATGATTCTGTTTTTCCACAGGTCTCTTTTCGTGCTTCCCTCTACACACATTTCCATCCTGTTTTTATGAGAGAGAAAAACAGTGTCACAGTGAACAAATCTTATAGAGAAAATTGTTTGTTTTACATGAAAGCAGAAGAAAGTTAAAAGCAAAACCCCCCAAAATAGGCTGTGGTTTTGGAGATAAGAAGACTGTAAAACAAACAGAGGAAGTACAAAACTGATGCAGGCATCATGATACTGTAACTTCAAAGTTGGATAATGGATTAAAGGCATCCAAGCACAAAGCTACGGGTGGATTATTTTTTTTCCCACTCCCTAATTTTGCATATCTTATAACAGAAGCAACAATGCCCAAAGTAGAGGAACAGGCATGACAGTAGCTGTGCTGGGTACTGGTGGGAGAGAGGGAGGGAGTGGAGAAAGGAGGCGGGACGAGGGAAATAAAAGGCGTTAAAAGGAGAGGAATGAAGCTGGGGGGTACTGCCAGTTTCATGTGAGGGATGAAGAGGAATGCTGGATGACCATATACAGAGCAGGAAACAGTAGCACAACAAGCAGAACTTAGCTTCAAATCTACAGATTGTGCACAGATCCAAAAGAAATCCTGCCTACTGTTAAAATCGTCACTCGAGAAATCAGAAACTTTTAAGATGAAGACTTTGGACTACACATATATGACTCTGCAGAAAATACAGTTATATAGGCGTGTAATTCAGTGTCTCATTTTTTAAATATGTCAAGGTCCAACGCTTGACATGAGGTGTGGACTAGGCTTCAAGGTGTTGAAAGCTGAGCAGCGAAGCATGTATACACACAAATCAAGCGTGTGTGCACACATGCCAGCCTGCATGCTTGCTGCCTTTTCCCCCTCTATCAACCTAAAGAATTCCTTACATCACTCTTGTTTGGAGCAAGAGTGCTGTTGCGTATAGGAGCCCCTTACCTCTGCGTTTGTGCAGGTACGCCTTTATCTTCAGACCTACTGCTGGAGCGAGCCATTTTATCGTTCTTTATTGCCGTGGTTGAATGCTGTCTCGGGTTATCGCATGCACTACAGATCTTAGCTAATGATGTGATGGAGAAAAATGAAGCGTGAGTAAAACAGCAAGCAGATCAGGCTGAGCACCTTACAAAAACATATGAGTATGTTATGAGGGGGTTTTTTGGGGCTAAAAACACAGTGAAGATTTAAATAGGTTGCATGTTGGGATGAGAACGATATGAAAAAGATAAAGCTTGAACAAGAGTAGAAAAGCACTATAGAAGTTTAAATGAATAAAATTGAGTGGTATTCCTGTCTAATTTTGCACATTTTCTTTAAATGACCTTGTTTTTGTACCGTTACATTCGCAGTGTAGTGGTGTCGCTGGTTTGACTGCAGCTCGTAATGCAAAAATCCCCCCTTGGGGTTTTGTCATGAGAAGCATGAAACTCTGCAAAATAGAAACATGCAGAGCTACCCACACTGGTGACGCTTTGTAACATGGGAACAACCAGAAGCAGCCAAAAAATATAAGGCACAGAATTGGTACCAGTGGTTGATGACTGGTCTCTGGAAGGTACAAGGCACTGCCTCAGTATAATACAATACAATAAGCTACTTCATTTTCAGACAGTCTAAGGTCTAAAGCAGGGGTGCCAAATATAGAGCCCAGGGGGCCCGAATCGGGCAGTAAACTGGGCAGCTTTGGAAAATGGGAAGGAGAGCGTTAATTCAGGATTTGTTAAAATGTAAGTTTTACAGCTTTTTCCTTCTGATAAAGATCTCTATACCACACTAAAGTAATCTACCTACTACATAAGTTTCTGGGGGTTTTTTGTTTTGTTTTTTACTATCAGCACGCAGTCAGAAAACAGATTTTCTGTTTACAGGACAGTCTGGATAATGAACTACTAGAACTTTGTTACACATTTATTTGTTAGTGCTGCAAGAATTCTCTCATGTGCTACACTACAGCAACATTTCTCTTGAAATTGCGCTTCTTTTTCTATTAAGACATGGGGTGGGGTTGAAACATAGACTTAAATGTCTTTACACAGGTCTGGCCCACTCACATCAAAGTAAACAGAAAATAAGTTTGACATCCTGGGTTTAGAGCATAGTATAACTTTACTTTTTGAGCCTTTATTAGACATATGGTTAATTATTAGTGATTTATAACTGTTGTTAAAGGTTACAGACATAAGACCTTTATTTAACTAGAGTAAAAACAGCAAGTACATTTATATAAAGCCCAATTACCGTAGACCAAGTTATCTCATCGTATCCCTATAAATGGAACAGCAAAGCATCAGCATATCCCTAACTACAGACACTCATAAATATCCACTCTCACTAAGAAACCTGCCGGTGCCATCACCACCTGGGGAAATCTCTGTCACTTTGCGGTCATGAGCTTTGCCAGAATGGCACAAAGGCACTGCTATGATAAGAGCTGATAGGATTGGTTTAGATTTGGAGTCTGCAAATCAGCAGTTACTGATCAGAATTAAAAACATCTTATAAAGAGGAGCATCTTATTGTGCATGTTTAGAAAAAAACCCCATAAGATGCATCAAATCTGTCATTCTTTGCACTCTTGTGTTCTACTAACATTAACCAGAATTATCCTTTAAAAACAAAAAACCTTTTCCAGCAGACCTGGAGGTTATTTGGTCTTCCCCTTATTAGAAGTCTGTTGTAAAGCCCTGAGATGTCATCAACTGACAATAACCTGAGAATTCCCGGGAGCACCTGAAGCCATCCTCAGCATGCCTGCGTGGTCGATCAGAGTGCCCCCACCCATGCCCCTAGCCCTACTGTATGAAGTCGCTACTCCTGGCTGTAAGATTTCATCAACAGATAATTCAATACCTGGAGTCATGCCACTTTACTGAGAACACTGGTGTAATGTCAACCCCACCCTAATCCGCCCCGAGCCCAGCTGTATTCCTTTTATTATGTGGCACCAACGCTTTAAGTCGCTTTATTTACAAAAATTACAGATTATTGTGGCTCACATTGTTTTATTTGTAATCTTCCTCTTTTAAAAAAAATGTTTTTGTCTGCTAGTCGCTATCGCCCCCCTGTTATGCAATGCAAATAATTATAATTAGACTGGTTTCCACTGAATCAACGGCGCTTACCTCCTTCAGGTGGGCTGTTCTGTGCGGTTGAGGGCCGCAGAAGCAAACACATCAGCATCCACGCAAATAACATGTGGCCCTCCATCAGAATGAACGAGTTAGCTCCACGGAAGAAAATATATATGTGGGACAAATGTTAGGGCTTCTTCAGTCAACCATACATCCAGCCTGAGGAGCGCACTCCGGGTTAGTAAATCACAGGCAGAGGCATAATTCAGCCTGTATGAGTCACATTCAGCCCGGCTTTTTTTATTTTGCTTCTTATCTTTCTTCTTCTCTGACCATGACCACGCTGTCTGTAACCGGAGTCACTGGGAGTTAAACTTAAACTGGAGCGAAAACTTCCAGACTGCGTGCGTAAGGTTTGGACGCTCCTGATTAACCCAAACGCGCTTCGCCCGCGCTCGGGACACGAAGCGAAACCAAAAATTCCGGGAACACTTTCAAAATAAGATGTCTTACTGCGAAGCAAAGCGGAATGGATTTTTGCCTGACAGGAACCAAATCGTTTTTTTTAAAGGGGGGGGGGGGGGGGGGGGGGTGTCTTTAATGATTATGTTATTTTGATGTTAAGCAGCCTAATTACCGCCGTAACAAAATAATACTATTAAGGGAAACAAACCCAGGCCCTTTTATTTTTATAACTGTCAAAATAATTTTATTTTACATTTTACAAATGTAAAAATAAATCATGTTCAGCGCTTCATTTTTAAAAAAATTTAAAACAGACATTAAACAAAACCTAAAAACAGTTCATTCAGAAGGTTTCCTTTCAGACTATCACTATTCCTCAAGAGTCAACCTTGTAATTTCTTTAAGTAGTCTTTAGGAATATTTCTCCAGAAGTCTTGAAGGACATTCAAAGCTCCTCTTTGGATCTTGGCTGCTTTTTGTTCTGCTCTCTGTCGAGGTGATCACACTGCTTCAATAATGTTGAGCTCCAGGCTTTGTGGAGACCAGTCCACTGTGTGTTTCTATCCAGGTATGCCTTTACTGGTTTGGCAGAGTGTTTTCTATGGTTGTCATGGTGTCATAAAGCTGCTAATCAGATTCTTTCTGCCTTGTATTGCATAGTGGATCCAAATCTGATGGTACCTTTCTGCATTCATAATTGCATCAGTTTTGACAAGATCTCCAACACCACTGACTGAAATGTAGCCCCAAACCATGACTGAGCCTCCACTGAGTTTTACAAATGGCTCCAGATTCATCCTGACCTCTTCAGTATGGAGTAGCAAAACTTTAACCAAAAAAATTAAAATCACTCCGTCACTGGAGTAATTGGAACTCTCCAGAAAATAATTTAAAAATCTAGTCTTTTAAGGCTTCAAAAACCCAATTTTCTCAATTAGTATCATGTTATATGGGGCAATGGGGTTCTAAATGAAGCAGAACTAAGGTTTCACATACTTCACAAACAAGAGCAGGGTTCATGTGGGAGAAAAAGATCATATCAACTTGGATTCAAGCATATGTATCAGTGCTTGAACCCAGTCGTGAAAACATTAGTAAGTTTGTTTGGATGTGTAGCCAGCCACTTTCATGATTCTAATGCTTTGCTAGAAAAGTCAACTTTTTTGAAACTGGAAAACAAAGTTTGCATGTGTGGTGTGGTTGCATGATTCCCAATATTTCCCAGAACATTTAAGCTGCCTATAAACTTGTTTCTGCACAGCGTGGAAAAGCAATCAAATCAGTCAACACTGCTGAAGCATGTGAGCAACTGATCCGTTTATTTTGAAGGTAGGACTCCTTGAACTTCCTCGTGGTTACTGTTACTTGACACAACTCGCTCTTTAGCTTTTCACTCCTCCTCTCTCCTGTCTCCCCTGTAACTCAGAATAGTAAATAGGCTCCACTATCCAGGCGTCAACATCTTGAATCTGATCCAGGACAAGAGTTAAGTCTTCAGATTACCCCATTAACAGAGTCTGGAAATAGAGAACCCACCAAAAAAGTCACTTAACAGTTTTTTGCTCACAACTCATTAAAAGGACTCGCCAAAGGGAAGAACTGTCTAATACAGGGTTTGTAACAATTGAAAAATTCAGAAATACGAATAGAAACAAAGGATTTGTACAAATATAACTTTTTTTTATTATATATTGTCTTGTGACATACTTGTAGATTTTGTCCTCAAAGAGTAATATTTAGACTTTTGCATTTATCTTATTTACTATAACGGTAAGACTACCAAGTATTCCAGCTATCCGAAAGATTAAGGAAACCTCTGGTTTACCAAGAGCAACCACAAATACTTTCAGCATTCAAACCACTGGGAGTGAATCTGTGAAATTACATGGCACACAGTCTTGAGAGTGGAAAAAAGGTAAACAGCTCTCCATGCAGACTATTCTCTGTGTTCAACCATTGTGCCTTTTTAAAAACTAAAGTAAGATTTACATGTAGAAAGTAAATAAAGTGGACAATTACGCACAGGCATGCATGAAGTCACCTACTGTATGATTCAACATGGAAACTATTAATATTGTATGTGTGTGAGAGACACAAACAAGGAGGAAAACGGACTGTAGGAGGGAATAAATGGATGGAAGAGGATGTTAGAATTCAAGTGGGACCAAACAAAGCTCTGAATTCTTCTGTGACGCATCGTGTTCAAATACTTGTATTCTTCCAGTAAGACACTGACAGTAGGCACGCCCATCCCAATACACACACCTAGAAACTAAACAACCCCACTACAGTGCAGTCAGTGATTCAGAAGCATTATGAGAGCTGAAATTTCTTTATAATCATCTGTATTGGAAACATTGTGTAATTGTAACTGGCGATAAAAGACAAGTGCAAACATTGAATCATGCTTGCTTGTATTGTGTCATGATTTAAGAAAGAGTCGGACGTCCCTGACAAATTATGTTTGTGATGAGTTGGACATATTTATTTATTTGAATGCAGCCTTGCTAAAACCGGGCCCAAAGCTCCCTGTCACATCACGATCCATTTACACTCTGCTGCTTCTGCTCAACAGACATGCAACATTAATTTCTCTGTGGTTTTTTTGTGGACCTCCCCCTCCAGGGCTGAACAAGTTCTCACAAGCACAGTTGCGGTCCCCATGGTCATTGACACTGTGCCGGATGATTTTTACAGTCTCGTCAGTGAGCTGTAAATCACTTACATTCAGTATACCCCACTCACAGTGACGCGTGTGTGTATGTGCATGCGAGCAGTAAATAGCCTAATATGTATGTGCGCGCACACACACACAGCAACACATTTCTGTCCATATTTCACACTGTCAAACATTGCATCAGTTGTGCAGTGCGTGACCAACTTGTGCCGAGGACACAAACTGTGTTAGTGTTTGATATTGCACTGAAATCCACAGAAATGGCCAGCTGTTTCCACCCAGCACAGCCTCATGTCAACACACTTTCTACCCCTGGCTTGATTACTGTACATTGTCAGTTTATGCGACCTTTACACAGACTTGTTTATGCTCATTTGTGCGCACCTTCATATCCTTGCAGGGGTAACGAATACAAATCTTTTAAGAGGGACAACAACAGCGGAATAAACTTGAACTTTTAGCTGAGGAAAAATAGCTGCAGAGGGAATGGGTGGGACGGGAGGAGAGGCGAATACAGTAAGATGTCATCGAGGCAATGGAAGAGTTTACAACATTTTGTTCATCACAACACTCAGAGCGGGATAACAGGAAGCCTGAAAACAATTTTTAAGCAGCTCCAGCTACTGCTCCTTTAATAGTCTCTTGTAAATTTGGCCTACAGTGATTGTGGCTACCCCTTAAAAATTTGTCAGCAGAGGATTTGGCTGCTTATAGGAATGCCACTTTTTGATGGTTAAGTAGAATTCCACAGAGTTATATTTGCCAGTGTTTTTCTCTGCCTTCTTGTCAGTCTATGGTATTTAAGGTTTGGTTCACAGCAAACTCTTATGCAGATTTCTGGAAGACGAGCAGGAATGTTGCCCTCTTCTCAGTGGAAAAAAAGACTGCAAGAAAAGCCCCCATGAAACACTGATTTTGGAGAGGAATATGCGTGATGTAGTTACAGTGATGGATAAGAGGGACAAATAAAATGGATTCCAAAAGCAGAAAAATCTTGCCAGCTTGGGACTTTTCAGGCAAATGGAAACCGGTTTTGTTCCGTATAGCCCAGAAGCCTCTTTGCCTCCTGTGCAGTGGATTTTGAGAAGATAAACAAATAATAAAGCCATTAAACTAAAAATATAGACAGGAAAGTCTAAGGGATTTCCCATCAGTGGGATGTGCAGATGAGTACCCACTGCCTTCCTGAGCAACACAACCCCATCCCGTTCTGCGTCAGAACTTCTTTCCTGCCCCCACCAACCATTATCCTGTATATGTCCATAGTGGCTCGTATTTTGAGCTAATCAAAGGCCTATCCTAAAGTCTCAACTTTTACATCAAAAAGTGTCAGTCAGTGTAAAAGTGAGCCAATACTGGTTTTATAGGATCCCTCTTCTAGAAAACCTTTGCTCTTTGCAAAGTGTTCCAAGAAGCTAAGATTTAACTGTATCCAGGGAAATGCTCAATCATCTCTTTTCCCCAAACAAATACGACAAGTTACATTAAACACAAGCGACTGTCCAATTCTTTGCGTGATTTCAGAAGAATAAATCAGACTGTGTATTTAAGTTTGGACAGAAGCACCCGTGCCTGCTTACTATCTTTGAGCAAAACTGTATGCAGCCAGAGCCATCTCACTAGTTAGAACATCTGTTTTGCAGTAATCAACAGCCAGCGAGTCTCCACGCTAGTGAGGCCAACACCCACTGTATGTTTCCACACTAAAATTTCACATACGGCCTTCGGCTGTGCCAAGTTGGGTCACTGGAGTTTTGCCCTTTTACCAGGCCCAGCTCCTTTAGAGGTCGGCTCAGACAATGGTCTTACTGTGCTGAGGATTGCCAGACAGAGTTTATTTACAGATGGAAGATAAATCCACTCATTGTTTTGGCCCGGTGTTAATACAAAGTCATCACAGCGAGTTGGTTAAACTTAAGAGAACTGGCTGACAGTGTAGAGTCAAATTTTCAATTGCTCCTACCAGCTGAGGTAAAAAACAAACAAACCAAAAACCCTATTATTTATGAAGAAGCTGACAGAAAGAACATTTAAAGGGTAAATTTAACAGCACAGCAGCATGTAAGAAGCCCTTAATGAGCCTGAGGTCCTTTGGAAGGGGTCTACGTCCTCAATAGAGGAACCCAGACCACAAGAGTTCTGCTTTGTTGTTATAGTTCAGCCAATTTTTTTTTAAAAAGTCATTCCATTCACAGCTCTCTCATTCTGCATAACACAAAGGTCTTCATCCAACAGAACAGAGTGCTCAAAGAACCTTTAATGCTTACCAAAAGCAGAGAAATACTAAAGTCCCACTTATTCAGAAACCACATGAGAAAGGTCATTGGCGGTGACTCATCGATGTCAGAGTTCTCCGAGCGCTGGCTGCACTCGTGCGGCCTGTGGGAAGGAGGATGGTAGGCTACAGTTGGCTGAATGTAACAGCATTTTCTCACATTCACAGGCAAACACAGCCCAGTACTGTGCTGAACTGTGTGTTTGTGCCTGTATTCACGGAATAAGTCAATCCTGTAGTTTCTTTCCTGCCTCGTCTTCTCAAATCTTTCTTTCATTCTTTCTTTTTCATTCTTCCCCAGAATATCCCTCTCCCCAACTGCTTTTAATATTGCATGCCTATCATTGTCCTTTCTCTTTTTCACAATCCCTCTTTCGGTTTGCTCTTTTGGCCACGGCAGACAGCAGCTGGATTCTCCATTCTCTCCTCCCTTTTCAGTTCCTCACCCTTTTATTGCTCCTCATCCCGCGCACTTTCTCCTCAACAGACTCACATGCCTTCTACCATTAGTAACACATTTGTATACTATACAAATGCACAAGTACACTGACAGAGATCTACACATATGTACGTACACGCACAAGATGCACTGAAAAAAAGGGACTGGCCATCTCTTGGATTTATGTAAGCATCTTGCATGTATTTAACACAATTGGCTCATGTTTTAAAGTTAAATGTAACTATATAGTGTAAAAACTACATGATATGCAGAAAGGGTGTATTAAATTGTTCATATCATGTTCAGGTGAAGTAAGTCAATAAGATAGCAACGTTAAATCTCGTGAAACCACGCGTGATTTCATCTCGCGGGCTTTGGATCGTGGTTTAAAAAAGGCATCCATCTCAGTCAAGTCGAGCAGCCAACTCTACGTTTTTGGTATGTCTTGATTTTTTGAATTAATATTTACCATATTTCAGCCAAATGTAGTTAAACGTCTAGAGTGTCGCCATGTAACATGCTAAAAAAGAGCCGTTAGCTTATTTGCTGTTTTATCTGTTGTCAAAGAATTGGCGCTTTTTCATTTGAATTTGTCTTTGGCACAAGAGCCGTAATATCACATTAAACCTAATTATGAGGCACTCATAACATAATTTGGTTTTCTGTGTGAATAGATTTGCCAACTGACTCTTCAGTTACATTGTGTATTTACTGCCCCGTGGTGTTAGTGAGATTTTGGACATTGAACAGCTTTAGCTAATATCATCAGCGGCATTATGCTAGCTTACATCCCTACCCCTCCTGCCCTCACCTGCTGTCCTTTTGTTTTTGTTTTTGTTTTTTTTGCTGCACATTGAGAGATTACCTCTATTCTGCATTTCACCAGGAGTCAGCTGATGGATTGTGGGTTCAAGGTGTTATGGTAAGAAAGTATATTCTATTTTCGTTTCTGTAACTTAATTATAATAGGTTTTTTATAATTATTAGGTGCATGCATACTCACCCTATTAATACAACTGAGAAATCCAAAATCTGCCATAGGTTTAACTTATACCTGTATGTATTGCCAGAAAGGTGATTACTGGACTCGCATTAATGCACACTTGAACTGAAATGAGGTTGTAACTTGTGGGTTGTTGGGTTGCAAATCAGAAACAAACATCTTTGGATTTTTTTAAATCCCATAAGATCTGGAAACACAGTTTTTATTCAACAAAACATTACTGATTAACCAAGCACAGTGCCTGCTGTTATTTCAAAATAATTTTATGTCATTTCAGATAAAATGCAGCATTCCAGTGCATCCCAACCATGCCTTTACAGTCAAGGTTTCTGACGGAGCTGAGTTTCTCTCTGACAGTCTGCTGAAAGTGTTTGCAAAGTGATCGGGGGAACAGGGCACAAAGCTAAAGGATGTAGCTGCCATTATGACAGTAAGAACTTTAAAATTCTTTAACTACAAAGTGTATATGTATTGCATTAGGTCAGTAAAAGATTTTTATGCTACATCCATTGAAACAGTCAACTATTACCTGTGAGTAATGATTCCACTAAAAGGATGCCATAATTTTCGTCATGCATTTACTGGCCCACTGAGAAAAAATTATCTTTTTTTAAAAATAAATGTTCTGGAAACTATATATCCATAAAGTTGATGTCAAACAGGAACTTTTGATATTGCTTTGTAGATGCTGGTGTTGCATGTTGACTGGTTTAAAAAGTCAAGAGTTTTTGTCTGGGATCATTTTCTTCTGTGCTACTGAAAAGTTCACAAATCTTTGTTTTCTTTGTTATAATACTCAAGGATGACATTAATGCTTGAAGTCCCTCATCAAAGTGCTCCGCATCTGTGTGAAAGACAATTGCAACATCTTAGTGCAGGAGTTCATGGTGAGTGTTTTATGAGTAGATTGTGGCTTTGCAACATTTAAAAATGCATTTAGTTATCCACTTGATCCTCATTGGACTGGTTAGGACCAGTAGTCCTCTTTAATAATTTGAAGTTCACATGAGGCCTGGTAGTGAACTCGGCCGCCGGCCCTTGAGGCCCCACCCCCACCCCTGTATTAGGGGTCACATCAATGTGAAAAAAAACTTTAAATTTGTCATTCTAATGAACAAAGGAAAATCCCACCAGTATTTACATTAGCTTTTGTTTGAAAAAAAAAAAAAAAGACCAACTGACCAACAGCTAACCAAATTGTGGGGCTGAAAGTCTAAATTCTAACATCTTCTGAGTGACATAACCTGGATTTCTGATGGGCCGGTGTCTTTCTAACAAAAACTAATGTAAAGCATTTGAAATTATTATGTTTTTCACCCTCTCTTAGAAACTCTGTTAGACCATGAATGGCAGCATGGCAGGCCACTCTTTGGCTATAGCTATTTACTATGTTGCTTGCATTGGTTTAAATTACTCTAACATTAGAACTGGTAGATTCAAAAGAGATGAGCTTAAAAAGGAATCTTAAAGAAATGTTTTGTGTTTAACCAGGACTTGCCTGAGGCCACTGCACAGATTGAGAAAACCACAATGAACATCTGTCTCCAGAGATGCGCCAGGCAATGACTTTTCTGACGTTGGCATCATCATCGAGGGTATAGTAGTTCTTCAAGATCTGGATAACGTGACCTTTGCAGTAGCCATGCTGTTTGGACCTTTTTTATTCCTTCAACATGAGTTACCCATCACAACTCTGCTACACTTTTGAGGTGATTCAAAGGGTGGTAATGGAGTTGGATGCAACTCAGCTCTCAAGAAAAGCTCACAACTAAGACAAAACTGCTCCTGCAACGAAGCTCACTGTTATGCATGTGAGGTGACCAGCTCTAGGTGAGAGGACATTTAAATCTCACACTTGTTCTGCTGCATTTTTGAAGCTCAATTCCAGGAACGGATCGCAGGGTTCATTTTTATATACTCTGCAACTGCCATGAGGACGAGCTGTTTTTTGTTGTTGTTTGTTTTTCCTTTTGCTCTGTACAAGTTCTGTTTGTCTGTTTGGCAGCATTTTTAAATTTCTCTTTGTATTTTTTCTTTCTTTTACTAGTGAAGAGATGTAGCGTGAACAGTTATACAGTCTAAATATCCCATATGGGTCGTGTGAAATGGTATTTTCAGTTTCATTCAGTTGAAGTAAGGAACGTTGAATATTTCTAAGTGTGCTGTTTTGAACCAAGATGTCACAGTATGATTAGTGCTGTAATTTTTGACAGTCACTGTATCAATGTTATTTTTGCGTCTCTTGAATAAAGGTTTTGACCTGCAAGTGCTAATTTCTTTAGTTATTGGGGTAAAATGGGTAGTGTTAATAGGAAGGTGTTTGCCAATTCAGTAACCTAATTTAATGTTAATAGAAAACTAACATTACCTCAAATTGTTTAGTTATAATTGTTGTTTAACTGAATCTTGATGTCAGAGGCCTTAAATAGAATGTTTTGTATTGTTCTTTCCCAACATTTTTCAAAAGAAACTGTCTAATTTCTTTGCTGCGATTGATTCCAGAGAACACGGAAGAACTGACATTATTTAACTGTTGATTTATATAGATTCAGTGGAGGAGTAATGTCAGTTTAATTCTTTACCTACTGCAGTGAAATTAGACATGTTGTTTTGAAAGGTTACTGGTGGATGCCAGCAACCATCTTGGAAGAGAACAATACAATCTGTTATAAGGCCTCCATTTGAAAATTGTGTATTTGATACTAGAATATAATAGCAAAATGTAATTTGAAGATAACATGTAGTATTTAAGTGACCAAGTAGTATTGGGTAAAAGTTATTGAATGGTGTTGGGATAAAGTGAGAAAATTGTGAAGGATTAAAATATTTCAAGAGCTCAAATTACTTCATCAAAACATGTTTAAGTCACATTTTATCAACACAAATTGCACAGGTTTATTGAACATGAATAAATTGTGTTAATTTAACTCAATTGTTTAAGTTGCTGCCAAAGCAAAACATCTGTGTGCAACAAATGTCCACCATTGAATTAAGTAAATCCAACAACATATTTTTTTCAGTGTGTGGCTGAAGTCACTTTTGTGGTATGTCTGAGGGTTTAAAAGAAGAAGGGATGTGTTGTAATTACAAGTGCGTCCAGAGTGGAATCTGTTAGGGCAGGTTGAGTTGGGGGAGGACCTGGCAACCTATCAAAGGTATCAGTGAGGCAAACCAACCCCCTCCCTTACATCTCTGTTCTCTAAAGGAGTGCTCACATGAAAAGATGATGCACACAAAGGTTTATGTAATGTTCCGAAGGACATTTCGTGCTGCAGACGCTTTAAATCAAGAGTGACTGCGAGGTTGACATCTTGAAGAGCAAACGCCTCACCAGGTCGGACAAACAATCTGCAGCCCTTTAAGGACAGAAACAGGGCAGCTGTGCCAGCCAGCCCATCCCGCCTTTCCCTGCAATCACCTGTCATCCACATCCGCTGCCTCCCATGTTAAGCCTGGGCCTTTCACTACTTGGCACATACAACACATGCTCAGTTTATTTCTCTCTCTGTTATCAAATTCTTACTTCCTGCTCTTTCATCTAAAAGCACATACACACCCAACACAATGCCCCACAGGTCATAAACTCCACTCTGTCTTGGTTTCATACAACTCCCCTCGCGTGGAGCGTTGAGGTGACAGAAAGAAGAAACCTGACATTGTCTGTTAGCGAAAACGCTGCGAAGCGGGGAGACAGGAGAGGTGTTTTGTTTGAACTTGTCTGGCTTGAGTTTTGCCTGTCTGCCTGTGTGTTTTCCAATGAGTAATCCATTGTAAGACTGAACACACATATGTACACACACAGCTCTAGTACAAGACGGAAGAGGGGTTTTAGTTCAGGTGTGATCGATTGGCGAGATACGAAGGCTGGGTTAAAGACTTTGTCTTGTTCGTGTGCAAAAAAATACCTAAAGTTCCAAGGTTGGAAAAAAAGTGTCAATATTGGCTGCTAGGCAATAATGTAAACATTAAAACTGTCAGACAAGTGTTTTGACTGGTCCTCTCTTAAGTCCAGACCACAATATATCAACAGCTACAGGATGGACGGGCATTAAATATTCACTGTACCCAGAAGATGATTCTTCTGTGATCCCCTAATGTTTCTTGCATTTACCGCTAACTGCAGATTGTTGCTTTTGAATAAAAAAACTAGCATTAGTATAAATTTCATGGGCAGATTGAATGGTGGCAAACTTAAGTTTCTATGTAAGATCAAAAATAATATATTTTCCACAACAGTCTGGGATGAATTACCAGAAAGACAAACCCCCTTTAGCCCCAGGCACACTTTTTTTTCTTACCACACATTTGAAAATGGTAGCAGGCTAACACACAAAACCACAGGCAAGACTATGTGCATGCTCAGTAGCATGTTCTTCTAAGAATCTAAGTAACTTAAAAAGATGTCAAAAAAGTTGACATATGAAATATTTCAAATAGGTTACAGCAGTGTATTTGGAAACCACAACTGTTAAAGACAAAATAAGTAGATCAAAAATATAACGCAGGGATTTGAAAATGCTCCTTTCCTTACAGCACTTGTGTGGAGACACAGGCAGATGGCAGATTTTTGAACTCCTGTGTAAAAGCACTCTGTGTGGAATATGTAGGCAGTTGCAAAAAATGTATATTTGCACATCAAGGTACTTGCCTTTGCAAGCATGACTGAGACCACACATTTGATAGATCAGAGTTAAGCCTGCCCAGCGGTAAAACAGTTAATTTTAATCCCAGCAGTGCTATAAAAAGTAGCACCGGTGCGCTGGTAACAGCAGAAATGTGTTTGCCAGGGACACTGAGGGCAGGTGTGCAAATACATAGCCTGAATTTTATGCAAGACGGCGCAGCGGTTCACCTCGTATTATCTTTTCTACCACTGCTTTTCAACACTCAAGGTTTTTCAAACTCATATCCTGGGCTTTTATTTTTCCCTGATTACAAGTTGAGACAAGCTGAAAAGGTTATGTCTGTAAGGCTGATAAGTCATCGGGGTCCTATTTAGCAACTCTTTACAGTGCCTCTAATCTGTATATTGTCTGTGATTAGCGGTGCTGTACTTGCTGTGTTTAATGTATGAATCATTATTCAAACTATTCAAGAAAGAAATTAAATAAATAAAGACATGCCACTGTATATATCATCACATCATACATAGGCTTGTGTATGATACTCTTGGGGCTGTATAAACAGGATGGCTCTGAGGGTCAGACAAATACGGCTCACATAGGTTTGGAGATTCCTCTGTGACAAGGCCCGGATATTATTATGACAAAGTACCCACACTGTACTGGCTGTTCTTTCACACAAAGACCTGGTGGGAGTGTAATCCACCTTTGCTCACATATCCTGTGTTTGCATTAGTCTTTGTTTTTGGGTTTGTTTGGTTTTTTTTGTTTCTTTGGGGGGGGGGGGGGGTATACAGTACAAGTGGAGGAGCTGATGACACAGACGGGAAAGGAGTGAGAAGGCAAACACGCAAACACAAGATATACGAGAGAACATCAGCCATAACACAGACCACAGAGTGCATATACAAGGTCTGGGTAAAATACACGTGTAATAAACATTTTGGGACGAGGTCAGAGAGACCTCTTAGAAGAGTATTTCAAAAGTGGATCCACTAAACCGAGCTATTTCAGCTTTGTGTTCAGAGGAACACAGTTATAAAAACAGAAATAAAAAGTAAGAAAGTAAAAAAATGAAAAAGAATGAGGGGAAAACAAAGCTCGTGAACCAAATGTTGCACATTAGACAAATGTTCCCAGGCCTTCCACTAGGAAGAATAAGATATACACTGAAAGACAAAATAACGGTTGTTTGAAAAGGTTCAGGGACCTTTTTCTGAACCTTGTAGAAGATGTGCATTCATCCGGAGGTCACTTGGAACAGCTGTTTCTAGGGAAGCATGCAGTTTTTGTTTTGTATAAATTGACTGGAGGCTATGTTATGCTGTGTTAATCTGAACATTTTACTTTAATACTTCATTTATCATGTGCCTTGGCCTTCCTTTCCCCCAAAAGACTTGCGTTTGAAGTATATATATATATGTATATTTACATATGAGCCTATCCATACAAGCAGGGTCACCAGTCTGTTGAATAGAGATCTGCTGAATAGCCAGAGAGAAGCACACAGATACAGGGGGAGCATGCAACTCACAGCCAGATGGTGGATTCAAACTCAGGACCTGCTCTCTCTACTTCTCTGAGGCATCAGCGTTAACCACCATGCTGCCACCCCTCCCCTTTTTTAAACTAAAATTTGTAATATTATATATATATATATATATATATATATATATATATATATATATATATATATATATATATATATATATATATATAATGCACAATATAGTAATTAAAATTTTTTATCTATAATCATTTATTTACTAAACCACATTATACTGTAATGAACTAATCTAGCATCCTATACTACATTCACTATATACTTAAGCATACTGCTGTGAAAGTGTCTGTTCTTTTCTCTTTATGCTTTTAACACTGATCAAATCCATTTATTTACAACACTGCACTGAATAATGTAATTCTCTGTTTCACATCTGGCCATGGGCCGCATCTGATCAAGTGATTACAATGCGCTTCTTTGACAATGTCCTTGGCAGACAGCCCTCTTTCTCATACACTGTCAGTCTACATCTGAGGATAAGCATCACTGGAGGCAGTCAAACTGTCATAAATGGACCTTGGATCATGTTGGTACATATATGTGAACAACATGCTCTTCAAATTTTGAAAAACTTCACAATGATCAATTTGAAGAAAAAACAAAACAAAACAAACATTAGCAGGGTTATGAACCAGAAAAAGGTTGTGTTGGAAAATAAATGCTACACTCACACCTATTGGTCAGAATTATATAACACCAGTGTGTCACAAGCAGGGCTTTATCGGTATTTCTCCTCTCCTTGTATGGAGCAGGAGTTTTTGTAAAACGAGCGCACTAACTGCTCAGTCCTGATCCAAACTTTAGAAAAAATAATTATATTTAATCAGTGTCTCGAAAATCACTTCCAAACGAATACAACAGGTGAACATACCACGGACCTTCCTCAGAGTACGTGGAAGTTACGTCACTTAAAAGTTGAAAAACAAATGATACCTTCACTTACCGTCGTACATGTTAAAGTTGGACTTTTGACAGCCACGGGTGCGACTCAAAAACAGTTTTTATAGTAATACAGAAAATCGAATTTTAGAAGCGATTCTATTATTTGATTGTTATAACGACATACATACTTGGTTTTATCAAGTAAGTTGACCACATTTTAGATCGCGTTTGTCTTGCGCATTTCACATCAGACACGTCAATGCAACAAAAGTTCAGTCTGCGGAGTTGTGATATCAATAACCATGGAGGAAAAACAGAGCAGAACGGAAGCCAACATTGCACCAGGTACCGCATAAAATGAGTTTTCTATATTCGCTGGTGCCATAGTAGTAATTGTAAGTAGTAAGTAATAGGAGTGGTAATGTTGTGAAAAGTTCCCAGTAAACCGTTAGCTAGTTGACCGGAGAAGAAGCCACTAACAGCCAGCTGTTTAGCAGCTAAATTTTTGTGTTGCTAAAATTTATTGGTTTAAGTTACATGCATATTATATATGGTAAAAGCGAGATTAAAGTGTTGAAATAAATAAATAAGTGGATCACATTTGAATAGCCCCAGTACGCTGAATTCGGGTCAGTTCATCAGAGAGCTAGTGAGAGGCACAAAGTTAGACATGTACTTAGTTCAGCATGCCACATGGAACAAACTGCATTCAAAGCTCGGACAGTCTACGACTGATTTTTTCTTATGTCATTAAAGTTATCCCGTAAAAGGTGACATTAGCCCGCATTTAAACTACTGAGGTCTTGTGGTAAATTCGGCATGTAGGTAAATGCACCATACAGCATTTATAATAAACTAACGTCTACATTATTATGGCATTATTACAGCTTGTCACTTGACCCACATGTATGAATACATTACTGCAAGTTTATTGATTCCTAGTGTGACACGTGTATTTGGCTTCTAGTTGAATCTAAATAAATTCAGTTCTTGCGTTATAGTTAATCATTAAGCTTTGACCATATCATCTCAGACCCAGGGGGAGCAGGAACAACACGAGATGGCCCATGTGACCAAAGCCCTGAGAGAATAATCGGCAGACGGTTTTCTGAACAGAGCCGGTTTGCTTATGCTGCTCTTTGTGGTGTCTCCTTGGGCCAGTTGTTTCCTGGATCTGAAAATAGGTAACCATGAAAGGATGAGCCATGAAATTTCCTCATGGCAATATCAGTGTTGGCCTTGTGCTGAGTAGCGCCTGCTTCTTCTATTTTTCAGCGTATTTAGGGAGCAGTACCTACAGGCCTTAGTCCACTGGTTGGATCTGGATGAGTCGGTGATGCCAGTTATGGGAGCCTTCCTGTCAGGTTTAGGCTTCGAGGGCTCTGACACCTTCCTCTCCACCCTGCAGGGCGAACCTCTGCTGGCAGCAGGGACCACCCCCATCACGCAGGTGTTTGTCACTCTTACAGAGGATAAATGACCCTGAACTACAAATCTCCTTGTAGTTTGGTGATACTGGGGTCACAACAGTGCACAGCAATGGATCTTTTTGCTTGTTTTTGATAGCTGAAAATATATTGCATTGTATTTATCTTTGCAAACCCTCTTATCCCTAACCAGCTTTGGTTTTCTGTTACAGGATCTGGTGTCTTTTTCTGTCAAAGATGGTAAGAGGCATTTAAGAATAAACCAGGGATTTTCATACTTTAAGGCTAATCACTCCAAATTAAAAGAAAACATCATTATACATATGTGTATACATACATATATATTAAAAGGCCTGTTGTCATCAAGAAACAGCCAGATGAAAACTTTAACAGTTGTTGTAAATTCAATTTTAACAATTTTAACATTTTTTGGTACTCAGGCGAGTATGATGCCAGGGCAAGGGTTCTCATCCGTCACATCAGCTGTCTGCTGCGAGTCTCTCCACAGGAGCTGGAGGAGTTTGAAGAAACACTAGGAGAGAGGCTGAGGGAAGGGGGAGAGGAGAGCGAGTAGGTTATGGCTTGGATGGTGGGATGAAAGGATGAATGATACATTTACGTGTCTGAGTTCATCGTTTAGAGTACAAATGATAAGGCATTTCATTCTGTTATAAACCCATTTAATGTTAGTTCATTTAAGATACTTCATGATAAAATGATTTTGCTTTGCTCATTTGGCCAACTGTCTTGTGTGCCAGACTGTTAAAAATCACACAACGGCTGCACATGACAGTCACACTTGTAGTCAGAATGACAGCATGAAGATAAACAATCAGCTAATTGTGTTCAAGATGTCAACTTAAATGGGCCAGAAGAAGCATGTGACGTTATTTGTTTTTACAGCAAGTAGATGTTTCACCACATAAGGATGATCTGTCCTTTTCAATTAGAGAGGAGTCCTCACGGCGGCGGAAGAAAGAAAGAGGGCGAAAGCTACGGCGTTACCTCCTGATTGGACTTGCCACTTTGGGTGGAGGAACAGTGATCGGTGATTATTCTTGCTTCAGAATTTCAAAGTCTCCTGAATCAAATGATAATCAGCTGATAATTAAATCAACAAAAACAAAAGAGAAATTATCAGAATTCTCGAGCTGACAGATAGTGGCTTTGACTAGCTTTTGTATTCTGTACTGACTGATTTATTTATTTTTTTTGCCTTTGCCAGGTGTGACAGGTGGGCTGGCAGCCCCTCTGGTGGCAGCAGGTGCAGGTGCTGTGCTGGGGGCTGGAGGTGCTGCTGCTCTGGGCTCGGTCACTGGCATTGCAATTATGGCCTCTCTGTTCGGAGCAGCAGGGGCTGGACTGACAGGTAAAAGCACTGATGACTGTGCTGATACTAATTATTAGTTATTAGAATTTGAGCGTAATTTGATAAGACCTGCTTTTTTTAATTGTCCAAAAGGCAACAGAATTGTATCACATTTTAAAGGATTAATCCATTTTCTCTCCAGGCTATAAGATGAAGAAGTGTGTTGGGGCGATAGAAGAATTTGAATTCCTGCCATTGAATTCTGGGAAGCATCTTCATGTGACCATTGCAGTGACAGGCTGGCTCTGTAGTGGTAAATACAGTAAGTATTGCTTCTGCTGTCTCGCCACAACCGCCTCCAGTTTCCAGTAATTAGGTGTGGGCAGTTGAAAAATCTATCCATGCATCCATCCAGTTAATTAACCGTTCACCCAGTTTGGGCTCCTGGAGGTGGTTGGGGTGAACCCTGTCCTAGCTGTCATAGAGCAAAATGCATGGGTCTGCCCTGGATTGTGATTGGAGTACAGTCTCTGCGCTCACCACCATAGTGTTCCAGTCCAGAAGCACCGTATGGGATCTCCATACAACATTTTATAGCCCAGTCAAACAACCACAAAATCCAGAGCTCTCATACATCCTCATACATCAAGGACTTGTTTACCTCAATGACCCATTGATGGATTTGTCATCTTCAAAGTCTGCTTCCTCTATGGAAGACATGACAGTGGGATTGAGGGGATCCACAAAGTATCCCTTTTATCGCCCGACTGTGTCATCAGTTGATGTCAGCAGGACTCTATCCCCATTTTACACAGTGTTAGTAGAGCACTGCTCTCCACTCCTGAGTCATACAGTGACAGTTTGCCAGATTCACCTCAAGGCTGACCATTAGTTTTGTTCTATATCCTCGCTGTGAACTTTTTTCATAAAATTTTAAATATGTAAATACGAACATAATTGAATGCATTTTTTGTGTTAACCTTTATACGTGATAAACAATGTACACATAATTTGTTCTATAACTGAAGCAAATGCTGTAATTTGACTGTGCTGTGACCTTTGAACAGTTAATCCTGCATAGTTTGTTTTCAGAGCACTGCATAAATCTAGTAGAATCAGTGCCAGGGCCAAATGCACAGAGGGGTAAAGAAACAGATTAACAAGCACGTTAGTCAAAGACATTCGCTACGATCTTTTTGCTGATAAACAAGCGGATGTGGTCAACCCTAGTAAAGTTCTGTACATAATGTTCTGAATCTACTCTAGCAGAGATTATACAAACAAGCCACTTATGATGTGTTTTTACATAAAACAATGCAGCTGTATTCCTGCAGCTCCATTCCATCATTAATACGTACGCTCTTTTACTCAATTTAGAACCACCTACACATAAAATGCTACTTTCGCTTGCTCCCTTATTCACAAGGGGTCGCCACAGCGGTGAGGTCTGCATGTTTGATTTGGCTGATTTTTTTTTTTTACACCGCATGGCCTCCCTGACGCAACCCCAAAGGAATTTGTGAACCACCTACACGTAAAAAACAGCTAACAAAAATAAAAGAACAAATTAAAAAAATACTTCAAATACAAGTGCAGCTTAGTTGATCAACCACAATAAACACGACTGCTGTGTTCCAGATTCGTTCCAGGCCCCGTGGTGCAGTTTGGGCGAGTGTGGGGAACAGTACTGCCTAGTGTGGGAGTCACGCTTCCTCAGGGATCTGGGCTCAGCCATGACGTCTCTCTTGGATGGGCTGGTCAGCATGGTGGCTCAGGAAGCCCTAAAGTACACTGTGCTGTCAGGTAGGACCGCTGTGCAAGAAGCTCTTGTTGGTGTTATCTGATGTGAGCTGATGGGATGTGAGTAACCTTTGGAACCAGTAGTCATCCTTTACAGTTTCGACTGCTTTCTAACAATTCCCATCAGGGATTGTGACGGCGTTGACGTGGCCTGCGTCTTTGCTGGCAGCAGCCAGCGTCATCGACAACCCCTGGTGTGTTTGTCTGAACCGTTCCGCCGAGGTGGGGAAACACCTGGCACAGGTTTTGAGAAGCCGACAGCAGGTAGCCTTTTATTTGGTATCTTTGTTAATACAATCTTATCGCCACATCACTTCTCACCTTTCATCTGCTCGATGCAGTAGAATTTCAAAGCCTTAGAAGAAAGAAGGCTGTATGGCATGCAGCAACATGTGTGCGCTTCACCTGTGGTGCCTGTGTACACACTGTTCACCGGATTACATTAACCAGGATGACTCTGTTATTCGCTACATTCATTGCTTCTCTAAATTGTTTTTCTTTACTATGAATATGCCTGTGTTCACTAAACAGCAGGAAAATTAAAGCTACTCACCATTCCTTTCATGTGTTTGAAGGGGAAGCGGCCCGTCAGCCTCATAGGTTTCAGTCTTGGAGCTCGAGTTATCTATTACTGCCTGCAGGAGCTCGCCAGTGACCGAGGTGCAATTAGAGGTTGATGATGGATACATTTCTACTTTGTATCCCGCATTTTTCAGACTCTAAAAATTCATCTGTGTTGTTTTTGAATCCTCAGGTAGTGAAGGAGTAGTGGAGGATGTGGTCCTCCTGGGGGCCCCAGTAGATGGATCTGAGAAGGCCTGGGAGAGAATGGCAAGAGTAGTAGCTGGAAAAATAGTAAACGGATACTCCAGGTAAGGAAGAGTTCTTTCCTGATTTAGAAATCCAGAAATGAAACCTTTTTTTTAACAGTAATGCTTGCAGATGCTTTATGCTTTTGTTGTAGTAATTATTTAGCCAGTAGGTGAGCTGAGTCCATTTATGTTCCTCATGCAACTTTGCAAACGACTGTCACAGCAGCAAGATGTATTTTTCAATGACTGCATGAATAAAGGACTCTCTGATCTACATACCTATCAGAGGGGACTGGCTCCTGGGATTCTTGTACCGAAGTTCAGCTGCACAGCTGTCTGTTGCTGGCCTGCACCCAATCAACATCCAGGATCAGCGCATAATCAATGTGGATCTTTCCTCAGTGGTGAGTCAGAGCCTGTGTTTGAAATCTGATGAAGTACACCTTGGTAAATTAAAACACGGCTGAAGGTAAAGGAACTGGAATTTTAAAGTATTCAAAGAGTAACAAAAACCACATGCAGTGCATTGTCTCAAATTTGGTCTGTTAGGGGGTCAATTTATGTTTTTGAAATAATAGAAGCAGCACCTGAATAATTCATGAGAGGGAAATGAAGTAGCTCATTCCTACATGAGAAGAAATTCAGACAAAAGATCTGTAGCTACTCTTCCATATTCATGCATGACATTTCAAAAGGAACATTGACTTTTGATTTCATACCACATAACCATCACATCAGGTAGCTGTGCGTTTCCAGATTTGCTTTTGCACAGCCCTAATCCACAGCTTATATAAGTTTTGTCACATCAAACACAACACTGACATATTTTCACCCTGTAAAGTTGTTATACAAAACACTTGCTATTTACACATCAAGCAGATACAGAGTGAGCGTGAGTGTCGTCTCCTTTGACTCCTGAGGGAACCATCTGGATGTTTAAGCGCAAAGCAAATACACCGCAGCGATCACCTGGGGACTGTTCAGGAAAACAGGTTCACTGGAAACTCTGGGTTTCCTGCTCCTGAAAGAAGGCTAAATTAAACTCCATGTGTGCTCCTGGAGTTTGAAGCTTTAGACACACACAGGATACTGATCAATAGATCAAACTTCAGTAAATGTAGTCTTTAAATTTAAAAACAACATCTCAACATTCACATCAAATGCAGACATCTCTTCTACTACTAATAACCAAATTGATTATTCCTGGGTCTGACTCTGTCGTATCTTTTTGATTTCCATCTTGAGCTGCTGTTATCAGAGTAACAGCTGAATGATTATGTTTAAAACTTCATAATTTCAAGTCTGATAAACAATGGCTTAGTGGATGACATGCTTTTTTAAAATTTTAAATAAATGTCATGGTCTGCACTGGCATACAATTGTATTTCTGGCCCTACTGGAATAACATGGAGGCTCTGCTTTTTATTTACCAGTTGCCATGGTGACTCTTGCTCGCTGAGGTCCATTGTTGATCAGGGTGAACACGGTCAGATTTAATTGAAAAGTTTCCCCTCTCAGATATAATGACCTCAGTGTTCAGGGTTAGAGTCAAGAGTTTTCAGCCTGTTAAACCTGCTATACACCCCAGCTAGTCGCTAACTGTCTTCTGCTGTTATCCACATTGGAGTACTAGTACCATTAAGGGTACTTTGGAGTACAGCAGAAGGTAAGGTTTCTTCATTGTCAATATAAAAATATGCATCAGTAATGGATCATTTCTAAAATAACTGGACGCAGCAACTGTTGTAAGCTCTCAGCTTAAGTATCCAGTGACATCACGAATCAGGATTTTTGTTCAAAACATGGCAGCAGTGTTTCTGCAAACACAAAGAAAGCAGCGATCCTTGTGTGACCCCTTTACTCTCTAATAACTGATCTGAGGAAGGTAAGGGAAACACTGTGCCTCATTTTATTACTGCAATTTAAAAAAACATATTTTTTACTAGATTTAAAAGCTCATGGTGTCGTGGTTTACACAACTGACTAACAAGCAAAAGATCTCCAGTTTAATCCCAGGAGAGACACAAATCCTGTTGGGGTTTTATCAGGAAAAGCACCTGGTGTTAAAATGTCTGCCAAATCCAGATCATGTGGAGTTAACCACTGTGGCTTGTCAGTTAGTACTTGGCTGAAAACAATAAATAAAGAGCTTACATTAGTGGAAAAGAAACCTGAGAACCAGTGTGCACTATGTATGACTGAGCTATTGGGTCTGAAACCAAAATAATAAGTTAAAAGGGGTCTTTTAGGAGTAGGGATTAAAGGAATAAACAGAGCAAAACTGTTACAGACAGGTATTTGAGACGATGGATCACTGCAACTTTACATCTTACTTCTGGAAGAAACATTTATTTAATACTTAATACAAAAATTGAAGGTTTTCCAATAAGATTTAGGTTTCTGTAAGTGAGGCAGCAATATTAAATACTGTTTTATTAGCATATTAAAAGAAAGAGTTGTTTTGTTTAAATATAGCTGAAATTTATGAAAAACAAGGCCCCCGCTGGTCTGTTTCACATCACAGCAATGATTTTCTACTAACATTCAAGTCAACACAACTACTCATCATCTGTAGTAGCTCCAAGTAAAGCATTAGAGGTTTCACATGTTACTCGAGTAAAGGTTTAAACCACAGCAGTAAAAAGATACCTGACATGTCTGAAGCACCATACAGCACATACCCGGTCATGTAATGAGGAGAACAGGATAAATGAATCGTACAAAATAACACATTAGTGCCTAAATGTTTCTTTAAAAGAACAAAAAATAGGTAGTATACGAATGAGGTTTTAATCATGGATAATAGCACTGTATTCCTGCCTCCTAGGTTAAAGGTCACTTGGACTACATGCGTCAGATGGACACCATCTTGGTAGCAGTAGGAGTTCCCACTAAAGAAGTGCCGGGAACCTCTTTTGCAATTCCTCAATTTGTAACAGTGGCAAAGGGGACGGTGGACATCGCTGGCCAAACCACCAATGAGCGACAAGCGGCCGAGACACAAAACCACACTGAGAAGCCTGAGACGCAACAAAGCAGAGATGCCAAAGAGTTGGCAGAGACGGAGGAGACTGCTGACGGTTGGGATATCCCTGATATTTCAGATCTGCTGGACTCATTAAACGATACAGAATCAGACAGCAAAATGTCACCGCAGAAAAATTCACCTCGTATTTCAGACGAGAAGGCTCCTAATAACATCACAGCCACTGATGTGAATGTCCGGTGTGACGGTGTAGACAAGGACGACCGGGATAATGAACACATATCATGGAGCTGGGATGACACACATTGGACTACAGAGAACTCGCACAAGTGAAGGCGGCCAAACTTGTAAAGAGCATGTTACTGGACCGGCTGCTTCCTTGTAAACTCTTCTCAAGTTTGTTTGTTTGGATTTTTGTTTTTTTGTTTTTTGTTATTGGAGAAAATATTCATTCCATTCTCAACAAAGTGACACGAAAGAGACTGCACAAGAATCGACACACACACATACGGCAGCTTCTAGTGGAAATCCCCCAAATGAAGTGTTTTGTTTGACTGCTTAAACACGGGTTTAGATGTATTGATTGAATGATAATTTTGGTTATTGTAGATAACTTTTTTTTTTATAAAAATGTAAATATGGTCATAATTTATTTTACAAATGTGCTATGAGCATTAAAAAGCAGTCATGTTCTGTGTGTTTCCGGTTGAAATAGTTTCTGTTTGCTTGGTTTGGGATATTATATATAGTGTGATTCCATATAGATAGCAGTGATTCCACAAATATGTCTTCTCTATGAGGCTTTTTTCCTGTCCTGTTCTATAAGACTCTCACAGTAGTGATTCACAGCTTACTATAGAATTGCATTCTCCACTGGCACTGACAATTGGAAATATTGTTGACCCTGACACTGGCTGAGAGCGAGTAGACCTAACAGAATGTGAGCATAAAATAAATAGATTCTTTTTCAATGTCTCTTCAGCCCAAGCCTCACAGTGAATAAGTCAGATTGTTACCAGCTGTCGCGCTTTTCCACTGTAAACCCTGATATACCCTATAAGCTATCTTTAAGTACTATTCAGTCCAAAGTGTCAACCTGGTTGGGGAGAAGGAGAGGCAACTCAAGCCCAGCGTGCTCGGCATCCAGCAGATTGACAGCATCAGTGGCGGTGGCGGGCGGGTGCGTGGGGTCAGAAGCCAGAGGTGAGGGTGGGTTGCTGGCAATGTTGGGCTCTCCCGAGTTACGCAGAGAGAGCGAGAGCGCCGGTGAGGGTCTTCTGGGCGACCGCGAAGAACAGCAGGGCAACAGCTTCCCCAGAGCTCGCTTGAAGTCTCTCATGAACAGCGGGTAGATGATGGGGTTGATCGTACTGTTGCAGTAGCCCAGCCAGGTTATGGCGTCAAAGAGCGCAAGGGGGACGCACTCACACACTGCCTGGATGAGGATGGTGACAAGGCAATGCAGGCGTTAGGGTTTAACAACTTAATGTAAGAGAAAAAGTTTAATACAAAAACACATAAAACATAAATGGAGAAAATGAATAACAGCTATTAGATGACACAAATATGCACTGCCACATGCTGCAACTAGTGCAAAATTGTACTCATAAAAGATTGATTTAGTTGTTAAATGCACCAGTACTGCCAGATTGTACCTAAATATAAGAAAGAATTAGTAAAACATTAGGAAAAAACTAATCTCTTAAAGTAAATGTGTTTTCATATCATGCACAGATGTGTGCACAGACACAGATGATAATGCATCAACAAACATTACAATGTAACACAAAGCCAAGGAAGTAGAAGACTATAAACAACGGGCAATGAATGAAAGAACATGCTTGTGTATTAGCTTTATTACATTATAACATCTATTGAATGTTTATTAGTTTAATAAGCACATTTTTTTGCCAAGTTGTATATTTTTATTGACCTAATTTACAGCCCACATTTATTTGTTTATTATGAAATTGTTGAAATAAAATGAATTAAAATTACATTTACATAGAAAATTAATAATACATGCGCACACATACACGGGTGTATTGCACATACATTTTTCAATAGATGTAATTAATTCAATTAATTGACATTTTTAAAATCGACTCAATGTCATGCGTTTTACCCTAAAAACACTCTGTATGTGTGCAGCCCTAGATGTATGATTTATTTACTTTGAGAAGTCGGTACATAGATGCATCGTTTTTTTTCTCTGTCTGGCTGTTAAGAAAACTGATCTTGAAAATAACCAGTAGGTTTGGGGAGCGACAGTGAAGAAGGGGACAGCTGTTAGAGGAGAGCTTCCAATACTATCAAGATGAGGCGGGGAGGCGGTGGGAATGGGACAGAAATGGGGGGAGTTCGTTTCACACACCACATTGAGTGCGAAAAAGAAAGGAGAGCGCAGGCACAGTCAAGTCTCTGTGCTCTGTGTTATGCAGGGGAGAAGTGAGAGGGCACAGATGGGAAATCAAAATGACTGGATCACTGAAAGCTTGAAAAAAACAGGACAAGTGTCATTACCAATTTAGATTAAGCTGTTTTCTGACATTCGTTTACTCTCGGCGAGGTTTTTCGGGGTCCTCCTTGTTTGTTTGCTGAGTAATAAGTGTGTATATTCATTCAGTCTAATCAGATCGAAATCACTTTGAAAAGAGTACCAATTATAAATGGTACTTTTGTAGGCTGTTTTCGAGGCTTTAGGAATGAGTCAGCCACACAAAGCTGAAATGCCAATCTATTTCCTCGTTAGATCGCCTGGCAAGGCTGTGACGCCAAGGCTGGCCAACACAAAAATAGATCAGTATCCAAGTGTTTTTTTCTCTCTTTTTTTCTTCTTTTTTTCATGTATTTCACACTCTTTTCGTGCCCACCATGTTTATAAAATTGTGAGAGTACCTCTGAATCACTGAGATAGATGCACTGAGTCTTAATAAAGACTAAGATGCTCAGGGATGTTGCATATATGTGAAGCCAACGTGGATTGAATGAAATTATTTTTCTTTTCTAGCTCATCTGATCACAAACTATTTAATAATTCCTTTACATATGTTTATGTAGCAGATGCATTTTTTTCCTCTATGACATCTCTGTGTCATTAGTGATGGAGACAGCCTCCGGTACTCCTACTGACCTCTGCCATGTTGGTGATGAAGAAAGGCAGCCAAGCACTGAAGAAGAGTCCCAAGAGGACTCCCAGAGTCAGACTGGCCTTGAGTGCCCTCCGACCCTGCCTGTGAGCCAGGCGACGCTCGCTGTTCACTGACGGCTGTGGACAGGTGGGTATAATACAGATCCTTAATCTCAACAAGCACTGATATCATGTAAATCCTCTTTGGCATTAGTTATTCAAATCCATTTTGGCTCCCTTTGCAGTTTGTCCAAAAGTCTTGAGCCACATCTCATATTTAAAAATACTTTGGCATAAAAACTGTCAATATGTGCTCCAATTTATTGAAAAGTGCAAACATGCAAGAAAATAATTTAAAATGCAAACTTCTGATTACTTTGAAAGTCAGTATTTGGCATGACCATCTTTATTCTTCAACACAGCCGAGCTTTCTAAGCCAAGTTTTCTCCAGGCTTCTTGAAGGACAATCAAAGTTCTACTTTAGATGTTGCTGTCCTTTCTCTCTAGATCATCCCACACTGCTGCAGTAATGTTGAGGTTCGGGCTCTGGGGAGGCCAATCCATGACTGGTAGTGTTCCATTGTGTGTTTTTCTATCCAGGCATGCTTTTACTGCATTGGTAGTGTGTTTGGGATCATTGTCATGCTGTCATGCATGGTGAAACAAAATCTGACAACACTTTTCTATGTTCATTATTCCATCCGTGTTGACAAAGTATCCCAAACCAAGTATAAAATGCAGTACCAAACCATGACAGAGCCTCCAGCTTTCTCTGGACTCATCACTCCATTACATCTGTTGCTACTGATGCAAGTCGCTTAACAAACAAAATTACATTCCTAAAAATGGTAAGGCACAAAAAATGGACTGTAAATGAGCGAAAAAGGAAGCAATGAGAAAAACTTTGAAAGTCCTTCAGAAAGTCTAAAGAAAGTCTGGCTCCTTGGAAGCAAATTATAAAGAAATATGTGCTGGCTCAAGACTTTTGCACACCATTGTATTTGTTTGATTAGTGGTTTTGCTTGAGTTCTTCCTTTTTGTCAAATCAAAATAATTTTCAGAGTTTGCGGAAACATATTTATTCACTTCATCTTAAGAATACTGTATACTGTACTGTCATTTCAGTCATTATAAACAGAGACTGTGTAGTTAAATATCACCGAGCTCCTCAGAGGTTTGCATCCAAGAGCTGGAACAAGCTGATACATGATATGGAGGATACAGTGAAGATGCTGATTTTAAAGGCTTGATGCCTTGCTCCTTTCACCTGAGTCGCTAAAGAGCAAACTTGTTTTCAGTTCATTTACTATCTGCAGAATTATTTTTAACACTGTGTACTTCCTCTCTTCTTTTTCACAGTTTTAATTTCATAAAAGACATAGCCAGTAAAAATCGAATAAAATAAGGACACGTTTGAGCTGCATTCCTACCATTGATTTGAATCCTGCTCTTTAAATGTTCACATTCAAGGACACTTTCCACCTCTTAGCAACAGTCTTTAACATCACCACAATGTCCTTACTATGCCGAGAGAGTTTCATGTCAATAGATTCATAGGTAAGGCTTTAGGCTTATCCTTTTCATCCATTCATCCTTTTCTGTGCTTTTTGTTATTATTTGGTCGGCAGCAATACACTGACAGCCTTCGCTCTGTTACATTTAACTGTTTGGTGTCTCTTTTTCTTACCGGCATGTTTTGTGACACAGGAGGCTCCAAATGGCTGCAGTCATCTCCGTCCTGCTGAGCTTGCCCTGCTGCAATGCCCGGCGAAGGAGGCCGGGAGGGTTCTCCGAGAGAAGGGTGCGGGTGAGGCGGGTGGCTCAGCGCCGCCACCCTCTTCGCCTGCCTGCGTGCCACCAGAAGGATCCGGCAGTAGGTGAAACAAATGGCACTGGAGGGCAGAAAGAAGGTGAGCACAGATGCCACCAGAGCAAAGGGCAGGGTCACCCGCAGACGACACTGGAAAGAAAGGCCACCTGAAGGTGACAGCTGAAAGTAGGATTCTGGGTACAGTTTGTCAGAGTAGGAGCTGATGTTCCCAGTGCTGACCCCAAGAACAGATGAGTGTCCGCTCCTGTGGCCCAAGCTGTGCCATTTCATCTGAATGGGCAGGAAGGAAGCCAACGCTGCTAGCCCCCAAGCAGCCCCTACAAGGATTAACGCCCGAGGCGGGGTCATCCTCTGCTTATAGCGCAGGGGCGAGATGATGAAGAGGTAGCGGTCCAGGCTGATCAAGCACAGGTTCAGGATGGACGCGCTGCAGCACATCACATCAAAGCAAAGCCAAACCGGGCAAAACGCAGGCCACAGCACCCAGGCCCCGCACAGAACGTTGAGCATAGCTGGGGGCATGACCACCAATGCCACCATTAGATCGGAGAAGAACAGAGACACCAGGAAGCAGTTTGAGGTGCAGCGCAGAGAGCGATGGGCAAACACCAACGCAATTAGCAACATGTTGCCACAGATGGTCATTAGGATGATGATGGTCAGCATAAAAGCTAACAACCAAGGGCCGCTGCCGGTGATGTTCCAGGCGCTGGTGGAGCTGCCGTTGTAGCTCCCTAAGGTCCCAGACAAGTGAGAGTCAGCCATGGCACCTGCTGGCAGAAGTCAGTGAACGAGCTCTTCAGGTAGCACTAGATGTTACAGACCTTAACCAGTTCTCCTTTGCAGCAAAAGCTCACATTTCAGGGACATCGTTGAATGGAAAGCCACTGAGGTCTTGTGCTGAGAAATCAGGGTTAACTGAACTGTTCTCCATGGATAAAAATCTCCATCCAGAAATACATCCAGGTGTCCTGGACTTACTTCCACACCCACCAATATAGTGATCCAAATCCCCAGCACAGTTTCACTCATCTCTCCATCCTGGCCAGTGTCCCTGTCTCATCCACAGCTAAGAGCCAGAATGAGCCGTTCGATAGCTGACAAGAGGGTTTCGAAGCAGCATGTCACAATGATGACAGGCTCCGGAGGAGGGCACAAAAACAGAAAAGCCTTGAATCGGCATATGAGAGCAGGCTCACTGAAGATGAAGAGAACAAGGATCAATGCTCAAAATTATACCTCACCTCACAGAAGTGGATCTGTCTCTCGCAAGTCCTTTGCTGTGCCTTGCTGAGCTCTGCTGCCTTACACAAGTCCGTTTTATTCTGGGAAACACAGCAAGGCAGCAAAAAGCAACAGAAAATTGTGCAGCAGTCATTTGTAAGCACCGCTCTGTTCGCGAGTGCTCTACAGGTATCACGGCCATGTAACGCTCGGTCCTGTTAATCCCTGTGTCGGCCACTCCAGCGTGCCTCCCAGCCTGAGCGCACAGCTACTGAGAAGGAGCGTGTCAGAGCATTGAGCCGTTAATGCATAACCATGCACAATCACAGCCAAGATATGCTAATTCTAAATCATAGGAACTAGTGTGGGTGTTTTGTTTAGATTTTTTCTCCCTTGTTTGGACATGGTGTTTTTAACTACTCTGGAATAACAATTTTAAAAATGTCCATCACGCCTTGATTTTCTTTTCTCATATGTACTATATACATATATTTTGACACTACTCCACCACCACAGTCACCACCAAAGTGTTTAATTATCAGCCTTAGTTACAAGTTACTTTGCAGTGATTGTGATTGATCCATCATTTATAGGGAGATGACTGTTTAAAACCAATAATACGTAAAACATGGATCAGCTGTATTTGAATGATAACACTGATTGCATTTTAATCTGCCAGTTTCTCAGTAACACTGTAATATTTCAGCATATTTTTGTTTGTTTTGGGTGACTCACACATTATACCATTAGTGAAGAAATTCCCTATTATATAACAATAACCACTTTACGTCATCTTGTTATTCTCAATGCACAGAGATGACGAGACAACCCCAGAATCCTTCATTTCCTAACAGGAACATTTGAATAGCCTTATAGGACTGCTTTTACATCCCTGCCTCAGCCTTCTTCTCTGACAGTTTTCAGAAAAATGACTTCAAGCACCTTTTTCAAAACTGCATTAACACTTGACTCCTAACCCCCTACCCCTCTTCAAGTGTCATTATTACTCCTCAGAGTGTATGAAGTATAATCTAGCTGATGTAACGTATTACACAATCCTCATCTTTGTACCACTTGGTTAAACATGATTTGTACACAATTACATACCTTACAAAGCATGTATGGAACAGCTTATTATTAACCCACAACTCTTTTTTTAATAATTATTTTATTAAATAAACACAGACCGTCCTTATAGGGCATATACAAATCATACAGTCATACAAGGAAGGATGTCAACAGGGAGACAAGAGTCTGACTGTAGAACAGTGCAAATGGTGACGCACCCATAATCAAAACAAAAACAAACACTTTGGGGAAAAAAAAAAGAGACAGTCCCTTGGTGACGTGCAGTTATTGCTCCTGTTGAAGAAAACAGAGACAGGTTTCATGAATTGTCATTTACATAACCAGCGATACAGGGTTGTTATTGAGAGTTAGAAGTGGGGAATCAATTCCTTAAATGATTTAGTTTTAGTGGTCTTATCTCTTTCTCTAGAAAAAATAGAAATAAATTCAGTATTTATATATATATATATATATATATATATACACATACACACACACACACACACACACACACACACACAGAGACTGAAATTATGCCAGCATTATACACATTTCAGACTTTATGAAATCTACTGGTATTTATAACGATTATAACAATTTAATCAATTTTTTCCATGGACAAACCAACCTTATCGCCTCTGTGCAGCATATAATGTGACCTCAGGTTATTCTGACAATTGGCATACGCCATGCCGAGCCCTGCTCCCGAGCCAAGTGAAATTGGCCATGTGTGCCCTATAATTGAGAAAGATGCTTTAGATTATTTTCAAACACTCACTCAAGCACTTCACAGCATGATTAAAAACAGATTAGAGATGGTGTGCTACAGCCTTTCACCCTGTAGCCTTTCCCCCCCCCCCATCGTAATTACCTCAATTTTTAACATGCTTCTTTAAAAGCTTTTTGGGCCTTTTGCTGTCTCCGTAACAAAGGCACATCATTTTCCTACATCTAAAATCTGAAATGACTATTGTCTGTGGACAAAAAAATACATCTCATCTATTCGCAGTAAAAGACAGCCATATGTATGTGTTACTGTAACGGGAGTAGAACATTACTGCAGCCATGCTTTTTTCCCTCAAGGACTTTTGAGCAAAAGGAGCTGATCTAGATTCAGTAAAGCAATTAAACTACTTACGTTTGAAGAACAGAACAGAAAACACAATGCCTAACCCCAGACCGGTGCCTGAGAGACAGAAAAAAAAACAGCTGTTAATGTATTATTTATTTATACAGCTACTTTGTAATGCTTATTTGGTGTATATGATGTCGTCTGCTGCCTTTGGTTGATGTACTTTTAATCATCATTTGATCTATGCTGTATGATTAGTTTAAGAGCAATATTTCCCCCCACTTTTTTCTACAAGATGGTTAAAAAAAAGACATTTCATGTTATCTTGCCACAGCATATAAGAAGAGTTTTACCGTCTTAATACACAGTCTCTTTAAAATAAAGTGGGCCTGCTTGGCGTAAACCTACCTATTCTTCACCGCACCTAACTCCATTCAAATATGCATCAATTTATGGATCTTGGCTTCTTAACAGTAAGTGCATGGCCCTGTTACGTTAGGCACCCCCTGGCCAGGATCATCTCTGTCATCTCCTTCCAGCGAAAAGAGTTAGCGAAACAGCAGAATAGCTCAAATGTGAATAACCTAAACCATTGGTTCTGTTTTTTTATATTTTATATATATATATATATATATATATATATATATATATATATATATATATATATGCCGAATTAAGAGGGGGACAGAAATATCTTGTAAAATTCTTTAAGTTGCGTACTAGAAGACGTGTCCGTATTAATCAGCGATTAAGAATTAGGTTGACATTTTCTTAGCAGCGTTTGCACTGGGCTAAGTGAAACGCATAAAAAATGAGCGAGAACATCAAAGGCTAAATATCTTGAGACTTTAATAAAATGACAGAGTATACCCAATCGTAACTGTATGTATTTAAAATAAACAAAGCATGAAAAAATGACTGGTCATTCAGTTGTCCTTTACAAGCCCTTATGGCTAGCTAGTTAGCCTCTCGCCCAGTCAATGACAGCTGTGGACTTCAATATAAACTGCTTCTTAAGTGGCCCTTGTTTTGGTACAGGACATCGTTACGATTGAGAAACTGAAGCATATTTACCTAATTTAATGGCACCGTCTGCTAAGCATCGGTCCCACTTTTTCCCCAGCTCCTTCTCAGACATACTGAACATTAGCTTGTGACAGGCTAGAACTAACAAATGCACCTCTGCGTGATGCTTTCACGTGTTGTCGGAAATATATCCCTAGGGTTACGATTTAAACGCAGAAGAATAAACGACAACACTGAAAATTTTATGATTTTACAAGTGATTCGTTTAAACATTCACCCTTTACCGCCTTGGTGTTATTGACAGAACTTATGTTAAGGAGGAAACGTTTAAAAAACTAAAGAAAGCCAAGTAACGTCTTTTTTTTTGAAAGCAGCATTGAAACTCTTGCAAACCTCGCGATAGGTTATACCCCAACAACTGAATGGCGCCAGCTTGCGGTAAAGAAAGGATTATCCCAAACAAGTCACTTTGGTCCATACAATATCCAGCAAGCTGTACAGTAAAAAAGTTTGGAAAAAACAAAACAAAACCAGGCACGCTGTTATGTATAGCAAACTTTCTGAGTTTAATTTGACACAAATCAGTACACTGTCGTGAAGTCATCTAACATGATTTCCTAAGACGACAAAATACAGTTTCTGACAACATACAGCGTACAAACATGGTATCCATTACACACAAAAAACACCTTGGCATGTTTGAAAGTGTTCTCACTAACAAAGATGTGCCATTAGCTGGTATGCAATACTCTGAATCTGCAAACTGTACAACTTGTGTCTAACACACAGAATTAAGGTACCAAAACATGAAAACCATGTTATATATTGAGACTTTATCAAACATATCAAACCCAAAACATCACAACAAAGGTTCCACTGTTACTCCTCAGCAGGCAAAGTGTAAAACAGCCAAAAGTTCTCTTATTGGCAGCAAGCACAGCTTCTTATATGGTGTGGACTACAATTTGGCTTCTTAATAGATTTCAAGTGAACTCAAAGGTTGGGCTGGTTTTGGGTGCTTTACTCACTGTGAAAGTTTGTGTGTGTGAACAGCAAAGAGGTAGAAACTGTATCCTTGGAGAATAAAAGTGTCTTTGGCTAAAAACTAAAGAAATCACCTTTGCTTTTACTGCCTTTGCTGCAGTACATGTGTATCGTGGGTGCTAACCTCATGCTGGACTGCATTTCATTACATGTAAAAAAATAAAATTAAAATAACAATATCTATAATGAACACAGGTGAAGACACAATCAGCCCCCTCTCCTGGTCCTGTGGAACCTCATCCCAGCTGTACTTCAGGTCACTCTGTGGACCCTGGCAGAGGAGATTCTTCTCCTTCTTCTGCTGCTAGTGACTGGCTAGTTGTCTTCACAGAGCTCTTGCTGATTTCCAGGAGATCGCGCAGCTCCTTGTTCTCAATCTGAAGGTAGAAAATGTTTTTTTCAAACATAACTTTTGAAGTTAAATATCTCTTCCTTATAACATGCATGTGCTTCCCCATGCAAGCAGGTTTTGAATGAAAATTGTGATGGATGCATCGCATCTTCTCTTTTAAATAGTGTTACTGTTTATTTGTGATAGAATTTTTTGCACTTTGGCAGTGTTGGGGGAAGCAGATAACCAAAGCAAATACAGACAAATTAAAAAGAAAGTACATCGTCTTTTATTTCTCAGGTTTTATCAATAAGACCTAATAAGAAAAAAAAAAGATGAGTTCCTTAGTAGGTACTAAAATTATTTAAATACAGCCCCAGATGAACAATAACTCATGTCATTATTTATTTAATAAAAAGAAGCATCGTGTAAAAACTTGTGTACGGCTTTATCCATCCATCATTATGGAGGAAGTCTGGTCATTACAATGTTGCTTCAGCACACTGAAGATCACGATTATTCGTTACGGTCCCACCAGTGTTCCAGCTGAGTTGAGGTTTGGACCTTGACTGAAATATTAAAAAGCTGTGATTTCCCTTTTGTCAGCCATTGTGCTGCAGATTTGCTGCTGTGCTTGGGATCATTGTCCTGCTTTATGAGTCTGTTTCAGCCAAGTTATGCAAAACTAACAATGCTGCCTTGTTTTTTTTGTTGTTTTTTTTTAAAGGAAAGAGGATTTTTTTTCTCCCTTTCATTTAACGTGCTAACATAGCCCTGTAGAGTCTAAGCTGTAGCTCTTGGATTTTTAGCCATGAGCATTGCACAGTCTGTGGCTGAATTTGCTAGAACAACCACTCCTGGGAAGATAGCTATTGTTCTGAATGCTTTTATTCATTTATATTCTTAAATACACGTTTGTTACCGTTTGGGAAAATGTACCTTTTCAACAAACTTTACAGTTGTAGCATATTTAGAAAACTCACAAAAGGTTATCACAAAGATGGCACAGTAAGAAATCTAACCGACTGGTTTAAAAGGCCTAATAAACCCCGAAACAAAACAACATGCTCCTTGACCTGATGCACTAAACCTAGCCATTCCACTAAAAACTGACAACTCAGCTCTCATTTGCATTTATGATCCTCTATTATCATTGCATCATTTTGACACAGAAGCTGATGTCTGAGGTCTGTGGTAAAATCACATATTTTTCCACAGACCTCAAGAGGAAAGGTGTCATTGTGTCCATGTATAACTGCATTTCTCACCTCTAGCTGAGCAAGCCTCTCTCGAACACAGCAATAGTGCTTATCATCCACCTGCACTGCTCTTCTCATCACCTGGCCCATCTCGCATATCCGTTCCACTTGGCTCTGCACTTCCTGGAGAAGAGTCAGAAATCAAGTTGGTTGTTTTTATTTTAAATTTGTGTGTCTATGTATTTGGAATCATAGCCCATTAAACGTGTGAGCAAATTAAAGAAATGCAGAGTTGATGTACTTTGGCATGGTCCTCATGGAGGCTGAGCACAGGTTTGGTGTCCAGCTCCTTCTTTGCCATCATCAGCTGGAGCACATGCTTGCGATACCGACACATGATCAACTCGAGCGCGTACTGGTGTTCTTCGAGAGACACCCATAGTTCTACAAAGACATAAAGAGCGTTAATACTGGTATATAAAACCAGCCAGTCAGCAGAACCTTTTTTTACCTTTATTCTCCCGCTGCAGTTCCTTGATTTGAGTGTTTTCCTGAGTCAGAAGGACATGAGGTTTGTATTTCGTGAGCTCCTGTATCTCTGAACTGTCATCTGTGTGCTGAAAAAAGAGCAGAGAAGAAACGGATAAAGAAGACTTTAGCGAACGCATATCACGAAAGCATATCCTAGATACGAGGAAAACTCGCTTTGTAGTACAGGTCACTGTTTAACTAGTTCAATGTGTACACCAAGCAGTAGTGCAGCTTTTCATAAACGTGAGCTATCTGCTCGAGTTTACCTTGTCTGGCAGAGCATTTCCCACCTCTCTCATGCCCTGCACTCTCTGATTTAGGGCCTCGGACTGCTCTATCAGTCCCTCGGCGGCTGTGTCGTGCTCTTTTAGCCTCTCGAGAAGGGTCCGAGTATCGGCCAGCACTTTTTCGAAAGTGCAGGCCATTTACTGGAAAGTGATAGCTCTTTTTACGCTACGTAGAAAAGCTACTACAAAACTAGCTAGTCGAGCGAAAACAACTCGCAGCCGTTGCTTAGCTGGGCTATATAATCTTAGCCGAGGCAGCTCGGTGCCATTATAGAAACATAAATATCCTTACTGTTTCGCTATTTAACTAATGTTGTGTCGGCAGACAGGGCAAGTACCAGACACCCAGATCAAAATATTACTACATTACTAGAATATTACTGCTTCAGAAACTGACGTTTCCGTGTAGAACTAAACTGTTAGCGACGCTTCCTTCTTCGTCTTCTTCTTCTTTTCCTCCTCCTCCTACTTTGAATTGTCAAACCAACGTTGAGTCGCCACCTACTGGGGTGGAGTGCGGTGTAGACGTTTGGCACACAACCAAAAGCGGGGTAAATGGCTAAACCTATCTAGCTTGTCTTTAAAATATCTTTACATAAAGCAACAGCGTCTCATCTAAAAAAAAGAAAAAGAAAAAGAAAAAATGATATTGGTTCTCCACTGTTCAACAGTTGTATGTTACACAAAATGAACAACAACAACATAATTTTAAAAATTATCAACATTTCAAGTAAAAATGTAACGTAAGCCACTTACAGTGTTGAAATTTAAATATTACTATCGGGTAATTTCAAAGTGAGTGAAGGGCTGAGTTGAGTTGATGCATTATGTTACATTTTCCTATGTTGGGTAATTGTGCAACGTGTAGTCTCAGAAACTCTCCTGTATGGGGAGAAAACTTAGTTATGGCGACACCTATTCAGTTTAGTTATCTAATAAATGGCATGATAGCTATTATTTACTCATTAATCAAATAATTAATGGGTTTATTATTTATTGAACTCGACTGGATTACTCTTACATATCTGTTTTCCAGTCTAGACAGCGAGGTAGATAAAATGTTAACGTTACTATAACGCAAATGCCTCCCATGTCCCTTTGCGGCACATAGGCGGTTTCTTATCAGCGCCTTGCGTAGCCACTCTTCGCTTGAGGATCTTTGGTCTACCTAGTATCGTCAAATATCGCGTTAGCCGTCTCCCTATCTCTACGCAATGTGCCGTGCTGCTTCTAGCGGCGCTGGTGACAGTGCTGAAAGCTGTTGGGGTGAGTTTTTAATATTTTATCCCTTTTAGCAGAAGAATTTAAGCGTGTACTGGTAATATATCAATGATAGTTTTCTTTTTGGTCAGTGAGTACTTAGAGGTGAATTGGTGAGTCAGCGCTTAGTCGTACGCACAGTTCGGGCCTGGGTGGAGGCTGCCTTGTTACAGCTCCACATAAATCACGCGAGGGCCGAGGAGTACAACGGCATGCTAGCTAACGGTAGTCGCTACTAGCTACTTAGCATTGCCAATGGCCTAGTTATGCTGTCGAAGGTATAAATAAACAGGCGCGTGATGTTTTTTCTAAGACGTATTAGAGTCTGGCGAAGAAACAGCACGTGTGTAGAATGAATGTGGTTTACTTTAGAGACAAAGATGGCATTTAAATAGAATTAAGCACGAGGCTTATATCTAGCTTCTTTGTTGTTCCGTCCTCGTGCCGTTAACGCCGATAATGTTATTATTGCGTTATCGACGTAAAGAAATGAATAAACTGAGTGTCTATATTTAACGTTGTTCTTGACTGGCAAGAAATTAAAATGTAAATAATTATAAGTACTTTTTAAAGAACTGTCCTGGTGTCGGCAGTCACTTTTGGCATTGTCTGTTCTTAACTCTATTGTCCGTTTAGCTTAAATAGCCCGTGTTGCAGGTTGGCGTGTGATACGATCCAGTTCTAAAAAACGTCTCCATTAAAATATGATTTCCAGTTAAAAAAATTCTTTATAATCAGTCCCAGCTAAATTAATACATAGAAATTCTATATATTTTGACTAATGGCCGAAACCACATTAAACATTAATGTGAAAGAGAAGTCGAAATGTTATCTCTATGTACAGTGTACAACGTTGAACCGTTGCTTAATTACCAGCAAACTTTATGTTCAAGGACTCCAAGCCGCACAGGAGTTAAGTCATCAGGTAATTACAAAAGAACTGAATGCGTTTTAGTTAAAGAAATTCTTCATCATTAACTTAAGTGTTGCTAAAGACAGTGGAGTAGTAGCCGTTTACGACGATTAGCATCGGCGAATGTCAATCTGTCAGGTTCTGTTTGTCCACACAAGGTCAGTAAGACATCCTTAAATGTGATTGTGCGGGTTACTTTGCTTAATGAGCAAAACAGAACTAAAGGAACGAAGTTTTAACTAACTATATTTTAGTTTATTGTGTGTTTTGAAATCGACTGGTTAGACGTAACGTTCGCGATGGCGTTGCATACCGAAACGTGTTGGATCAGGCCATGTTGGCAGTTCCAGCTGAGGATAGCGGATTGCTGAGAAGTCACATGGTGGTTCCTGTCGGGGCGGTTGTTTTGTTTGCCCAGAGAAAAGACTGTCGTTTAATAAATGTCCAATCATAAGAGGTATCTTTCCCACTCGTGTTATTAAATAACAAACAGACAAAACTGTAGTTTGGTCCCAATTTAAATAATAAATAAATAAACAAAAAAAAAAAAAACCATGGTTAAAACGGCCGATCGCTGCTAGTTGTGTCGTGAGTTGATTTTTTTTTTCTTGTTTCCTGCGAAATAAAAAGCAGAAAAAAATCGTAGATGCCACAGAAGCTCCTGGCTCATAACCTTTAATACACTTATGCAGTCAACCTTGTAGCAATCACATTTGAGCCTTTTAACAACGTCATATTCTAACCTAGTGGGATGTAAGAAGGGAGACATTGCAACATAGTCACAGCAGAATAGATAGCTGAGACAACCAAGGACACATGATATCTTGTTTTCAGAGCAGGGTATTTAGGTCAACAACATCCAGCTCTGGTGTGCTGTATGTTACTTGGAGTTTCTGGAAAAATGTTTTTTTTTTTTTTGTTTTGTTTTTTTTTTGGGGGGGGGGTGGTCATACACATGTTACAATGCTTTGTTTGATTGCCAGATTAGCCCTTCTGAAAATGTTTACAGTGGTGTGCATGCAGAACAACTGGGGGGCTGAATGATGAAACAGAGGGCCTTGGTCTGAAATGTTGCCATAAATAACATAGCCTGAACTGACGGTATGCACAAGGACTTGTTGATCCAAAGTACTTGTCAGCTGCCTAGCATTGTATCTAGAGGCATTTGAGGAAAGCTTATTTTTGTACTTGAGTGCAGCTAAAGAATCAAATGTTCCCAAAAGACCTCAGGCTGCTGGTGCTTGGGGTTTTTACTTGTTTTCATGTGACAGAATAGTCGTATTAGCTGACAGTGTAATTACATTTTTCTCTCTCACTACAGACTCATGGAGCCCTTGGGCCATTTTGTATTTAACCTAAATTTAGATCAGTGGAGTTGGTGATAAGTTTTCATCTAACCAGATCTTCTTTTTTTCTTCATCCCCCTTCAAACAGTATGAAGTGAAACAGACCTGAATTTTTGTACCATCCGCAACTGCTTCAAGTTCAGATCAAATCAAAGAAACTGAAGACAAACCTCCCAAAACAAAGACAACACTGAAGAAGCGTGGGTGAAAAAGGATCACTTCAAGGATTTAAACGCAAGAAGTAACCAAATCCTGAAACGACCAAAGAATACGCACATCATCCCAACTGCGAAGTGGAAGAGAAGCAAACTTGCGCCCAAGCATATTCTGAGAAGACCAGAGTTGATCTGAAACCAGAAGTTTGTGCCTACTCAACAGCTTTGACAAAGCACACGTCCCAACGCTGCTCCTAGCCCTCCTCATCCTCACTACACCGCCGACTCACCACCGGGGTGTGGAGTGGGCTGCTATCTGCTAGTTGTTGTTGTTGTTGGTTTTTTTGTTTTGTTTTTTCCTTTTCCCCACTCCCATAGCTCCCTTCCCCAACTTAACCCTTTTTTTTTTCTCCTTTTTCCTGAGCAGTGTTTTTTGCACCTGCCTTTGCCTTTTTGTTTTATTTTTGCTCTAAATTTCCACCCCCCCTTCTTTTTTTTATTTTTTACTTTATGCAACATCTAGAACTTGTGCCAGAAACTGTAACAAGTGTGCGTGTTCAACTGTGTGCGTGAAGAGGTCCACAAAAACTGCTAGTTCATCAAAATCCTGAGAGATACAAGACACAAGGCGACCAATAAAGGTAGGTCTCAAGTCAGTTAAAGCCCTTCATAGCGTGTTTTTGATGGCTGTAAATGTACTTCTGGTTATGTCACACGTTTTGCTCATCATTACCTCTCTGTATTATTAGGTTTATTAGTGGCCTCTTTTGGATTTTAATATTCTTATAAAACTGGTATCTGATTCAGAATCTGCATTTGTTAGATGCACTACATGATTCACACATGCTTTAAAAACAGATTGTATAACACTTACCATTGCACTGTTTTGGGGCAGTATACCGAGGATGTTGTTTATTCATATTTCTTTTTTTCCCCTCAGTCACTAAAAACCAATGTGTTTTCATCTTTGTCAAAGTTATGCAAACTAAATTATTTATTTGTTTTGGACCTCATTTAAATTTCTCTTTGTAGGACAATATTTTAAGCTGTTGTTTGCAGCAGCCAATTCCAAGCTACCGCAGTGCTTGGTTAGACTTGAATCTTGCGTACTTATTGGTTTCTCCATGTGACATCACATCCTTTTGTGGAGTGAGTGCAGGAAGTGATACTTGATGTAAAATAGTGATTTGATCTTAGTGACCTCTACATTGTCCTTTTGTTAAAGATAACTTTTCTGAAAATGCGGAAGAAGCCAGCACCACTGAGCCACCACCACCTCCAAATACTTGAAGTAGTCATTCAGTTTTGTTGGAAAATGATTTACTTGCCTTCCGTTACCTGATCCACACTCTTCCTATTTTGTCGTTCTCAGGCCATACCCCCCCCCCCCCCCCTCCTTTTTTGCCTTCTTTCCCCCCCTTTTGTATCCTCTCTGGGGATTAAAGCCTGCAGCTATTTTCCTTTTTGTTTGTGACACTTGGCACACTGGCTGACTTGCCTTACCTATTATGTTTGTTCCTCTCTTCACCCTTGCAGACATCCAGCGGTGTATCATTGGGTGGTTGATTAAGAATAGTATTTAACACTCAAGCAAAAAAATCCAACAAAAAACAAAACCTATATCAAAGTTCAGCAAGTGCTCAAGCAAGTTTTGTTCAAGTTTATGGGAAAATATGGGCAGCCCCTGGAAAGGCTTTGTTGAGTTTACCTTGCCTGCGTCGCCACCCACCGCGTTTGTTAGCGCTGACCTGAGCAGCACCTCCCCTGTCGGACTCAGCCTGTCGCCATATGGCCGATCCGTAAGTTTCACCTTCCCACCTTTCTACGTGCCCCACCCCATCGAGCACCCATCCACCCACCTTGCCCCACATCTTTGCTGTGAATGGCATAACTTCTTTCATCTTTTCAGGCTCCCAAGACTAGCCTCTACTCAGTTATTTTCTTGTAGGGTGAGGGTGTTCTGCCAACTAGATGTCTGAAATTTGATGTAAATGAGCACTTTTTTTAAATTTTTGTTTTAAATCGTTTTTATTATTTTTATTTAATTTTTTTTTTACATTGTACCCTCCCCGATTAATATTCAGACTGGTAAAAGGGAGGGCAGTGACTCAAGATGGACAATATTAACACTTCGACGTAACTACACACAAAATCCAGGACCACAGATGCATATGAAAGGTGGATACTTGTTGGTTCTCAGGAAAACTGAAAATTGATCTTAAGTAGATGGTATTTACAGTACTCATCCATCAGCACTGGACCAAAGCCCTTAATTCTCTTTGGGGATTCATGTACATTTGCGTTGTGTCATAAGGAGTCGTGATAGTTGCAGGACAGGGGCTAGCAAGAGGCTGCTCTGGGATCCCCTCCCTCTTCCCCCATTACTCATAATCCATCACCAACTTCCTGTCCACTGTAGATGCACCGCTCTTTGACCTGTCATTTGCATTTTCTGATTCTCCATCTTTACTTTGTTTTTGTTTTTAATTGCAGCACTGTATTTAAATCATTCCCATGACCGTCTGTGCCAATAATGTATTTTAGATATCTTTTTAGTGTTGCTTCCTCTGTAGATCCGTTCCTGTTTGAGTGCGATCTAGTACTACCAGGGACTTGGTAGTGCTCCAAATATCGCTCCCTTCAACATGAAATTTTCAGGGTTGAGTGATCTGATGGTTTTACTGCCTGCTATTGTTCCTGGTTTAAGTATTGGTGGTGGTTGTGATGACTATTATCTAGTCCATTGCTTTTTGTAGAACCCGTCAGAATGTGTTGGGCCTAAAGGACTCTATAATACCTCAAAAGTTGAATTATAAGTTCAGCAGGTTTTGTCTGAGATGATGGGAAACTGTAGGCAGAGTAAAAGCCAAACGTTCATTTCTCTGCAGCATATCCCAGTCCTGTCCCCAGTGTCAGAAATGGAAAGAGGCTCCTCTGAACCTCCAGTGGCTCGCAACACTGGCTCTACCCCATCTGCTTCTACTGGTCCCGTACCTATCCCCCGTTCCTCCTCCGTCTCTTGCCATCCCCACCCAGGCAGTAAAAAACACAAGCGGACACCCTTGTATCAGAGATCAGTAAGGAGGCATATCTGATGGTGCCCACACTGACCTAACCACTCTGAGCTGCTGGTGTGTTGTGACTTTTGCTAACAGCATGGATGAAAACAAATGCCCCAAAGATTAACTAGGGTGCTATGAAAGAGTTTTGACAAGTTTCTGGTGATATTGCCATGTAATCAGTAGTTGGTTAATGGATGGAAACACATTAAATGTTTGTCTAACCAGAACTGTGTGAAATTCTGCCACACTGCTGTAAATGGAGTGAGTCAAGTTCAGCTTCAGGTGCATGAGTGAAAAGGAAACCCTACTGTGTTATGTTCGTGGTCTAAGTTTGAAATCAGTGCGTCTTAGCCCCCAAAGATTCTCGTGTGGCTTTACTTGCTCACCCTGCCCCCTCCACACTTTCCCTGAAAGTGCTATACTTGCATGTTTGATTTTTCATTTCCTTTTTATTTATTTTGTTTTAGGTTGGCATCCAACACAGCTGCTGCATCCTAATTGTTAAACTACATGTTTATGTACTACTGGTAGCTTTCTTTTTAACACTTGCTTCTCTTCTTCTCTAGATGAGTTTTGACCCAGGCATGCTCCACAACAATGGGCACACCGCATATGCCAATGGCTCAGGGCCTGGCATTAGAGAGACTGGTGTGGTGGAGAAGCTCTTGACGTCCTATGGGTTTATCCAGTGCTCTGAACGTCAGGCTCGTCTCTTCTTCCACTGCTCCCAGTACAATGGCAACCTGCAGGAGCTTAAAATAGGAGGTGAGGGCGACTTACTGAAAAGAAACCTACTTGATTTCCTGCTGACTTTATTGAAACTTAGGTTGTATTTGTCATTTGAAGTTTGCTCATTTTCTTTTCTATTTGTTGTCCCTTTCTCTGTAGATGATGTAGAGTTTGAAGTTTCCTCTGACAGGCGCACTGGCAAGCCCATAGCAGTGAAGCTGCTTAAGATAAAGCCAGAAGTGCTGCCAGAGGAGCGCATTTCGGGCCAGGTGGGGCCAGACCTGCACGCCTATCCCTTTACTGTGCTGCATGGTTATATTCATCCAGTTAAGGAATACCATTTTATTTTTGGTTATGTCCTTGTCTGTCAGCTTAGCCTTTTTATTTTATTTTTTGGGGCAAGCAGTGTCATTCTTATAACTGTCAAGCTTGTCTCTCATCCTGATTTACAGTTTAAATGTAAACTAAAAACTGGCATGAGTGTCTGCTTGAGATGATGAATGTCTGAACAAATGTGTACGAATGAGATAATTTCTCACTTGACAACTCGATTCTGTATTTTATACAACAGCCAGTTTCCCAAATACTTGGTATCATTGGTGATAAACATAACTACATGATGCCACTAACCTTGTTATTTGATGTAAACAAATTACTCAAATCTTCATTTAGAGCATTCATGCACCTGCATTTGTACAATTTGAGGTTCAGGCATTTTATTCATCTCATTTCCATAATTTTTTTTTATTTGGCTTTGTAGCTGTCTATTCAGCCCAATGAAACAGTGGTTTAATGGCTTCTACCTGTAATTTTCCCCCCTTACTGCAGGTTGTGTCATCAATCCCGTTACATTTGGATGGAAAGTCTGCTCCTGGACAGGTGCCCACTGGCAGTGTCTGCTATGAAAGAAATGGGGTAAGATAGGTGGCATGAATTACACTTTGAGTCAGCAAGCTGCAGGATGTTAATGTAATGGAGTGGGTTTCTTCTATGAATTCATCTCCTGTCCTCTGTAGTAAACTTTGTACAGAGGCAATTGGTTAACTTCATGCATCTTTTGTTTGATCAAATAAGCATTTAGCAAACTCAATCTAACATGATTACTAATGAAAAAGGGCAGAAGCCAGTGTTTGTAGGTGTTGCTTTTAGTCAAATTAGGTGGCACTGAGTCAATGTAAAGCCTTCAGCCTCCACAGCACATGGCAGTCTTTTCTTCACTCAGTTTCATTGTTGGTAGTTTTGAATATTACATAGTTCGAGTTATTAGGTGTTGTTTTTTTTTTTTGTTTTTTTTAAATCGGTGGTGTCTTTTCACAGGAAGTATTTTACCTTACATATACTCCTGATGACGTGGAGGGAAATATCCATTTGGACACGGGGGACAAAGTCAGCTTCTATATGGAGACCAATAAGCAGTAAGTGTGCAGCACTTGTAGCATAAATGCCATAAGCAGCTGTCACTGGGTGTTTAATGTTCATTCCTTTGTGGTTTTTCAGTACTGGTGCAGTCAGCGCTCGTAATATTCAGCTTGTGAAGAAAAAACAGATGAGGTGCCAGGGTGTAGTGTGCGCTACAAAGGTAAGATCCAATCAAAACACTTTTTCTCTCTAGTGGAATATCTTTGAAATTTGACAAAACAAATTGCCTAGAACACTTGAGGAGTATTGGGTGAACTTTACGGTTTGTAAAGTTCTATGGGCTCAAAATGTGGTCATAAAGATTTGTGTGTGCGTAAAAAAGATTTGTGTGTGCGTAAAAAAGATTTGTGTGTGCGTAAAAAAGATTTGTGTGTGCGTAAAAAAGATTTGTGTGTGCGTAAAAAAGATTTGTGTGTGCGTAAAAAAGATTTGTGTGTGGACTTAGAAAAAAAACCCCTGCAAGTTACAACTACGGATTTTTGACCCTATTTTTCTTCCCTTCATCTGATTGGTCAATGTCATGTCAATCACAAATGTAACAATCCAATCAGAGAACAGATGGGTTTGGCTGTCGAGGGGCGCTTTTTTTGAACTGCAGGTCTTTGAAGGGAATAAATGCCCTTTTACATGCCAACCCAGCGTTTTCCTTCATCACCACGAAGGACAACAGTCTGTGGTCGTCCGAGTTTGGTGATTTTTATGTCACAGGTCTACGTGTTTAATACATGGACTTCCACAGCCTTTTCAACAGCGCTGCGGACCGCGGGGTGGGGGCGGGCAGTGTTTTGGAAATGACAGTCTTCATTACAAAGCTTTCTTCGTTATGAATTAGCATAGATGTTTTTATTGAACATTTGAAGAACCAGCAAAAAAAAACTCTTGTAGAGGACATAAAGTCAGAGATAGAAAAGACAAGGAGCAGGTGCATCTAGCCTGTTCTAATGTTTGAGTCTAAGGTTTTTTGTTTTTTTTAGCACCTGGCGGCTTTTTAACTTCTCATCCGTAAATAATCTGCTCTTTCACGTGATTCAGTTTATTTTGAAAAGTCTCAACAGGATCTTGAGCTTTATTGTGAAAGGTTTATGTGGAACATAAACAAGCGGACACGCGATGCTGTTACCGTCGTTGTTGCTAACCACAACGCATAAAAACAGGCTCTTGTCCGTCCGTAGTGTGGTTTTATAAAATATAAGGGAAAGAGAGAACTTTAAGAAATTAATATAGCCACTACAGTGACCATCAAAACGATGAGAAAAATATTGCCATAAACAATTTATTTTGCGACACCACGAAACAAACGATAGCGTAAAATGAAACGATAGAGGTTTTTATATCGTCAGCCGATATATATGGTTATATTGAACAGCTGTGTGTGTGTGTGTGTGTGTGTGTGAGAGAGACAATGCTGTCTAGTCACATACATGATTTGTCATGTTGTAGAATATAACAGTGGTTACAAAAACAACTTAATTTTACCCTTGGCAGGCTTTTTTCCCTCTTCATTCGTTCCCAAGCTTTATTAGAATTGCTGAACTATTGAAACAGGACCAACCTGTTATGCTGAGCCTTGTTTTCAATTTCAGGAGGCCTTTGGATTCATTGAAAGAGCAGATGTGGTGAAGGAAATCTTCTTTCACTACAGCGAATTCAAAGGTGATCTAGAGGCTCTTCAGGCTGGAGATGATGTGGAGTTCACCATCAAAGATAGAAATGTGAGTGCTACCTTTTAGGAATTTCAGTAGAACGTTTTGAAAATGTATCACTCAGCTTTAGCTCTACTTTTGACTGTCTTTGTGTAACTCTTAAAGGACTTTGATTAATTTGTAACCTTCAATAGGGTAAAGAAGTAGCAACAGACGTGAGGCTCCTCCCTCAAGGAACAGTCATCTTTGAGGATATCAGCATTGAGCAGTTTGAAGGCACCGTTGTAAAGGTCATTCCCAAAGTCCCCACCAAGAACCAGGCAAGGAGATTCTGATAAACTTTATTTAGTAGAAGACAGTTTGTTGTTGTTAAAGGGAGCATGGACTACAACCCAAGAATTTAAAACAATTTTAACAGATATGTAAACTTTGTTTCCACAGAATGACCCTCTGCCCGGTCGTGTCAGTGTAAGGATGGGTTTCAATGACAAGGAACTGCCGTTTGGCGAGAAGGACACAAAGACCAAGGTGACTCTTTTGGAAGGAGACCACATACAATTCAACATCTCTACTGATCGCCGAGACAAGCTTGAGCGGGCTACCAACATCGAAATCTTGCCAGACACTTTCAAGTTCACCAAGGAGAATCGTGAAATGGTAGCTTGCAGAACAGCAGCTATAAATGGTTTTAATTTTATATTATAGTACATTCATCACAGATGTTGATTATGGTGCATCATCATGTATTCTTTTAGGGGGTTATTGCAGCTATACGCGATGGCTTTGGATTCATTAAGTGTGTGGATCGGGATGCCAGGATGTTCTTTCACTTCAGTGAAGTCCTAGAGGAGGGCCAGCTTCATATCTCAGATGAAGTGGAGTTCACTGTTGTGCCTGTAGGTCCTGTTTATAAGCTTTTCAAAAAAGTATGTATTTTCTATTACCTAAGCAGGCACATTCAAGTTACTTTAAAGTAAAAATACTAATATAAATGTCATCCCTGCCAGGATATGCTGTCAGCTCAGAGAAACCATGCAGTGCGCATTAAGAAGCTTCCAAAAGGCACAGTGTCTTTCCATATCCAGTCTGAGCAACGTTTTGTGGGTGTAGTGGAAAAGGAAGTCGTTGGAAACACCGCCAAGAACATCAGTCCCACCAAGGGCAAGGAGAAGGTAACACCGCTTATAACTTAAATCATCCCCATTTATGACACAGCCCATTTCCCCTCATCTATCCGTATTTTCACACTGTTTTAGTTCTAATGTTCCTCTTTGCTTTCCTCCTTCAATGACTTCCTGTTCATGCTCCTTGTTGGTTAGAAAAAAGATAAGGTAGGACTGAGACCTTCTGCATGAAGCTACATGAAAGTGCATCACAATTAAAGACACTCCAGTTGTACAAACTATCGGTGTCGCAATTTGTTTTACTAACGCATAATCTAAAGAAGCTTTTCATCACGTAAAGTCTAGAAATCCAAATGATCAAGTGAAGTGTTGTGGTGCCGAGACTTGCTGTCTGATAAATCTTTCTCTTGCTTTTAAAGGGTAAAGTTGTAGAAAAGGTTAGTCTTTGTTAACCTCTAACCCTCTGGTGTCCTTCACCTGATTAATTTACAGTGTGAGGTTTGATCATCATTTAACCCATGGAATCTGGAATTGAAGCTTCACTTTGTTGTAGGGCTGCACAAAAGTAATCAGAATGCTAGTGGGGGTTTTTTTTGTGTGTGTGTGTGTGTGTGTGTGTGGGGGGGGGGGGGGTTCTCCTCCTCTTAGTGGTTGTCAGCCTGTTGTATTTAAAATGTGTGTGGTGTTCACGAACACAGTATCCTATTAAAACAGCGAGTTTTTGGTTCGTCCTAATAATTGTAAACTGCGCCCAGATTTTTGATTTTGTTTTAACAGTTCAATTAAGCGCTAATGGTTTTGCATTCAAAACGATATACAGTAACTGAAATGGCAAACAATGGATTAAGAGCCATTTTCAGTCAAGTAACAGTGTTTAGTTTTTTATTATAAACTAGAGCAGTGAATAATTATGCAGCCCTAAATTGTAGGGTAAAGCTCAACACTGCTTGTAGTAGATTAGGTGTGTACTAACTAGGCTGCTACAGCATGATGCATTGCACACATTTATCTTTAATGCTTATGTAGGCTGTGTGCACAGAATTTTCTAATACACTAGTCATAAATGACTTGTTCTCTTTTAAATTGGTGACATTGCCAGCTTATGCTCATTTTGTTCAACTGTAGCATTGCGGAGACATTTGGCCAGCACTGCTAGTCTTAATTCAGCGGTCCCCGGGCCTCGGACCGGTACTGGTCCATGAGTTGTTTGGTACCGGGCTGCGAGAGTTGAGGCTCAGGTGTGAAATGTATGGTTTTCAGGGTTTTTATCAGTTTTCAGTGTTATTTTTGTTATCGTTAACTCAGTTTTCCTGGGTCTTTTCACGTGTGTTATGAATAAATCTTTTTATCGGTACCAGTACTAGTTTTATTTTGTTGTATTTATCGGCGACACCTTAAAGGCCGGTCCGTGAAAATATTGTCGGGCATAAACCGGTCCGTGGCGCAACAAAGGTTGGGGACCGTTGTCTTAATTGGAAAGATGATCCAAGTTTGATGTGTTGCTTTTATTGTAGGAGTCTGAGGAGGGAGTGATTGCATATGAAGACTGTGGAGTGAAGCTCACTGTGCCATACCATGCCAAGGACCTAGAGGGAGGAAGTCACCCACAGGTTGGGGACAAGGTAGTAACACTTTATTTTGCTTGAGCGCAAATATGGTTTCCACTATGCATTTAGCCTAATTAGTCCAGCAAACAGTTGATGCTACAATTCATCTTTTGAAGGTTTGAAGTTTAGTTGTTGAAAGCTTGAAGCTTTTTTTTTTTTTTTTTTTTTTTTTTTTTTTCCCCCATGCAACTTGTGCGTTTGTCCTCTAGGTGGAGTTCTCAATCAATGAAGTGAAGCGAACTGGCCAACAGAGTGCCGTCTCCATCCGGGTCCTCAACCGTAATGCCTCTGGTGCCAAGAGACTGCATGGATTTGTTGCTGCACTGAAAGATAACTTTGGTTTCATTGAGACAGCAAATCATGACCAGGAAGTGTTCTTTCACTACAGGTAATGATTTAAGTTTGAACACACCTCTGGGTTAGGGTATTCATTTATTAATGCCATGCAGATAACTCGCTTTAGTATCAAATTCTCAGACTTGTGCTTTTGTTTTTAGTGAAATGTGCGGAGACTTGGATAACTTGGATCTGGGAGACACAGTGGAATACAATCTCTCAAAGGGAAAAGGAAACAAAGTCAGTGCTGAAAAGGTCACCAAGGTTGCTGCAGGTATCAGTGATTCACTTCCAGTTGTTTTTGGTACATTTGTAATGTTTGACATTTTGTAGGTAGGAATGATTGCAAATAAAATCCACTGCTTTCCCGTCATAGTGAATGGAATTGGTGAAGATGTTGGTGGGACAGTGATGACAGGGAAAGTTATCCGTCCTATACGCAGTGTTGACCCCTCCCAGACTGAATACCAAGGACTTGTTGAGTTCTCAGAGGAAGGTTGGTATCCCATTATGACTACACATGTAAAACAGTTTATTTGTAGAAAGTAAAATTGATTCCTCCCCCTTTAATTTTCAGGCGGATCAAAAGTGCAGAATTATCCATTTGGAATCATGAGTATGGCAAACAAGTCTGATTGTTTGCAAAAAGGAGAACAGGTGAAGTTCCAGGTTTGCACAATAACCCAGACTGGCCAGAAGATGGCCTGTAATGTGGTTCCGCAGCGTAGAGCCATGGTGGAGTGTGTTAAAGACCAGGTAGTGTTCAGTTTTTGTTTTTTCCTCTCCTCAATTGCATAATTAAAAAAAAAAAAAACAAAAAAAAAAAACACACTGGGTAGTAGGTGGACGTCATACTTTAAAACTCAAAATTGCGATTAATTCCCGCCCCCCTCCAGTTTGGCTTTATCACATACGAAGTTGGTGATAGCAAGAAGTTATTCTTCCATGTAAAAGAAGTGCAAGATGGTCTGGAGCTTCAGACTGGGGATGAAGTGGAGTTCTCAGTTGTCCTCAATCAACGCACAGGAAAATGTAGTGCCTGCAATGTACGCAGAGTCAGGTAAGAACTTGATCTTTAAATTTAGAACTGGACTGTGGCTGGTATGTTTAAACCAGTGGGCCTTCACATTGTTTGTTCATTGTGTTCCTCTTGCAGTGAGGGGCCTAAACCAGTGGCGACTCCACGTCCTGACCGCCTGGTGAACAGACTGAAGAGTATCACGCTTGATGATGCCAGTGCTCCTCGCCTGGTCATTGTAAGGCAGCCTCGTGGTCCTGACAATTCAAAGGTATGATGAGATTATCAGATGGTGCCACATTTGAATTGTGCTAACCTGTAAGTTTGTATAGTCTTTTTAGAAATGACTTTGGCTAAAATGAATTTGGAGCCATCCATGTTACTGATCAGAATGAAGTAGAATGAAATCATTTGCTACAGTGACTAAAAAAGACACTTGGCGAGCATTTCAGGGGTTAGTTTCCTTCCTAAAAAATTTTTACAACTTTTTTTTTCTCTTTTTTTTTTCCCCCTTTCCTTTTGTTTTAATCTTAATTAAACTTATTCTGTCTTTACAGGGCTTCAATGTGGAGCGGAAGACTCGCCAGCCTGGTGTCATTGACTGAGCAATACAGGGCCTACCCCCATTTGGTGTTGGAGGGACGCTGTCGCCGAGAGCAGCAGCAGGGGATAAGGGAATTTAATTTGACACATGCTTGTACACAAACTCATCCGCAAAACATACGCACACATACAGTAATTGGCATGTGTAATCTTTGTCCCCAGTCTGCAGTGGAACTTTTCTTATTCCACAGTTCCCTGCCTCCCATGTATGATGTACTTGATACAGAGTTCCACGCTGCAGTGTACATGGGGACCTCTGAGTGTGTGCGTATGATGTATCCTAGAATTGATTAGTGTGTAATGGAGGTATTTGTTTCTAAGGGGCTTGTTCCCTCCAAGTCAGAGTGGTGACTGTGTGGCTGTCTACGTCCTGATTTTGTTCTTTGTCTGGAATTCTGCACCTGTAATCTGTCCGCTAGTTTGACTGGGCGAGTGACTGTTAGCATGTGTTTGAACCTCAGCTCCATATTCGTTCTTACTTTTTGCTCCCTTACCGACGGAAACGTAATAACTTCGCTATCAGGTTTCCACTCCTGTATGCTTTCCTACAAAACGCATAAAGCAAAGCTCCCTCCATAAGGAGGATCATATTTCTCATATGTGCAAGCTTAAACCGAGGATTCTTCTCTGCTCGTTTTTTTTGAGCAGTTTTTAATGCTTTATTGAAGTGGAAGCATGGCGCGTGTGTGATGTATGTGAATGTCAAAGTAGTTAATCTAATGGGATTTAATTCCACCAGTCTGGAGTTTTGATGCCTTTTTGGTATTCACATGCTCCACTTCAGCATTCTTTTTCTTCCTCTTTTCCCTCTCCCCTCCCAGGTGCAGAATTCCTTGTGGCATCTTATATCTGCAGTTCTTTTATACTTTTTTTTTTTTTTTTTTTTTTTTTTTTTTCCATTTTGTTTTTTTGTTTCTTGCACATAATTTTCTTGGGGGGTTTTTTTGTTTTGTTTTTTTTCTCCATCGAAACTTAATCTGCTAATATTAAGAATAAGGTGCCTAAAAACTGAAAGCAAAATGAAATAAAAATAAAAAATAAAAATTTAGATGTGTCCTCTGATCCCAGCCAACCGCCAAAATATTCAGAACAATCTTAGGGTGGCTTTCTCTTAAAGTAGGAAAAATACTGATATGCATCCCAAACCTGTGGGTTGACGTATACTATACGTAATGTGTGCTGCTTTTTTCTTTTTCTTTTTTTTTTTAAAGTGGAATTTGGAAACTTCAAATATAACACAACCAATGTAACTTAAAGGAAAAGGGGTGAAGTATTAGAAATTCAGTTTTTAAGAAAAACTACATTAGAAATCAGGAGATCAGCTTGTGCACTCTGGAGATGAGCTGTTGTGCCTCTGCACGTTAAGTTACAGTCAAAATTAATTTCTCTGGAGATCACCGGGTTTCAGTTGAACCACGTACAGAGGTTCTCATGTACTTTTGTTAATGTTCTTGAATGAGACAATTGAATTAAAATTTTATGAAATTCACGAGCTGTTCTGTTTTCTTTTCAGAGGAAGCCTGTAGGTGTTCTTTGAGACTGAATAAAACAACTTGAAAGCAAAATAAATGCTTGTGAAGTTCATTTTATTATATAGAGCAATTTGTCTGACATTGGCTAGTTGTGAGAAAGACATGCATAAGTAATCAGTTAATAAAACTACATTTGATAAAACATGTTTTATATTCAGTGTTGTCTTTGATTCCACTATCAGCTGTTGTAGCCTGGTGATGTCTGTTAAATCTCAGAATGGTTGCATTTGATGAAGAGGGAAGTCAGGTTTAAATGTGAGGGGGAAAAATGGTCAAGATGTCACACCAACACAGTTACAAATGAGAGAGAAATAAGACATCGATGTATTTGTGGTGCTACGTTCCCTGTAGCGAGTGGAAAATAAATTGATCACTGCAATTTTCCATATCTGCCAGTAAGAATGACCAAAGATCCACAAAGCCATGTTTTTCACTAAATTTAAATCTGTAAATGTTGTGTCTGTATAGATTTTAAGATGCTGGTAGGACAATCCAACTACAATATTATGACTGTCTTGAGGGCAAGAAGCATTCTGGTGTTAAACAGCAGTTGCAACAAAAGCAGCATTGTCAATCAGTGTGGGTACACTGACAGCTGATGGTGAGGATAAATTCATAGAGAAAGCTTTCAGTCTAGTCCTACATGTCAAATCAGTCTTCAGTTTGGCTTGCTTGAATATTATGAAGTCAGTATAATTATTCATTGGTGCACCAGAGCAGGTTTAAGTATGAAAAACACTTCAGATGTGCTAAAATACAGAGGAAGTCAAATGTGAAATAAAACTAAACTGGTCTCTTCCACTGAAGGTAAATAAGCTGAGGAACAATTAAAGTTCAATACTTGCTGAAGGGCTTTATCCCAGCCCAGAACATGCAGTAAGCACTGGTAATAAATTTGGAATGGAAAGTGTGAAGGATCATTGTCTTTTAACGCCAGGACATTGATTCTAAACCTTGGTGCTGCTCAAATATATAGTGAGCTCAGAACGGTGAATCACCTTCTGAGTCTGCGATTGAGATCTATGGGCTTCTGACCAGCGTGTCCACCACTCCCTTAGCTCAGTGGGTCCAGTGGGCCGTCGCTCCTTTATTTGGTTTGGATGAACTAGAGCTGGATGGCTGGTGTCTTCTCTGGGCAAGAACTTCCTGTTGACATTTACACTCCCATCTGCACTGGATTGCTCCAGATTGTCATCCTGGGCCGAGACGGCGTGAATTTCACTGGCACAATTTGAGTTGAGTTTTGAAGCAGTCTCAGAATCTTCTTGAGCGGCACCTCTGAAAAAATCAAGCCGCTGCATTTTGCACTTGTACTCCTCCAGTTTAGTCTTGCACTCCACGGCCTTCGCTCTCATCTCGAGGAACTGATACTGCAAATCCTTCTCGTAACCTTCCTCTGATTGTAACTCGTTTTCCCAAAACCTGATCTGCTCCATCTCTTCTTCCACTATCATCTCTTGTGCTTCCTGTTCAGTGATTCTGGCCCTTTGACGTTCCTCAAGGTCAAAAATCTGCCTGTCTATACGTGTTATCTGGGCCTGTAGGTCCTGCAAGGACTTGAGCTGACATATTATGGTTTCTCTGAGAGTATTTTTCTCCTCCTCGGTCCTGGCAGCAGTTGAACCACACAGGTTGGATTTTGCCTCATTTGTTTTTTTAGAGTGTTTGCTTTCTTTACCCCTTGTCTGATTTCCTATGCAGCAGGAGGTTTGATGGTCCAGTTCTGACTTCAAAGCTTTTTGACCTTTCCCTTTGCCTCTGCTAATGCTACCAGAGTTATCTTTTTCCACAGTGAGTGAGAAATCCAAAGAGATACGGTTCCTTTTATCCGACTTACTGCTTTCCTTATCATGGGCAGTGCTATAGACCTTTCCTTTCCCCAGACTTTCCAGCCAGTCCCAGGCCTCCTCCATGAGTGTCAGAGACTTTCTTTTTGGCCTTTTCAGGTCTTCTTGCTTCTTCTCACCTTCTTCCCTTAAGCAGGATAACATTGGCAAGCTTTGGCGATGCAGGCTCAGGGAGCCACTACTCCTCCTCATTCTGGAACCTACATCTTTCTTCCTTAATGGCGGACAGGGTTGATATCGTCCTACTTTTGCTTTGCCCATTTCATCCAAAACAGATGCTCCTCTGCGGAATAGACTGAGCTGGACCTCCTTGGACTGCTCACCGTACCTCTCCAGGGTCTCCAGAAGACGTTCCTCGGGTGTCATGCACCGCTCAAAGTCTTTAAATTTCTCCCGTAACGTGTAACGTCCGGGTTGACCTAAAGAACAAGCAAAGAATGAGGATTCGTCAGCATATCAAAATAACCTTTATCACCAAGTAGAAAATGTCCAGCATGCTGTGTACGCACCCAATGCTTGAGCCAGCACTAGGACCACTTCTTGGCATGTCGTTTCCCTTGTTACTCCACATACCACCCGTGGGATACCATCCACAAAAACCTTCACTTCCATTCTGTCCAGTCTTGGATCTGCCCACCCAAAAAAAAGAGAAGAGATTAAAAGCGTGTGGCACACTGACCAGAGTATCCTGTTGTCTGTGTTAGGGGAAGTGGTGGAGACAGCTAAATAACCCTCATTAACATTCACTGTAATCTGTCTGCCCATCATGTGTAAGTCAAGCCTCAGGGCTTTGACAAAATAGCAGAGTTACGCACCACGGTGAATAAAATGGCAAACAGTGTAGATACCTTTCTTTCATGCCTTTTCTTTCAGGATAGCAGAAAGAGCAAAATAAGAAAGATGATGGGGGCGAGGGGTGCGGAATAGCACATGGATCAGTATTAGCACATTCCCACAATGTCAGTTGTTTCAGTGCTATTTAGAATCCCAAACCATAACACAGGGCCACAAACCCCAAAACATGTACGTTACACCTGTATCTATGCACACTTATCTGGCTGATGATCAGGCAGAAAAGCACAGTGGCCCAAACAACTCAATCTCTACTGTCATGGTCTACTCGCTGGCGGTCATTCAGAAATAGCTGATCAACATTTGCTACTAAGGATGGAATCCATCAAAGATAGTTCTGATTTTTCTTTTCCTTTCTATCTTAAAAAAAAAAAAGGACTTCAGATATCCAGGAAGAGGATTCTCATTACAGGAAAAGGCTTCTGCGTGCAGTTAAGGAGTTGAAGGCATTTACACTGGTATGTCAGGCTCTGGTCAGTCACAGATGTCTCTATGGAGAGATGGTGTAGCTCAAATCTGTATTATATCAGAAACTGCCTTGGGAATATGAGTCCCAGAAAGTTAATTCGGGGTAGTAGCAAAATGTGTCTCTTATTGCATGTATGTTAGAGTCTATAACATTTTGAAGTAGGCTGCATGCAGTGAGTTACACTGATTAAGAATAAACCCAGTGCACAGGGGTGGGCTACTAAAGTTTCAGCTTAAGTGATTCATTTGGCCTGTAAATGGTAAATGGCCTGTATTTTATATAGCGCTTTACTAGTCCCTAAGGACCCCAAAGCGCTTTACATATCCAGTCATCCACCCATTCACACACTGGTGATGGCAGGCTACATTGTAACCACAGCCACCCTGGGGCGCACTGACAGAGGCGAGGCTGCCGGACACTGGCGCCACCGGGCCCTCTGACCACCACCAGTAGGCAACGGGTGAAGTGTCTTGCCCAAGGACACAACGACGAGACTGTCCAAGCCGGGGCTCGAACCGGCAACCTTCCGATTACAAGGCGAACTCCCAACTCTTGAGCCACGATCGCCCATTTATTGGTAGTAGAAGGTCATGGGGTAGAAGTCAGTTTAGTAGAGTCAGCTGACATGGACTTTATAAAGTCTTGCTAGGATTTGGAGGGCTTAGGAGGTCATGTAATAGGAAACATCTTAAAAATAATAAGAATTATTATTATATAGACTAAATGTGGTGTCAAAACAACCAACTGATCCATCTAAGAAAGTCTTTCGAGACCCTTTCTAACTAAGATCGTCTGCATAACTGGAATATTCTGGTAATTAAATAAGTAAATAAATAATAACAGAAAAGGGGCACTTGCTACAGAAAATCCATGGCAAAATCTTGTAGAGACTTACCTCTTTGTCCTGTCTGCAGCACAGATGCTCGCACACGTTTGTTCTGGGGAAGTGAATGTTCTGGTGGGGAGGAATAGTACAGCAATTAAGACCAATTAAAATTCCTGAACACATCACTGGGGGAAACTTTCTGATCCCACCCTTCTTGCATCTTTCCACTAAAAAAGGAAAACACAGAAAAACCAGATCTATATTACTAAATGTTTAGCGATATAAACCTTGACACGTTGCCCCGGGCAACATGCTCGTAGTAACATTAAAATGAAATGAAACACATATTTCTAGACTTCGCGTTTCGACTATATGCTGTGTTGTATTGTGCATGCACTCAGTATTGGCATTTGCTTTTATTATTTATTATTTAAAATTGATCTTGTGTATTCGTAATTACAGACTAGATGAAAGTCCCACCATGTTTTAGGACAAATCCAAACATGAATCCAGATGTGTGTTTTCACCAGCGGTAGATGTTAGCTCTGGGTGTTCCTCTTTATCTTTCAAGCAGGAAGTGTGATTACAATCCAAACACAACATACTGCAGCCCTCCACCAGCAAATGTGAGCAAAGAGCAGACTCTTTCTTGTGCACCAGAACTTTTTTTTTTAAGAAGAACAAGTTTAATCTTGTTCTTGGTACATTTAGACTCAGTGGCCTTTATTTATGCAGAAGTCTCCCTGCAGCTTTCAGAGGAGCAGATGAACATCCTGTAGAGGCTGGGAAGACTTTATTCATTTAGAGGAACTATAGGTAGAACTGTGTTAACATTGCACTTAGGAATGTTCAATCCCAAACATCATGTAACACCAATTTGGACTATTTATCCATAGGAATCACTCGGTTGTTTGTGTGCTACATTTACAGTTTACACTCGTGCTTTGGTGTTTCTTAAAATCTCCTACAATATATCCCCAAAACTAAGGGGAAATGTGGAAATCACAGGAAACTGCTGCATGGCCAGATCCAAAGAACGCCTGTAGAGCGGGAGCCGGACACTGTGACACCTGTTGTTATTTGGTAGTGTCTGGCAGTTTGGATGATGATGATAGGAGTAATATGAGATGGACAAACTTGGACACTCTGCTCCCTCCTGCCTGTCTAAATCCCATTTAGGCTACAGCCGCCAATAACCTCTCAGGTTCATATTGAAGAGTGTAGATCTCTCTGGAAAGACGAAATTCTTGAATCAGTCATTTTAGCTGTTTATCCTTGAAGTTCACTCTCACGTGGCAGATCGATACACTCTGTTCCTTGTGGCATTTGAGCAGGAAGCACTGATTTTTCCTACTGAGGCATGTAGCTGTAACACTTTAGTTAGCATTTTTGTGCAAATTGGGCACACCAGCTAAAGTTTGAGAGGATTAAACAGATCTCTTCTGTTTAAGTTAATAGTAGAAGAAACCTGTCGTTACAATTACAAGGAAATGTAAAACAAGATTGTGAAGTTTAAATACTTGAAAGGTATTTTTGTGAAATTTGTGCCCTATTTTAAATGATTTTTTAAAAATCCTTAATTCACCTTTAATAATTTAAACATTCCCATTCTGGCATTTTAATTCCCAAAGTCTGAACTGACTGACTGCCCACGTCTAACTTGATCTCTTTAACTAGTAAGAGGAACCTTGACATTTAGAATCACATTCCCTAAAAATAGATGGCTTGTTGGTTTGTGTCTTCCAGTGCACAGACATCGGGAAATGGGAGCGTGTGCAACACAAATCAACTTCATATATTTTCATAATATATCCTGCTATTCTGCAGTATTTAGCCCTCCAGATAGATTCATTTTTATTTTGTCTGAGTCTGTCAAAAGCTTTAGAGTTAAATGGAATTAAATTTTTGATAAAGCAGTAAAACTACATTAGAAAACTTCAACAGCAATGACAACTGAAAGAATTTATCCCAAGGAAGCACTGGAATATTTTCATTTCATGAATTACAATGAGACCCCAGGCTTTTCTCCCAGTTAAACTTTTTTTGTTATTTTATTTTGACTTTTTTAATCCACAGTAAGCTGCATAAGATAAGATAAGATAACCTTTATTAGTGCCACACGTGGGAAATTTGTTTTGTAAACCCAGTGCCTCCTAGCAAATCTTAACCGTTACCTGCTGTGCCTGTTTTTCATGTGTTTCCTGCTCAAAGCACGTTCTTTTGAAAGCCAAAAGCAACTGGAAGCTGCACACCCAAATCTGTATGAGTTTTAGCTCAGAAAATAGGCTTGGTTGTATATGATTACTTAAACGCATATTATTGTGCACAGGTTAAAACATGTCCTGTGAAAAATAAGTACACCCGTAAGGTATGCCTAAAAGGTGATATCATGCAATACTCTGTCCAAGTACAGGCTTCAAGCTGATCAAAATGCTGGGGCAGGACCTTAAGATAGCGATGCGTTACCTCACGTTATTGCTGCTAAAGGTGGTAATCATTCAGTGAGGTTAGCTTGTTCTTTTTCACGTGACTCTAAGGTGATTTTGCTGAGAAATATCTGAATAGTTGAATTGGATGTGAAGTGTTGTGTTTCTTTAAGCAATGTCACATTTTCTCATTTAAAAAGCATTTCAGTAATACTGGTCCAGCCCTTATAGCTTTAAAAGCTTTAAAATGTTGCTTGTGTAAAGTACTTTTGAAATCAAATGAGGAAGAATTTGTGGGTAAGACCAAATGCTAGGTTGTATTAGGGTTTCAGCATCTCTGAATGGAGGGGGGGGGGGGACTTCAGATAGCTATGTCCCTCAGAGTCTGCCAGCCGGTGAGCAGAATGAACACCTGTCCAGCAGTGACTGGGGATCGAAGATTATGGGAAGGGATTTAGAAGTGATGGAAATCAGAGAAGTACTGAGGGGCAGGAGTGTGAAGGGACTTGTAAGTGAGAAGAATGACTGAATTTAAGGCAGGACTTTGGGAGCTATGTAGAGTGCCGAGAGTAGGAGTGATCTCTTGCCAGGATATAGCGAGTTTTGAGCACTTCACAGCCTGTCCTTGACTTTACTTGTGGCTTATTATTTCAATAAGACGCTATTACAGAAGTCCACACAGAATCTGACAAATGCATGGGATCCTTCAGCAACAGGATAGAGATGTAAAATCCAGAGACAAGAGCTGACTGTCATCTGCACAGCCATGATGTTGTGCTAGGAAGCACCTTGTTGTGAAGTTGAATGTTATTGTCTCTACCACCTAATGATGGAACACTAACAGTGCAGACAGGGCAATGTGGGTGTGAGCTTCCTTCTAATTTCCTTCTTCTACTTCCTCGCTAATTATAATTTATGCAAAGAAGTGGTTTATAAGTCAGCCCATCTTATGTACCACCTACCATGTTCACAGCAACTCATGCAGCTATCATGGTGTTTCATAAGATGAGTCCCCATGTATGCAAATACCTGTCAGTTTGTCAAAACACTATGCCAGCCGGGGGGGTCCTGTATGCACACAGATGACTTAAAATAGATCTAGACACATATGAGTTCCACATTACATCAAGGCATGTTTCATGTGGCCACAGCGGGTTCTGGTTACAGTTGAGCAGAGGGTGCTTAATATTGCCCAGAGCAAGCACGGGGCTCCACACTTCCCAACTACAGTGGTCCAGTGCCTGACCACCCGCTACCAGTCCTCAGGATAGTTTAACTGAAGACCATCACCATGCCGAAAGTTTTGGTTCCAGGTCAGTTTGGGCAAAATGAAACAGGGACTTCATATATACTACACTAACAGAGGGGAGGTTTGGAGATTTTTTTAAAGAAATGAACAAAGTCTTCACCAGTGGTGCTATCATTTCATGGAATTTCTTAACCAGTAGAAGACAGAAGGGTGACAAAGATGTCCCCCTACTGCCCGACTGAGATGAAGTGATGTGCTGATTTTATATTACACTGGTCACACTTTTCTGTGCAGCATGTAGTATAAACAACTGTTTAGGCAATAAATCCACATTTGTTTAGCAGTGCCATTCCAGGGGTATCTTCCTTATGGGTGGCAGTGACAGCTTTAATGGCAGCTTCACTGGGGTTAAAAATGCACATACGTCCAGCGTGAGATAGTGATCTGTGTCTGCATAACACTAGCTAACTAGTGTTAATATGCACAATTCATTTAATACAATTCTATATCTATAAGATCTATTTTAAGCATGCGGTATATAGTCGTTGGTATTGTACTACAGGGGTGTGTATCAGCTTTTGGTAATGCACCTGTGGTTTACTATCAACAGTGAAAATAGCAGGAAAGGAAATACGATGAATGCTATTTGTCATCATGTTCACAAAGATTGTGTTTGCCATCCAGATAATTTTTCTAGGTTTGTACTTTCATTGTGATCCTTCTTGTAGTACATGCCCACCACAGAAAATCTCTGTCATTAATACTATTTTGAATGCTGCAGTAATAGTTGCTAATTTTAGGCCTGCCTTCACCAGGCACAGGGCAACCGGCCAGTTACATTATGCAAGAGTCTTTCAAAAGGTGAAAAGATGAAGTGCTGAAGCCTGACCACCTGCAGACAGGTTTGACTTCACAGCTAATAGAATTAAGTTGTATTAATTAGTACAACTTTTCAATTAAAAATACTTGTTGCAAATTATTTTGCAACAATTAATGCGGTAAAATATGACTGATTTTAAGACCTATTGATCAGCCACAGACAAAGTTGAGTGACAAATAATGTGGAAATGATTGAACCAATAATTCAGTTTACTAAAGGTGATATTTAGCTATGGCGATAGGAGTATTATGCAGTTTTCCGGGAGACCTCACCTGCTCCACGAGCCACTATGGATGATTTTTTTTCATCAATTGTTTAACACACTTATGTCATTGTTATTGTTGTTCTGAGATATAACCAGGCATGTTTTGTTTCCCCTTTAACCTGGACTGTCCCACCCCGACTGGGATTTTTTTGCTTTTTCACCAGAGGGAGGAAGTAAGTATCTAGATGGGAAATGAATTAGGGAATTTGAAATACAGATTCAAGTATTTCAAAATGCATGGTTTACTGCCTAGTTGTGAGGCAGTCACATCACCAAACCTGCATTTTTTTATTTGAAAGCAACCTTTTCTGATGTTTTTTTTTTTTTTTTTGCGAATGAACACAAAAAAGGAAATGATGGGATAAAGTGCAAATTGACAGCATTTATTAATAAACTGTTCACATTCAATATCAGTTCTCCACAAACAGCTTGATCCATGAGGACTCAACTGAAAGTGAACATCTGCATTAATAAATGACTTTTTGCCACCACGAAAAGCTTAACATACAGCGATGCACATATCAAGAACTTTAGGTGACAATCAAACCGTTTGGTACAGACAGCATATCCCAGGGCCACACAGTTAGTGCATCCTTATATGCATGACCATACTGCACATTTTAGTTGAAACATGTTGCTCCACTGGGAGCAGAGACACAATGAAACAATCTCTGTGTGTATTTTGAAGATGTGGTCAGCAGTTTTTTGTCCAGCTCCTGCATTTCATTCAGTTGCAACACTTAATCAATTTTAACAGCCATGTGTCCAATCCATACACATCCTCACACTGTGCCTTACATTAATGTCACTTACCCATTTATCACAAGTAGTCCAACATTTAATTTCATTATTCATGTGTGCAAGGTTTGCTACTGCATGCATTTTCTAATCTATGTTGTTTTATTTATATAAATATATATATATATATATAGGCTTTTATATTACACAACTTGATATCAACGTACTGTGGATAACGATAAAGTGTTTGGGGTTTATTCATGTATAACCTTCTGCATAATATTATCTAACCAATGCTTTTCCTAACACTTTCTTTTCTGGGTTTTATTCCCCATGATGCATCTCTCTCTCTTGCTGGGTATATCAGGTCAACAGAGTAAGTATGGAGAATGGCGAATGGAAGCCAAAGTCACTTCAGTATCAAACTCTATGCTAGAGATGTCACCTTAGAGGAGAATGTGTTGGCTCTTGCAAGTGCATGTAAAAAAGTAGAGTTGGTCTAGAGAGTATTTTTGTACACAGTGGGTTGTTAAATAGAGCTACAAAGGCTTTGCATTGTCACTGTCTCATTTTTGTGTGTGTTTGCATTAATCTTTGCGTGTGCGTATATATTTTTTAGCATATTTTCATCAAAAACAAGAATAAAAAGCCACTTACACTGTGGCGGATTAGGTGCAATTACGCAATTATAAAGAGAAGTGGACCTGGAGTGCTTCATCAGTGTAGTCCCTCAATATGCATGATTGTTGCAGGCTATACTGGAGGTCAGAGTTTCCCAGTTGTAGTGACTGTTGCCATGTATGCTTGTGCTGGAGCCTACAGCCTGCCTGAGCATTTCAAAGGTTACTGTGTCTGATGTGGGCCTGTCTGATCATTACTGTGTTTTCTTTGAAAGTAAAATCTCAGCCCACACAAATATATCAACAACAGTGATCACAAAACGGTGTATAACTGAACACAGTAGTGCAATTTTTAACCAGGTCTTCCCATTAACACCTGACCTGCCCAGAGGGTCAGTCAATGAGCTCGTCAATAGCTTCAATGCTAACATGTTAAATGTAATGGACACTATTGCTCCCATTAAGGTGAAGGTTATCTCTGGAAGGAAAAAGTCTCCATGGAGAAACTCCACACTGGTGAAAAAAGAAAAAAGAGAGTGTAGGAAAGCTGAGCGCAGATGGAGAAAAACAAACCTCCAGGTTCATTATGACATTTATAAAGAGAAATTTCACAATTATAATTTACAACTGAGGAATGCAAGGAGGTCCTACTTCTCTGACATCATCACTAAAAACAGCCATAATGCTCGGGTCTTATTTTCTACAGTTGACAGGCTAACAAACCCTCCTGTGTCAGTGGCAGCTGAACTTCATTCGACCATGGCCTGCAATGACTTCGCCAAATTCTTCACTGAAAAAATCCAAAAAATTAGACAAGCAGTTGGTACATCAACAGCAGATCCAGAATATGTACTGTGTCCACCAAAAAACTGTTTAAACACCATGAAACAGTTTCAACCTATTAACAGCAAAGACCTGGAGGACATCTTAGGTAAACTGAACTCCTCCTCCTGCTGTTTAGATGTCCTGCCAACAAGTTTTTTCAAAAAGGTCTCAAAGACTTTAGAGTCAGACCTGTTACAGATCGTCAACTTTTCTTTATTATCAGGTGTGTTTCCAGAATCACTAAAAACTGCTGTAATCAAACCTATACTGAAAAAGGACAATCTTGACAAGACACAAATGAACAACTACAGGCCGATCTCAAATCTCCCGTTTTTAAGTAAGATCATTGAAAAAGCAGTTTCTCAACAGCTCAGTTACTTCTTAAAACAGAATAATTGCTACGATGCCTTCCAGTCAGGTTTTAGACAGAACCACAGCACTGAAACCGCTCTGACCAAAGTGTTTAATGACATATGTCTGAATACAGACAGTGGAAAAATGTCAGTCCTAGTTTTACTGGATCTCAGTGCAGCATTTGATACAGTTGACCACAACATATTACTCAAACGACTGGAGAACTGGACAGGTCTTTCAGGAACTGTACTAAACTGGTTCAAAACATACGTAGAAAACAGGAAATACTTTGTATCAATAGGTAACTTCACATCTGAGCAGACAAGTATCACATGTGGAGTTCCCCAAGGTTCCATCTTGGGACCCCTTCTGTTTAACATCTACATGCTCCCACTGGCACAGATTATAAACAACAACAAAATAAACTATCACAGCTATGCAGATGACACACAAATATATATCACAATGTCACCAGGAGACCGAGGCCCTGTACAGGCTCTTGGTAAATGCATCGAGGAAATTAATGACTGGTTGTGCCACAATTTTCTCCAGCTAAACAAAAACAAAACTGAGGTAATAGTCTTTGGCGCCAAAGAAAAACGATTACAGGTCACCAGAGAACTTCAATCTATACATCTAAAAACCACAAACCAGGCGAGAAATTTGGGTGTAGTGATGGATGCAGACCTAAACTTAGAAAAACACATTAAGACAATAACAAAGTCAGCTTACTATCACCTCAAGAATATATCAAGGATAAAAGATCTGATGTCTCAACAGGACCTGGAAAAACTAGTCCATGCATTCATCTTTAGTAGGCTTGATTACTGTAACAGCATCTTTACAGGTCTACCTAAAAAATCAGTCAGACAACTACAGCTCATTCAGAACTCTGCTGCTCGAGTCCTCACTAAGACCAAAAAAGTGGACCACATCAGTCCAGCTCTGAGGTCCTTACACTGGCTGCCTGTCCGTCAGAGGATAGACTTTAAAGTTCTGATGCTGGCCTATAAAGCTCTGAATGGTTTAGGACCAAAATACATCAATGACCTCCTGACCCAGTATGAACCATCCAGATCCCTCAGGTCATCTGGATCCGGTCTTTTATCAGTTCCCAGAGTCAGAACCAGACACGGAGAAGCTGCATTCAGCTTTTATGCTCCTTATATCTGGAACAAACTCCCAGAAAGCCTCAGATCAGCTGAAACACTCAGTTTATTTAAATCCAGGTTGAAGACTCACCTGTTCTCAGCTGCATTTGAATAAAGCACCAAATCCACACTTTAAGCTTAAATTTCAAAACTTACATTTAACTACTGATTTTATCTACTGTTCTGATTTTATCTGTTTTGATTTTATATACTGTTTTGTTTGTTTGTTTGTTAATTAGTTAGTTAGTTTATTTGCTTGTTTTAATCAATTTTAAATCATGCTTTTTATTTGTTCTTGTTTCTAATGTCTCTGTAAAGCACTTTGAATCACCTTGTTGTTGAATTGTGCTATACAAATAAACTTGCCTTGCCTTGCCTTGCCTTGCCTTGTACACATCATTGAGGAATATGCTGTGAATGCAATGCAATGCAGTACATCATGTCCAAGATTTTCCTCCTTAAAATTTTTTCATTTTGTAATGTAGATCATAGCAGGCAATCCTGAATGTGGCCCGCCTAGTTTAGTTCGATGTTGCATGGTGTTATATGAACGGAATGCGTTTCTGTTACTTGAACTTTCTGTGCGCATCACAGAGACCGATGACAAGATGAGGGCCTTCGCAGAGCAGGTCTTTGCTTCTGATACCAAAGACGAAACGATCCGCGATGAAATCTCCATGTTTGATGTGGCTGAGGACTGTCCCATCATCCATCATGAGATGGCCCACCATCTGCACACTGATGATGATGAGCAGAAACGGTGAGATGGAAGATTTTGAATAGTGATGCTACAAAATCATGATTTGCTTCCTGAAAGAACCACAACGACAAAAAATCATTACACAACTTTATTATTTAATGGGGGAAATTTGCTTAGTAGTAACAACAAATATTTGATCAATTTTGACAGAAAAATTAAGTCAGACTTCACTATCTCATCTTCCACAGCAAGAAGCGCTCCCGTACCATGGCCGTGCCCACGGGTGCTTCCCAGGCAGCTGCTACTGTAGTGTCAGTGGAAGTGGACACGCCCACCTATCTGGAAGTGCCTGACTTCCAGAGAGTGGCTGTCATTGGAGACTATGCTGCTGGGGTACTGTTTATTTTCGCATAATTAAAAAACATTAAACTTCTTATGTTACACTTTGAGGTCAACCATAAATAACACCTTCGTCCAGTGGTGTAACTTCACAGTGTATTAGCACGTTGTGATGTCACTCGGAGGGGTGGTTCTGGGTGCGACAAGGTAAAAGTCTTTAAAGCTTATAAAAGTTATAGTATGAACTGAATTTTAAAAGAAAGTAGTTTATTAAGCACTATTCACAAATGCTTGGTAAGACTGACATGCATTTCAATCAGACTGGCTTTTCAATTGCAGCGACTCCTGAATAGGGTTTGAATTGGTATTGATAGCTTTAAAATTGAAACTACCTGTAGCACATTCAAACTGGGTCAAGCAGACATGAATGTGACAAGTGGTGAGTATAAATTTCACTGACTATATTTTGTTAGTGCGTGAGTGTCCTCACAGGCTACCTCCCACTATGAAAGGCCATGAGTGGAGCTCATGTGAGAGTATGCTAAAGTTTCAGGTTTCACCACCGTTGGTTTGACATTTACAGTAGAGCGAGAGAAAACTTTGGAGGAAGTGACTTTGCTTTAACTTTGGGCCTCACATTTGTTAAGATAAAGGTTTGTTCACTGCATATGTAACATGTTGTGTTAACATTACACAGAGCAAATGACTGATTGTGTAATATATACTCTTTTTAAAAAAAAATTGCCATTGAGATGAGATTGGAGCAAATAAAAAGTTCTAGTACTTAAATTTGTTTTAACAGTATAGTATCCATCTGCTTCATCCATCCATCCAGTTTATCCAGTTTAGGGTCGCAGGGGTGCTGGAGCTCATCCCAGCTGTTATAGGCCAACCTGGACAGGAAGCCAGTCTGACACAGGGCTAATGTGTTTCATTAATTCCACATTGTTTAACAGTTTACTGTTATCTCTCGTATGTGCTATTCAGGTGACCATGGATGACTTTGAGCTGGCATGCAGGGGTCTGTACCGTGCTTTAACCATCAGGGAGAAGTACATGCGACTGGCCTTCCAGCGCTTCCCAAGAACAGCCTCCCAGTACCTGCGTCAGACTGAAGGAGAATCTTTCAGACCGGAAGAACAATTGGAGCCAGGTGATAATAAAAGGAGATCAGGGTTAGCATGATTTGAAATGATCTTATGTAGAAGATGTGTACTTAATTATATGTCGCATCTATCCTCAGTCTTCACAAGTCCTCCAAAGGAAGGGGAAGACCCCTTTGATGTCAAGAACCTGCCAAAGAATCTGGGCTATGTTGCTCGTATGAAGGATGGTGTGATTTATGTGTACAATGACGCTGCAGCTGCTGACAAACATCAGCCAAAGGACATGCCCTACCCAGACCTCAATACCTTTATCGATGACATGAACTTCCTCATCGCTCTTATTGCACAGGGCCCAACGTGAGTCCTTTAAAAGTGCTCATTACTCTGTTTTTAGATTTTAGAACTGAAATTCATCTGATTTCAAAAAGTGCCAACACAATTTCTCCTCATTTTTGTAATTTAGCTGTAATTCTTCCTAGGTGAAAGTGCTATCAAAGCACAATTATTTCCACTTTATTTTGCAGAAAGACTTACACTCACCGCCGTCTTAAGTTTCTCATGTCCAAGTTTAATGTGCATGAGATGCTGAATGAGATGGAGGAGATGAAAGAGGTGAAGAAGAACCCTCATAGGGACTTCTACAATTGCAGAAAGGTAGTTGCTTTAAACCTTCTGTCAATTTAATGTGAAGTGACATAAAATAAAATACCAGTGTAATTAGCACAGTTGCAGGATTTTTCAGAAATCTGTGACTATCAACAGCTTTGTGCTGATTTTAACTGGAATGTGTAGTAGAGTTTAAGTAATGTCCTATTTATTTGTTGTGCATGATCATTTCACACATTTTCTATCATCTTCCTTACTTCCAGCTGCAGTGCAGCTCGTGGAGTCTTTAGCTCCCTCTTGTGACCGATCACATGTATTACATTGCACAAACAAAAACCTCACTGATCACCCTGCCATCTCTATTCCTTTCAAGGTGGACACTCACATCCATGCTGCTGCCTGCATGAACCAGAAGCACCTGCTGCGCTTTATCAAAAAGTCTTACCGTGTGGATGCTGAACGTGTAGTGCACAACCTCAAAGGGAAGGAGGTCACCATGAAGGAGCTCTTTCAGTCCCTTAACCTGCATCCATACGACCTCACTGTGGACTCACTGGATGTGCACGCTGTGGGTTTGTTTTTTTTGTTTTTTAGTAATCTAACAACTAATAACAGACTTTTATTATAGTAAAGTAACAAGGCACACATACTGACAGGATACATTTCCATGAAAGCCATTAAGTGTTCAAGATAAGAATAAAAATATGTAATAGTCAGATAATAACAAAAAAAACCCCAAACATTATAATTGAAAGATAAACCATCAGTTTTATATTATCTTTAAAGGATTGTACACATAGAACATAAAGATTATAGTGCTACCAAATTTACCATTTACCAGGACTTGTACCATGATGACCAATGTGCAGGAAAAACTGCTGCTGGGTGAGCAACGTGTGGCCTCACCTCTGTAGGCCACACGTTGCTAAAACCTGAAAACTGGATCAGATTCAGTAAAAGGATTAGATGTTACAATCCCTTACAATGCATTGGTTTAAATGGAGAGACTCTTGGAGGATGGCTGTTATGAGGAAAAGCAGCCCAGAAAAGTTACCAGCGGCACACGTCGTTGTGTACCTCAACCTTCGTTCTTTTACCCAAGATAATCTGCCATTTTTCCTTGGTTAGGTTTAGGGATTAGAGATCTGATCTAAGTGATCATATTAAAATTTGGGGCACATTGTCAGTAGTGGACCTTGGATTCATCAAGTGTTTCGGCTATAGGATAAACTTCTTTTCTAATTCTTGAGGAAATGTTTAAATATCAAAAAGTTTGTATTCTATAAAAGCAAACACTTTTATTAAAACCAAATGTGTCGTGTTGCCTGTTCAGTTTTATAACTTCTTTGGTCTAAATTATCATCTTGTATCTTTCTCTGAAGGGTAGACAAACCTTCCAGCGTTTCGATAAGTTCAACGCCAAGTACAACCCAGTAGGAGCCAGTGAGCTGCGTGACCTGTACCTGAAGACAGAGAATCACATCAATGGAGAGTACTTTGCCACTATCATCAAGGTTAGTTTCAAACGACTTCTCTGTAAAACTGTATAACTGTCACTGTGGCAGCTGAAGATCAAGGTTGTTATAACTACTTTATTAATATTCAGTTTTATACACTGAACTGGTGATTTGAGCTTGATTTGATCTTTGGGAAAACCAGGAAGTAGCCAGTGATCTCGAGGAAGCCAGGTACCAGTATGCTGAGCCCCGTCTGTCCATTTATGGCTGCAACGCCAACGAGTGGAACAAGCTCTCGAACTGGTTCGTCAGGCACAGGGTTTACTCCCCAAACCTCAAATGGATGATTCAAATACCTAGGATCTAGTAAGTTTTCAGTCTTCTCTTTGTTCTGTATAAACACACCAAACTGTCATAGAGATGGAAAACTCTTACATTTATACATTTCATGCTTTTTCTTTTTGTTTGCCTGCATTAAAGAATATGCATTCAAATACTAAAGCTACCTCTACTGCTACCAAGAATGGATGAAATTTTCATTTAAATAATGCCATTTGTCCATGTTCTATCTCAGCGACATCTTCAGAGGCAGAAACTTTGTGCCACACTTTGGCAAAATGTTGGAGAACATTTTCCTGCCTGTGTTCAAGGCCACCATTGATCCACAGTCCAGTCCTGAGCTAAGCATCTTCCTCAAGCATGTGAGTCACTGTTCAGACACAAAAATACATGCTGAACCTTGATTTCCAATCCACACATAAAGATATAGCTGTAGAAAAGATTCAATCCGAATACTACGGTATAATCCCGGGATAATCCATTGTTTTCTACTCAATGTGTAGGTGACGGGCTTTGACAGTGTGGATGATGAGTCCAAACACAGTGGCCACATGTTCTCCACTAAAAGCCCCAAACCAGAGGAGTGGGACATCGCCAAAAACCCCTCCTACACCTACTACATCTACTACATGTATGCCAATATCGCTGCCCTCAACCAGCTGCGCAAGTGAGTAATGCTATTTCCATACATGCTTTTTCTTTTTTCATCCTATTGGATTGAAGCACTCGGATTTCTTTGTCAGAGATCATTATTTTCTCTAAACATTTACAGTGAGTATATATTTAACTCTTGTCTGAGTATGTCTGCTACTTTCTGTTGTATCATTCCTGTTCTTCTGCTCTCCAGACAGAGGGGCATGAACACATTCATGTTCAGGCCTCACTGCGGTGAGGCTGGTGCCATAACCCACTTGCTGGCTGCATTCATGACTGCTGACAATATCTCTCATGGCCTTAACCTCAAGAAGGTCAGTCCTCTGAATGCAGCATTTCATTTGCCTTAAAATGCACTTTAATTCATATGCATGATCAGGCAATTGCCAGACCAAGCAACCATAACAATAGTCTTAAAACACAATATAAGTCGAATCAAAGTAGAAAATGTTTTTTTTTTATGTGTTTGCCTATACACCACATTTTATATAATATCTGTCTGACAAGTTAACAGTGATAGATTAAGTCAGCCTAACTCTTTAGTTGAATGTGGCCAATGATACAACTGACATGTAATTCTAGTATTGAAGTGTAAAGTTCAATTTCAGATTTGGCATGATTCTTGTGAGCAAGTTAAAACATTGATTATTGCCTATTTATATTTTGTGTTGTTATATTTGTTAAAAATATGAAGCTTGTAAAGTCACTGTTTTCCCCTCAACCCTTCACAAACAGAGCCCCGTGCTGCAGTACCTGTATGTCTTGACCCAGATCCCGATCGCCATGTCCCCACTGAGCAACAATAGCTTGTTCCTTGAGTATGCCAAGAACCCGCTGCTTGAGTTCCATAAGAAAGGCTTGGTGGTGTCTCTGTCCACCGATGACCCCATGCAGTTCCACTACACCAAGGTCTGAGCCTTTGGTGACAACATAGACAAATACACGCAGCCTGTTGTGCTGTTTATTGTTTAATATGTAGATGGACAGAGATGGTCAGCATTGATGATAAACACATTCTGTAAATCAGATAAATTGGTGTTGTGTGCAATTTTTTTTAATGCAATCCATTTCATATGATCTCAAGTTGAAGCAGGAGTATTCAGTAATATCAGTCTTGTTTTTTTTTTTTTTAATGTCCACAGGAACCTCTAATGGAAGAATATGCCATTGCAGCTCAGGTGTTCAAGCTCAGCACCTGTGACATGTGTGAGATTGCCAGGAACAGCGTGCTTCAGAGCGCCCTCTCTGATGAGGTAAAACAGACACACACCTACAAGTCTGTACTTGAGTCAAAGAGAATAACAAGAGCCAAGAGAACATTACAAAATACATATATTCTTAGTGACACTATAGTGAGAACTACCAAAGGTGGTTTGAAGAACTTTGACTGTAATTGCCAGTTAAAACATTTCTTTGTGGGGTTCTTTTTGCGCTGCAGGAGAAGCGCCACTTCCTGGGTAAGGATTACCTCAAAGAGGGTCCAGAGGGCAACGACATCCGCAAAACCAACGTGCCTCAGATCCGTATGGCGTACCGCTATGAGACCTTGTGCTACGAGCTCAACCTCATCAAGGAGAGCTTGAAGTCTGAGTAAACCGACCGGACCCACCCTTACTTAGACACTACTCTCTTTTGTGATATGGAAAAGTTTCTACGTTTGTTAATCGCAGTGGAATCTCAAAGAAGCTGACCATTTAAAATACAGATGTTCTCTCTATTAAAGGAAGAAATGCTTTTACAATCTGCACATCTGTGACTTGTACATTACAGTATGTTTTTTTCAGTTGGAGAAACGTGTATAAGAATGGAAGGAAATAAACGGTGCAATTGCATTTCTGTGGTCGTTGCCAAATTGTTTACCCGACAGGAAGATCTTGTCCTACTGTGTTGCCTTAAGACATTTCTTGAAAGCTGTTTACCTTATTTATTTAACGTTTAGCAGCAAAATTACCTTAGGCTATAAGTCAAAACACGATATGAAAGTCAGCATTTGTTCTAACCTAAATGAACCGAGTTCACATCATGTTGCCAAGATCAAGTTTGAGACAAGGTATAAAGTCTAAAGTTCACAATTACGTTAGAGAGGCTAAAGCTCTGCATCACAAACGTCATAAATTAAACACCTAGTTATGTTTATTAAGTTGTGCGATCGCAAAGATGGAGCTCCTAACCCAGTGTCTAGATTTCCCAGGACACTCAAAGACAGCAGTATTTGTTCAGTGTTGACAGCTGCAGGAGTTGAGGTGATGACGTCGTCTCTCTTGGAGGCTTCAGGCAAACTTTCTCACAGTCAGCGCGTCAAGCTCGACAGAAACAGTATGAGGGAAGCTGGAAGTCAAATAAAAGCACGGTAAACTATTTTTATTGTAAACAAGACAGAAATGTTGCATTACAACCCCCCAACACAGTTATTTGTTAACCACTTCCAGCAGTGCTGTCATAAATAATGGTGTGGTGGATAATGCATGTAAATGTTGCTTGTTCCTTTAATATTTGAAATCATTTCAGATACTTTTGTTGCTCCCAAAACTCAGTGGCATGTGTTATGATGTCGATATCCCGGTGGTCTTGTTGGACAACTGACGCCAGCAAACGTACAATTGCAGTGGACTAAAATACATTTACTTTTACAATATTTACGTTTTATAAAGGACACATAAAAAATAAAAAACGGACAACATAAAAAACTGAACATAACAAAAAAACAAAAAACAATTTTCACCCAGAAAGTTCAATGAACACCTTATAAATTGGGGGAAACGACACTCGGTGAATTGTTATCTCTTATATTTTGAAAGTTACAACCGGAAATCGCATTTTCAGGCTGACTTGACGCTAATTGTCCAAAGACGGAGGGCGAGGAGTGTTCTGCTTTAGCAGCTTTTCTCTCCTCTGTGGCCACTTTCTTTGTGGTTGTTGTTCATGCTGTGTTTAGATATTAGTATAAGCGGTACGTTTTTATACCTCATAAAGTTTTCGTGCTCATAAGTTAAGTTTACCAGTCTGTAGGCTGCTTTTTTTGAACAACGGTAGCATTTTTTTTTTTTTTTACGTTATTGAGACCTTCCCAGATAGAACGATGAGACCGAGCGCAGTCGGATTTTATTTGCGGTTTTTATTTTATCGCCGGGAAAACGAGGAAAGAACATGAGTCCTGCTTATACTTTGGTAAGTAGTATGGATTCTAGCACATCTACCCATCTTTCTATCTTTACACTTACTTCACAGCTTATATATCACTTTCTCGTAGAAAACCCTAGTTAAAATGTTCAAGGAGCTCTGTTTCTGCATTCAGTGATATCGTTAGCTAATAGCTGGCCGTAAAATTTATAGCTCTCCCACACTTCTCCAATCCTTGTGCTTTCTTCATATGGTGACAAGTCAACACCAAACGCCACTGAAACTATGGCAAGTTTAACCTGACGGTATTATGTATAGCTATTATCACGTTTTAATGTAAGTATCAATACTTTTTCTGGTTCAGTAAGTCCCTTTCTTCAACTCGGCATGCATCCAATAAATTATTTTTATTATTTTTCTTCTTTTCGTTTATTACACTGTACGATTTCGCTGGTGACTAAAACGTTATTCCTGTATTGCTGTTCCAGCCGGCGGTTTAACAGGTTTCACCATAACGAGTCCGTTAAGTTTCCAAGTTTCAGTTCTTTGCAAGGGCGGGGTGACATTTTTTTATTATTTATTTATTTATTTATTTATTTTTACAGTTGTTGTTGTTGTTTTTTTAAAACATGAGCCTAGTTTCCTTTCACTCAGTCCGCATGCATTCCTGCTAATCTCCAGTTTATCTCCGTTTATCTGGACATAGTAACTATTCATAACAGAAAATATGGAGGCAATTCAGGTCATAGAGCTCCCAAAGGTCTCTGTCCTTTAAGGCTGTAAAATGCTCTATGAAAATCATTTGTCTGCTTTGCCAAATATATAGGAAAATCAACTTGGTTAATTGATAACTGTCAAGACAAAGCCTCTTCGATATTCATGTGCCACTCAAGGTGTTATCACTGTGGTATTGTGAAGTAATGATGTTTAGATTGTTTATCTGCCTCAGTCTGTGTTTATGAGAGGACTTGGACTGTTTTGGCACAGCTAGCAGCAACAACTTGACACAAAACACAACATAAAAGCTGTTTGTCTGTCACTCCCTCATTGGAGATGTGGAAATGAATGCCTCTGTACCCCGCTGACTGCTGAAGGATCAGTCGTTTTAAGGTACTTTATCTTGCTCTGTCCTTTTATGTTGGTGTAAAGCAAACCTGCATTTTTCTTTTATTATACTCCCGACTGCCACTGCTGGTGATAAACTACAGTTGTACAATACCTCACCTCCAACATGTCATGTCATGCCACACGTCTCTGCAGGGCGTGTTGTGGCGGTTTTGAAGCTGCAATTAGGTTTAATTTAGTTGCCAACTGATGACTGGGTTCTCCAAGCTTTGTGTGTCCCCTGTCTAGTTTCTACATGGATGACTCAGTGAGTTTCACTAAAATAATGCTGGGATGCCACTCTGTAAAGCTGAACGCCTTATTAAAATGTTCATTTTGACTTTCCCTCTGGCTTTTCTACACAACAATGTACAGTTCACTGCTTTGGGACTAATATTTGATTTTAACTGAATACCATGGAAAAGAGGGAAGCTCCCATTTTGATATGTTTCACAGTGTTACTGTAAGTGGCCAGTGGCTGATATATTTCTGGATTTCTTGTATTTCCAAGTCAGTGTTTGAATATAGATGATCTAAACATAGCTTAAACCAGTGGTTGGGTGAAAATCTTTCTGCACCATAATTATGGACACTGCTGATCCTTCTTCCTCCAGCTCAGGAAACGCAACTCATGTCTTCCTGTACTACATACCGCACACAGACGAATAAGTGCAAGTGGGTCAGTTCGGGAGCTGCATTGTCATTGCATGGTCTGGCTATGATGGAGCAGCATTCCACTACAAACATACGTTTAATTTGGGTCATACGCAGACAAAGGTGTCATTTGCAAGACTGAGTGACTGTCCGACTGTCTGTAGCTGAATCTATTTACTGACCCTCCTCCTCTCCATCTGCAGGAATGCAGCTCATAGTCATCATGAACTATGCTGTGGAATTTTACCATGTCTCCCCTTCTTGATCCTCATGTGCGACGTGTCCAAATAGTTTGGTTCCAGCGAAGCAGGAGCAAGAGACTTCAGCAATCATGTTGATGCCGGCTAAGGATATATAAATCAGACTGAGTGCATTGCAAAACAATCGCAGACATCAAATCTGTGCATGTTTGACAACATGTGATTTTTAGTTTAAAGTGCATATAGCAAAGGCCGCAGTTATTTAGAATATGTTGTCTTATATCTTTTTATTTTTTGTGTCTGATAAATAGTTAAACCACGTGAGGAACGCCTAATCTAGAGCTCGACCACATGTGGATAGGTGGGGTTAAAATGCTCCCCGTCATCAATTGCCGTTGGCTCTTTATGCAAGAAATGAGATTCGTGTGTTTTTCCGTGTCTCAAACGCTTCATGAAATCGCATAGACCAGGGGTCCCCAATCCCAGTCCACGAGGGCCGGTGTCCCTGTAGGGTCAACACACCTGAATCACATGATTAGTTCATTACCAGGCCTCTGGAGAACTTCAAAACATGTTTAGAAGGTAATTTATCCATTTAAATTTAAATCAGCTGTGATGGATCAAGGACACATCTAAAACCTGCAGGGACACCGGCCCTCGTGGACTGGGATTGGCGACCCCTGGCATAGATGGTCTTCCCCCATACCATTTAAAGACAGCCTTTCAAATGAGGTGCATTTGATTTGCTGTACTACAGGTGTTTTTGTATTTGACCAGCTATAAGGAGGCCTAGGAAGAAGGCATCACAGAAATCTCCTAGGCCTAGAAGAATTTTTTATTTTTTTTTTGGGGGGGGGTCACTGCACACATACATAGTAGTGTATGTGTCACTGTCACTGTCTTTACTTTTTTTCTCTTTTTTTACTAGGTTTATTTTCAGAAACCAGCATTCACATGAGTATGTTCTTGTCTTCACCTTTGGATGCATGCTGTTTCAGGGGAAAGATTTCCCTTGGGGTTTTGTTTCTCTGATCCTACAGTGTGCACTGTGCTCTTTGGATGTGATTTAATTGTACTGATAAGTAATTTTAGTCTGTCATCTTCTTTTTAGGTTGTTTTATAAAATGAGACAAGAGGAAAACGATCCTCTGCCACCACACAACGACATGAAGACAGAACAGAACCAACAATAAACTTTGTGGCTCTTTTGATTTTGATTACAGTTTATGGATAATTAACAATAAGTAGATTCTGTCTGTTGTGGGGAAATACTTGATACATTTACCTATGGAGGATTCGCGATGAGCTGACACAATATGCTGGCTCTAAGAGCGGAGCAGGTCAGACGTGGGGTTGGTGAGGTTGTGCTGCAGAATGAGGCTCCCACAGCCAAGCAAGGACGGCCACCATTGAGGATACCTTCTCACAAGCAAGTCATTAACATCAAGGAGAAGATCTCCCAGTGGGAAGGCCGCAGTCAGCAGAGCAGTGGCCATGATACTGGAGTGAAAGTACATCCTCTGACTGTATCTCGGACTCTGTCTGGAGATCTCCTAGGCAATGGTTGTCCAAACGAGAGCTGGAGAGGCGGTCTTCATGCAAAAGCCGACGTCTCAAAAAGAAATAACTCGGAATTTGATTTTCAGGAATCCCCAGCACAGGCTGGACACAGTGTGGGTGGCAGGAAGTCAGAACCGGTGCGTAGTGGTTCCAGTGAATTATTAGCCACGTCGCCAGGAAATAAAACATTTTCAACGCAAATACTTGCATCTCCCAAAGTGGAGGCTACAGATAAACGAATCATTACTGCCAACGGTGACCAAAAAATAGGTCGTATCTTGGATGCTGAAGTAGTTTCTAAACCTCTACCTCTGTCAACTGATGATCCAGAAGACAACATGCCTGCTGGTAACTTCTACACTTCCCGGGGTTTCTGGCGGAAGCTTGAGGGAAACAGACTGCTCTGGGAGAAAGGCAGAGGATCATCAGGTGAAGCTAATCCCCCTCCTAAACCTCAGCGGACATTCCAGTATCGGGGAACCAAGAACAGTAACAACACAGGGTACATGGTACAATGGGACAGAGGGTCCTCTCATAACAATCACTCCAACACGAGAACCAGGAGGGTAGCTCAACCACCCAACTTCCCACCTCCTCCGTGTCCAGTTGGAAAGAGTGAAGGACTTTCAAGACATAAAAAGAACAGGTCAGTAAGTGCACAAAAAGAAAAGCATAAATAATCATAGAGTACTTGTTAAAAGTAAAGTAGAATGGAACTGTTGCAGCACTTTCTTTGATATAAACTATAGTAGAAAGGTTTACTGAACAGTTACAGTATATGTAGAGCAGTTTTGGGGTGGGGAGGGTACTGTCAGAGTCTGATTGCTGGCTGGGGTCCTGGTGTGATGTCACATGATATCTGGCAGCATTGTCGTCTATTGTCTAGAAATGGCCTAGTTCCTGAGCAGCCATGGGTCCAGGGTCATCTTCATCGGGCACACACACACAGTTCCTCTTTCATTATTTTAAAGGCCGAGTAAAACAAGACTAAACTGTGTCACATGCTTATATTATCTGTAGTCCTGTGAAAACCATTGCTTTTGACACATAAAAAGCAAACATTTAATCCTTTTTAATACGGTACATACAGACAAAGATGGTAAAGAAAAGGAGTGATCAATGGTTTCAACAAAATATAAAAAAATGATTGATAGATTTTACTTCTCTGCAGATAAAGAAAGTACACCCTTTGGCCTTAGAAACTAATATACCTTGCTGACAATTTGTTATCATGTAAAATATCTGAAGTTGTGTGTGGGTTATCCTGCGTGCACAATATTTCAGTGTTATTCAAATCTGACTTGGCCATTCCACCTGAAGCTGGTGCTGTCCTTCTGACAGTAGAACCGCGCACTTTGACACCAGCATTTGAAATGATTACAATACCAGTCAGCACTTTGGATGGACTTTTGACTGGTGCTGTCCCTGCAGATCCTGTAATATAATTTTTGTTTCTGATGACCTTTTATTGCATCAAAGGCTCTACTGGCTGAATTTCCTGGATTGGCCAGTCATAGAAAACTGGCAGATGTTTATAATACATGCAGTGTAAAATATTAATAATAGACTCGGGCATTTTGAAGACTTTAAAGAGGTTTTTAGACGGTGAATAATGGTAAAATATACTTGAGTGTAAAAGAGAACTTGATACTTGGACCATATGTTGTTGTTTTTTTAAAAAGGCTCTAATTATTGGCCTCTAATCAGGATCCATTAATTCTAATTTCATACATTTGACAGTATAATGAATAATGGGGTATATTTCCTACTCTATTGTTGAAATATAAAGATACAAACATAGGTAGGTGTAGGTGTTATTGATTGCAGTGCCTTTATCATTAGGTACCCTTTCAAAGAGGACGAAAGTTTGCTTGTCCAATAGATTAAAAAGTTTGAATGGTTATTTTTTTCACATGTAGGTAGAGAAAGTCTGTTTCCCCTCTGTTAGAGCACAGGACAGGATGTTTCATAAACTGTAAAACAGTTTCACAAACTACTAATTGTGCAATATTTTTGTTGTTACGTATTGTAGGCAATGTAATCAACCTTTTTAGTTTATGCCAGTAGCTCGATTCGGAGTCTTCCTGTCATGTCTGCACACAGGTAGCACAGGGCTTCTTGTTTACCATCTTTAGAGGAAGCTTTCATTTAAGCTTGTACATTATGAAGTATCTGCACCTGGCCAGGTATTTTATCACGTGAACTTTAGTAACATCGAAGTTTCAGTTTCTGCACTCAGACAGACTGTCCATTTCCATATTTCTGTACTGTCTGTGACACAGAAAAACTGTTACCATATTGCAACTTCTCTATCATGCGCTCAGTCATTTCCTTCCATGATGATTATTCTCTCTCCCTGCACTATCTCCTTGTTTTTCTGGGTTTCATATCAACAAGGCATTTTGTTGTCGGGCAATGGCTAAACATACAACAATAGAGTGAACAGTATAATGGTTATCTTTAGGTCAACAGCCTTTCTCACTGCCATCGCTTCTCTCCCTGTCACAGGAAGTCCTTTGAGTATGAGGATGCATCACGCCTGACGGCAGAGCAAGGCCCTCGGGCAGATGATGCCCTTTACCATGCCTACTCTGATGACAATATTTACGAGGACATCGTCTGTAAGTCCTATTCCCAATGTGGAGCTGATTTTGAATGAACTTCCAGAGCTTCTGATTTATCTGGCTGTTAGCACAAAAGACAAAGACAGGAAATCATAAAGACTCCTGGGTACCTGTCGCTGGGTTGATGTAAATTTCAGTATTCTCAGTTAGGATTTGGCTTATTGTTGTATAATCCGAATCAGAATCAGAATACTTTATTGATCCCTGGGGGAAAATATTTTTTTGTTACAGTGCTCCATTATAAACCAACATTAACAAGACAGACAATACGCTAACTAAGAATAGTATACTAAGTATACTATTCTTAGTATAGTATACTTAGTAGTACTAAGCATACTATACTTAGTACTACTTAGTAGTACTAAGTATAGCAGCTCAACTGATGATGTTTCCTTTTCCTGATTGCCCACAGATTTCCTACAGTTACTAGAATTATTCCTCATGTTCACGATGGAAAAACATGCTGTGACTAGTGGGATCAGACATAACACCTATTCACAATATGTAGTGTCTGTAAATGTGGCCTAGCTGTTTGATACAAGTGTATAATAATAGCTTTTGCATTGCAATGTCACAAATTCAGTATTTCACAGCACTTGGCAGATAGGTGCTACCATGCATTTTAAACAATTTGTTGTAGTTTCAGCAAATTTAGGCTGTCTCAGTTGCTTCTATGTCTTGAAGACGTCCAGGCATGCTGTCTAATCCTTCCCATCACTCTACCTTACCCTCAGGTGATGTGACCAGAGATAACCCCTATGAGGATGTCAAGCTATCTCCAATGTGTATCCCTATTGCAAGGCCTCTCCCAAAGGTAATGGATAACATTCCATGTATGTCCCGCTTTAATAGTACAGGAGTATTTTTATTAGTTATGCATCAATGTAACAAATGTGTCAACCTGAGAAACAAAGGAAGAAGGAATTATTGTAGTTTGATACCAAGTAATTATCTGAAACTGAGCATTAACTTAGCACTTCTTTTGTTCCAGTTGCCTTCTAAACCCCAAACGTTATACAGGTATGCTAGTAAAGTGGACAGGAAGGTGTTCCAAGCTGTGTCCAAATCTTCAACCATTGCAGACACTCCCAAACCAGCTGCACCACGGCGTGGAAGCACTCAGAAAATACACAGGATACCCCAGGTATATTTGCACATACAATTGAATTTGATACTATGGCTGGCTGACAGCATTTTTGGTGCCCATTTCCATGTGACCTGTGACTGACAGAGTGGCAGTGAATGATGATTCATGTTTTACGTAGAACAGAAAAGGAGGCGGTTACTTGTTGAACAGGAAGAAGCTGATGCTGAAAATAATAGATAGTGTTGGAGCAGTATGTGTAAACACTTTGTGTAAATTCAGACAGAAGAGTATTACGGACATCTAACCCATGGCTGTGGAAAGGTTTTGGACAGGGACAGACTTTACTGACAAGGTAAAGAGGGAAAAAAGCGTTTTTTAAAATATATTTGTAGAAAAAAGAGGTTATGGCTTAAAAAACCCAATGTGACCCAAGTACCATGAGTTTGAGCTAGTTTGAAAAAGCCCGTCATGTTGATTTTGATTGTTTTTAGGAAGAGACCATTGTGTAACTTTTCAATAGTGTAAAATGAATATCTGAAACTGTAGTAATAATGAAATATTGAGTGAGTTGAGTATTCTTAAATATTTTAGACAAACCGCTTTTGGGAAATCTTTGAATATATTAAAAATACACATTTAGATCTTGACAATAACTCATTTATTATGTATTGTTCTGCTTCAAAACAGTGCTGTTATGGTTAGTTAGACATGTTACTTGTCATTGCCATACGAGTTTGTTTCCTCAATTGGCAGCGCTTCTTTTAAAAACAAAGTTTAAGCTTCCCGCTCTATGTTCTTTTAGAAAGAACAACAAGGGTATGGGGTTTTAAAAAAAAGAAGAAAAAAATGCTGAAAATCTGTAATATAATTATGTATTTAGTAGCTGTTAGTGGCTATATATCATAATTCCATGTAATCAGGATTCTGCAATGGCTCTAAAATTATGGGGCTGACAAGCACCTGTGCTTCTACTACATAGTATGTCAACAAAATCGAGACGATCTTTGATGACAAGCGAGGGAGGAAGAGAGTGAAGAACCAAGGAGTCACCGTGCGAGGTGAGACACAAACACATAGTGGCAGATCCACATCAACACATCAAGATTAAGTTGAGCCTCTTGGTGGAAATACCCATCTTTTGATGATACACATAAGGCCAGTCGCAGTCGGCAATGAAATGAAATTATGAAACAAAGACTTGCTGTCTGCATCTGATTATGGCCTGTCAAGTTTTCCCCATTCCTCTGCTTCTCACTAATCTATCCCGCCTCCTCCAATTTATATAAGCAGAGGAGACCAGCGGGACTGAGAGCGACCCTGAGGACGGCACCAAAGGTATAACAAACGTACAGAATCTTTCACTTTATGCTAGTTCTGGGTAAAGTTTACAGGTAGATAACTTTATATGGAGTAAATACTATTAGTTCCTAAAAATGAAAGTATAAATCCAGTGCTACGGTAAAACGAGAAGATAAAAACATCATATACTGTATAGTGTTAGTGTTAAATGATCACACCAAACATCTCCAAAGTTTTTAATTAGGAGCTCAACTAATGTTTAAAGGATAAGTCATTCATTAGAAAGATGGAGCTAAAACAGCTTGTTTCAGGCAGTGAATGAAATAAGTTGAATCAAGGCTCAGCATAAGATAAAAAGGATTCTTTATTTAGTGTGAATCATGCAACGCTGTAGTAGAGTTGAAGAATAAAAAGCAGAGTTAGAAATTAGCATGATAGGTCATCATTGAGCAACCTTAAAGTAGTCAGTGTTATAGCTACAGTTTTACATTATATAGACATTAAGAAGACCTTTTATTGCTTCTCTGTGCTGGTTGGGATTTTTCCCAGGATAAACATGACTGTATTGTGTCACTGTGTGGTGTTGAACAGGCTCCAGGAGATCAGTTTACATCCAGTCTACATTGAAACGAAGGCCAGGCTACCGCACCCTGGAGAGAGACCTGATCCAGATGCAGCAGCAGCAGCTTTTCCAGATCTTTGTGGTGGTGTCACTAAGAAAAAGCTCCCAAGAAAACACCTACTCCCCTGAAATTACACAACAGTTCCCCAAAATGGTTAGCAGTCTGCACAACTCTGCTTTGTTCATATTGCATGAATTGATGTCATTTGTGACAATTTCACAACTAAATTGTAATCTTGTTTGGTGATATTAAGGGATTCTCATTGTACATAACAAAAAATCCTTTTGAGAATTTGTATACGGGGAATTTCCCAGGCTGATATAAGGCTTCTCAGATGGACTCTTTTGATGTGTTTTTCCAGATTTGGGTATATATTTGCATTTTTCTCCCTGGAATATAAAAGAAATGATCTCTTTAGGTGCATTCGACCACATACTTGAGACTGTGCATGTTTGTTGATTTTTAAAAAATTATTATTATTATTATTATTATTTATTTATTTTAATTTACAGGAAACTTTTAACACTTTAAATTTTTGGTGGGTTTTTTTGTTGTTGTTTGTTTTATTGATTTTATTGGATCTCTGGGAATCGACTGGCCTGTAGTAGCCTTGAGTTTTTCTCTTTCAGTTTGAGAAGTCGTCCCGGCTTTCCAAAGAAGCTGAGGATCAGCTGAAGGTGATCCCAAGGTTCTGCTTCCCTGATTCTCAGGACTGGAAACCTTCTGCACTGATGCCTAGGTCAGCTTAAACACAACAACAATGTTTTAACACCATGCCTGATGTATGCTGTGTCACAGCAAAGCTAAGCCAGTGATGTAATGGTAACATGAGACTGTATTATTTCTTCATCTTCCTTTCATTTTCTTTGTGTTGGAGTCCTTTTGTTGACTTTGTATTGTTCAGCGTTCTTATTTATGCCATGTTTATTACCCCATTTCCTCTTTTTCTATTAATATCTCCAGCTATTAGTTGTAACCCATAAATCACTGTTGCAATCACTTAAATTCCCCACAGGGATGATTAAAGTTTTGTCTGATCTAATTAAATTGGAGTGCTAAGGGGAATTGGGCATGCATTTTGTCTGTGCGGTTCATTGTTGTAATGAGGGTTATGCTCAGAACTTGCACTCCCTTCCTGCCTCTAAAATATGCATCTGTGCCAATACAAACTACCAGACGACAAATATGTACATGTACATATTTTCTGTTCTGTCTGTCTTTATTTAGTGTAGTGTTTTTCCTGTTTAATTAATTGTAATGAAATGATTCCATAATGAAATCATTCATATCAAGCCAGCTCTTTTCCCACCAATTTTTATACATGGAACATCATGGTTAAATTACCTCGGATAAATAGCATTATCTGTGTTTGCGTTGACAGCGAGACGTTTTCCTTTGTCCTGACTGGAGAAGATGGCAGCCGCTGGTTTTGTTACTGCCGTAAGATCCTGGTGAGCATTTGACTCAAATGTTCGTGTGTGTGTGTGTGTGTGTGTGTCATGATATGGCAGCCTGCCCTGTGCTTACTCAACATCTCTTAGGAGATGTGAGTCACAGACCATAAACCACTTCTGTATTAATGACAGAGAGCAAGAAGAATTTCATCATGTTCCCTTTTCCTTAGCCTGAGAAGGGTTCAGTTTTGTATGTTGAAATTATGACAAGTGTTGTGCTTTTCTTTTGCTTTGTTACTGCTATTGCAGTTGTCTTGTTAAGATGTCTGCGATAAACTTTGTTGTTGGGTAGTACAGACAGATCTAGGCCACATCTAATGTGGAGAGTTTTATATTTTGTTTTTCTCAACTCGCACAACTTAGAGAGCTTTTTCAGTTTTGCTGTTTCTCCAGACGCTGCTTCAGATACTGTGTCATTAACATCTATTTCAATTTCACTTCATTAACCTGCAGGTTATTTTCTTGATTAATCCAGTAATTGTGTTTGTAACATGGCGGAAACCATTGCAAAGTGTCTGCTGTAAATCCCCAAAGCATAAAACTCATGCTCAGATTACTTGTGCCGCCCGGTTTTCCTGCACTTAGAAATCTTCAATTTGCAGTTAGAGAATAACTTCATATGACTGCTTTCATAACAACAAAACGGTCCAGTCATGATTACAAAGAATCTCAATAGGATTTAATCCAACTTACCGGTACACCAAGTGATCACTTCATGGGTCTGCACCCAAATTATGCTCCAGCTTGCTTTTGTCATTTTTATGGCCTATATTCTGTGGATTGTGATGGTTCCTGATCCAGATTAGCTTTGTCATTGATATTCTACTTAAATTTTATTGTCCAAGCACAGTTTTTTTTTCAGATTTTTCAGGGTTTTTTTATAGTTTCAACATTGGATGTTACGTCTTATGAAGAGGACATGGGGGAAAAAACTGATGCCACTATGAAAAACATGGATAGGGACTTTATGACTTTTAGGATTTTCTACTCCTGCCATTTTAGAGACTGAGAGAGATATGCCGTGTTTAATGGTGTTGTAATGACATCTCTGTTTCTTCCTTTTTATCATTTGAAACTGTCTCTTTAAGCCCAGTGGAAAGGGGAAGAGACTTCCTGAGGTGCACTGTATTGTCAGCAAGCTGGGCTGTTTCAATCTTTTTGCAAAGGTAAAGACACAACACATGTGCACACATATTTCTGCTGATAGAACTTTTTACTGCGACATGAAAAGAGCTGGATCGACTACAGTTTAGTGCTAATCCCCTGAACATTGTGAAACCCGCTGCCTTAAAACTGCATGTTTAAAGATAGGATGAGGGTGCACTAGAAGATAATCCTGAGGAGTCACTGGGTGTGGGGTTCTTTCCCAAAAGGAAATCGTATGCATGTAACTGTGTCTCATCCATCCTTCAGCTGGCCTGAGGGAAATTAACAACCAGTAGTGTGCTCTGAAGGAAAACCCCATCTGCATGCAAAAATTGATTCATCTGGCTTTGTCTGACCAGATTCTGGAAGAGGTGGAGAGGCGCAGAGAAATATCTCCGGCTCTCGTGTACCCTTTTATGCGTACTGTGATGGAAGCTCCTTTTCCAGCCCCTGGACGCACAGTTACCGTTAAGAGCTTCGTCCCAGGCGCTGGGAGTGAGGTAAGCCTGAAACCAAAAGAGGAAATGTTAATTAGTAGTTTTGCTCCTTCTAGCCACTCCCTTCTGCAAACTCAGAATGACTCAAAATTTTAGGGTATTTGTGAAAACAATAGGGCTCAGCCATGCTGCAACATATATATGTGTTTTTAAACACTGACAGCAAACTGTTTGATCACTTCTGTTTTACAGAGTCAAAATATGCAAAGTAAGGATCCTTTCCAGTAAAACTCAGGGAGTGTGGCAAAGTCAAAGCCTTACATTTGGAAGTCCTAGATTTAAAACCTATATCTAAAGTCCCCATCTATCATTTGACCATTGACTATAACCTCTTAAAATTCAAGAGCTCAGCATCATATTCAGTTCATTTCAACACCGTTTTACTTATATAGCGAAATCACAACAGTTGCCTCAACGTGCTCAAGTTGAAGATCCTACTATAATGGAGAAAAAACCCCAATAATCATATTTTACTCCCTGCGACCAAGCACTTGAAAACAGTGGGAAGAATGAAAACTCCCTTTTAACAGGAAGAAACCTCAGGCAGAGCGTGGCTCAGGGATGGGCGGCCATCTGCCCTGACCAGTTGGGGATGAGGGGAGAGAGTCAGGACAAAAAACACACTTATCTCCCCAGGTGCTTTTTATGCTTTTGTTTGGCATACCCACATGGAAAAACTTGTATCGGAGGAATTACAAGGCTGAAATGCACGTATCAGATTTCATTCTTTAAAAAAAGAAAAACAACCTCTAGTTCCCGGAATTATGTTTATTCGATATGTGGCTAGAACAGAACAAAACCCCTGGCTCTAATCATTCATAAGTCTCTGGTGATCTGGCAGATGTTAAAAGATCGAACAACATGAACATGGGTATTCAGCATCCTAAAAGGCTTAGTTTTGCATAAACATTTCAGCCATTCATACACACTGTCAACAACTACAATTTATATTTAGCCTGACTGAGTGTGCTCTCATTGCTTTGCAAGGAACTGACTTTATGCCGACCTGTGGACTCCAGACTGGAGCATGTGGACTTTGACAGTCTGCTGGAATGTCTCAGTGTCACAAAACTCCTGCAGGTTTTCGCCTCCCTTCTGCTCGAGAGGAGGGTCATCTTTGTCGCTGACAAACTCAGGTATGATGTAGTAGCATGCATCTCACAGCAGGACCAGTCAGGCATTGATGGCTATAATACAGCAATATAGTGGGTAATTCGCTCCACCATGATATATGCCTTTGTAAGTTTGCATTGTTATGTCAAACTTCTAACAGTTCCTGTTAAAGCTGAGCACCTGTTTCAAAAAGTTGTGAGAACATTAGGTGATACAGGATGTAACACCGATTTCTGTCCAACATTGGTTTGGCTTTTGTTCACACCAAGTAGTTCATATGCTGCCCGGATCATGCATGATCCACTCTAGTTTGTCTGTGCTCAGGCTGACATGGAGGCTTCTTTTAACATCATTTGTATCCTTGTAGGATAACTAAAAATTGCTACATACACAAAACAGCTCAAAACAAGTCACACTGAATACAATTTTGAGCTGCTCAATTGTGAGGAAAGACAGAATACTCAGATGCTACATTTAGAGAGCAGAGTGGGATATAGAGAGCAAAAGAGACAAACTCAAAACTAATCAGACCTGGAACTTCAAGCATATGACTGGTATGTGTACAACCTTAGTGCAGAGTTATATGCCAATACCCGAGCAATGCTGCACCAATGTGTTTCTCTGATCCAGTTACCATAACTCACTTTTACTCTAGCCAAATAACCAAAAAGTAATATAGAAATGCTAACACTGGGTATAAATAACACATTGCACATGGTGAAATTAACTGTGTTTTACATCATTTAAGTAACATCTGTGAGCTGCTTGTTACACTGAGCTTAAAAAATAGAGACTGCCACATTAGAGAAAGTGACACAGTCTAAAATTAATTAAGAAAAATCAAAAGATCACATACACTAAATTACTAATTAAAAGTTTCTAATAGCATGGCAAGCAATTACTGCTCTGTTAAGTGCTCTAAAAGTGACTGATGGTAATTAGAAAGTTATTAAATGTAGATCGTAAGTAAATGTCCATGAGAAATTTTTTAAAATTTCTTTTCCAAGTAGCTTTATTTGAAATTTGGCTTTTTGCTAAGAGCAGCTGAAAATGTTGGGGGAAATTAGCGATTCACCTTTTAAAGATTGAATATCTTAGTGAGGCTACAGATACTGTTTGAAAAACACAAAAAAGGCTCTTTGGCAAAACCAAGAAAATGTTAGCTGTAGAAGTTGAGCAACCAGGTGAAAGCGGAGGAGGATTTTCACAGCACGCATGCAACTTTCTGTAAAGGGACGAGGAGTGTCAGCAGGAGTAGCAGTGACTGCTGAACTAAGAGGATTAACATAGATCAGTTGCATTGAGAGAATCCTTTGATACTTAAGGCGTTTTGCTGAAAGCTCTTACAGTTTATTGTGAGTGTTTGGTGGAAAAATAATACATGTGGCCATCCTCTATCTTTAGGGAGCCATGATTGATATCTCAGTGTCATGTGATCTGTGTGGGAATTGCATGAATAGTGTTTTGATAAACCTCATCTCTCATCTAATCTCTTCACTGCAGTGTGCTGTCACGCTGCAGCCACGCAGCCTTGGCGCTGCTCTACCCGTTTACTTGGCAGCACACCTTCGTGCCGGTGTTACCAGCCAGCATGCTGGACATCAGCTGTTCCCCCACCCCATTCCTTATTGGGGTGCTGGCACCCTGCCTGCCACAGGTGCTGGAGCTTCCCATTGAAGAGGTCTGTAAAAATAATTTTGAAAACAATTAAGAGCTTTAAAAAGACAGTCCTGCCTGTGTAATGGTTTATTGGCTGTATATTCACTCCACGCATGCTGTTGCTTCCACTGTGCAGCAGCACACTGTAACTCACACTCACTGGACCTTTATATAACTCTTATTACACAATTGTTAAGTCTTACAGTTAGTAACTGTCAATTCTTCTTCTTGCTGTCTTCCCAGGTGCTCATAGTGGATCTGTGTGCAAACAAGTTTGTCATTCAGGTGTGTACACACAACGTATAATGGGAATGATAGGTGTGGTCTCAGTCAAAAAGATGGCTTTGCCTACACTTGTCCCTCGGTAGCATGCTGAATATTTTGAGAGTGACAAATTATATGGGATGTAAGCCCAGAACATAGTCCTGTCACAATCAAAACATTAAGGCTGATTCAGTGCTGCAATTTTGTCAGTTAACAGTAAGTCTTTTCAGTCATTGACAGACTTTTGTGTGGTTGTGCTCATTATATTAGTATACACATAATGAGTAATTCTAGAAACATCCCTCCATTCAGTTTGAATTTATGAAAGGGCTAAAAATCTTTGACTTGCACAGTGTGGGCTGGAGGCATTCTGCTCCTTTGGCCTGTTGCATTCTTGCACATTAAACAGTAAATGGCTACATTTCCCAGTACAGAGTGCTTTTGAAGTTTAACACTGGGTCTTGGGTTTTAAATCTAGTGCATGAAAAAACAATGTGATCAAAGCACCAAATATAATTATTTAGTTTGTCACAGCAAAAATTGAAAACACGAGTGACATTTGATGTTTTTATATTGAGGCTACTATAGATATTAACTATGAGACAATGTGACGGATTAAATGCATGGTTAGAAACTGCATCATGTGACTGCTGTTGACCCTTCTTGTGATGTGTGACAGCTGGGCGATGAGGACTGCATTCTGCCCAGTAAACTCCAGGCGGCGTTGCAGCAGATCCTGGAGGAGAGGCAAGATATTCTGAGAGAAGAAAATGGAAACACGTGTGGAGGTTGGTGGAACAGACGCGAAGAACACAAGATTTATCTACAAAACAGTCTCGCTATCACAAGATGAAGTTCCATTTTTAAAGTGACGATGAGAAGAATATTTGCTGGCATCAGTTTTCATCATAGCACTATCAGTGTGTCCTTTTGTTCTGCCAGCTAAATCTGGCTGTGCAGAAATGAGCTGCAAATGTCAGCAGCACAGTAGGGCAAACCTACTGCAGATCAATGCACATTCTGTTTTCTGCTCATTAGTTCCAGTTGTGTGATTACAAATCTTTAACCAGATTTGTGTTGATGACCCCCTTGTTGTTGTTCTTTTTTTCATGTAATCATAGGATTTTAGCATTTGAGTATTAACCTTACTGCTGTGCTAACATTTTCCTTATTTAATCATTCAGACCAGCAAACTGATTTGAGCTCCTTGATGTCGGAGGCGTTTGTGCGATTGTTCGTGGAGCTAGTGGGACACTATCCACTCCACATGGTCGAGTCCCCCAATGGCAACAAGGAGCTCCAGCGGGACAGTTTCCGCAAATCTCATCCCTCTCGGGGAGTCCGGCAGTTCCTGCAGCTCTTCATGGACACTCAGATGTTTGCTGGTTTCATTCAGGACAAGGAGCTGCGCAAGGGAGGAGGAAGAGGTCATTTTTTTAGATGTTATGTTTTTTTCTGTTTGGGAATATTTTGTTTCCACTGTTAGAGTTCTGAAAAAAATAGGTAAAACTAAATCATGAGGCGGGAGACACTCATGCCAGCTGGAACTGTGCTCGATTTAGATTTCATTGCTTCAGAGGCTGACTTTACCTTTTAACATAATAACTGCAGAGCTGTGCCAATAAACAGCAAAATACAAAAGCAAAACAGAAATTTAGAATTCATCCAGCTTCACAGTGAAACGTAGCCAACGTTGTACATCTTGGTGGGACAGATGAATGTGAAGAATATAAAACATCATCCTGCAAGATGTTGCATAAAAGTTGAAATAAACAAGTCATTGTTTCCACATAACCGGTAAATGGATAAATAGCAGTGTTGAATCATATTAAAGCAGACATATGCATTAAATTAAATGAGTCACAACAAGCGAGCCTAAAACTGAGTGAAAACAATTTTCCCTGCATGCAAGCACTAGGGGCTGGGCGTATAAACGGACAAAAAGTATGCATAAGCCTTTTCCCACTCAATGCTATTTATAAAGATGTGCAGACCACACACATAAATTCAAACTGTGCATACGCACGTTTGATACGGTGTAAGTGAAAAATAAGGTGAGACAAACTTTGATCCTGCATGTAAAAGAGACCATGAGTATGTCAGTGTGATGGGAATAATGCACTTTTCTACTGCGTTTCTACATTTTTTGACATCTGGTCTGTGCGTAATGAGCTGTAGCATATGAAGACTGTCTAATCCTTTTTTTCTGCTACTGTCTTTCCATCTTTCCCACAGGTCTCTTTGAAACCAGAGTGGCTGAGTATCTGGATTCATGCCCTGAGCCTGAGCCAAGTGGTGTGAACAAATTTCTTAAAGGACTGGGTAAGTGTCACTCCAATAAATGTTCATTTTAAAAGGTTAGTGTTCATCACTTAATTGTTCCTCTTCTGCTTTTAGGAAACAAGATGAAGCTCCTGCAAATTAAATGAAAAAAAGGCCAACATCTCTGTAAAAGAAGGACTTTGTGATTAAAAACAGAACTCTTGTTGCTCCTGGTCTGAGAAATTTCCGTGCCTGTGAAAGAGTCTTCTGATAGAGGGTGAAAGGGACAAAGAAGACTTGATGTGGAGGAGCAGACTCATGTTATAACCATGAACTCAAGTTTGAGACCAGTGCATTTCTTACTGGGAGAAAACTGGAAAAGTGTGTGTGTGTGGGATATGGTTTTGTTTTTTAAATTTTACAAATTCTTTTGAGGACCTTAGAATCAACCGTTGTATCTTTGAGCGTGTGGTTATAACCACTATGTCCATTTACACAGAAACCTGTTTACTTGGAACTCTACTAACATTTGAATCGCATCAATCTTACATTTCAATCAAGTACTTTACATTTAAAATTTGTGTGCATGGATCCAGCCTGGTGGGTCTTTTGTGTCTTATACTTGCGCATGTAAATAACATTCTCATTGTTCCATTCCTGTCACTTGGATGTTGTGTCTGTGTTGTTTCTTCAGTTTGGGCTTAATATCTCTAAGAGAACGTTTCTGTTTTTCTAGGTTCAAACTCAATCCGATCAATTGGTCATTATATGGTTTTTTTTTTAAAATTCTGTTTACTGGAATTGTAAATATTTTTTTTGACATTTTGCACATGTTCAGAACAAGTGTACAGTATTTGGAATATTTTTGTATTAAAGCATGACTTATCATACTTTTTAAATATAAGCTTCCAAGACTGTTTAATTCTCAGTTGTTTATTATACACAAACCTTTGGGTTCTACCTTAACCCTCTATAACGGACCAATTTTAAGCCATTATTTATTTATTTATTTTATCTTAGCATAGGTTGTCCGCTTCAAAATGTGAGTATAGTGAGATTATTTTTAGTTCATGTAGGTTATTCAGAAAGACCAGGAAGGGGGAAAAAAGCAGGGTATGATTGGTTGATGTAAAATAACAAAATACCCTGTTTATACAGGAAAAGAGCATTTACATATGTAAATTGTAATTCTAGTGTTATCTAGTCTTTGTAGTGTCTTTATGCAAACTTTTTATATTTAAGGTTGTTGTCAGACAATTGATTTAACAGGGCAGTTGGGCAATAAGGGGCCTTGCTTTTCTAGGAACTATATTACATATAGTCAAAGCACATAGATTTTTAAAATCTTTCTGTTCTTTACACATTATTTTGCTCTTTTTTCTGATCATCATATCATGTAAAATGTTTGTTCCTTTGACCTAAATTTACTCACTATATATGAAATTCACACTGATTACAAGCCTAACCTCAAAAGAGGTGAATAACATTCTTCTGCTTGTATAGAAATATAACGCAGGGTAAGACGCGTTTGCTGGGATGATACACGTGGCCTAAGAGGCAGTCGTCAGGTGAATGAAATCACGTGATGTTTTCGTGGCGAACAATAACCAGTACATCAGGATTATGACCATATGGGGGCGCTGTCTCCACGTCTTTCTACTCTAAGCTCCAACATGAAGCCTAACAGCAACGAAAGTGTCAAGTGTCTTTTCCCTATTTCAGACAAAATGTGCAAAAACCTGCCAGCAAGACACCTGATGTAAAAGATTACAGCTATTATTATAATTAAGTTTATTTTCATACATTCAGATTTTTAACTTTATAGTAAGACTGAATTGCACTCATTTGAGTTGTGCAGTGTGTAGATAAATGCTACACAGTGTCACATAGTTGTGTGATAAACTTGTCAAGAATTTAAGGTGTTGCAAGGGCTCCAAGCAACGCACCATTTACATAAATATGCAGGTCACTCGAGGCATTTCTTGTTTAAATATTTACTTGATAGTCAGTAAGAACATTGAGATTCAGCGTTCAGAGGAAAATACAGAGAAACACGTTGCTGCCCTTTTCCCATGGAATTTATGGACAATAGCAAACAAAAATCACCAGTCTTGGAATGTCCTACAGGCAAATTTACACATTGTTTTTAATCTGCCTACATCTACTGTTCAAAGACAAACGGTTTCCTTTCGCTTCACTTGACTGTAACCTACTTTTGAATATTTGTTCGTGTCTGCACGTTCCAGTGATCTACTTCCAGCAACTCAAAATCAGAGCCAATACATATAAAATAGGTCTGCAAAGATATTTTCATGTTTACAGGAAAAATGGCACTGGGATACATATTTGATTTGAAATTTGATCTTCTAAACTCTTTCCATTATAATGTGACATATATATTAATTTTACCATTTTTTTAATTCAACTCAGTTCTATTTAATTAGATTTATATAGGCGCTATATCAAAATGACAGTCACCTTAAGGTGCGATATATAGTGTAAAGTAAAGGTCCAGTAATTAAACAGAGAAAACCCCAACAATCAGATGACCTTCTATGAGCAAGCACTTGGCGACAGTGGGAAGGAAAAGTTCCCTTTTAACAGGAAGAAACCTCTGGGAGAACCGGAGGGGGGTGGCAGACACTGTGGAAGAAAGACAGAGATTAATAATAAATAACGGTTAAATGCATAGTGGTGTATAAACGCGTGGAGAGTGAAAAGAGGTGAACCAGCTCCAAACTGGGTTCCACAGAAAAAGTGCCTGAAAGCTGAAGGCTTTCTCTCCCATTCTACTTTTAAAATCCTAGGAGCTTACCACTGTGAGGTCTTTAAGATAAGATGGGGCCTGATTATTCAAGACCTTGTATATGAGGAGAAGGATTTTAAATTTGATTCTGAATTTAACGGGGAGTCAATGAAGAGAAGCCCTTACGAGGCACTTTTGAGACAATGACGTCATGCTTCGTTCAAACACCAAAGCTACTTTTCTAACACCACTGGTGGTGTTAGAGTCTTAACACCACCAGTCTACTAATTTGTTCACTATTATTGCTACTATTTACTACTAATGTTAATGCTACACCTTCGACAATACACATCTCTGACATGGTGATGAATATTCACAGTGATTGAAAGCAATTAAGTAAAATTAATTAACTGTGGTACTTGGAAAGCGTTCCATCCATTTCCCCGTTGAGACGTCTTTAATCACCTGCAGGTAGTCATTATTTCACGTCTACCCAAAGAAAGCGCTGCTGAAGTACAAGTTTGAAATTCCATGTTCTACATTTTCATGTGTTTTTTTGTAAAGCCGTGCCTCAGAGGCTGCCTCTGAAGTGCTCACAGGATGCACACACAGACGAAACTGCCCGTGAATTCTCTCTTTATCTGGGCCTGATTGTGACACTCTAGCAAGTTTCTCGACCTTGACGAGACGAGAAGCTGCAACTTGTTTGATTTTCATGGAAATCCAGATATTTACTTTGTTTACCAGCAGCTGTGACTCGTTCATTTTCATAGAAATCACCTCGTTCATAAATAGAGGAGTGGATGCAAACAATGAAGCTAAAATGCAAATACTAATAATATGCTTATGTTGTTTGTGCAACTATTACAACAGCGCTATGAGACCTCATGGCACAGCAATAGTTGTTGATAACAGTGCTACACCACATGTACTGAGAGTGGAGTTTATACATGTATTACTAGTTTATATTAAAACAGCTAAACTCACACTGTGATGCATGAACGAGCACACTGGGAACACGTCAGTGACAGCACACGTGAACACACCTGGAGTCACTTCATTTAATCAGGTGCTGGTGAATCGTGTTATTTGTCCTTCTGGGGTTTGGCCCTATGAAATCTAGGCAATATATATATATCAAAGTACAGTGTGTCCTCAGGAGGTCAGCAAGTTGACTGAAAACTGTGATATACAAGACAGAGAAGACAGTACCCAAACCCCATGAGAATTTTATTTGTGTAGGCTTCTCATTGTCATTGAGTCTGGAGTCAATATTTGATTACTTTCTTGTATTCAGTTGCTACTTTTACTGCTCCACTACTGTTATGTACACCCACTGTTTCCTGAGGTTGTATTAAACTGTGAGAGCCCCTGGTGACCCCAAACCCACAATGAATCTGAATGAATTCCTTCCACTTTTTTCTTTTTTTGGACTCGCAAGAGTCGTTTTCACTTATAATGTACAATATAATGCACTGTGTTCAAAACAATACATTATACTGCAAGGATTTTTGTTTTTCACTTTAAACCATTCAGTTCAATGGTCTTAAAACTAAATCCTGACAAGAAATCTTTTCCAAGATAGTGTCCAAGATATTTTTATTTTTTATTCCTATTTATTCTATTTGCAGTTGTACATTTCTTTTCTTTTTCCTTCCAAGTAATCCAAGTGAATTTCCACCCATCAATTGAATTCATCCCTTGCAACAACACGAGCTGTCACAATCTTTTCCACGATTTCTGGCAACATTAACGGACACTTTAAAGTGAACGCTAATGTTGCCAGAATACACACATACTTACTAGAGGTTCCTGGTGGTGCGCAGAAAAAAAAAGACATCATTGTTGGTTAATTTTTTGTAAATAAGTTTTGTGGAAAATGTAAAGATGCATGCAAGTTTGTATTCTCATTGCATGTGTGTGTGTCTGAGCAGGTGTTTATTTTGTACAACATATCATTTTCCAAAAGTCATTTGGCCCATCTGCAGTAATGCATAATACTGTGTCGGCATAAGTACGTCCATTAATGCTGCATGTTGTCAGTTAAGGTCAGCGTATGATGGAAAATTATAATTTCACACCAAACAGAAATATTGACTGAACTCAGTTCAGGAGTTATTCTTTATTTTGGAAAGCTATGCACAGAGTTTCCATCCCCCATGGAAAATCTGATCAGCACGTGATCTCTTTTTATACGGCTCATTTGAGTCTCCGAAGAAGTCGTAAACATCCTCCTTAGAGCCATCGTTTTCTCGATAACAGTGACGACAACAAGGAAAACTGGAGAGGATAAACTCCTTCTCTATGACTGTTTTGAAGTCATAAAGATAAATAATAAGTTTACAGTCAACTGTAAAACACACCCTTTTAAATGATTTGTTTTCTTGTTTACCTGCTTTGATTTGAAGTAATTTTGAACCTAACCTGTCAAAGCTTTGTCCCAGATCTCTAACACATCCATATTAGTGGAAATATAACACCTTTATCCCAAATTTAAACTTAACCGGTCTGTTTGCCCTTCACATTTTTATTGGATGTGGGAAGTTTAACTTCAGCAGTGACCTTCTCTCAGGTCTGTCATCCGACTTGTTGACAGTAAAGACAAGAAGAAAAAAGAATGCAAAAGTTTCAAAAACACTTCTTGGCAAATTTTGTTAAGTTCAGTCTCCAGAAGCCGTGTGCTGTTAGCAAAATTACACGGACCTTTAAATTGTCATTTAAATTGTCCGCATAATCATGTTACCCCTGTTGTAATGATAAGAAAAATTAAAAACAGGAATGCTTCATTAATTAGTTGTAACCTAATTTTTTATTTAATGAAATTTTAATTTGAATACAGTTTTTATTTTAACTTAAATCCAGACCTCAAAGCGTTAATGATTTTGGTTTTCACTGATCATTGTTACATACGTTTGTTCTCAAACTCCATAATCGTGTCATATACGAAGCGTGAAAGAGATGAGTGCAGGTATTGCGGCAGGTATCCTTCCAATGAGAGTTTTTCACAATCTTCCTGTGTCTACTCTCTCTTCCACATGAGTATGTACTATCTCTCCAATTAGATAAAAAAGACTCAGGCTGTCCTTGAAGCATCAACATAGTCAAATAGAAGATGCAAAATCAGATGAATGGGTCATCAAGATCCAAACAGAATCCAATGACTCACAGTCCTTCAGACCTTGCCAAACAGAGGCTCGTACTTAAAAGGATTTATCCGAGGGTTACTCATAAAGTGAAGTCTGACCTTCATCAAAATCACAGACAAATGCAAACCATGTAAACTAATAAATATTAACAGCAGTTGTACTTAATATGTCTTTATCGAACACACAAGTAACTCACTGTCCATGCTAGAAAAATAATGTGAGCCTATTTTTCCTAGCAGTTGTTTTTTAAAGCTACTTGGAGTCAGGTGATCCAGGGAACAAGCTGAGACGTGATAGAGGCTCTGTCTTTAGCAATCATTGAGGTAATCGATTACCAAAGCAGTCACTGAACTGGGTCATCTGGGGAAACCCAGTGCACCAAGTCACCAGTCAACCATTCGCTCTCACATTTACATCTATGACCAGCACTAATTAACAGGACACACACGTCCACATCTGTGGAGATGACGTATGAATTGCACAAAAAGAGGCCCCAGCCAACGAGGAGGATGGCGCCAACCACTGCACCATCCCTACAGTGTCTTCAGTATCATGTACAATTAGTGGTGGCTGTAACTGTATTGTACCAGCAAAACCAGATTCGGCAAGGGCAACAAACTACTTCGACCAGTTTGGGATGAAGGGAAAGTGAGGAGCTGGAAAAAGAGCAAAGAGACAGAAAACAAATAGAAGCACTTGATAGGCTGGTGTGACCGGTAATTGCAAACCAGGAACAGGTAGTTCCAGAACTGGAGCTACCTGCAGAGCTGTGGAAGAGAGGGTAACGAGAAACAAAACGGGGGAAGAGAGAGAGAGAAAAAAAATCATTGTTTCATTGCAACTAAATGTCAGATTTAGAGCAACTTGTTACTAGAAGACTCTCTGCTGAATGTCACCTTTCTTCACGTCCTTGAGTTCATTGTAAAATTCCACTAACCCTGCTCAACTTAATGTTCAACTCATCCTTACACTTCCACCAAATGCTAGAAACTGCAGTCAAAGTATCAGAACTGCAAATTAGGTAAACATGACTCGGTTCTTGGAGAAGTTCTTGTTCTAGGATGCCCTCTGGACCCAGTGGAGGTGGTGAGTGACAGGAGAACGGCGGCTAAGCTGTCATCACTGTTGGACAACGTCTCCCACCCCATGCAGCAGACTGTGACAGCACTGAGCAGCTCCTTCAGTGGGAGACTGCGGCACCCACGGTGTGGGACGGAGAGATTTCGCAGGTCTTTCCTCCCCACTGCTGTCAGACTCCACAATAAAGACTTTAACTGATCAAACACACACATCCACACATGTGCAATAACACTAAGTGCAATAATCTTTTCTGGCATCGTTGTATTTTTACTCAGTTGTATATAGCATTTGTATTCTATTTTTATCTTATTGTATATTTTATTCTATTTTATTCTACTGTATATAGTATTTTATTTTATTCTATTCTGTACAGTTGTGTACTGTATTTATTCTTATTGTATTCTAATTTTTGCTTCATAACTTTTGCACTGTCCACTTCCTGCTGTGACAAAACAAATTTCCCACGTGTGGGACTAATAAAGGTTATCTTATCTTATCTTAAGAAACCCTCGGGAGAGCCTGATCATCAGGTTTGCACAAATTCCAGGAGAGATTTTGCCCCACTCATCTCTACAGAAACTCTCAAAATCATGTAGGTTTTTTTGGTGGCACTTGGTAACTCTGAAGTTTCAGCTCCACAGATTTTCTATAGGGCTTTAACTTTGTGTAATGTTTTGGGTCACTGATATGCTGGACATGGCAGCTTCAGTGTTCTGATTGAGGAAAGGTGGCTCTTGTCCAAGATTTTACAATACATGACAACGTCCGTTAACCCCTCAATGCTGTGTAGCTGTCCTGTAACCTTAGCAGAAAAACAGCCCCCAAATAAAATGTTGCCACCTCCATGCTTGACTGTGGGGATGGTCGAGATGATGCCAGAAAACCCCTTTTTTTTAACCTTGTGCTGACCAAAGGACTTTCTTCCAGCCTTCTCAGAATCATTTGCAGGTCCTTGAAACGAGCTTTACAGTCCACTCCCACTCCAGCCTTGTGGAGGTCTACAAGCTTGCTGCTTATGTCCTTTGACAGATCTTTGGCCTGGGAGAAATTGTTTCTGTGGACAAGTGTTTTTTTATGCGTGGATCAGATGGGCACAGAGCCAATCAGTGGGATACAGGGGATCAAGTACTTTTTGTTTTGTTTGTTTTACTTTTCTGGATATTTGGTTGAGAGTCTGTCTCTCTCCATTAAAACAAAACTACCATAAACATTAGGGACAGTTTGTTTCTTTATAAGTAATCGAACTTAAAGAAATGCACAGGGAGCCACTGGAGACAAACGCTGGGGACTGGAGTGACGTCATGCAGTCTGGTAAAACATTAAGACGCCTATGTGCTGCTTTCTGAACTAGATGAAGGACAGAGATTCATGGAAATTTCTCGACAGGAAAGTGGAAAACGAAATTCATGCAAGCTGTAGATGCGAACATTTACAAATCCAGTAGGAGGCACATCTGAGAATCCTCAGTGTTAATTAAAAATAATCATGTCACTTACCGCCAACACTGTGCACATATTCCTACTAAAATGAAACAGCAGGAGATTCTGACCTTGGAGGCATGGCCATAGAGGTTGAGACTATCATATTCAGTGTTTGAGTAACTGTCAGTTCAAGAGGACAGACAGTCAACATTGTGTCATTTTATGGCCTGTCTGCACAAACACATTCCCTTCTCACATGTATCATTTCCCTGCCATCTATCGTGCAACATCATTCACTATAGAATTACACTCTCACTAAATCTTTGGCATGTTTATTATTTGGCCCAATACATGGATTCCAGGAAAGGGAATTAAACAAAAACAACAAAGAAAACATCTGATTGTACACCTTCTCCTTCGTCAAAGGCCGCTCTGCTTAGTGCCAAAGAAATGACTTTGCTGATACGATAGAGCAGTATTTGTGCTTGGGTTACTAAATAACTGAGTCAGTTAGGAAGCTGTTATTGCAGAGACATATTATTGCTAATGGCCAACAGCCATTAGTCATTTCCATAAGATGTAATGAGTAATCAAATAAAACACCCAACACACATCCTTCAAGTCATATAAATGAGCAGTAGCCTCTTCACGGTGGATGCCGTTGTTACTTTTGTGTTTATATCCTGTTAGAGGTGCTGATTGAATATCCTGACAGTCTTTCAAATACAGATTTGAAGAGAAGTCTTTCTAATCTCTGAGCTCTGACCTCCTTAATGGCGATCTCGCCCTCTGAGATCAAACATGATGTCATTTTTGTTTTCTTTTCTTAATGAAGTGTAGCTCGGAAAGTTTTGGAAAATGTATCAGGCTGAATTATAACGGCTTGTAATGTTGACCAGCAGCACTGCAAGTGGAGCGAGAGCCTGTTCGCATATGCAGCGGTGCTCTGGCGGGAAGATATTCCTCTATCACCACCTGTCGCCTTATCAGTGGCTACATGGAAATGAGACATGTATATGTATTGTGTATCTTAAGCACACTGGTTGTGTTAAAAAAAAAAATTAAAAAAAAAAAAAAAAAAGGCAGTTTCAGTCTGTTTGCATTTATTTATTCTCTGAAAAAGTCAATCCTAAAGGTTTTTGTTTTAAGGGCACAGATTTGAGTGCTGTTGACAAGAAAATGAATGTTGCAGTCACGTCAATAATATATCAGATTGAGTGTGATTAGTGTGCTGTAGGTTATAGGTGTTTGTTTTATGTGTGGAGAGACAGTGAGCACAGGCAGAAAGAGGCATGAAAGAACATAAAAAGACAGGCCAGTAATGTGTACTACTCTCCTTGAAGTTGTGAGGCGTCTTCCTCCTCCCCTTCCTCCTCCTCCCTCCCCGCCTCAAGGCCAAAACTCTGTTGAGGCCATTTACATAGAGGGCTAAAAAGGGGAGCTGACAGAGCCTGACAGGTGACACTGAGGAGGGACAACTCAGAGCTGACTCTCACACAGCGAGCCATTACTCAGCCTCTGAACACGCACCCACTCGAACAAACACCACGGAGGAGGACCTCAACCTGAGCAGAGGCACAATTAACACCCCAAACTCCCTGGTGTGAATTTGGAAGTCAGTTGAATTTGACAGAGAAAAATGCTTTGCCAAGTTCTGAGGGAGTGAGCTGAGCTCGGCCCAACCGCGATCAAGACAGGAGCACATCTTAATCATCTAACAGGTAAACTGAACTTTTGTTCTTCATGCTGTTTTGAGGCAATTTTTTAAACAGTTTGTAGCTCACTGATGTTAAACTAAAAGGCTTTAAATGCTGCACTTTAGTGTTTGCACCCATATTTGATTATTTATTATTACTTATTACCCGTTAAATTGAACAAAATCACACTCCAGGCTGTCTTTGACAAATGAGGCTGTTTTATCTCATCTCCATACTGCTGAGATGCAAAGAGTGGTACCGTCACAACACATGTTCATGATCTCCTGCTGCAGCAGCCACATTTCACCAGTGGCTATCTGTGTATTCAGTTTATCAGATGTCTGCACTACTGCTTCCTGCATTGTCCTTTGCGCGTACACATGCTACCTGCTGAACAGATCTGTTTTTGCCTCGACCTAATCTCACGATCAGTTAAACCGTCTCGAGCCGCCCCTAGTTCAAACTGTCGGCAGGTCGAGTTACATTTACCTTTCAAATGGAGAACAGGTAGTGCGACACTAGAGATGGCAGTTGAGCCTGACACAAAGAAGCGAGGTGGGTGGGTGGGAGGGGGATGGGATAGTAATACACAAATAAGTTGTAAAAGAATTGTGTCAGTGGGATGGGTGAGGAGAAAAAAACATGTGCACCTGGTCAGCAATGTGTGATTGCAAAGGGAAGGTCAAAGCAAAGCACTGCGCAAAGACAATAAAGAGATTTAGTGGTGTTTTGAAGTGTTAAGGGTTGAGCAACGACTGAGTTTGAGTTAATATTTGACCTGATGAACAATATCAGGGGTTTTTTATAGCTTTTCCTCTGAATGAGGGCGTGTAACAGTTTGTAGCTGTAATTTTTTAAAAATCAAGAGAGCAAAGGAGAAAGAAATGGTCTGTGGACGCCAAGTGCAAAACCTTTCCTTTTGTTAGGGGGGAGGTTGTGTTGTTCTCTCTGCAGTGCACCTGCTGTCACTTTCTTTTGCACCAAAACAAGTGAAATGGACTCACAGCGGTTGATATCTCTAAAGTTTAACCGACTCTGTCCTATTACTGCGTATTGCTCGAGCCGTGTGCTAGGGCAGTCTACTAATACTTAAACAGAGCCCACAGGGGCTAATGATAAACTCTGAAGTATTACAATCTTTACACATTAACAGTAGAATATTTACAGGAAATTTCCAGAAGCAATCCCACAGATTCAACTACCAAAACAAGAACAAGAACAACCAAACAAACACAATGTCCCTGTGAGCAGATGTTTCTTTCTAAATGAAGTAAATTTGTAAGGTCAGAGAGTCAGACTATAATCTGTGAAGTGTCCTCAGTGCATTCCTTCTGACCAGCCACCAGACTGAAACCTGTAAAAGTTTAACAAGTTTGTTACCAGATTAACAGACATGGAAACAGAGCAGGAGATGTCACATCCAGCCAATCAGTTTAAATTTAGCTACTTTATTACTGTAGATGCAGGGAGCTTGCGTGGGATCATCAAACGACTTTTCCTCTTTTCGTAAGACCTTGACCTGGCTCAGTGTGCCTTTAAAACACATGAAATACAATAATTAGCCACATATGAACCTTTAAGTAGGTGTTTAAATATTTGCTAAATCCTTACAATGTTCAACGTTTGCTTGTTTTGCGTAAGTGTCATTTTGTGGTTAATCAGCGTTGGTAATATTGAAATGAACTGAATTTTCAGTGTGCTGCATCAGACACTAGTCACTGGGAGTGTTATCTGGAGGTCTTCTACCTCGTACTGCAGTGCCACGGGCGTCCAGTAAAGGGGCACGCCCGACAACTAAACCGCAATTTGAAAGAGAGTGTAATTGATTCAGAATCCGCGGTTAAAGGAGTCTTTAAACTGATAAGACGGGTGTAATTATACCGAGAAATCTGTCCTCATCCTACTGAAGCATTCAGCAGACATGTGGAGGGAGAGAGCTCCCTGTGCAGGAATGTGAAGGGCAGATGGAATGATTAGGTGGAGAACAAGCAGGGACTTTGTGTAGATGGGAGAACTGGGACAAGACCGGCCCTCGGGGCACAGAGAGGAGAACACCTGTGCTGACATCGTTCATCCCTAATCCACAAACACACAGAAACCCTCAAAATGACTGACTTTTAATACCAAAACTACAACATTAGGGTTCTTTCCTAGGAAGATATATAAAGCTTTGAGTTTGAATGGAATAGGGACTTTTATTGTGGATTCATTTTGAGACTCTCCCATTTTTCACACATCAATGAATCGGTTAATATTTCCAGAAGAGTAAAGAAATAATCCATTCGGCTGTTTTAGAGGGTGTTCATCAGATGTTTTAATAAAATATAAAAGAAAGTACAAGATAAAACGCAAAAATACAAAAAAAGACAGGTAAAGGATCCAAACAAATTCTATGAGTCACTATTCAGCAGGCAGTTAGACGTGATGTAAAAAAAGGTGACGAAGTTAAAACTTGAAGGAGACAGTATCTGTCGTAAAAGCCAACCAAGCGTGGTGCATGTGAGCTGTGATGACAGGACGTTTTTTAAGAGGAAGTACAAACCAAAAGAAGGCTCTCTGTGTGGAGGCTCTCCAGCCTTCAGTGAAGCCGCTTTATTCCCACCAGTTTTAAACAATTATATCAAAACTGGTTAGATAATGTAGATTCTTTTAATATTCACTGCAGCTGATGAGAGATGCTGTATAATACACTGAACAGTCTTGTAGAGACCCCAGAACAGGAATGGATTCCCAAAACAATCAGGGTGACTCTCAACACGAGTCCTCACGCTTTACATTTCCACAATGAAGACATTCATCCAGCGTGAAAATCTGATAACCCCGTAGGTGTTGACCAGGATGTTCAACAAACAGCGTTCAACAAATAACAAAAAAAGAGATCCTTGGCTTTCATTGCTTACTGAAGACTGACTCATTCACTCCCTCTACATTACAACACTAAACTACACAGTGCGCATCCAGCAGCCGTTAATAAGTTCTATGATTTATAGCAGAACTAAAGGTCTTTGGCTTTTCTTTTTTGAGGCCTGATCAAAATGTTGTCATGACTGGCGCTGTACCTGCAGCACTGCCCACACTGTGTAGGGGCTGGAGGGCTTCTTTTCATTTTGTGGTCACTTAACTGATTTATATCTTTGTGCATGCTGCCTTATCACACAGCATATTTGACCCGTTATGCATCGTTCCCGAAATACTCCTTGACAGGATAAAAACTTTAAACTTTGTAATATTATCAGTGTACCAAGTGAGGCTAAGAACACTAAGGATTTATCCAGTATGACTGGATAAATCCTGCCTTGGCTAGGCATGACTGTAAACTGTTGCAATTTCTATGGCATTTTTAAGAACTCTGAATACTAATCTGTGCATTTCACTCCAGCAGGGACTTCAGGACAGACCAAGGCAACAGCCTGAGAGCCCAAAAGGAGAGTTGACAAAGGACGTCAAAGACCTCTAAAGATGGAAGATACCCAGCAGGTTTGGCACGTGACGATACCCTCCCAGGAAGACGCTGGAGAGCTGCAAAAGAAGGTGTCAGTGGCAAACCAGCCCGAGTGCTCCATCTGCTACAACACCTACGACAATGTCTTCAAAACACCCAAGCAGCTGCAGTGCACCCACACCTTCTGCCTGGAGTGCCTTTCCCGCCTCAATGCGCTGTCCAACCACAACAACAAAAACCCCACCTTAGACATCCGTTGCCCCATCTGCCGGCAGGCCACTATTTTGCCAAAGGAAGGACCCCCAGCCCTAGCCACCAGCCGCGAGGTCCTCTGCGAGCTGCCCAGCCACCAGCAGCAGGAGGAGCCGGTGTGGCTGGAGGGGGAGAGGCTGTGCTACAAGAGCAGGCAGAATCATAATAGCTCAGGGGACCCTGAAAGTCCTACGGCCTTCTGCGTCTGCATTGACATTGGGTCCTCCAAGATGGACACTGCTCCCGAGCTTCCACAGCGCCATCTCACTATGGTGGACAGAGTGGCTGACTGCAAGAAGATGATCCTCTTCATTCTGCTCCTTGTGCTGCTTATTGTGGTCGTTTTGTGGCCTCTGCAGTGCGTGTTCAGCACCGGGAATATGCGCTGCTTCAGCGAAAGCACCCACACGACCATCAGTACCACCCCCAACCCCAACATCACCAGTGCCATGTTCAAGAAACTGGTGGGATAAACATTGAAACTACCTGGACTTCACTTGTAAATGCTTAGAATATTGTGAATGATACATTTGTACTGTTGTGTGACATTTTAATTATTATTATTATTATTTCCAAATTGTCTTAAAAGTGTATTTTATTATTGCTACACAGAAACAGCTCCTCACATTTTCAATTTGAAAAAGAGCCGCAAAGCTTAAAGCGTCTATGTGCAAACTTTTTTAGACATTTGACTTCAGTGCCTCCCGGTGGCGGTTTAAAAAACTGCAAGCAGGCAAACAGCCCGTAAAGTAACACTGACTGCAGCCATTTTCACCAGTGACATGTTATTATGGTGTTATAGGGCAAAAGAATTCTTGACATAGCTTGTTTTGTTTTTTTTTACGTTATAATGAGATGAAATTTCTTGTTCACACAGACAACCATAAACTGTAGATAAAGGATGGACTAGCTTCAGTCTGTAAAGTGAAGCCAACATGGATGCGCCTTAGCCAGCAGGGAGAACTACGTACTTCTCACCTGATTTATTACCTCATTTTTCTAAAGTGGGTGGGTCTTGTCATATCACAGCCACTCATTATGTATATTTAAAACAATAAAAAATAAAACTAAAGGCTTCAATGGTAGACCATGAACCAGCAGCTATGTCCATCTTTTACAGTCTGTGGACACGACTGATTTACAAATAACACCACACAGTGAAGCGAGACCAGCTTCATCTGTGTTTGTTTAGCGGCACAGAGAAGATGAAGAATCTCAGCACTTTAATCTGCACTTGTATTTTGAAATTAGACATGATTTTTTGCTTTCTAGCAGGCTCAATGGACTGGAGCGCAGCTGGGTTAATTTATTGTGTCTACTTGTACACAACCAGGAAAGCTCAGAGACACTGGCACATGAAAGTTGAACTTTGCTTTGCAAATATCCGTCTGGCAGCACGAAGAAGTGTTCCCAGTATGTCAATGAAAAACTATGTGTAAAGTGTGTTTTCTTAAGACCTTTTCTACAAACTTTAAATAAAAAAAACAAACAAAAACTCAGATTATGATTCTGGAAAATAAATCATTTGAACAAAGTTGAATCACAAATTAAGTTTCTAAAGCCTCAAACAGACACAAAGCTACTCACACCCTTTTATGCTAATTAAAACAAAGCGTAATCTCATTATCAAGTTAAAAAACAAACCATGCCCTATGTAACCATTAAACCGTCACCATAAAAGCCAGCTCCTCCTTTGTCTGGACAGGAAGCCGTCTTTATTTCTTCCTGGATTCTGTGTGACATGACGGAAAAAGTTAGGTTGTGGGGGCTTTCCAGAGCTCACACGTGGCATATGGATGATAAGAGCATTATGTTGATTCGAGCTTCATTTAGAGGAAGCCATAAAAGGAGAATTTCCTCAAGTACCAGCTGAAGCTGCCGGTAAATGTGGTTAAACAATAAATCCAGGCGAAAGAGAAAGGTGCTGAATCACGGCCTCGAAGCAGTTTCCCCTAAATAGAAAAAGGAAGTCAAAATAAATACTTCTTAATAAGTTCTTGTTAGTTGGAAATAAACTTCTCTACATTTAAATTGATCATTTCCTATAAAGAAGCCTTTTATAAATGCCTGCCTCCAATAAAGCAGATTTGAACGGCCAATTTTCTTGTGACAGGCAGCAAAAGAAAACTAGCTTGTTGAAATTCAGCTAGGAAAGCACTAATTTCACACTCATCGCCTGTTTTATTTGCTCTGGAGTTCTAAAGCATATTTTCTTTAAGCCACTTCAACCATGAAACACTGGTGTTTTTTCAGTCTTTCCTGCCTTGCTTTTAGTACGAGCAGGTTGGTGATCAGTACCGTGCTGTAAAGCTTTTACCAAATGAAATGACAAATGGAGTGACTAAGCATAGAAAGGTATGAGCTTGTCATTAGCACAGCCCATGATTCAGTAGCTTGTAGAACCACCTTTAGCAGCAATAAAAGTTAAAGTAATGATTTTCTGTAAGACTTTATCAAACTCTCACATCACTGTGGAGGATTTTTAGCCCACTCTCTTCTTTACAACATTGCTTCACTTCATTGAGATTTGCGGGCATTCGTTTAGGTACAGCATAAATGTTCCACCCAAAGATGAGGTCTGAACTCTGACGGGTAATTGTAGCACGATGATGCTTTTCTTTTTCAGACAGTCTGTAGCAGATTTGCTACAGTGGGATCATTCTCCTTTTGCATGACCCAGTTTGAGCAAAGCTTTAGCTGTCAGACAGATGGCGTCATATTTGACTTGAATACTTTGGTATACAGAGAAATTCATAGTTGACTCAAAGACTGCAAGGAGCCAAAGTCCTGTGGTTGCAAAACCCAGATTATCACCTCTCCACCACCATGGTTGACAGCTGGTGTGAGGTGTTTGTGCTCATGGGCTGTGTTTTTGTTAAACATAGCACTGTGCATTAAACATCTTCACTTTGGTCTCATATGTCCTGTTCCTGAAGTCTTGTGGTTTGCTAAGATCCAGCTTTGCAAACCTAAACTACTGTACTGTGCACAGGAGAAAGGAGGCCTTCTCCCAGCAACTTTTTCATAGTTCCAAAGTTTTGTGCTATCATAAACTTTAACATCAACTCAGGCCTGAAACGTAGCGCTCATGTCTTTGGTCGTGGTTTCTCTTAGAACTGCATGGTTTGACCTCAGTCTGAATTTGCTCAAACGTCCACTCCAAGACAGACTGGCACCTGTCCCAAATGTTTTTTCCACTTATAAATAATCCCAGTCTGGAACGTTGGAAGTTTGAGTTTTTGGAAGTAGCTACATATTCCTTCCCAACAGCAGTTGCTTCTTTCCTTTATGCAGAGATGCTCACATTTCTGGATAATCAGTAAATCAAATGCCTTTGATTAGCAGCACCTAGCTGCTACATTACCCTCTTCACTTCTTTGAAAGCAGCAAGTCCTTAGTTTTTCCACACACTGCTGCACTTTGGCTTATTTTTGTAAATAATTAAGCAGCTGTAATGAGTCTCACACATTCACACACTCACACCTGAGACTGTATTTAAATGATATGAAGACCTTGGTAAAGACCCGATTATTTTTATGAAACGTACCGATATGACGTGACTGTAGAATGAAAGATTCTCTCTCCTTTGAAGTAACAAACTAAAAGAACATAAAATCAAATGAAAACATTTAACCTTATATAGTGCCATCATAGATTTTTATTAAACTATGATAAATCATTTTGTTGCTCTGACAGATCATCGTGTCAGCCGTTGTAGTCTATACAGCAAAAAACAAGGCGTCTGGGTGGAGCCAGTGCAAGAAAAAGAGCAAAAGGGAAAAGCTTCCACTGAACGACACTACTCATTTCGGGTTTACTGCAATCAGAGGAACAGGGGGATGAAAAAACAAAAACTAACAAAACAAACAAACAAACAAAAAACCTCCGAAATGCACACACATTGAACTCATGTTCAAGTAAGTGTAAGATGACGAGCAGAGTGAAAATACCACATTACTTCTGCAAAGCTCTGTGTGCGCTGGTACAACTCAGAGCCTGAATTTTATCATTGGTAAAATTACAGATTTACAAAAAAGTCAAGGTACAAAAAAAGCAAGAACAAATAAAAATCAAAAACTATACAATCTGAAACAAAAAACAAAAGATAAACACTGATGGCAAAAATTTAGTGCACTACAAAAAAAACAAAAAAGCTGACGAACATCCACACAGCCTGAGGTTCAGCAGTTTCACACTTTCAAGTACTGATGTTTCACCAAATCATAAACACAATCTGACCAATAGAGGCAGAAGAAAAATACAAGAAAGAAAGAAAAAAATTATCCCAGCGCAGGACGAAGAAAACAAACCAACAAGTCTCATTCATTGGACATAAATCACAGTTCATGAAGAGAAAAACAAAAACAGGAGGATTCACACGCCATCAGTGCTCGAATTCAAGGGACGAACAAGTGGTGCAGCATTTTCTTCACCCACAGACGTCCTGTGGGCCTTCACCGACATTCATGTAAAACAGAGCTTTTATTCACATAAGAGTCAACCATTTAAAGAAAGAAGAACTTGATTGTGCTTGGCTGCATCATAAATTGTGTTCATTTCAAAAATAACATTAAAATCACAAGCTGCACCTGCGGGAGTCCAGCTGTAAAGACGAACGGTGTGAACGAGTGCCACGCAGTCACGCTTTTATTTTGATGCTTGAATAGGAAAAAAGTGGACTGAACATATTACCAAGGGTACGTTCCACCGGTCAGACATTCAGTAGTTTGTTGGGGGGTTTTTATATAAAAAAAAGAAAAGAAAAAAAAAGGGGGGTTTTCAGGACATTGAGTGACTACGGTTTAAACCATCTAGGACAGACTTCCAACATTTCTACGCTTCTATTTGCACAGGATATTTTGGTGCTGCTTCTTGAGGCTAAAAGTAGCCAACAAGCTGCTGCACAGCCCTTTGCACAGCGGCACCGCTGTCTTCCTTATCACATCAGTGACGTCAGCTTACTCTCTCTGCTATCATCAAGCCTGGATTACGGCCATCTTCTAAATTACTTTTTGGAGACAAATCTATTCTTCAATCTCGGGGTGATTACAGTGGGCCAGATGGCCATCTGCCTCACTGTAATCGCCCCCCTTTCCCTTGTCTCCTTGTGACAATCTACCCCCTGACAGATGTTGAACAGCATCAGACCCGCTGATTAACAAGGACAACCAGTCAAACTAAGCTGCGAGACGGCGGTCGGCTGAGCACGACTCCGACCGTCCATTCAGGAATCCTTTCCACCCAGTTTTCTGTCAAATATGGACTTCAAATATCTAAGAATGATTTCTTACACCACAGCGCATCTTTATAAATATATATTTAAATAAACATCAAAACATAACCATTATACCAACATCAGTAAAAGAAAAAAAAAATGACTTCATGGACAGAACAGCCCTAGTTTTCATGAATGACTGTTCTTTAACTGGAGGTCATGTTCACGTTCATAGACAGTCGGGGCAGACGGGTTTTGTCCCGACAGCGAAAACAAATCACCTCCAAAATTGTCAAAGAACAGTGGATTGCATTTGCAGCTAGTGAGATTATATATAACTCCTTCACAATACAAAACTTTGATAATCAGTCATATCTAAATAAAATTTATTCACTTTCACAACTTAAAAAGACAACTTCATTAAAGATTCAAAGGAGGGAGGGGACTTGCTTGCCCGTCTTGTGACTGGGGTCATGAAGCAGGTTATGCAACTGCCCTTGCCATCACTCAGCGGCCACATTAATAACCACCACAGCTGGACAGACAGAACACAGCAAAAACGGTCTTAGAATCCAATTTAGACGACAAGCAGCCAAGACTGAGAAAGAGATAACCGAGTGAGTCGGGGCAGCGTGCGGACAAACGGCTTAGTTTTGACCTCTTCCCTTAGTCCCACACAGCTACGTTCACTTGAGGCCAGGCCGGGCTCCACATTTAATATCTGTCACCCTAAGAGAAAACTGTTTTTCGCCCTCATGTAGACTTGCAGAGTAACAGTGGGTTTGGGTTGGCTAGATTACAGACACATCCTGTGACAAGGCACTTGTGCTGGTTAAGAAAGGGAGAAGCATTAGCACAGGAGGGAAGAAAAAGGGCAAGTGGAAGTGGGGGGCCTGAGTAAGAGCACTATGCTGTGGACTCCACAGAAGTCCGGACAGACAGAAGTCCAGCAGGACGGTGGCAGCAGACACATCAGCCCGCCACTTTCGGTCCACGCCAAGATCCAGCGATGTGGAGTGTACCGAGTGTGGAGCCCCCCCCACCCTCCCAAGGGATTTTCAGGAGCTGAGAAAGTGAAAGAAACACAGACATGTAGACCAAGTACGGTTTGGATTTTACATTTCATGACTTGATGCTCGAATCAGATTGAAATTATAAAATAAATATAATGACGCTGTTCTCAAGCATCACTGAAGTTACAGTCCTCAGTCTTTCTGGCAGGGATCTTATTTACTCATTTATTATTAATTAGATTTTTATAACTTCACTCAGGACATTTTGATATTTAGGAATTTATTGATCCATCATGCTGCTCTTCAACATTCCCTGTTGAGTGCTGCACATCAAGCAGCAATAGGTGCAGGTTTAAGTGCACCCATTACTTACTTAATACTTTCTACATACAATCATATACGCCTCCAACCACACGCTCGTAAACACTGATGCACAGCTAAAAATTTGAAACTACCCATGAAAATTAAATCTTTTCCATATTTGTATCAAAGTTTGAGCCAAGAAAGACGGAGAGAGGCTGAGGAGAATGGTAGTTAGTCTTTTATGTTATGCATTTTAAAAAATATCTGACAGAAGTCCTCCAGAAACAACACGCCACATTCAATTAATGCATTTTAAATACATTCAACTGTAATCAATGCTGTATTCAGAATACGTTTTGTGCCTGTGACCCCAGAATCAAAGTCATGATTCATTCCCTGTAACACTGCTGGGTTCCTTGTCTTGGTGCTTATATTAGTCACCATGACAGAAAAGAATGACAGTGTGAGAACTGAGGTTCATTATAATTTGAAATTAAATTCAGTCTTTTGTTGCTCTTAAAAAAAAAAAAAAAAAAAAGAAGGGAGCACTGGTATTCTTTAAAGCCAACTCAGCTGCTCCTGGCTAACCTATAATTTAAAACTGAAAAAAATATAGGAAAAGTACCTTTCTGCTTACACACGGAAAATTAATTCAACACTGGAAGAAACAGAACTTTCCGCCATCAGCGGAAGAACACCTTGAGCTTTGATTTTAGGGGAAACATTTTCTGACACGTCAGGCTTAAGTTAGTTTTGTTTTTTCCACCCAAAGCTACATTTACTGTTAATGGAATCCAGCACGTGAAACCAGAAATGCTTGTGGTAGTTTTCTAAACTGACTAAGGCAGAAGGAAAAGGAAACAATGAAACAAACAATGTTGGGCTTTTTTTTTCCTAGCTTAAAGGATGGATCTCTGAGAAACATGGAAATAAAAATTGACACTTACAGAGAGGCAGACAGAAGAGGAGGTCCACGGCGCCGATTTTACCTCCTGGTATTACTGCTGAAAGATGTCTGAGGGCTTTTGAAGTTTATGTTCTCGTATACGCTTGATGAATCGTCGTTTGTCAGCCTAAAAGAGAAAATAATCGCTGTGAAAATGAACCCACTGTCAAACCCTGTTTAAGTCCTATGATGACATTTTTTTAACACTTGTATGCCTGATGGACTTACACAGAAGAAGAGCGTGAGGAGGTCATGTTGTGCTTGGACCTCGAGTTGGTCATCTGGGGATATTTGATATTGGAATATTCCCTCTCTGTCATCTTATTCCTCTGAAAAGTGACAAAAAATAAATTAATCTGTCATCTACTGAAATTACTCAATCTCAAACTGTAACCACATTCAGCAGTGAAAGAGCAAGTGGTAAACACGCCTAACCAGCTGACATGCTGATGATTTGCCTCTCAGCTCTAGCGTTTAAAATGTAACTGACGGACTTTATACGGCTTCACTGCTCCGTCAAAAATCTAATGTTTTAATACAGTAAAAAACACTAATATAGCCAATTACCTGCTCCTCCTCCAGTCTCTTCTGCACTGTGTCTATGTACTGCTGCACAGCCATGTAGATGAACTTATACTGAGCCTCTGTTTGCACCATGCCTGATCTCTGCTGCCGTACCCTCTGGATGGTCTTTGGGACATCGATGTCGCAGTCGAGACCTAAAACACGCAGATCCAAATGTTAGCAGAACTGAAGCACAAAGATATATATCTTTATTAAAAAGTAAAGGATTCACAATCCAGAAAGTTTCATATCTGAGCCTCATACCTTGGCGGTTAATAATGTCGATAAGGATGTCAATGACGATAATTGTGCCAGTTCTGCCGATGCCTGCACTTTAACAAGAAGAAGTTTAAGGTTAAAACCATGTGTAGCTACAATACTTGAAGAAAAGCATCAGAATCCAGGTGAAAAACAGTTATGAGAATATTTGAGTACACAAGTATAAGCTGAGGTTTCACTTGTTTTTATTTCCATTTATTGCTTTAAGGGAAAAAAAAAAAAATCAACAATTTTCATCAACAATCCCACCATTAATGTCTGCTGATGTAGACCGTGAAGGCAATGGACAATTGTGGTGCTTTCAAAGTAGTCAGCAGAAATCAGGCCCACTGTTTACAAATGCAGATAAGCTTAAAATGTGCTGACAAACTGCTGAATTGACTGCAAAACCAGAATATGGACTGTTGAGCTGCATGAAACCAAACCCCGCTCAAACTTGACTGGTAAACAGTGCTGAGACAACCAGAAGGCTTCTGCTATCTTGGTCCTTGCTTACAGACTGTGCATAAGCACATCTCTGTTTATAGAGGCGGATTTATCTGAAGCCAGCTGACCGCTGTGTTTAAGAGTCAGGTCAGTGTTGTCCTTGTGTTTACAGTACATGTTTGGATGGGTGTGTTAAGAGAAAGAATACCACACTAAAAAAACTGTTTAAAACATTTGGTATCAACATGTCTGCAAACGCAATAGACACAGTGTGTGTGCAAAACTGTACGTCTGAATTTTTAAAAAAAATGTTTTTTATGTTAATTAATTTGGGATATTTTTTTTTCAAGACATTGCATTTATCGCAACAATGTGTGTGTTGCTTGTTTTGATATATCCATTAAAAACAGATCAAACAGCTGCCTGTTCTCTACAGATTTTTAATAGTTAGGCCCTCAAAATTACCTATTATATTTAGTTATATTCAGCGAGATTAAGAGTGTGTGTGTTTAAACCTTCATTTCTGAACGAACACCGAGCTTGGGACTTAATCGGAGGTCGACATTGATTGTGGCCGACCACATTGTGGTCACACTATATCGGCCGAATTAAAATGAAAATTAAAACTGACAAGTTGTTAACCAAACTGGCGTTCTTAACTCCAGATTATAAACCTTAATCATAGCACACCCAAGTGGCCAACTGGAAAAAAAAAAAAAAATTAAACAAATTCAGTTGGTGAAATTTAGGTGCTTACGATTAACCCTTACAACCACAGGAGCATTTTCAGCTGGGGCCAGCCTGATTGACATACATTGTGTAGATTTGCACTTTTAGCTCATTTCAAAGGGATTCTGCTGATCTGGTGGCTGGACAGACTGCTGAAGTCCAATGTTCTTCCTCATGTTCACAAAACCACTTTGAACTTGCTTTGTGACTAACTCTTTGTGACTATGAAAGTAAAATGAAACTTGTAAAAGGAAACAATAAATAAATATGTAAACACAAACACAGCCAGCTTTAGTTTCAACTATGAAACTATATTTAAACTATGACCAACTCACATTAAGAGGCCAAAAGTGTATATGCCACTATACCAAGTGCAGACTTTAACCAGCAGGTAGGGTTCCCAGGTTCTTGGTATTAATGTCAAAATTTGGCCACAACTTCAAATGGATATTCATCAAACAAGCTGGGGTTTTTTTTGTTAAGTCTCAGATTTCAGTTCCTGGTTACAAGGAATTAAACCTGATGCTGAACTAAAGGTTTCTGATTCTGGGACACTTTCCAGTTGTAAGGAGCAGTCATCAATATTTTTATAGCCACTCTGAGTAAACTGTAGAAACCACCAGGAGTTCAGCACTTTCAAAAGTAGTCAAACCAGTTGCCCAGTACCGACAGTGCTATCACAGACAAGTCACTGAGATGCCAGTCGCACCATTTTGATATCAACAGACTTTCATCTTTCAGTACATCACTGGCTGATGGGATGCCTGCATATAAAAAAAACCAACAAAAAAAAAACAACCACAACAGCAGATGCTTCTAACAAAGTGCTTTATGTATGTGTATGCAGAAGAACATAACTGTTATTGTCAGTGTGAGAAACCGATCTCTTTGTTGTTGTTTTTTTATAATCCCAACCCAGAATTAGTGAAGTTGCATGAGCATCCTATAATAAAATAGTCCATTTTCTTCCTTGTCATACCTGCAGTGGACGACAATTGGCCCAGTGTGTGGAATGGTGCTCTGGGTGCGGTTGACCTCCTCTAGGAACCAGAGGACGCCTCCAGGCTCGTTGGGCACTCCGTGGTCTGGCCAGCTCAGGTACTGATAGTGCCAGATGTACCTCACAGGCTCCTTCTATAAGTGACAAATATGATGAGGTGAAGTTACCAAAAAACGATTTAAAAACAAAAACAAACAAACAAACAAACAAAAAAAACAGAACTAGCTATCGGAAAATGAAAACCAAAGGATTCCTAGAACCTAAGACATTTCCTCTCCAAATCAGCCTGATGAGACTGTGTTAATGGAAACTCACAATCAAATAACATCATAATTCTCAATAAACCAAAGTGTTGTTTGTGTTGTCACACCTTATCTGAATAGCCTACGTCGTGCTTCTGATCACATTTCTTCTGAATAAAAACTGAACTGAAACATACAGACCTATTCTGGAAACTAACTGGAACTAGACTGAAATGAAAAGAAAAAACTCAAATCAAAATTTAACCCATTTAAAGAAGAACTGTAATAAAAGTTAACAGAGGATATTCCATCTCTGTTGCTATAGCCCACCTAACATCCAGACTGTGTGTGTGTGTGTGTCCAAATATCACCCCTGAAATATTCAGTGTTCCTCACTGATCAAAGCAACAGCCTCTAAGCTTTCATTAATAAACACAGAAAAAAGAAAAGCAGGCACTCTGAACTTTTTGCTTATTATTGTATACACGCGCCAAACGCAGCATTAAAGATTTTTTTATTTATGCATTTAGCACAAGAAAACTGAGCATGAGCACTGGATTGTGGATCTGTGAATCCACAAGTGCAAGCTTATAGTGTACAAACACAAGCATGTGCATGTGTGGTGTGAGATAATTTGTCCTCAGGTCAGTGGGTCGGCTCAGACTGGGAATAGAGCGTTCCCTACCCGGTCCAGACGTGTCACCTCCAGCTTCCTCAGGATATGGTCTTGTGCTGGCCGCTCGTCCACATTCCTCACCAGCACTTTTCCAAACTCCTTAGTGGCATGAAGGTCTGGCCAGTATCGGAAACATTTGTTCTAAATCAGAGCAAAAAGTAGGATTTAGTTTTCCATCCAGCCTAAAAGGTGACTGTTTGGCAGCAAAGGGTAACATGGATGTAGTTCTTAATATTCAACTCAAAGCTTAGATATCTATGGTTTTAAGTCTGCGGAAAGTTTTAAACATAAGCACAAATCTTGCTGTAATTGTTTTTATTTTCTTGGTTTTAAATACGTCTGACGTATGAAAGGGTTTATAATGGTGCATGCAGCATCTATTTACATGATGTACTTGATGTGTAAAGTACACAAAAATAGAAGAGCAAGTCGTGCCTGTGTGTGTGTAGATCTATGAATATTTTAAAGCATGCAAAAATGCCCAAGTGCCTGCTGCATTAACGTCTTTTATCAGTCAAACTGATACTGAAAAGACACAAAGTGTGCATTAAAAAAAATCAATAAATAATAAAATGAAAAATGCACTACAATGCTGGGAATGAAGCTTTTGATACTAAAAATTCCTGAAGCATGACCTTCCAACACTGTTTGATTTGCCCTCTCTAATGAAAAATACTGCTCTGACTGACGAGTATTAGACCATCGAAAGAACCCGCTCATCTCGAGCAGCTTTTCAATCAGCTTACATGTCATATCAGCCATCTTTCTCCCCTCCCCCCTAAACTTAACACACGCCATCATTGCTACTACATGACCGCACACCAATCTACAGCCATCTAATAATGCTTTACATCTGAAAAAGCTGAACAAAAATGAGTGAGAGCAAACCACCAGTATTTCATATAGGGCAATGCATAAAATGTGAGCATTTTAAATTAAATCAGAAATATGTTTTTATGTTGACAGTTTTTCTCTTCCATCCACTGAAACAGGATAAAGAAAAAAGATAACAGCAAAAGAAAAATTATATCAGGAAAAGTAAGACATTTCCATTACGTCCATTAGCTTTCCTTTAGGTATTTTGTACATGGAACTAGAGTTTCACTGCCCCACAGACCCTCTGCTAAAATATAAAGCTGCATATTTGGGGGACGCTTGCTGCAAACTGCTCACCCGTCCTCGTTCCATCTCCTTTGTGGTCATGACAATTACATGTGAATTCTCCTGATACACCATCTTCCAGAAGTCAACGACTGTGTTTTGTAGACACCCTTGGGTGGCAATGAAGACTTTCCCCTCCTCCACAAAACGTCCATCTTCATGCATACTCTATGGGTGTGAGCATGAATGATAATTATGCAGCTATGATCACATGAAGATGAGAACCTAGCATGCTACCAGATAAATGTTCTCAAAATCCCAGGAATACTCATTATTATTACTACTACTATATTTTTTTATAATGCATTTGTTGATACACGTCTTATCTAATGCTGAACACACTCACTCTGATATAGTTGGCATTGATGTAGTCTGAACCAGGAACATCAGGATCCATTTCCCTGATTTCAACACGTGTCGTGTCGACTGAAAACACAAAGTAAAAACTATTAGCACACAACAAAAAGTCTACAGCTTTGTGAGACCACACTAGATTTTGTCCCCTCCCCAAACATAACATAAAGGCTGTGAGCCATCAAAGCAAAACTCTGCATGCTCTGCTTAGGCCTCTATGTTGTCTATTTGTGTCACTTTCCACAGGAAGTTGGAGAGGCAGGAAATGGCAGGCTGCTGTGTGACTCACAGGGGAGGATATTCTTGTATCTGTTTTTACTCTTGTTTTCTGGCTTTTGGCCTTCTTTCCGGGGATACAGCAGTTTACACTCCTGCTGCTGAAGTACCTGAAGATTGACAGCAAAACAAAGAGAAACACAGAGTTGGGGGAAGTTTCGAACAAAAGGAAATCCACAATAATGGAACTGAAATTTAAAGGAAGACAATTATATATGAGCTACTCTAGATTAAAGTTAACAGTGTAATGGGCTTTTACTACAGCAGGGGTCACTCTGGAGTGGAACAATAGGAAAACGGCAGCATTCACATTGCACAATGAAGAGGAAGCATTTCACCATACGAGTTGTTATTAACAGCACAGTTCTTTATTTATACTTCCTATTAAAATTCATTTTAGAGGCCGGCTCTGCTTTTGAAGAATAGATATGTCAAGCAATTATATCAATCTTTATTTCCTTTGCAATGATAATTAAAACCAGGTGTGCCATGAATTAGGGCTGCCACGATTAGTCGACTAGTCACGATTACGTCGACTATCAAAATCGTCGACGATTAATTTAATAGTCGACGCGTCGTTTGAAGCTTTGTAAGATCACAAAAGACGCAGGAATAAGTAGTAGGATTTAAGAGTGTAATAACGGCCTGAAACAGAAGATGGCAGCACTGCATGTACAAGGATGCCAGCTGCCGTTAAACCCTGAAGAAGAAGAAGCTGTGTCCCAGAATTCATAGCGCGGCCATGCTCAGTTTCCAACAATGGCGGCAGCTAGTTAGTTTTAATGTTACTCTTATTATTCATTCTGGGTCACAAAATAAACATTTTACACATTTTCAGGCGCGAATGTAACTGTGTAAACCTCAAATACGGCCTGATATCCATTTATGAGGACATTATACTACTACTGTTATGTGGCTCTGATTTTTCATAAAAACAAAAATCAGGTTTTTCTTTGTTTATACATTTATCGGGCCCCAATATGCCCAAATATCAAAGAGAAATTAAAAATGCATGCAGTGGAAGAGTTCGGGTCTTAGGAGGTTAAACATGATATATAAGTCACTTAGAAAACTTAAAAATGTTATTGTTTGGCTTTTTTCAGTATTTTATTTGTTCCTGAGTAAATCGGTTTGGCTGAGATTAAAGTTATAGTTTTTACACAGCTGAATAAACGTCAAGCAGACAGCTGATTATCAGAAGTGTGAGATGCTCGAGAATATACTCCAGTGTCCTGTTATATTTTAGATAGCAAGGAGCAGACGGCTGAGTTTATTAAACTTCACCGAAACAATCTGCAAATTTCATTAAAATTTAATAAACTATTATCTTGTCTTTATTTTTAGTTAGCACAGACCTTAAACACTTAAAGCTGTAAGCTAATGATAGTTATATAAGAGCAGATGCTGCTGGTGCAATAAGCTGTAGTTTTACGTTCAATGGATGTTTGAAATGATTAGTCGACTAATCGCAAAAATAATCGGTGACTAGTCGACTATCAAAATAATCGTTTGTGGCAGCCCTACCATGAATACAAATCCAGGTAGACTAGTTCTTATTCTTGCATCGTTTTCCTAATTTCCTTATCCAAATAACCTACACACCAAAAACCTATTTAATTCACTGGGAAGCCGAGTCTCACCACAAGCAGTTGACCAATAACGAGACAAACCTGCACGAGCACTGGGCTTATAAATATGAGATAACTAGCTACTGCACCCCGACGTAATAGAAATGGTTCACATTATTGAATTGTCAGTTGCATGAAAACGACATAACAAGAAGATGAATGCATGCCACAAGATAAGCTAAGCTTCAGCCAGTTTCATTACTCAAAGTTTAAGACAGCTGAAATACATTTAGACTTCCCATGACAGACAAAGAAATGAATAACTAAGGAAAAATAAGACCCACAGCTGTAAGTCTGCACAAATAAATGACAGATGAAAATCAACAACAAGCAGCCAAATGGGTACCATTTTTTTTATGTATTTTATATAGTATGAGTAACATGTCACATATATGAAATATGAATTAAAAAAATGAGGCTTCTTTCTTAAAACATACTGCAGTGGTTAAAAGCTGGACTCACAGGCTACAGATGGCACTCAATACGATAACATGAATCAGTTCCCCCAGTTATGTCAAGCCTATATGACTCAGCTCATCAGGTTATTAAATTGATTTTAATAGGATAGAGGATATAAATTGAATGAGTGACTCTGGTAGTGAAAGTTTAAATGGTACAGACCTCGAATTCTTCCCAGAATCCTTGTTTGGGTTTCTCAGAATTGTCTGCTACTTTGTTGAGCTCTCGTACCCGGTTTTCAATGTTGGCAGCATTTATCCTCGTGGCATTAAAAGGCTGTCATTGCCGGGTTGGGACAAGATGATTAAAGATTTGATCAGTTAACAGACCAGAAAAAAAAAAGAAAGCTATTTTGACACAAGAAACCTTTTCACATCAACCTTAAAATTTGAACCCAACTAATGCCTTTAAAGCCTGGATGCTTTCATTTGTTCAAATGCTCCCATACCTGTTTGAGGTGTACTACAATGCCACTTTTTTCCACCATGGGGTTCTTTTTATAGTGCTCCACCAGGTCAGCCAGGGTGTCAAACCTCTCACCACCACCCACGTCGTACTTGCCGTCCTGCTGAAAACAAAAGTCGATAATTCAACAACTTCACAGCTGGCCCGAGGAGTTCTTTGAAAAAATAAATAAATCATGACCTACTTAAAAATACAAACTGCCCAGGTTAAACTAGGATGAGTAGGCATTGTAAGCCACCAATCTGAAGCCACAAACATTACCCAACATCCTCCTTACAAGATTCAGTAGATCTTAGCGGGCCTGGAATTAAATATCTGACCTGGTAGTGTATCATCACATGGGTGACCTTGGTCTTGCGATCCACATTGTCATGTTTCTCCTCATTAGTGAGAACAGAGAGGACAAAGTCTCCCGGTTTACTCTGGCTCTCCCGTACCAGAAAGCTGCCGGCTTTGCCTTTTTCCGTGAGCAGTTTTTCTGCGTCTCGACCTGAGAGGTGCCCGTGGTACCACCTGGAGAAGAGTGGGAGAACTTGAGTCTGGAAACAATGATCAGTGGCAGACTGAAAACTTAAAAGATGGCGTTATGTGAAATATGAGGCTTTCTCAAAAGTAAACCCTAGAACACCACGAGAACCAGAAATCCTGACCATGTGTTTGACTGCCAGGTTTTCATGGTACTAGACCATTATTACTGCATTTATAACTACCATTCACATGTTTTCATTTAATTCAAACAAAACGAATTACTCTCCTTTTGCTATTACTATTATTAATTTATCTTTATTTTTTTAACTACTGCGCCTAAATTCTGCCCATTTTGGATATTTTCGGTGAATATCTGAAATTAATTGTGTGGACATCACACAATAAATACAAAGTTGAGGATGTTGAGACCTTTTCAAGAACACAATGCATATTAATATTTTTGAGTTTTGGGGGGTTTGAAACATTCGTCAGGCTTTGTTTACCATCATTTTCTCCAATTAGTATAGAGACTTTAAAAGCAGTCTTTGGGTGAATGTTGTAAGGCAGAACAAGTCAAGGAAAAAAAAAAAAAAAAAAAAAAAAAACCCAAAAACTTGACCAACTGAGTGGGAGGACTAGTAATACGCTTCCTGTTTCAAAGGAAAAGTTCCATATTGTACCTTTGAGGCTTTAACATAATGCATGTCTATACATGTATAGTGAGCGTAGACTCCTACTCAGGAGTGAGAGTGTCTCTTATATGACTGCCGCCTCACTCACTTACTGATGTTAAGATGAAAAACTTGCATGTCTGCATTTTTTTTTTCCCTGTGGTGAGCGAGAACACGCCGGAAGCTCTGACAAGAGATGCATGTAGAATGGAAAAAAACCACATAAACCAAAACCATACATCACAAGTCGTTCTAAAACCTAAAAAAAGAAACTAGATATACATATTGCAATGTGCAGATGTGCTGAAAAAGGAGAGTAAATAGCCCCGCTCAGCACAAAACTGTATTAGATTATCATTTTTGTGCAAATTATTACAGAAATATGACCACCTAGCTTTCTAAAAAGCTTCCCGTAAGTGTGTGAGTGCATGCATGGATTCCTAGCATTAATACAACAGATGCAGAGGTCTCCTGTTTCAAAGGAGGTGTGTAGGTGTGACGAAGTGCAAAGCTGCATCCAACCTGTGTACACGCTCTGAAGGATGTGTATATCTGGTGAGTATCAACAAAAAAAACAAAAAACGAAACAAACAGCAGTATCGCCCACTTAGTTTGTTCAAAGATTTGTAACATTTAAACATGTGACTGTGAAGTGCAATTGCATAATGTTGGGGTGTGTGCAGAGTAGTGCATTAGCTCGACGTATTGCATGTGTAAACATGTTTATACACTTTTGTGTACATAATGAGTTAATGGCCGATTTGAGCCCAAATTATAATTGACATCATTATAACGAGTCACTTAATGTCACCTGATATTTGCCATGTTGTTTTTTTTGTTTGTTTTAAAAATATATATTTAGTACCCTGTTTGAGACTCTGTTTTTGCTTTGCAATAATTTATTGCCACATATATTAGCAATTAATGAAAAACACATCCTTGTAGCAATGAATGAAAGGGGTTGTTTTGAAGCCATAATATCTGAATTTAGTTACGACTACATTTCATATATTTACAATATACTAATCTTTTAACATCTTATCAAGCTAAATATTTAATCTTTTTATTTCTACTCATTCACAGTGTGGTACTCATTCATTGTACCACACTGCCAGCTTTCTTATCCAACTTGTAAATCTTACACTGAAAAGTAGATCTCAAAAACATAATACTTAACAAATAATATAACAATGCTCCTGACTCTAAAAGATTGTTTTGCCCACAGTGTTTTTTCCCCCCCTACAGACTGACATAGACCTCTACCACTGCACTGGTGGTTCTCAGGTGGTTTAACTGCTTCTCCTGACAGGATGAGATGCAGTAGTGTAACACCCTGAAGCAATAACAGTAAGAGTTAACCGTTTGTGGCCAGGAATATAGTTATAAGTCTTAATAAAAGTAATCAGGCTGACCTCAGAAGTTTCTCTCTCTTCTCTCACAGTGTTAGCTCTGTACAAATATTATTTATCTGCATGTGTGGGCATTCTACATGTACAATGACAATAAAGGGCTATTTCATTCTTTTTTGGCACTGGCACCTCTCAGATGTGGGGTCCTTGCAGTTGAGCGGATATTTAAGCTCAATGACGTCACCATTCCTCTCGCGCAGGAGGTCCTGTTGTTCAGTGTAATACTGCACCAGCTCGGCCAGTGTGGCGAACTTCTCGCCTCCATACAGGTCATAGTAGTCACCAGTGTTCTGGATCTTAATGTGGGTCACCTCATCCTTACGCCTGACGGGAGAAAAAAAAAAAAAAAAAAAAAAAAAAAGAAAAGAAAAAGAGGAAATTCAGTCAATTATCATTTATTTATCATGACTGTAAACAGCAGTAGACTCACTCCAAAGTAGTATTTTTTTTCCTCTGTGGAATTTTCCCTTTCACTGGTTCCCCTGCAGACATGTAGGCACCAAACACATAAACAGCCACCTACACAAATACAGAGTATATGCTCATCGGGAAAAGGACGGGAAAAGGATGGGGGAAGAAAGAAAGAAGAAGAAGAAGAAAAAAAACAAAAAAAAAAAAAAAAACCTCCCCCAAGCATTAATGCATATAAATTATAAATCGTCCAGCTTATCAAGTAAGCCGTTCCTATTTTAAGATCTAAAGAGTGCAATCATTTCACCTGTCTCCTTTATTTTCCTGCACTTATCTACCAATTGTATCACTTACCAAACTGGGGCTTTTTCAAACTTAAACACGTTGTTTTATATAGCAAAAGCTTTTAAATGACAAATATACAATTCAATAAGCAGTTTTGATAAGCCATGTCAAGATAATTAAGACTAGGAACACCACAAAACTGCAAATAACTGATGCATTTAATCTCAAATCAAACATTTTTGACTTATCTTCTCAGCAAGCATGATTTTTTTTTTTTTTAGTTAAATCCTGTAGTTTTCATATCCATTTGGAGGAAGGCTGTACTGTGATTGCAGGAACGAAACGCATGCAGCTGGCAAGTTTAAAGACTGATAAGCCACAAAACATTTGGTACCACTTTGCATATTCAAAGTCCTCTGGCTGGTTTGAATAGGTACATATGAATGTGAATGCACACTGACTCACACAGACACATATGCTGTACTGATCTATAATACATCTTCCTGAAAGCAAGTGAAGAAGAAATTAAAAAAAAAACTAAAAAAAACACCTCAGCTGATAAATGTACTTTGTAGATGGCAAATGGTAAAGCAGATTTACATAGCAGTGATTCAGTCCAACAGTTTTTCCCAAGAGAGAAACAAAACATTTTGTAAACATATTAAGTAGGACAACACACACACATGCACGCACACACACACACACGCTCACAACGCCCCCCCACCACCAGATTTAGGGACCACAGGGGAGTTAGTCAGGCAGTACAGACCATCTATCTAATCTGCAGGTCGAGATGCAGCAGTCTCTTCTCTCTTTCAAAATGATTATCAGTTAATGGTCATATCAAATAGCACAAAGCCCATTTCCCTCCATCACTTTTTTGTTGTGCTAATGAATTTTACATTCCTTTTTTCTTTCTTTCCATCCTCCCACTCAACATATCATTAATCCTATCCTCCATTCTTGTATTTATCTGTCCCATAATCTATCCTTCCCTCCACTCCCCTCTCTCAGTGTCCTGGTAATTGCTTCATGGCTCTATTAGTGGCTGTTGGCAGGATGCCACAGGTCTATAGCTGCGTTACAGGCCCCTCCTCAACTCTCCGGCCAAAGCCTCCTGTTCTCTAAGAGTTTAACACCATTAACTCTGTAATGAGGCAAACGCATCCTAACACATTTTCATTCTCTTCTCTCAAAATCTGACATTGTTTAAGAAATCCATATAAGTCATAAATGCTTTGGTCATTTCAGTGATCAGGACAGAATTTGTTTTCTTTCTGGATCACTCCAGTCTGTTCCAGTACACATTAACCAACACTGTCACCATTCTGACAGGAGTACATGCATAATTACAGTTGCTGGCATTCACAACCATAACATTTATTGCCATTAAGTAGTAACTCTGAACACCTGACAAATACAGCATGAATTATTAGGTACATCAGCAAATGTGCAAATTATGTCAGGTCGCATCCTGATGCAGAAGAACAAATAAGAAATTTGATTAAAACTTCCAAAACGCATCGGATGGTTAACGATCCAGCAGTAGAAGACAGCAGTTACGTGCAAAGCTAGCAAGCTGGTGCCCATATCCTCAACGCATCATGCACAGCTACTCTAAAGACAGTCTCCTACTGCTGCTGAACACATACGATCCCCTCCAACAACTGAAAACTGTTTTTAATCTTCATTTTATCAGGTTCATTTACATGTAAAGAAATGAAATGATTATTTATTTTAAAAATATTTAAAAACAAAAACAAGCATGCAGGAAAATCAAAATGAAAAGTCAAGGAGAATTAAACCAACTAAATGTTTATTATCCAATTTAAATGCTAAATCAGTGTGTCCAACAACATGTCCTACCTGTGACCTGGAAATGCATCTTACTGAACAATCCATTTGATACATCACAGGTGATGTATACAAGAGGTGTGACAGATGGACTCTAAATAGAAAAGGATTGCTCAGTAAAGGCTGTATTAGTCATTTAAAATGATCCGCTGCGATTTTAATGCCTGTACGTTTCAGCGTTATGGTAAAAATGGTAAAAGATTCAATGCCAGCAGAGTCTCACAGTGTGTTGCACTTCAAATTTAACAAAGTAAATGTATCATTAACACTGTTAAGCTTATGTGACAGATCATGAAATCCAGCAGCAAGTTGCAACAAAACAATGGAAGGTTGAAGTAGCCATGTCACATGACTCAAAGCAACGTCAGTTAAAAAGAACAGATCAGAAGCATCGATTTCTCATCGTGTTAAATGCTCTGCTCCTGCTTTCTCGTGTCTCGGATGGAAGGTGAGGAGAGCAATGCAAAAATGCAAAGAGAGGATAGCATACATGGGAGTACACTAATGCACCTCAATTTCAATGAGTGATTTTTGCTGTTTTTTTCCCACTGACCTAATAACCTAACATCAAATATAAAACGGGCAGTAACACAACTCATTTTGTTTATTTGTTTTGTTTTTTAAGCTCAGAGTGAAAACTAAACTAGGAAAGAAGGATTAAAAACATTTGTAACAACAACAAAAACAACGCTATGCATGATCCAAGCTCCCGAGCAGCAAACATTACTGACCAATTTACCAAATTATCCCAAAAATACAGAATATTTAGCTTTTAGTCAGATGACAAAATACATAACCTTTACAATCTTTAACTCACCGACTCAGCATATACACACACACACATAGTGAGTCACAGTAAAATTTAGTAAGTTTGATTTAAAGCTTGATTAAAATTGCATTTAAGCTGCACCAGAATCCCCTTTTGCTGAAAACACAGAGAGCATGCAACATGACAGTGCCCTTGATTATGCTATGCGCCGGTTTACATGGAGGGAACCCAAGTGAAAGCACAAAGACACATGATTTGCACTTCCTCTACATCTGATCACCACATTGTTAAACTGCAGCTTATTAACAACCAGAGCTGCTACCAGATCACAATACTGCACATGTGCAGTATTAGTCTCCATATTCTAGCCACACCACTGCATAAAAGTGAAGGGTTTTTGTTTTTTTTAAATATAAATAATATATAAATCAGTTTTTCTAAACTAATACACTGACAAGATGAAGTCCACAAAACACAGACAACTGAGAAATGGACTACTTAAAAACCACATACTTATCCATCTGCAAAGCCTAGGACATAAATTATTGCTTGTTTGCCCTAAAGCTATTCCAAGCAATATTTTTGCACTAATAGATCCTGACACTTCTGAGAAATCTCTTTTAAAGTACACTTATCAACCTGAAGTTGATACAGTTTTGGCCTCTACTTCAGTTCCTCTTTATGTGTTTTTCAGTACAACTACACCCTATTAACCGGACTTCTAAAAGAAAAAAAAAAGGAAAAAAAAGACAAAAACAAATATGTCCCAAAAAGAATTTCAGTATTTAAGCATCTTCTACATCTCGAGACTGTCCCAACAGAGAAAAAACAAAACAAAACAAAACCCACCATAGCAGAGTGACTTGTAACAACTGAGAAACCTGCCTGTCAGCCTACATTTTCATAAGCAGGAAAAGGTATCCAAGCTCAAAGACAACCTCTAATATTTGAGCATATGGACAACAATCATTTCTACTACTGGCAGTTCATAACAGCTATCGCTGGACTAAACAATAGCTGTACTTCCACTGCAATTAGGAAGGTGAAGTCTAAACACGAGCTGAGGAAGTAAGCATCAATAATTCATGAGTAGACAGCATCCTTATGGTATTGTATATGGAAATGCTAAAAACGGCTCCGACAGCAGTCTCGGCTGTCGCGTCACTCTCTGTGCTGACCTGCATGTCTTTTTCAAACTTTTAAGTCTCCAATATTAACGGAGGGTGTTAAACCAGGCAATCTCATGAAGTGAGAAAGAACATTAGTACAGAGACCTGCTGAAAAGATCGTTTTCCCCATGCTGACTAAATATAGTGTGAATATTTTTCTTCTGCAAATGCAGTTAAAATTCACAGATTGGTATCCACAACAATAAATGGTGAAATGCTACTTGAACTTGACTATAAATAGCATGGATGCAGTGGAAACACATCTGAGTAAACCCAGGCTAGAATTACATAACACAGAGGCTTGAAGAAAATCCAGTCGCTCTCTGTGGTAATCTGCCCTGCAAAAATTCTCTCTTAAGATTGCCCTTAAAATTTCTCCTTGAGTTCTTTAGAGGCTATAAAGAGCATGAAAAATGATGGAGAAAACTTGACCAGACTTTTCTCCTTATAAAGTTTGCCTCGTATATAAATTAAGGCCAAACTTTTTCCATCGCAAACTTTCCCCATCTTTGAATTTTCTGAAACTCTGAGCTGATTACATTTTCAAAACCCTCAAAGAGCTCTTATTAGCGTTTTAGACTTCAGAGAAGCGGCTATGTCCGACCCCCTCCTTCTTATGTTCACCTCGTGGAACAGAGTAGATGGGAGAAAGGGGAGAAACGAGGAGATGATGTTCGGAGGGAAAGATAAGCAGGGAGGGAGGGATGGACCTCAATATTCATATAGTTATAGATGCCAAGACTGACTATTACGATAATCAGACATGAGTCATTATGGCCTTTCCAGGCAGCTACATTTGGTTCTCTCTGGATTTTTTTGTGCGATTCATCTAAAAATTAGCACAAGCTTGCACAGTCATATTTTTGTAATAAACACAAAATAAACCTTTATTCCCATTTCTAATATTTTCTGCATTACTTAAAAATGTTTTTATGTTTTAGATGAACTTCAAGTGAAACAATTAACTCAATTTCATACTTTGTTTTGTGTATTGCATTCAACATATAGTATAGTGAGATCAGTAGGTGGCAAACAAGCAGCTTTTTTTTTTCTTTTTTAAATTGTCAAGTGTTTTTATTGTGAAGTTACACAGACTCTTCCTTGCCCTTAGTTCAAAGTGACCTACCTTCCGTAGCAGGTGGTGAGTCTCTGCAGCTTGGCCACTTGACCTCTTTGTGCATACATCTGTGTTTAAGTCTGTCAAGATCACAAGCTGCGGCTACAACTTACTCCACCGACCTTCCTGTGTGTGACATTTACTACAACCTCACCACAAACACAAACCACAGGCAGCGAAGGTCAAAGCCTTAATAGGCCCCTCACTCTTTAACATCTTTTAAAAGCCACTGCCTGTCTAACTACCCCGTTTCCCTTTCATCTGTTTTTCTACATTTCATTCTCCCTCTTACTCGCTCACACACTCTCCCTTGCCTAATGTCACTGCCAGCTACAGTCACAGTAACAAATGCGTCTGGGCTTTCTTCCAAGAGCTTGGCCGACTGATCCATCTCTTAAAAGCTTCCGTTGCCAAGGAAGAGCCACTCTTCAAACTCTCTCTTCTTCTGTCTCAGTTTGTTTCCTGCTCTCCGTAATCACCACAGCATGTAGTGCACAGTTTATTTACCAGAAACTCCACACCACACATACTACACACAGTGGTTCTTAAAGAGATTAAGAGAAATAAGGCGTGAGTGACAAGTTTGAGTGAACACTTTTCTGTGCTTGTCTAACTCACTTTAATTTAAGCCTGCTGTCCAAAATTAAGATTTTCTGGTTGTGTAGTGTCAAAATTGACAAAAATCACACCATGGAAAGTGTTATCCAACATGTTCTTAGAAACACTTGCGCAAAACAACTCCCGTTTGATACAATTTCTCTACCCACAGGCGAAATGTGGAGTCACTTGCTGAGACACCAGTTTCTGAGACTCTTCTCAGAAAAGCCTCGTCTCTCCTGAGAATTTAACATCCTACATTTTTCAGACCAGTGCAGTGTTACGTCTTATTCTCAGGCTGAAAACTGACCAGTACAATTCTCGCTGAACCGAGCACCTTACCTTTGCACTCCTGAGGTTTGTTTGTGTAATTTTTGATCATGTAGTCACACAGGCTTAGTTATTTTTAGACATGGCTAGATTGCCTTTAAATCACTGTGCATTTCCTCACTAGCCCCTGTCAAACACCATAATCAGTGTTTTCCATAGATAATCACTTGCCTCTCTAATCAACCAAGTAGCTTGTCCATATGACAGGAGACCCATGCATTTGAGGATTTAACTTGGTACTGTTGAGAACACTGAGGTTAAGTGGGGAGCACAGATACGTTTACCTGACAGAGAGGGTAAAATCCCCCGGGTTGCTCTTGCTCGGCCGGGCCAGAAAACTGCCGTGGACTCCCCGGGTCAACAGGAGCTGCTCTGCCTCGATTCCGGTAATGTTGGGGTGAAACCACCTAAATATTTGTGCACAAAGAAATGGCAAAAAACAAAAGACTAATCAGTGCATATATAACTGCCATACATATTCGAGTATTTTACATCAAAAACGTTGATGGACTTGCAGTGCTTTACCTCCATTGGTGTACAGACCTGTTATATAGAGTGGTCAAAATGGATGTACTGTAAAACTGGCTTTTGCCTACAACAGTTTATACAACACTGTACAAAAACTCTATTGATTAATTCAGCTATGTTTTATATGACTGCTTTCTGCTATCATGACACTGGTGGACTAGCATACAGTGTGCCTTATTTAAAAAGTACATGTTCTTCTTTGATGAGTCAATGAATACATACAAACTGTATGTCCTGTTCTGGTTTGAAAAGGAAGGACACCAAAGTTTACAGTTCTGCAAAGCCAAAGCTAATAATTGCATGTTACTTCCTCTCTTGCCAAACATGACAGGCAAATATTTATCCCGACCATTTCTCAGGTACAGTTAGAAGAAAAATGATCATGAACACTTTGGGTTCACCATGATTGCAGAATTGATTTCTAACAGGAATACAACATGTAGTGTGGGCTTCACCTTAGGTGGCAATATGGAAATAGTTTGGCTGAACACAAATATACATTTCATGCTTCTTGAACTCACAGTGTAATCAGTCAGTGAGCACACTGGAAAAAAGTAAACTCTTGAATTTAGTGACTCGTAAAACCCCCACTAATAACAACCACCACCATCAGATGTTTCCTGTTGTTGCTTTTGAAACCATTTCTGGAATATTTTTGATTAAACATGTTTCTTCAGCTTATGTCACAACATGTGAACTGGGTTATGTTCAAGCTTAAGAGTACAAACATTTTCTTCTTTTATAACCAATGTGTACTTGGGAAAAAAAAAAGAAAAGAAAAGAAAAAGAAAAAGATCTTTTACGGTTTAATTACTAGTTCTGTTGCTGATTACAAGGCCCTGAAGTATCCTCAAAGCATGATGCTTCCTCCATCATGCTTTGCATTTAAGATGAGATTTAAGTGTTAATGTGTAGCATAACTTCAACTCTCTCATCTGTTCATGGAACACATCCAAGAAAGGTATGAAATAATTCAGTTTATTTCTAGAGGTGTGATTTCCTTTGTAGGTTTTGTCTATCAAACATTTCTTATTCTGATATCGTACTGAATATTCTCCACTTGTAGACAGTTTGCCTTTTTCTTAGTGATTAATACGTCGGTTGTTAGAAATGCATTTGCAGCCTTTTGCAGTTGTGCATTTCAATAACGCTTCATCTAATACCTCTGAAAGTTGTGATCGATGCACCAAACCTTTTTGTTAAGGAAAGCAGACTTTATAAACAAATGAAAAATACAACTCCTTGTGTGTCATTAGTATTAAAGAGGCAGTGAGAAGGTAGTGCCGTAATGTCCTAGTGAATGGCTGTATATCAGCTGTGTGGATTTAGAGCCCATGTTTAAGCAGGGATCATTGGGTTAAACCTCCCCAACTAATGTGTGCCATTGCCGGCTAATCCAACGCACCACTAGCCATCCAGGACTGCATTATTGTATCAAAGTACAGAGAGCTGACAAAACTGACATGAAATAGAATAAATAAACAGTACTTTGTGGTCCATCATGGGTGACACAAAAAATTGCAGTGGTTCAGTGACATAATCGCTTTTATAAACAGGCTCCAAAAACCGTGCCATTTTCAGAAATGTCAACACATTTGGCAAGAGCGTAAAAGCTCTCCAAACTTCACTGATAACAACGTCATTCTCTTCCTATAATACATGAAATTCATTTCTCAGCCCACAAACTACTAATACATGATCAGAGGTTGAGCAACGAAAACTGGCACACAGGTACAATCTCATCTGGATTAGATATTAAAAAAAAAAACTTTCCAAAATGAGTATGAATCCTAAAATAAAAAGGCATTTCACAAAAGTGTCACATGACTTCAGGTAGCCAAGATTTTGAAAATTATTGAAAAATGGTGATATCTATCACACGTCTTTGTCAATATATATTAATCTCTGCACTGTAGTTCAAGTCCCAGCAGACAATCTTTCAGTGCTATATAGTCAAAGGAGACATTCAGGAGTCAAGTCCTCCAAGAGAAACAACAGTGTCAAAACAGAGACCTCGTTACTTACAATAAAGTGAAACTGATTTATACACATGAATAAATTACCATTATTGTGCACATGATCTAGCACTTGGCAACAGTATAACCAAGACTTCCGGGCACGACACCAAAGGTTGTATATTAATACTTTGAAAACCAAGTGCTCTTCACTCCCACTGCACACAGAGAATATGAATTGGACAATCATTTAACTGCATTATTCCTGAGAAGATAATATCTGAAAGCTTTAACAGCGGGCGAGCATTTAGGCGTTGCCGTTTTTGTACACTGTATGACACAAACTCATGACAGTAGGATAAAAATAAAACTCATGTGTCAGCTCAGCAGATCTTGTGTCACCTGAGAGCGGCAAATACACATGAGAATACTTTTGTGGTCACTGCTATTGCAGGGTCTGAATCTCAGCTCGAGTTATGCGACACAGTGCTTTCTATTAATTTCCTTAATAACTTGAAACCACGGTAACGAGGATAGGTAAGCCTGCTCTTGGGGCTTTAGGCTTTACTAACTTGAGGAGAAAAAAAGTATCAAATTTAATACATTTTAAAAGGATGAAATTCCTTTTATACACAGTCTTAGATATTGATTTTTATTTAAGTCACGAAGTGAAACTGACAGCATCTACACCACAGAGTAGCCTGACCTGCTTTGACAGTGGAGAAACATGAGAAGAGTGTGGGAGAGACAGGTGGGGTGAGAAGCAGACAATACAGGTGCAGGGGTAATGATGCCAAATGTAAGGGCGTGATAAATGACAGAAACTAACAACCTTGTTGTTGTTGTTATTCTTGTGTATGTTGGGCGGGGTCTTCAATGTAAACAGACCAGTATGACATAAAAACCTAAAATTTATGAATTCATGTGAACAGAGACTCATGTCCAGTGAAAATGAGACCCTCAGCCAAGACCTGAACCTGACCACTTGCAGCTAACAGACCACACCAGCCATCTGACAGACATCTGACCCAGACTAAACCTGGCCTCCCTCTTTAACTTTACCAGGGGGCAAAGCAGCACTACAACACGTTCATGCTAGCAGACAGATCATAGGGGAGACTTTACAACTAACTTGGAAATGTTTACATGAGGATTTGTCATAAATACGTACAAGAGTAGAGGGTGAACTGGACAAGGCATTCCTTGTAGCATTAAATATCTCTGCAAGCCTATTGGGGATATTAAACATGGACAGACAGGAAATGACTCAAGGGCAGTGGGAGACTGATAAAAGTAATATCTGAAATACTTAACGTAGCACATTCATCTGGCCGAGTATGTTGTCTCCAGATAGCAAAAAAATAAATAAATATATTATAAACAGGAAAACTGTTACGGGCAACACAATAACGATATTCCCTTTTAAATATAATCAAACTTTCAGGCTAAAAGAGCCTATCTAGCCTATTTCATTTTTGCCTTCCTCCATACATGTTTGTCATGTACTGTTCAATTCAACAAAAAGTTGTTAGAACAAAACCTCAAAAAGACGGCCTAATTAACCAAGTTCTTTAATGTTTTTGGTACTGATGATAAAACACAGCACTGAACTGTTATGGTTGAAATTAGTCCAATAGATTCTTTTTTTAACTTTTTAAAAACTTTAAATATATAAATAACAATATAAAAACTAACTATATCTCTGTGAATTATTTAGGCAACTATAGTAAACATACTTTCAGAATCAAAGCAATGACCCATTTATATGGATTAAATGTTGCACGCAGGAAAGACAGCTAAGGTTAAGACAGCACCCAGTCTTGAGATTGATCGACTCTTCCCAGCATCTTTGAGAACGCGTCAGGGGACCTCACTACACATATAGTATTTTTCACACAAATATTACTTGGGAAGGCTGTGCAAGTATGTATGGTGACTTATTTTAGGATTTTATTATTTTTATTTCTTTGGCCATCTAAGAATACAATGGATAATTCCCCCCACCCCCACTCTTGTTTTGAATATTCAGCTGCCCCTCTAGTGAGTCTCTCATCCTACTGTTAGTCTCCAGCTTCACCATACTGAACTACAGCTGGTGACAACAGCCTTTATACTTCCCTGGGGATCCGCTTAGAGAGCAATGCTAACCAGCAACTGCAGCAGGCTGAGAATTGGTTTATATATTGCTACAGAGACTGTAGAGCAGAACAAGAATGACAGTGGCCAGCTGGAGTCCAAGTTGCTGGAGCTGGAGGCCGTCAAATGTAATGTAAGGTAATGTAAAGTAAATGTAAGTGTGACTCACTTGACAGCTAAATATTTTTAATAATAACTTCAGAAAGTGCAGGAGTACATTTTTCATCTGTAATTCAAGCTTTCATTATTTTGTTACAAATTAGATTCCTTTAAAAAAATTTTTTAAAAAGCCTGTGGTTTTTGAGTGCGCTGGTAATTTTCCTTTTGCCATGAGAGTAAATTATTTGTAAGAGCATTTAACCAAACATTTTTGTATCATATCATGTTACTTATTTAGGGATGGGAATAGTTACAAGCAGAGCCGGCCAGTGCCTTTAGGTTACTAGAACGAGGAGCCAATAACAGGTCATGGGTGGTGGACAGATTTGTGGTATTGTTTTTAATCCTATGCAGATTTATACTGAAAATAAAATCAGTGGGACACAAATACCTTATGTCATTAATCCATTTCTAATCCATCAGAGCATGTCTGCAACTCCACAAGTTATCACAACAATAGAAATGGGCTGGACCAAATATCGCTGACAACAGAAGCAATTACAGCAGACTGTTCACTGTGCCAGGTTTACAGAGGCAAGAGTGCACCTCCCCCTCTGTGCTAATACAAAAAAACCCCAAAAACAACACAAAAACCCAAGACACAAACAATTCAACAACATTTGTAACAACTAGAGTGTACTTCTAACCTCTTAACTTCACATTGACACATTGCATCAGTTATGTCAAGGCAATATTGCATTTGTATGCACACATTAAAAAAAAAGTTATTAACTGCCAGGTCTCCACATGCTTTCAAGTTTCCATGTTATACTTAAATTCTTTCTTCAATGCATTTAATTAATAAAAACTATAGATATAAAGGCATTATTAAAAGGAAGAGGATGTGCTAAAGCAGGGTTAGGGACATTCCTATTGAAAACAAAAAATAAATAATACAAGACAAGCTGAATGGGATCATTTCTGCCCTACCTCACCATTGTGGTCGAAGCTTGCCACAGCCCCTTGCTTCAGCAGCCTCAGAGCTTAGTAATCCAGCACTGGGCACTGTTACACAAGGGAGGGTGGGAGGGAGAGAAGGAGATATAGAGACGAAAGCGGGAAGGGTGTAAAAAAGTGTTAAAAGTGTTACTGGGTTAGACTGAGTGAGACAGAGACGACAGAAGTGGAGGGGGTGCTTTGTAAGAGTGTGTGAGAGAGAGAGTGAGAGAGATAATGTGCAAGAGGAAGAGTAGACAAGGGGGAGGGGGGCTTTAATCTGGGATTTGGATGAGCATGAGCGGGCCTGATACCAGCACCCGTCAGTGCTATCAGCAGCCCCACGTCCCCACCCCCTCTTCCCTCCTTTGCCACCTTAGATGAACGTGACAGGCACTAGCTGACTGGTAAACCACCATCTGCCGTTCTCCCTTCAGTCTCACTTTCTGTGCCCCAGTTGTACCCTCAGAGGTCAGAGGGTCTCACGCTAGAGTTCACTCTGATCCTAAAGCTAATAGAGCCTTCTCTGGCTACGGGGTCCTCACCATCTTGTCTGAGGCTAAATACAACAGCTGTGTTGCCTGTGCCTGGAGATTAAACATGCCGTAGTTACACCAGATCATAGTTAGTCATCGCCAAGCTAAAGCCCTCAATCCAGCCAATTCAGCAGTATGCCATTAGCCTATTAATTTCACATGGGTGGGTCAGGAAGCTTTACACATGAGTTAGAAAATAAATGCAGAGAACAAAAGCTGCAGTTCAACTCTTAACTACCTTACAGTGAATTTTAGATTGTACAACAATCTGAAAGGACCTGTATAATCTGACTGAATCTACTTTAATTATTATCAGTCTAGTATCTGCAAATACTATTATGAATGCAAACTACTTGGGGTTAAACAAATACCACCTAAAGAGTGACTAATAAAACAAAGCACCTGTAACCACATAAGCTGTTTTGGGAGTTTGTAAATATCATCCCAAAGACAAATTCATACTTTGCTCTGTTCACAGTGTATGTGGGATATGCAGTCAGAGCTATAAATGTGTGTGCAAAAACTACACACCATTTTAGGGGTTAGGTAGTCTAGTAGAAAACCATTGAGATTCAAAGCTGCCCAATTTATCTCATGAGATCCTAGTACTACTTTTCTTCTGATGCCCATAGATTCATGTTAAGTTTGAAGATTTAAAATGTACAAATGAAAGCATTAAATTACAGACACACTAGCAGAATAATGCGCAATAAAGTGCAAAATTATCTCCTGATCACAGCTTCTTACATACCAGAAGTATGTCAAATTGTAAATATCTTTCCAAGGGCCACTTTAAAACTGACAATTAAAAATGTTCATCTTTATACAATGTTAAGTCCCTGCTTTAAAAAAAGAAAAGAAAAAAGTATGTAATGGCCACATTGTTACAGTAGTACAGCACACATCTAAACTCAAGAGACTACTTCAAAGCAACTCCCCTACTAATGAAAAACAATGTCCCCAAAATTATGTTGTTTAAGATGAATTTATATAGGAGTGAATTCTGAAAAGTCTTGAAAGCAAACTCAACAGCATGCCGCGTCTATAAAGCCTTATCCATATTCTCTACCAGCCTCGTTCATGACTACAGGAGTGACTCAGGGCTTTCCAAGAATAGGATTGCCTTTGACAACCACCAGACGCCCCATTTCCCTGCATCTGGCCTTGGGCAGTGAGGAGAGGAGATACAACACAATGAGAATGAGATTTCAAATAGTCTGGTATATATCTGACGAGATGTCGACAGGAAAGTAGAGGTAAAAAGTGGTGGTACTGTGGGAGAGACGGGGGCAGCTGGGAGCTGCAGGTTAAGCCTTGGGCAGCTTGTGGGGAAACAAGCCTAGTGTGCATCCAGCCACCACTCTATCCTCTTACATAATGTCTCATGTTCAATATAGGCTATTTAAAGCATGCCTGTCTAGGCCTGCTGACAAAAAGGTGATATACTTAGTAGCCACAGTGCAGCATGAAAGCCTCTGCTAGGACTATATTGGTCACAGACAAGCCTGGGGTGTGGATTTTGGTAACACTGCAGTTATTTTTAGCCCTGCTGATGATCTGGAGTATTTACATGAGGTGAAAAACCCACTTCAATAATTCCCTTCTGTGTAGAACAAGTCCTTTCAATGTAGTAGAAAATGCAGAATAAGAAAAACTGTGCCCACGTATGAATGAAAAAAACAAAACAGCAACGTTACTTACACATACAAGCCAAAACATAACTCACTGATTACAAAATTGCCTGTTGTGATAAGCAAAACTGTTAAAAATAACTGAGGGCAATCATAATTCTCTAAGCACGCAAAAACAAGTTATACTGTAGCACAGGGGATAGAGTTTTACATCAACTAAATAGGACTTGGGAAGCTCTCGGTAAAAGCACCAAACATTAGTGGTTAATCAATAACTTGTGTTTTTTTCCACAGACATATGCAAGCCTCTTTTTTAAACCATATAGAAATCACAGAAGCAGATATGGAAGGCAATTACTATAATCACTAAATGCCAGATTTGTTACTGTGAACGGCAAAAAATATGTAGAAAAAGCAATTCTAAATGCCTCGCTTTTTATCTTTAAATAACAAAATGGTAATATAAAATGGTTTATGAGATATTCTCTCTCACGCTACAATAAAAGCAAACAAATTTAAAGGGGCTTAACAGTTTATAAAGGTACTGCTCACTGGCTTGCTTTAGGCATTTATTCCAGAGGAAAATGTTATCAATCACAAGCTTATCATTTAATGCAAATGCAGCCTGTGCTGATACTTTGCTAAGATTTACTGCACCTCATTTTACTATGCAAAACCCAGGGAATGCTAGTTTAAATGTAATTCATGTTTAAGACCTGTAAGCTTGAAATAGGTTGGCGGTTAACACTACATAGATTCATATTGCACACACGACTTTCTGCATGTTTTAATCCACATTTGCTAATGTTCTACATGTCTAACAGACTGCAGGATCACTTGGCTGATAAGAAAATTGGTAACTGGTTGATATGCTCAGATTGAAATCTGTCCAAATTAAGACAAGCATAGCTAACACGGCAGCAATGAACAGACATGTGGGATTTATCTTTCTATCAAATCCCCAGTTTGCTACAGTGTCAGTGTGAAACGTTATAGTTAGATGGTTAATATTAGTCAGAGGGGAGTCACTAACTAATTTTCTCCAGCTTACCTTTTACCAGAGAAAGCACTTTTTAACTGAATCATGAGATAAGCGTGACTAATATTCAAAGTCTGCTATCTACAGAGAGAAGTGGTAGCGGTGGTATTAACCTGATCAAAGCTGAGCTCGGATTTGCACAACTATGAGTCTGGGAGGAATGAGGCTCTGATACGTTAGACATCAAATATTTAGCATTTACCTAAAAAAAAAAACAAACAAAAAAAAAAAAACATGTCCCTTCTGCTTTTTAAGCAGGTTACCCTTAAATGTGGGATTCAAAGACCGCAGGCATGTAATGTTTTGTCTAGTGTAGTCTATTAGCATTGTTTTGCGCCTGTATAAATGAATAAAATAAAAGCATGTATCTGGTTTTAAAGAAGAAAAAAAAAAAAAGTGTGTTCAGAGCACTCATGGAAATGTTGGCAGTGCTATCTTATTCCTCCACATGGGCTGTTGTTTTCCTGTCGGCTTATCGAAAAAACTGACTCACTGTTCTCAGCTGGTCAAATGAGTTTCAGTGACAGACGAGGTCTGTTCCATAAACAAAAGAGGGGCAGAGGTGGTTTCCAATAGTGGAAAGAGTTTGCAACACAGACGCAACTGGCAAAACAGAAATGGAAGTGCGATGTAAAGTGATTCATCATTACATCTTTCTCTGGGCCCACAGTTATGCTGAACTCATTACAATGCCTTATGATTGTTAAATTTATGGTACAGTCACAATGAGGGACAGTACAGATCGTTCCTCTATGATTTAACCGCCACAGACCTGCAGTGAAATAATAACAAAATACATGGAAACTCCGGACCGCCACAATATTATTATGAACTAAAACCCTTCCTGATATGGGGTGTCGGAGTAATATCATCAACAACAGAGTGGGTTGGTTAGATGGCACGTATTGTAGTATTGTTCCCCTGTGGTATTTCAGCTCAGGAAGTTCAGAACAGAGCTGCGGAGCAGCAGTCATACACTGCAAAAACTCAGAATCTTAGCAAGTATATTTGTCTTGTTTCTGGTCAAAATAATCTTATCACAAGACAAAATGAACTAAAGGGTAACATCCCAGTAAGATATATTAACTTGTTTTTAGACAGTAGATCTTGAAACTATAAATTTTTCACTGTTCCACTGGCAGATTTTTCTCTTATTTCAGGCAAAAATATCTTGTATTAAGTGAAAAAAATCTGCCAATGGAACAAGTGAAAATTTTCTAGTTTCAAGATCCACTGTCTAAAAACAAGTTAATGTATCTTACTGAGATGTTACTCTTCAGTTGATTTTGTCTTGTTTTAAGTGTGATGAGTTTATTTTGACTAGAAATAAGACTTGCTAAGATTCTGAGTTTTTGCAGTGTATGTAGGACAACCAGCGGCAAGGCATAGAAACTGGCAGAGATAAAAACCGCTTTAACCTCAGTGCTCAGTGCTTTCTTCTCCTTCCTCTTAGCCTGGTGGCATTGACCTCTAGAGAAATTGGACTTAGTTGCCGCTAGTGTCCGCTAACTAACAATTGTTCATTATGATTTTTGCTAATGTCTGTAAAAATGCAAGAACTTGGCTGCATGAAAAATAATGAACTTGAGCCTAAAAACAGAAATGACAGCATTTTTTCCCCACCCGTGTTGACTGAAGAAATTAACTGGCTAGCACTACTGAAATTCTAGAGCATCACTAGACACAATCTATCCAAAACTAATTTAATCCAGTAATCCGAAGCATATTCAGTGTTTGGGATACGAGTTAAATTTTAAAGTGAGTTACCAAACTATTACTTGTCTTTTGGTTCTATTTTAACTTGCAGACGTGGTTCATCTACTTTAAGTCTCCATGTGCGCACACGTTGTTTGGTTAAGCTCTTTATGTGTTTATTCAAAACCAAATAAATAACGAGGGGGGGACATCAAACTGAATGGACTCGCCAACATGACCGCAACAGTTTTTTTCCAAACTTTTCCAAGTTTACCATAGATTTCAATTTTACTCAACTGCTTATGCAAAGCTGAGACAAACACCGCACTATTATAAACAAAACTGTGCACGGTGTGTATATTCTCATACCAAGGTCTAACTAGAACTACAAGTGCAAGGGATGCAGGTGCTGCAACATCACCACCGCCATATTTTATTTAAGCAAAAGTTCAACTGTAATGGCTAGTAAATAATATATACTGAAGCATATAGTAGCAGTATGAAACATGAGTTAATATGAAACAAAGCATTAGACGGTTGGCCAAACAATGAAAAGGCAAACTGTGCACAGCTTTAACTCAAGCATGTTTCCACAGATCAGAGCAAATTTATCTTGTAGTGGCGTAGAAAATTATTCATGCTTTTCTACCTGAAAACCTGCGTAACTCAGCTTCAAGCTGTTCAGCCAGACTTCTGAAGAAAACCAGTTGTAACTTCCTGCTTACCAGTTTCTTTTAAAAGGCTACTCATGACCTATAAGGCTTTCCATGGCCCGATGCCAGAGTATAGTAATGAACTCTTAATTCCTTACTATCCAAAAAAAAGCCTCTTAGATCTGCTGGGCTAGTTCTGCTAGCCGTTCCAGAGTCCACATTAAGGTCAAAGGGTGACACAGTGTTTGTTGTACTGGCACCTCCACTTTAATGCAGTCTTCCAGTTAGTACTCAATCTGCCGAAAGAGTTTCTGCTTTGAAGTCCTATCTTAAGACAGTTTTTAAACACACTTGCCTTCTTGTTTGGCAACAAGTTTTCTGTTTCCACAATACACCCATAATTTTTAGTTTCTTTTTTTATTTATTATTCTGCCTTTTGGATGTTTTGTAAAGTTATTTTATATGCTTAATTGTGTACTTGCATATTGCTCGTGTTTTTTCTTTTATTTCACTGATGGTTGTTTCTTACCGTTATGCTGCCTATGGACAGCACTTTGTGTTTGCAGCTTAGAAAAGTGCTGTACAAATGAAGGAGCTGGCTGTTCCCTCATTTCCCAAGAGGTCGCCACAGCGGATGGATCTGCATGTTAGCACAGATTTTCTGCCAGATGCCCTTTCCAACACAACCCTCCCATCTCTCCGGGTTTGGGACCGGTGCTAGTAATACACTAACTCATGCCTTCCCAAGACTGGGTTTGTGTCTCCTCATAGTCTCGAACGTGGAATCTTTCAAGTGTAAATACATTTTCTTCATTTTGAAAGTCTGCCACCAATTTAACATGATCCAACCTATCAGTATCAACAGTAAAATCTAGCTGCCAACATTGCATTTTCTTGATTCCACAACAGCCATCATGGGCAAACGAGGGGAAAAACAAAAATGTCAGCAGTCACCTTGTATAGAAAAGCTGTTTCCCCATCTCAAGTCTCTTATAATAGATTAATTTCTCGATAGTATGTGAAATGCCTCAAAAATAACCATAAGAAGAAACTGGAGAGGATCATCCATGAGCAAATCTAACACTTTGCATACAATAAACCCATTTGTTTTTATAGCCCTTAGTACAGCCTGCCTGCTGCAGTACTTAAATCTTCCCGTCTCAAGCCAGAGAAATCATTCAGGAGGATCTACAAATCATTACTAGTCCACAGATGTACATGTGATCCATATTATCCAGCCCAAGGGTTTTTTTTTGTGACATGTCTGCCTCAGTATTAATTCATGGAAAGCAGGCAATCCTGTCCCCATCAAACAGATTAGACTATAAAAGTCGCAAAGATCGTTACAGACAAATACTGTCAGTAAACTAACAACACACGTGTACAATTCACGTACACATTATTAAATCCACTTAGTAATCACAGCTGGCAAAACTTAACCTTTTGTTAGTTCTTTTTTTTCCTTCAAAGTTTAGACACAGCATTTTGATGAGCAGTTTCCTTACTGGTATCTCTCTATGTTTTAACCCAAACTCCCATTTGCTGTCGTCTTATATCGTTACCTTTTCCACTTCTGTCAGGATGGCACATTGTGATCTTTGCACGGTACCAACTCTGAGGGAGTATAGCAACAATTTCCTATATGTGTGAAGCCAATTTGTCTTATTGTGGACTGAACAACACCCAGATCTTTAGAAACATATTTAGCCTTTTTCAGCTTTGTGAATCTTTTCTACAATCCTATGAGAGTGTTTCACAAGAACTGCACACCTTCCATGCCTGTATTTATAGGAAAGGACACCTCTAGCACAACTGGCACTTCCAATCTTATTAATTAGATTACCTGACTCCATGTAGCTTTTAGAGAAACTCTTAAAACAAAAGTTCACTTATTCTTCCTCAGTCTGAACTGCCAGTTATTACCAAGTGTGTGCAATAAAGAGATAGCTGCCTCCACCAGTGTGTGAATGTGAGAGTGAATGAATAGTGGAATTGTAAAGCGCTTTGGGTGCCTTGAAAAGCGCTATATAAATCCAATCCATTATTATTATTATTATAATAAGGATTTGCTTTCTCGGAAACAAATGGGGAAAAAATTTGTAGTTCTAAAAACAAAATGAAAATGTGAATTACTATAACAGCCTGGAAACAGTGAGGTCCAGGCTTAGGAGCGTTATTTAACTGTAGCAGGTCACGAAATTTGATATAATTTCCAATTTCTTTTAAACATTTAAGCATTTCCAGGCGGGTTAGAGCAGTAAAATCGGTCTTATATCTCAGAGAAAACTCACATTTAAAACACAAGCCTATAATAGTTTCTTTGTATATAGTTGGAAAGGCGAGGCTTCAAGTAATAACGGGGTCTGTGGTACGGGGGGGAAAAAAGTTTAGGCGCCCTGCTCTCGAGCTGGCTGTCTCTCTATCGCTGACCGCTCGTGCAGTGATAATCTGAGAAGGCTCGCGCAGGCTCGCGCGGGCTGTGAAATATTACAGTGGGATTAGTGACAGTTTAAAAAGCAAACTCCAGCTCACCTGCGAGATGTCATAGCAGTCTCTGAAAGCTGTCAAGTGCCCTCAAACGTTCCCCTTCTGGCTCCGCGGAGTTGTTGTGAACACTGAGAGGATGTGTTGAACCTGCGTGCTGGGCTACACATAACTACCGACACGCCTTCCGGTTTTTACCTTCAAAACAAAGGCCTCATTTAAGGGACGGGGGCGTAAAAGGGAAACCCGGAGCGGATTCATTTTTATGTCAGGCTCTTGAACGTATATTACTTTTGAATTGCAATTTTATTTCGCCTTAAAAAACTGAGATTTCAAGCTTCCACTTCTCTTGTTAAAAAAAAATCAAATGATTTATTTATTTTATTATTTCTACAAACTAATTTCGACACTGGTTTGTAGGTGTTTCTTTTGGGGGAGTAGATGTAGAAACCTGTGTAAATGTGGTGCACACCAAACGTCATATCTGACAAACTTCAAGATATTTTAGCTCCAGATTACTGTCTGGAGCTTATAACCAAAAGTAGATCGTTAAGCCCTCACTTCTGAAAAAACACAACAAAAACACCTAAAAACTGCACACCTGTGGCTACTTAACTTAAAACAAGTGGCGTGTTTGCTGCTGTCAGCTGTCATTTCTGTCGCCATAGCTGCTTGTGCTAACTGTTAATGTTTAATATAATTATCAGTAGGAGGATAGTGAAGCTGTAAAGTAACAATATAAAACAGATTTTTTAAACAACTTATTAGTAATCAACCTCTTTTGTCTGCACAATTGTAAAGCTCAACTACTGTCTTTACAGATAAAGCTTATCTATTTGTTTAGCATTAACATACAGATATACACACATACATAAAGAATGGTAGTGCTGGTGGTGCAGGAGTGGAGTAAGCACTGAGGCAGAGCAGCATTGACGTCACCAGCCTGTGGTTATCAGTGGAGGTTAATCTACTAAGGATGGATGGGCTTATGCAATTGTCTGTGAGCTCACAGGCTTCGCATGTATGGATTTGCATTTCCACTGTTTGACCCAGTGTTCTGCTGCATCCTGCAGACAAACAGAGATGATAGAGTGGGAATTTCTGCTCTCTCTGGAATTTCTAGTAGACGTCTCTCTCTCTTTATCAGGTGCTGTGTGCTTCAGGCTGTATGAATGGGTTTGAACGCAGTTTATTGTTTAGGTGCGGTGATCAGCTAAAAATTATCCCGCCGCATTATGGGGAGGACATTACCTAATGATCGATACCTTGGTGGAAATTCATGAAGACGCTGAGAAATAACTTGTTTTAGTGTTAAAATTGAGCGAGAGAGACTTGAAAAACAAAGTCATTAGCATTTATTGGCTGGGATGCCCTTTGTATATTTTGTGCTGCACCTCCAGGTGCATATTTTAGTAGACAAGTGGTAGAAATTGACTTTGGCTTCTGCATGTGTTGGCGAACACGATCAGTCAGGCTTAAGAGTTTGTGTGTGATTTGTGTTGGGAGGTATTACAAATAGCTGCACTCATTCAGTTTTTATCACCCTGCAGACCCAGTGTCCTGTTGAATCTAGAGGGGGGTGTAAATGGACCTGAGAATACAAAGCCCAGTTTCCCTCGGGGCCTGGAAACCAGGATGTCCCCTCTACCCTGAGGCGGCTGCTTCTATATGCTAATGACCTTTGACCCCCATTTTTGCCTTGAGACTTGCAAATCTGCCTGCACAAAGATTGGAAGAAGTCTGGAAAGGCAAACAAAGAGGTCTTACACTGAGAGTGATGCAACTGGACAGCTGGAGCCCAGTCAGAGATAAAGAACTTTTATTACCATGTAGACATTTAAAAAAAACAACAACAGAAAAACACAAACAAAACTGTAACCTTGGTGGTGGGAAGCCTTTTACACAGAGGGAAGAAGTGTTCGACCATGTCCCAAAACACAAATTTAGTCAGGATTTTTCAAAGAACAGCCTCTTCCATCATGCCATGGTGTTTGGCTTAGGTATGATCTGATGAAATGCGTTCCACTCTGACCTTTGAACAAACTGCACTCCCCAACATGTGCTTAAAAAAAATCTGAAAATCCTCTGTCTACCTCCAAAGCTCTTGCTAAACTCAGCTCTTCTCAGAGCCACTCGGTTTCTCAACACATTCATCAAAATGAGCTTCCTCCATCTCCTAGTTTCAGTGAATCCCGTCTCCCTGGAAAGGTTTGAGCTGAAACTGTCCACGCCCCGCTCTCTCCTCCGTGAGCCACCCGGGATCATCATTTAATTCCTTGTGTACATGTTCTGTTTTGTTTTGATTTAATTCCTGGAAAGAAAGAAAAACCCTTTAATCAAACTACTTGCAGTTATTAACTCGAAAATGATCTTTCCCTCAGTAGGATCCCTCACTGGGCAAAACTATTTCATCCACAGCATTTCATATAGTTTTAATTAACACAAGATGCGGTGTCTTTCTCTGTCATTAGCGAGGAATAAATTAAACTCATTAAATCTCGAGCTTAATGAAAATGCTCGAGACAGATTTGGGATGCGCTGAATGATGTATGAAGCTGTGCAGCAGCTACTTTTTGTTCTTTTTGAATCTGGGACTTTCAATTAGCAGCAGGCCACCGCAGACTGCTGTTTGATGAGTTGAATTATAAGAAGTAAATATCACTCTAGCCAAAAAATGTTGTTTATAGGCGTGTTTACGAGCGTGTTTTTTGCTTTAATTGCTCTTAAAAACTGCTTGGCTTTGGATATTTTGAATGTGAGCAGAAGCCTCTTGTTAGCACAGAGCTGTGATTACCTCAGTTTGTGGTGGAAGACTAATGATCCTGATATTCAAGGTTTCCACTAAACTGCACTTAAAATATTTTAAAACTGACCTGTATATGGAAATACCACAAGCAGCCTGAACCACTGATAAAGGCAGGACGGATCCATGCTTTCATGTTGTTTACACTAAATTCTGACCCCAGTCATCCAACCAGCCAACATTTTTCCAATCTTCAAATGTCCAATGTTTTAGAGCCCATTTGAATTGTATCCTCAGTTTCCTGTTCTTAGCTGACTGGAGCGACACACGCTCTGGTCCATCTGGTCCCACGTGCTGTGTTCAGAGATGGTCTGGTTGTAAAGACTGGTTATCTGAGTTACTGTTGCTTTCCTGTCAGTTCAAAACAGTCTTGTCCCCTGTCCTCTGACCACTGGCATCAAGACGGCATTTTTGCTCATAGAAATGCTGCTCAGTAGATATTTTACTTTTTTGGACAATTCTCCGTAAACCCCAGAGATGGTCATGTGGGGAAGACCCAGTAAATCAGCAGACAGCCTGGTCTTAGTATTGTAGTCATGGAACAACAGTGCTGCATTCAAAGTCACTTAAATAGCCTTTTTCCCTCATTTTGATGCTCAGTTTGAACTCCAGCAGCAGCATGTCTACATACCACAATACACACCCCTCGTCCAAAGGCAGCCTGTCACAACGCGCTCCATCCAGAGATGGACCCCAGAAAAGGAGGATGCTCTGAGAGACTGTTATGACACCACAGACTGGGATGTGCTCCTGAGCCCACATGGTGAGGACATAGAGGGGGCGACACACTGTCTTACAGACTACCTCAACTTTTGTGTGGACACGGTCGCCCCTGCTAAGACGGTACGGTGTTATCCTAATAACAAACCGTGGGTAACACAGGAAGTCAAAGCTGTCCTCAACATGAAGAAGAAGGCTTTCAGGAGCAAAGTGAAGGAGGAGATGAAAGCAGCACAGCGGGAGGTGAAACGCTGCCTGAGGGAAGCAAAGGACACCTACAGGAGGAAGGTGGAGCAGAAGTTGGAGAGGAACAATATGAGGGAGGTCTGGAATGGTGTGAAAACCATCACAGGCCACAACACCAAGAAAAGCACAGTGGGGGGGACTGTGGAGAAGGCAAACGAACTCAACAACTTCTTCAACAGGTTTGACCAGCCCACAACCCCCTCACCCTCACCTTCACTACAGAGTCCTCTCCCCACTCTCCTGCCTCCCTCGCTTCCCCCCCTTCCTGACACCATGACACCCCCCTCCTCCAATCCCTCTCTCAGCAGCAAGACATCTCCCCCCCTCCCCTCCTCCCAAACACCTCCCAGTGTCACAGTGGATCAGGTCAGGAGGCAACTGAGGAAGCTTCGCCCCAGAAAGGCAGCAGGCCCAGACAAGGTGTGTCCTAGGATGCTTAAGGCGTGTGCTGCTGAACTTGGGGAGCCGCTACAACGAGTCTTCAACCTCAGTCTGCGACTGGGGAGAGTGCCCGCCCTATGGAAGACATCCTGCATCGTCCCGGTCCCCAAAAAGAACCGGCCCAATGAGCTGAATGACTTCCGACCGGTGGCACTGACGTCACATCTTATGAAGACTCTAGAGCGGCTCTTCCTCAACCTCCTCCGACCACAGGTACAACATGCCCAGGACCCACTACAGTTTGCATACAAGGCGGGTGTCGGAGTGGAGGATGCCATCCTGTACCTCCTACACAGAGCCCACTCACACCTGGATGGGGGAAAAGGCACGGTCAGGATCCTGTTTCTTGACTTTTCCAGTGCCTTTAATACCATCCGGCCCTGTATGCTTCAGGAAAAACTGAACAGGATGGAGGTGGACCCCTGCCTGGTGGCCTGGATCTCCGACTACCTCACCGACAGACCACAGTACGTCAGGCTGAAGGACATCACGTCTGACACTGTGGTCAGCAGCACAGGAGCACCACAGGGAACTGTGCTGTCCCCTCTTCTCTTCACCCTGTACACCTCTGACTTCTGCTACAACTCTGAATTATGCCATATTCAGAAGTTTGCAGATGACACGGCCATCATGGGGTGTATCTGGGATGATCAGGAAGAGGAGTACAGAAGTCTGGTGAGGAACTTTGTCGCATGGAGTCACACAAACCACCTGCAACTCAACACCTCAAAGACTAAGGAACTGGTTGTGGACTTCAGGAGGTCCAGAGAAGGTCCACTGCCGGTTCAGATAGAGGGGGAGGAGGTGGAGGTGGTCAACAAGTACAAGTACCTCGGGCTGTGGGTGGACAATAAACTGGACTGGTCATGCAACACAGAGCACCTGTATAAAAAAGCCCAAAGCCGACTGTACTTCCTCAGGAGGCTGAGGTCTTTTAACATCTGCAGGAAGCTCCTGAGGATGTTTTACCAGTCGGTGGTTGCTGGAGTACTTTTCTATGCTGTGGTGTGCTGGGGGAGCAGCACAGCAAAGAGGGACTCATCCAGGCTGGAGAAACTGATCAGGAAGGCTAGCTCTGTGGTCGGCATGAAGCTGGACACTCTGGTGACAGTGGCAGAGAAAAGGACATTAAAGAAACTGCTGGACATTATGAACAATGCTGGGCATCCTCTGCACACGGCCATAAACAATCAGAAGAGTCTGTTCAGTGACAGGTTGCTTCTCCCCAAGACAAGAACTAACAGACTTAAAAACTCCTTTGTCCCACACGCCATCAGACTGTTTAACTCCTCTCTGGAGGGGAGAGGGAGGGGAAACAGGAGGACAAAGGAGGGGGGAACAACTAAGCTGTAGTGCCTCTTCACCTCACTGTACAATACCTTGTGCAATACTTTTGTAAATAGTCAACGGTGCAATAGACTCAATACTTGAAATGTGCAATTCACTTGTATTTTTATTTTTTATTCCTATTTATTCTATTTATCCCCTTTGTATATTTTATTTATATTTGTCTCTGTATTTATATATGTGTGTGTGTGTGTGTGTGTGTGTGTGTGTGTATATATGTATATATAACAATTCTGTAACTGTAACTTCGGTCGTTGCTGTGCTTTTTTTGGAAGTCGAATTTCCCAGAGGAACCCACCCGAGGGATTAATAAAGTTCTATCTTATCTTATCTTATCTTATCTTACCTAAATGCAGTGGGTTTTGGCCACGTGACTGGATGATTAGATATTTGTGTTAGCATTCAGTTGAATAGCAAAACGCCCATTCCCGTTAGGTAAAACGATAATGAGTTGGTTGTTGCTGAGGGCACTTGTTCATGTAACACCAGTTCTTAGAATACTCAAGTCCCCCTGTATATATATTTAAAAAATCCTAGTTGTTCACATAAATCAGCAGTGCATCATCTCGTCACGTGAAAATATGTGAGCTTTAAAGCAAAGTCTGCAGTGACCAACTTAGCTGCAGGCTACACTAACCTTTGCTAAGGAGCACTGCTTGTTGCACAAATCTCTTTAGTGATGACAACTTTGATTTAGTTTTTTCAGACAGGAAATGGTGTCAGTTGGTTTGAGTTGGGGTGACCTCTTACACAGCTACATGACAAGGTGTTTATTACAAGCTCCTTCATACACGCACTCTTCCTTTTCTGCCATCAGTTTGAAGTAATCCAACAATTTTGTCCACTGCTACCTGGGTGAAACAATTTAACAATTCAAGCTGTTGATGCTGGAATAATGAAATAACTAGCCCAAAGTTCTGATCCGTACTTAATTGGGAATCTCTGGAAGATTAGCAACTCTATTCTGTTGAAAAGAACAAAATCGAACCAGGGAAATGTGAGATGTTGGTAAGGCCCCACGAGCACAGATGTGCTAAAATCATTCCAAGAAAATGACCTGTATACTTCCTAATGGTTGAAAGTTGTAACCATTAATATTTCAGTTTCCAAGCTGCTTTTTTCCTGCTAAAATAGCAAACTATTGTCTAATTTAGATCACTGTACTTTCTGGAATGAATCATTCAAATGTTGCCAAAAGAGTGCTATAGCCACAACTGGGCCTAGTATTCCCCTAATGTTTGAGCTATGAAAGTCACCAATGAGCAAAAAATAAAATAAATCAAGTAAACATGAATAATTCTCTAACTTTGATCTCTACTCTATTATCTCATATTAGAACTGAATTATGCAGGGTGGCAGGAAAACGTAAGTGCTGTAAGTTCTGACCTGTAATCAGTAATCAAAATAAATATTAAGCTTTGATGTGGCACAAATGAGGACAAAATGAAGATGACAGACAAGATGAGACTCCATTTGGTTGACGGTTTATTTCATGGTGGTAGGAACACAAGACAAAGGTCATAAAGTTAGTAATGTTCAGGTCATGCCACTCTTATCGGTGCACTGCCCTTTGACGAGGTTTGCGCAGTCAGACAGTAGTTTACAGAGGCCAGACATGGAGGGTAATCCACATGTAGACATAAATAAGGAACAGAAAATAGATTCAAAAATCAGTAAATAGAAGATTTTTTTTGTAAAAAGCCAGATGGGATATTTGCGTAAGCCCTCTGGGATATTTTTTTCATATGAGTATGAGCATTATTACTAATATAGTCATTATTATTATTATTATTTTGTATTACTCATTTACATTATCAGAATGAGGCTAATACACTGGCTAAAGTAACAAAACAGTTACATGGATAACGTCTTCGTCACCTGCTCGCAGTTCAAGATGACTGGTTTTTAAGGCAATTCATAGTTTCCATCCAAACCATACATGGACTGCAATTGTCTTTTGTGTGTGTGTGTGTGTTCTCGAGTCCAAGTGGTTCCACCTGAAGTGGTCAAACTCCAAGAAGAGTGTAATAAAATAAGACCAGTTTAAGCTTTGAGAGAGTGACTGCTGGAATTTTAAAAGCATCTTGGAACACTAGAAGAGGGATTCCTGCCCTGGTGCGGACGCACACAATCAGCTTCAGTGCTATTCCTCCCCCATTTACAGAAGTATAGAGCATCGTGTGGGTGAACAGACAAAAGTCAGACATGGCTCCAGTGTATAGTACTAAAAACATAAACCTCCACAGATCACACGTTGTTGCTAAATTTACACTTAAAAATTGCAGGGCTGTACAAAAACAGGTTGCTTGATGACTTTTAAGGAGGGAAAGATAATTAGGAACCTAAGAGAAAAGGAAACGAACAAACGAAAAAGTACAAGACCATTTGATACTCAACCACGAACAGGCATGATTTAGTCTCAGAATATTGCCAAGGTTCTCATATCAAAACAAGTTTCTTTCAGTCATTCATCGAAGCTTATTGTGGTTCAGCAAAGACGACTCCACGTTGCAACAGTTCACTGAATTGTACAGGATTCGCACTAGTTAAACAAACCCATGCGTTACTAGGTTAGATCGCAAGTACTGAAGGATTATGTATGTTTTCCCAGTTTTTTGCGGCTGCTATGGCTTCAAAGGGTCACAATAGCGTCAAAGTCTCTCTCTTTTTCTCTCTCTTTCTTTCACTCAACAGCCGAAAGAAGAAAAAAAAAGATTCATACAGGAATGTTCCTAGGTGAAATACAAAAACATGAATTTAAGTCTCAGGTAGAGTTTTTTTTTTCTCTTTTTTTGTGAAGATTTTTTTCTCTTTGTGTTGACTGACTGCTGTTTGACAGGACATTCCCAAGAGAAGTGGCTCTCGTGATAAGATCTCCCTTTGCCTCCTTTCTGTCTGTCCTTTTCTTCAGTCTTTGCTTTCAGCACCTCCTTAAGGTCAGATATGGTAATAACTCTTCCCTTAGACGCCATTAAAGGCCCTGCAAAAACTAACTGCTCCCGAGAATAATACAGAAATATATATCTATCACAAACAAAACAAAAAACAAAAAAATGAGGAATGACCAGACTTTAAAGATGTCTGTGAAGCCTGTACTTTCTGAAATCACTGAGAAGTGAAAATAAAAGAAGAAAAAGGAACCTCGATTCGTTTAAAACAAGAACAAAAAACGCCCCCCTCCCCCGACTCCCAGTTATTCAAAATAGATTCTTTTTCTTGGACTCAAACAAACAAACAAAAAAAACCCCCAGATTTTTCAAACCAACACTGCAGAAGTGCATGCATTTATAGTGGTCATCATTAGTTCATCTGCTGATTGTAGAACAGAACGCACAATAGTACAGGAGAAGCACAATTTCTCCAACGAGAACCCATCTTACATATTCACAGTCTCAGGTATTATTTATATACTCTATATTTATAACATCTATCCATGTCTGTGATTCATGTCTTGACTTATGACTAATAATATGCAAGTCATTGTTGCACGCAGCGCTCTCTCTCCGTCACATCGGGTTGCGGTGTTAGTGAGTCATATTTCAAAACTAAAGGCTTGGATGGGATTCAGATCGAGTGGAGAGATTTTTCTTTTCTTTTTTTTCCCTCTTTTCAGGGTGCTGTGAGATGGGGTTGATCGAGTGCTTATGACTGTGTACTTTCTCACTGTAGCAGCTTGACTGATTTCTGAAAAGTCCCATTAGGAAAATACAGTGGACTGAATACCAGGGCTGAATACAGAGTTTCTTGACTGTAGTCGGCAGCTGGCTGCAGCATCGAAGAAACGCACGCACCGGCTACAGCATCCATCTCTCGTGAGGGAATGTGTGTCTATCAAAGATGTATAGGCCATGCTTGGGGAATGTGGAACGGCAGATATGGCACCGAGACAAGGCAGTAACCGGAGATCATCAGCAGGGTCCACCGTGTTCAAGTAAAGGATGAGAATAAAAAATGATAAAAAACAAAAAACTGGTAGGGCTGTTTTTTTTTTTAAAGATTCTTTAAAAACATCAAATGTGACATGGATTTAATATCTGTGGTTTTCACCGAGGTGCCTTCTTTTTGGAAAAAAAAAAAGAAGGGCCTTGAAAGAAAAGGAATTTTTTACTGTGAACGGAGGTGCGGATAGGAGCAAAATATATAAAACAAAAATGAAAACAACATATTCATTTTCTTTCCATATAAAAAGCGATGAGAAGTATACAAAAATAGAAAATAATTACAGCAGGAGACATGGGCGCTATAGAGGGTGCGGGTGGGAGGGTTTCTTTTTCTTTTTCATTGCTTGCGATATTTCTGTCTTTGCTGGAGTTATTTGGCGGCGGAACAGTGTAATATTCTGGGGCTGTTTAAGGCGTCCTCCACCAGGTGGAGATCCACCCCGTCCACCACCACGTCCTTGATGCAGCCAACGAAACCCGTGCTGTAGGCCTTAGGCAACCGGCGGGCAACCGGCAGCTCCTCCAGACCACCTGAGGAGGGACAGGAGACGAGGTTACTTTGACTGTGAGTCACTGAAAAGGTTATTTCAGTCAAATCAGCCAGCAGTTCCTTTTTAACTTTAAACTTTTCTTTTTTTCACCTGCAGAAAAATACTTTGCACAACTAGTCAACTAATCTTAAAAGTCAGTGTAGTGCCCCTTTAAAGATCAAACAGCGGGATAAGGGTTCGGCTTTTGCAACGAATTAAACTGGAAATATCCATCAAATAGCCAACCTTTGAAATATTTTGGTACAAACTACAAAAGCAGCTACATGGTTTTGTCAGGTTGTATTACAGCCTTTGATATTTTTCACTATGACACCAGCTGATGGACATGACAGGATGACAGTGTATTTGTCAGACTGCCGTGATCAAAGTGAGATGGAGCCTAGCACGGCAGTCACACAGAACTGAAGTCAGACAGAGAAGAGAGAATGTTCTTTTAATTTGACACGGTGTATAAAGTACTAAAAAAAAAAAAACACTACAAAAGAAAGGTGGTGACGGAGTATAAAATGATGAATGCTTAACATCCTCATTATTTTTAATTTGTTTCCATCTTTGGTGCCAAGTGCTCACTGCCGTGCTGTAAACTCCCCGGGTATCACATGTCCATCACTTAGTCTTCTCAGCCCTCTGGCAGCCTTTGTGTATATAGAAGTCTGATTTCTTATACGTGCTGCTCTTTGCTGCTCATAGCTGAGTTGGCCCTGAGGTACAAAACACAACAGCATCCTGAAAGCAAAAGAAAACTAAAAACAAAACATTTCAGAAATGGTCACTTTTTTTTTTTTTATGTTGTTGTGTTTTTCGAACTCTGGGCCACCACTTGTATACAGCTGCTAACTACCCACTTCTTCTCGTACTTATTTCAAAGAAACCAAAAGCAGAAAATCATTCTTTTCCTCTGTGGCTCAAAACCCCCCCACAGAAACGGAGCTGATGGTTTGCAGCAAGTTTGCAGATGTTAAAGGTAGAATCTGATCTATTGAACATTGTGGACTATGCTTAAAAGCTGAGTCTGTGCCAGGAAACCAACCAGTTTAAATAAACTCTACTAATTCTGCCAAAAAGAGAATTATGCTGGAAGCCTGTTGATGGCTACAAAAAGTGTCTGATCTATGGGCAACTTCCTAAGCCAATTATTAGTGGGGGTGTATATGTTTAGCCTTTATTTAAATATTTGTGATCCTGTGTGGTTTAAGAAAATACCAAATAATTTCAAACTTGTGCACCAAATTCTTGTTTTCTAAAGTCATTAAAGATGTATGGTGTAGAATTATCTCACCCTGGAAAAAGAACAGTTCTAAGAAATAATGAAAACACCCCAAACTACCATGATATTCATGCCCATGATAAATGCTATATAAACTTATGACCACAACCAGTGTTGGGAAGATTACTTTTAAAATGTATTCCACTACAGATTACAGAATACATCCCCAAAATGTATTTTGTAACGTATTCTGAATACTTTGGATTACTTAATATATCATCATGCTTTTTACAACTACATGAATGTACTATTGCTGTGTGATCTATTACTATTACTGAAGGCAACTCGCCATAACAATACCAAATAGATTTAAAATCTTAATATAAAATGAGTAACAGTAGGGTGGACATTAGGTAAAGCTGCACTTTTTGCCGCGATCTCGTATGGAAAACTATTCCGCGCGTATATAAAACAGGTCCGCGGCTCCGAACCGTAGTAATGGGACCTCTGGCTAATACGTTAGGTTCCGTGTCGGGCTCGTAGCTGAAAACTAGCTTTACTTTGTTGTCTGGGTCAGCTTTGCTAAGGAGAGACGGAGAGAGGCGTTGAAAGGCTGCTTCAACGGAATTTACTGTTTCGAAGGAAAACACGATCACAGTGTACAGTCGAGTCTTAATAGCTTACATGTTAGTGTGCAGTACGCAAGATCGACAGCGCACAATGTGCTTTGAGGTAGCAGCCAAGAAAGGTGAAGTTTGTGTCTGTGAACACCCGTGTGTACACTTGTGTGCACACCTGTGTGGATCGGCACACTTGTATTCAAAAGGTTTCTCCATGTAACGATCTGCTAGGGAGTGTGGGGAGCCATAGCCCCGTCCCCCAGGGCATGAAGCAGGTGGAGGAGATCCAGGCCCCAGAATACGAGGACCCAAGGAGGGCAACCGTGCCACCCTCCTGGGAAGATCTGAGGAGAGCTCCAAACGAGAGGTCACCCAGCAGCCATGGAGCAGAGGCCAGAGGGGGTTGTAGTGACGTGCCTGCAGGCTCTGCCGGCAGCCAGCTGTGCCAGAAAGGACCGGGCCTCAGGCCCAGAGGCCGGTACATGGGGTGCCCGGTACATACATGAGCGCCCAGCCCCAGACACCAAGAACCACCAACACACCAACATCTGAGGGCATCGGCCACTGGCAGGGAGTGTGGTGAGGGGAGATAGGCCTCCATACCTCGGAGAGCCTGAGATGTTCCCAGAGAGGTGGAGTCTACGACCCAAGATGACATAAAGACACAGACGAACAGGCGCACACAGACACAAACATGCATTCCCACCTCCATATACACAAACAAATACTCGGCACTCACCCGACATGGAGACAGACACAAATAGACACTGTACACACATTCACACTCCCCAAACATACTCTATATGCCAGGTTCAGGTACCCCTGCCCCCAGAGGGGCAAACCGTACCCGGACCCAGGAGAAGCTTCTCGGATGAGAGGTGAAACGTCTTCAAACAACTTAAAGAAGTCCAGACGCTTTTCTTTCCAAGCTCCTTAGACTTCCTTCCTTGGACCACTTTTAATAGACACTGACCACTGCAACGGGGAACACCTCACAAGGGCTGCAGATCTGGAGATGCTCTGAGCCAGTCGTCTAACCACCACAATTTCACCTTTAGCAAACTCTCTCAAATCATTACGGGTGTAATTCTTCCAGCTCTCCTAATTTTTGGGTGCCTGCTCAGGTTCCTCTTTTGATGGTGTTTTGAGCAAACATAAAGTAGTCATTAGTGTCTTTCTCACTAAGACAGTGTGAAACATCTTTATTGAGAATTATTTTGAATCTGTTCTTAGGGGGAGAGAGACCATAGCTTCATTTTCCATGCCTTACCTATTTAGCCCTCTTTTCTGTTTCCCTCTTTGGTATCTACAGGGTCAGAACTCTCCTGCATCCCTTTTCCTCTTTACTTGATGCCCGTGCGACTCATTTCACCCCCGCACCTCCATCTCTTCCATGTTTTGTGAGGCCGAGAGTTCACATTCCCGCTGAGCTCTTTACATCCCCTGTCCCTGCCCGCATTAATCGGATTGTGTGCCTCAGAATCAGGAGTCGACAGGGCTAATTTCATGCGAGTTACAGATGAATTAATGATGAACAGCGAAAAGGGGATTTAAAAAGGGAGAAGGGCTCTCGATGGGAGGGCTACGTGAGGATTATATATTCTTGCTGCAGGGCTCGCTCAGCACCTGTTCCACTGCGCTGCCTCCCCATGTGTGTTTGTGTACGTGTACCTGAGAGCACGAGCACACCTCTTACATGCGGCGAGGCTCTTTAAATGTCACTCGGGCTGCTTCTCCTCACAGACCTGCGTCTTTTTTTCGCTGCGCACTGTGCATTTTAAAGAACAGTCTGACTTTATTTTGCTGCCCGTCTTCAATGTTATTTCCTCAGAATGTTCAATCCAGCGGTGCTGTGTGTGTTCTTTCAAAAACGATTTCTCTGAGCCAAGTTCAGCTTAAATTGAACTCGAGGTAGATAACGGGCCGACTTTGGTCATTTTCAATTCAGGAGAGCAGACAACTTTGGAGTTAGTCAGATAGCCTTTCATTTCTCAACTCAATACCTGAATAGGCTTGGACTTTTTTTTTTTTGCCTAAACTGCAATCTTTTTTTCACCTGCCAGAAGCATTGACTTCATTGCTCACTTTTTGGCAGCCCAACCAGTGGCTAGGATGAAAAAGCACTATTCTGCACAATTACAAGCATTGCCATGCTTTATGTATGGCATAGCTAGGCACATTTTCAAGTCTGAATTAAGAGTTCAACTTTTTCCTGCATGTGTGGCCACCTACCCAGCCAGAGTGCTCCATCTGTGTCCAGCTGTGTTGATGCCAGAGGTGATGACCCTGTCACCGGTGCCTCGTTGCCAACCTGTAGAGAGCCGTCTCGAAGTGCTCTAAAGAGGAGAAAGACAAAAGGAGAAGGGCACTGGAAGTGAGTACGTGTGTGTCACAGCGAATAGCTTTAAATTGCAGTTTCGTTTCGTTTGAGGCATCAAGACTCTATTGCTCGACTGCCAGTATACTAAGCACTCACATAACTGCCTTTGCCAAGCAGTGTTCTAAACGTGCCTGTCTACCAGCTAACAGATGCCGTTAGAGCACCATTTATTTGAGGTGCTCCATGTGGCGCATTAGCACACACTTAAGAATTGTGAAGACAGAGCTGATTTGAACCCCGCTAAAGTGGGCTTCCAGCAGAGAGACTGTCATTAGAGGCAAGCCACAAACACAGCTAGCTATGCAGCTTTGTGAGTCGTATGCCACATGCTGCGATTTACACCATCATTACCATCGAAATGATGTAATCTTCTCATGCGGTCTCCCTGTTAGTCTGGGATGAGATTTGGCCTAGTTCCTGTTTGAAATGGATGGAGCAGCTTTTCAGGGATCGATTATTCCCGCCTTACGTGATGAAACCGAACAAATTATCCCCCCACGTGACCAGTCGCCGCTATGCCGAACGTAAAATGCTCACCGACGATAATGCAGGGGTCGCAGGGAAGGTGTTGAGTTTGGGCAATGAATTTATTTTTAATGAAGAAATCCATTAAAGTGACATCACCATGGGACAGAAAAGTTCGGCACACTTCGTGTTTTTTCTCTTCTATCCATTATTCATTTACTAAATGTTATTTTCTCTAATTCAAGTGTTATTTATTGTTCTTGCACATGCACCTACAGTCACTGGCCACTACATTAGGTACACATTTTCAACTACTTGTTACTTTGTTAACACAAATATCTGGTCATACATGTCACCTTGGCATTAAGACGTAGCCTAGACGACCTACTGCAGTTCAAGCTGCGCATCAAAATGTGGAAGAAATGTGATTTAAGGGACTTTTAACATGGCGTGGTTCAGAAATCTACTAGGATATACCCACAAAGAAATCTCTTACTGATTCTCTGGCACGAAGAAATTATTTAGTTCTGAAGGCAAAATGGGGTCCAATCCAGTGCCAGCAAGTGCAACTAATAAATTCAATTCAAATTGTATGTATATAGCACCAAATCATAACAACAGTTACCTCAATACACTTTATATTGTAAGGTAAAGACAGTTTAAGAATACAGAGAAAAGCCCAACAATCTGATGACTCCCTCTGAGTAAGTGCTTTGGCGACAGTGGTGAAGAAAAACTCCCTTTTAACATTAAGAAACCTCTGGCAGAACGTGAGAGGAAGACAGGAAAGTGAGTGTCGGTGAGTGTCTATGCACCTGCTACAGGTTTGTATAGACAAGGCTCAACTGTATCAAAAACTGTTTATGATGTGACTGACTAGTTTTGTGGTAAGTACAACGTCATCTGTCCTAACAAACTGATCAAATAAATTCTGTTGTTAAAGCCACCCCCTTCCAGCTGTGGGCCCTTGCGAAAATTGTCACCTGCTGACTTTGAGAAAGTAACTCATGCATTTATTTCATCCAGGCTTGACTACTGGAAAAGCCTGAAGGGCATTTGTTTTTGCACTTTGCACTTTTTGCACTTGAGACCCATGTTTGGTAGTAGTACTAAGCTTATGCATTAAAGTGCATCAGACTCCACCTCCGGGTAGCAACACATATGCAACAGGTTTAGACTTCATAGTTGGCTGCATGGATTAGTGCAAGTTTGCACAATCTAAGGTCTCAAGCATTAAATCTGTTAATGATTGATTTCACACATTTTGTAATCTCTAAGTTACAAAAATGTCCCTGAGGTTCACTAATGTGTGACAAAACATGAAACTCCATGAACGATGAGACTTTTTCAGACTAACATCACATGCATTTTCTGACTGTTATGAAGCTTTTGAGTTTACATAAAACAAGGGGAATACCATAGGTATGCATATATGATATGTCTCGTGAGCCAAGTTTTTGCAGAGGCAAAGTCATTTTCACTTCTCTGGTGAGGCAGAGGTTCTACGGTTTGAAAGTCCCAGTTGTTAAGATTATAGCAATTTAAGCATGTGGTATGTCTACAGCTGTCCTGAGAGGTCAACGACAGTTCAAATGCTCACAGTCTGCTTGGACCTTCGTCTTCACTGCTTGCAGCTATATCAATGTTATTCATACTGTATTTCTATTCTTTTAAATCAAGCATTCTTGCAAGTCATCTACAGAGCAAAATACAGTGATGTGTATGAAAGGGAAATACACATACAAATACGCATTCACTTTTCTTATTTTTTTTACTCATTTATTTCCTGCCTATGTGTGTGTGTGGATATTGCAGGATGTTCTTCCTTTTTGAACATTCATTACCGTGTCAAAGCAATTTGATGCATAATATCATCCTCGTGCATGACCAGGCATGAAAATAACGTTAATCTGGAACTAATCAGAGTCATCTCAGTGTGAGGGATCGCTGTGTAGCCGAGGATTCATGCAGGAGATCACGGTGTGCAGCAACACAAACACAATATGGATTAATTCTAATCCTGGTCTAAATGTAAAAGCTTCCATCACTGATCCCCTGTTACCTATCGTCTCCTGTCTTACCTGCTGGCCTTGATGCGTATCCAGCTGTTGGTGTCAACACGCACAGTAGAGCGCAGCACCACGGGTTTGGAGCCCAGGTCATAGGTCATTTGGACATGTCCATCTACAATTGCTAGGGCAATGTAGTCTGAGCGCTCCACGCCCTTTCCGCTCCACAGCACCAGACCCTGGGTCGTGTCAGTTCGGATGCTTAGTTCAAATTTGTTCACCAGCAGAGCCTTCTCGCTAGAAGGAGAGAAAATACATGTTCATTTATTTGTCTGCTACATCAGAAAGATTTCTAATCTTTAACATACCTATGGATATTGCATATAGGAAGCAAGGGTCCTGTGCTGTCGTCTCAAAGGTGCATTACCTGTGATGACATCTGGTTCTATTTGCTTACATATTTAGAAAGAAAACTTTGTAGCTTTAACTCTGCAATCACATGCTAACAGAGTTACCGGGATTTTGAAGGAGAATCAGGATGCTGGGTGAGTAGCAGGGGGCTGTTTCGCTATTAGCTTTTCTACATCCTACTGAGCCTGAACTGCACTGCTGCCTACTGCTTCCTTTGTTGCTTTGTGCATTGCTCTGTGTGTGTTGTTTAGGCAGCTGTTTGATCTCCCGTCTCTTGACTGCTACAGCTGCCAGGGTGATTTGGATGCAGAGACTAGGAGACTTCCCTTCTATCCTTAAGAGGCACTGTAAGCCACTGTCACCGCTGCGCGAGAAAAGTACACAGAACAATGTGCCTCTGCTGAATTCGTGCACAGACAGACAACACCGCACATCCATGTCTGCATACAAACACACTAACAAAGGTCCTCCGTGAGTCCACCAGAGATACAGCAGACATCCAGGCAATCATACCTCATCATTCAGTCTCTGCACATTTGTTTGCACATCAGCAAAATGGAACTACTTCCAACGTCTTCAAAGGGTATTTAAACACAAAGACAGAGACAAGGTGAGGGCACGTACGACAAAGAACCAACAACACGTGGATTCAATTAAAACAAAAAACAAACAAAAAAACAACACCACAGACCTGGAGATAGATTTGACAAGACAAGACAAGACAACAAGGCAAGGGAGTCAGCACAGCAAACAGGGAAGCACATGGGAGTACAAACAGGACAGGAAATGGGAGGGAATACAGAGAGAATGAGAATAGCAGCTCTCCTTAACCTCGAGGAGATTTTCTTCATTTTTTTTTCCTGTTTATCTTCCATTAAATGATGTCTAAACAAAGCAGCAAGATGATATTTAACTTTGGAGGAAATAAACTTTGAAAGCTCATGCCAAAAATGATGCCAGTCGCCTCAGCAGAAGCAGAGGGGGAAAAAAGGATTTTCTTTTCCAAAAACATGCTTAGGTTACAAACATCGACCCCCTTGATTAACCAAAACTGCTGAGGTAAACAGGAACACACACACACACCAAAAAAAAAAAAAAATTTCTCCAGAGAAAAAAAAAAAAAACTAACAAAAAATACAGCTTAGTGAACCTTCTCCTGGCAAACCCTCAAAGAGCTTACAGGGCCCAATAAATCTCCACTGGAGCGGATTGTCAGTGATAAGGTCAAGGTTATTAAAAGTGCTGAATATATCATGAATAAAACAACGGCGGCGCACAGCGCTCTAGATCTCATATACACCGCAGACTTCATAGATTTCTGCTGTGATGCTGTTTCTTTTTGGAAATGGAAGAGTTTTATCTTCTCGGATTTTTTTCAAAGCTGAAAAAGGCCTCTCAGGGTGTGGACCTACGTTTCAACTCTAGGTGGCAGTAGTGCTTAGAATAATAAAAAGCCATGTGGGAGGACAGCTATTGCAAAGAGACTGCAGCTCTGGATGGATTTGTGCTGTTATCAGAGCTCTTAACTTTTTCAGAATTTATTGAAGCATATGCAGAGGCTCTTTGCCTTTCGTATTGGTAACTCTATCTCAGTAATGGAAACAGTGTTGTCTCTGCGGAGGAGGATTTAGCCCTGTGAGAGGTCGACGAGGGGTTGTCTGGAGGGAAGGGGAGGAATGAGGAGGTGATACGCAAGCCGACAGCACCACATTTTTGATAGCTTTGAGAGACTCACCTCTGGTCGGATGGGTTCTCCAGAGACTCGGGACTTAAGGGAGCAGGGGGAGAAAGTCAACGGCATGCAGTGTAAGCGCAAGGGGCAACAAGGAGAAAGGGAGGGAGGGAGGAGGGGAGGGAGGAGGTCTAGTTTAGGCCTGGAGCTGCAAAAAGCATAACTTATCTGCTCTACTACAATATCGACCACGTCAAGTCGATAACAACTGTTGTGTGATCATAGGAAGAGTGTAGCTTAGCCTTGATAACACCACAACCATAAAAAGGTTCTTAAGGGAACCGCTGAGATTAAGATGGATGACTAACTCTCCAAAATGCCTTGGGATCAAGCATTTTTTAAACGAGTGAAGCATCAAGATTAAGCACATTCATGGTCAGTGTCCACTGAGGTGCAGAGCCCGCTTTAAGTCAGCGTCCAATTATTGACCAGCTCCTTTATATTTATGGCTCTGCACGCTACAGTGCTGCACCAATTACCTTCTGTCCAGAGATGAAAGCAGCGAATGAGAAAAATTGGGCAATTGTCCAAAAATGGGGTCAAGCGCGTATCAGTTGAGAGTCATGGCCAGATATGATTTGTCTCTGAAATAATGGAGCTTGAGCGTAATCGACCTGAGCTTCCAGATATGGAGGAGGAGGAGTGATCAAAGGGGTGCTGTAAATAGTAACCAAAACATTAACCCAGGGTTAAAGTTTGACATTTTGGCCTTAGCGCCACTTAATGGCCAAGAAATGTATTCATTCCTTTTACCAGATCAAATCCCACCCAATTGATTGTGCTCCTTTAGAGTGCTGCACCAAGAGCCTGGTATGGTTAGATTCACCCTCATTGTGGCTCGTAGTAAATGTGACATCCATTAAACTTTTGACAGTCTGGCTTCAAGGACCGCTGTCCCCTGCTGCTAAGTGAGATTGATGCCCATGGCTACACACTGAGGAGAGAGATCTCAATTGGAGGTCTAATCTACAAAGGGAGACAAATCTGTGATTAACATGTCACAGCCTTTCTGTACAGTCGACTCTGTAATTATTCACAATTACAGTTAGAGATCTGGCAAAAATGAAATGACAGAAGCCCTGGCATGGAGTGGAACTCTGGGCGGAATCCAGTCGGCTTAATTTGAGCCGAATTCTGCTTCAGCGCTTTTTAAAAAAAGAGGTTACTTACCGAGCTAATGAGCAGGAAGAAAAACCTTTAATAACTAAGGCATGACCGAGGGTTTTCCCGCGCACAAACTCCACAGGCACCAGAAACTAGGTTGAGTTGTATTTAGTATAACCTCCTCTTGTAGTTTTCAAGGGGTCTCATTCATTTCTCACATTAGCGCTTAATGCCATTCAGCATAAAGCACGTGGCAATTCATTTTGTTTATGAACGAGCTACAACCATGCATAAAATATTGCACATTCTCAGTACAGCAATTCATTTTCTCGGAGGGCTGTGCACAATGCTTATCATGCAAACATTCATGCTTCCCTTTGCACTGAAAGGAAAAAAAGACAGGAGCTAATGACAATGCATGATGCATTAAAAATAAGGAAACCTGTCAAATGAAATTATGGATATGGGCCTTGGATGTGAAAATCTGGCTTTAACGGTTAAGATGAGTTCTGTGTGGATATTAAGACGGGAAACTGAATGTGCTTTAATCTTTGCATTTGGGTTATCAAACATGGATTTTAAAAAAAAATTTTTTTTACTGCTGTTAGTCGAGCTGGATTTGAAACTTGGGTAAATACCCAGTGTTAAAGTCTACTTACTCTGGGATCTCATTGGTCAGTTGGCTTGAGTGAAAAGGAAAGACAGTGAAGGACATTCACATGAAACAAAGACACATGTGGACAAAGACAAGGGAGGTCAAGGACAGAGGACGAACAACTGGAATGCTAACGCCATCAACAAGCAGCAAAGACACATCAAAAGGCACACACGGATATGTGATTCTCCAGCCAGTTGTTTCTGAGTGAGTGTGAGGTATGAGCGTCCACGGCAGCATGATGATCTGCACACCGTAACCCGGTTTTCACACCTCTGAGTGTTTGTGTGAGGAGCTGCGAGGCGAAGATATAGAGCCGTATGCTTGACGTCGTTTCAGGCTCGTCACATAAACATTTTTGTTTATTCCAACCTGGAGGCGCTCTCTTGCCAACCTTGTAGATGGATGGAAGACTAAAAATGTCTCATCAGTTGCCTGAAGTGAGTGCATTGCTGTTTTTTTTGTGTTTTTTTTATACAACAGCCCCAGAAATCATTTTCCAACTACGTCATCGGCTTTCTTTCCCCATTACGGGGAGTTAAAATTGAAGCCAACACATCTTTGAAAGCTTGATGAAAAACGGTCATCCACACATGATGACCACATCAAAATAGGATGAGAAGTTTAATCATGTGTGTGCTTACTGTTCAGCATCAGTGCGAGCTACGGGGTAGACCACAGGGCGAACCGAGCATGCTCTGGGCAACACTGTGATTGTTAACTGTCTCGCTAATTAGTGAAATACTGTCAAAAGCGTAGCGGGACTTGCCACAGACAGAACGATGAGCTATTAGCCCCAGCGCTGATGATATCATCAACACTGTCATCACAGCTTACCACGGGAGAAGATGGAGAAAAGAGGGGTTATTTGGCTAATAGCTTCTACAGCAGAGATGGTGGATGATGCTGAACGGACTGTAGTCTTTCTTACCTCCTGGTAACAGCGTTGTGGTACTCGATGAACGTCCGTCCGTCAAAGGCGATGGCCTCGGTCTCGCCAGCAGACTTCTCGTGGATGGCTGTGAAGGACAGGGGCGGGGCGAGGAATGATGAGAGGATGAGATCGCACCAATCAATAAAGATTCAGTTATCAGAGCCGAAGGCAATGAAGTGTGAGCATGGGGTAGGTGGATTGGTGCGTTGGCCACACGCCCAAGGTTAATGGCAAAAGCAACGACTGAGTATGTAAGACAGATTGGCCCCGAACGAGCGCACGTCTGGCAGAGTATCACGAAGATGATGAAAGGAATGCGCAACCCCTTCCTTTCATAAATATTCAGTTGACACAGTTCATCATTTTCGTAAGTGCCGCGTTAGTTTGAGATCAATACATAATGAGAGTGACATAAAAGAGACATCACATGTCTAATATTGGCATTATTACCTCGCAATGGCAGAGCACAATGGAAATAAAGGTCTTATGAGCAGAAAAAATTGAGACTCATATTTTACCTTCTATAGAGGCAAGCCAAGAACAAGCAGTGTTACATGAAGCATCACTGATTTCAGTGCCACTCATACTATGCTTTAAAAGCAGCCCAAAATGCTATGCTTCTGGAGTAAAACCAGATCATCTTGGATGAGGAAATAGAACAATTTGTACGGTTACAGTGATTCACTGAAGCCGCGCAAAAACATGATAAGGTGATCTCAACCCAGCAAGTATTGTTAGCCACTGGATTACACAAAGAGAAATCACACTGGTCCTTAAAGTAGGGGTAGGAAATGTGTTTAAGAACTGAGATTTTCTCTGGTTCATTCACTCGGATTAGGATAAAGCCAAATGTAATGTATGTGTTAGGACAGATGACAAAAGATGGCAGCGGTACTCACTGTTCTGGCAGTGCTGCCCTGAGAAGCCGCTGAGGCATTCGCAGTTGTAAGTGTCCAGCTGAGGTTTGCAGCGGCCACCGTTGTGACAGGGCTCCCTGGAGCAGGGGTGATTCTGGAACATGGCTACGCTGCTGGAGCGCAAGGCATTCTCCTCCCTGAGGATGGGCGTACCCATCAGAGTGATCTAGAAGCAGTGCACACAGGGCGTTATCAGCAGGTGTTACCTCAGTCTGGCTTCGAAGACGTTTACGAAACAAAAAGCATGCATCTCGGCAACTAGCGACGTTCTCGCTAGTGGCCGCATATTTCAAAAGGCACCGGGAGGAAATAAATTGGATCTGAGCCACAGTGGAGAGTCATATTTGGGATTTCTGAGATAGTACATCACTAAAATCAAATATCAATTATTAAATAAGCAGCAACATAAAAATGTGGAAAACATCACGATGACTCAGTGGTTTGATTGTACTTAACCAGGGATGTCAAACTCATTCTACATCGTGGGCCATCTTTGATCTTTGATCCTAAGCGGGCCGGACCAGTGAGACTCCTGAGATATTTTAATATAACAAAAAGTAGTGCAATTTCATCAATACAGCTTTTCTACATGTTGATTTTGCTAATTTTGGCTTAAACTGTAGTAAATAAATCTGTAAAAATAGAGAAAAAAGTCTGTCAGCTCAATGCACAGAAAGTCTTGTAATAAAAAAATGGAAAATATTTGTTAATTAGAGAATGTCTTTTTTCTTTTCTTTCTTGTTTTTTTCAATGTAAAAATCATAATTTCTGTAGTCTAATTGTTAATCTCTTACTTATTTACTGGTGTAATGTGAATGTCCACACAGTTAAAATGTGCTCCTTCACATTTTCCAAAGATATTCTGTGGGACAGATTTTTTGTCAATCTTTGACGGATTGATACTGGCCCCCGGGCCTTATGTTTGACAGCCCTTTACTTATTAGTAACCAGGCAAAAACAAAATCTAAAAATATATTAAGATATTTTTTTCTCCAGATGTTGTTGAATCCTGTTTGGAGCAAAGAAATATAGGATATCATCCTTTTCTGACTAGGCCACACCCATTTCACACCAAACAGGATTGTGTTGTCTTATATATATATATATATTAAAAAAAACACAGCTCTTGTACGCAGGTGTCTTCTGTATTCGATCAGTTATTTCACTGAGATTTCACTGTTTGTCTTTGTGTTGACCTTCAATAAAGAACAGAGCATACTGGACATAATGTGCAGTAAATACATGCTACATAGTTCAGTGGGGCTAGCTTTATAGCAGTGTGTGTGTGTGTGTGTGCGCGCGTGCGTGCGTGCGTGCGTGCGTGCGTGCGTGCGTGTGTGTGTGTGCATGCGTTTGGAGACAAATCAACAAAATCTTATAAACACTCCTCATTTACTATTTTTGAAGACATGCATTTATGTAATAGTCTTAGTGACCTTTCTTTGAAGTGCTGCATTTACAATATAATTCTTGTCATGCTCGTATGCCTATTACCTCTGATAAGTCGTTTAAGGTATTAAAATTATCTGATTAAATTCTCGCCTCCTTAGCACACCACTTGAAGATTATCATTTACCACTCTTGATTGTTATCCAAAGGAACACATCCATGAAGGGTTTTGTGTTTTCTGCCGAACCATCCTTAAATCTAATTATGGCGACACATCCTACAAGTAAATAAATGCGTACAGTGAGGCTGTAGATTCAGTTTAACACGCACCTCTGAAGACGAATCCCCTGCTGCTGCAGACCGAAAATTGCCTCCGAAAATTACAACACGCGTGTTAAACAGTACACCAGACTCGGAATACTTCCTCATAATTAATTATTCCCTACAGGCCAAGCAAGACAAACGCCACATTTAGCTTTTGATTTGCTCGAAACTGTCAAGGGAAAGTTTGGAGAGGATAACTAATGACAACTTTGCGCAAACAGTAACATCCAGCCTTTGTTCTACCAAGTTATTTTTGGCACTCTGAGATGAGATTTTTGCTGGAAAGTGGAGGAAGAAAAAAAACTGGAAAGTTGTCAGGGAAAGATCTGAGAATAGCAAAATGGAAAGACTTCAAAAATGTGCATTCTATTATTAGTGTGCACTAATCCAAATGAGCACAGCCACTGTCCGTCACAGAGTGAGCTCATAATGGAAAATTACTAATGCGAGGGCTTATAGCAGTACAGCGAGTAACTTATCGCTGGACTTTGCTGCTGTATGTCTAAGGTCATTAAAATAACATAGAATTGAAAATATGAGTTAATGACACATTAATTCGTTTACAAAGAGACATGTATAAATGTACCTGCTGGACTGTTCCCTTGAAGCCTTCCGTAAGTGCAGCGGCTCTTGCTAGTCGGCTGTAATCGGGAGCTCCACCAACAAAAAGAGACTCTTTCAGGTTAAGATCTACGTGCTGGTTCTGATGAGAAAGGACACAGACACGTTTCAGCTGATGAGCCAGCGATGCACCCCGCAAAAATAGCTCTACATCTACCTCTGTATGTCTTTATTGACTCTTTCCCATAACCCATCATCAACTTTTCTCAAGAGTTTCCTATTCAGAACATATTGGTTTATACTTTTACCGCAGTCAAGGGAGCCAGGAAATAAATTGCATCCTTTTACCCAAGATATAAAGACTGAGATTAATACACATACCACATTTACAGACATGTCACAAATGTCCCATAAAAAAAGATTTAATACTAAAGCCAGCAGAGGCTTTAACTGAACTTCCTTGCCTTCCTTCCACGCCAATACACTTGATACATTACAACATAATTGATTTCTGTGTCTCTCAGAGAGAGTGGTCAATTATCCTCTATCTGTGCGACATAAAAAGAGACTACAAAGGAAAATCAGAAGCAGGCTGGGCTGGAGATATGGATGGTTCTTTACAGACATCTCTAATGAATGGCTGATTATAAGCACCGACCTTTCAAACGGTTGAGTGTGGAGACACATTAATTGCAATTCATTTGTGCAGCAGGCGGCTATGAAATTCGATTCTTTCCACCAAACCTTTGGAACAATTGCTTTGCATTAGCAAGGTGCCTCTTTGCTACTTTTGCATGGGAGAACTGGCCCACTTCAGAAGGAAGGAATTAATGATCTTTATTTTATGTAGGGCAGTAATTGCCAGAGGGTTAAAGTGGAGTTAATTGTTGTAAAAATGATGGAAGGGGCCAAATAAACTGGCTTTGTGCAGGCAAGCTGGCATCAGGCTGGCTTTTATTTAGGATGCGATTTGGAGTGCGGGAGGCTGTGGTGCTTGGCTGAAGCCCGGGGCTGTGTCGCTGCACCTTGAGCCGCTTCCAGCTGAGATAGAGCAGAGACTTTGGCCAAAGCGGCTGGACCCAGTTGTGGCTGTTGCCTCTAGGCTTTGCCAAAAGTTGTCACCAAACTGTAGGGCAAAGATGGCCACCTCAGGCTCTGTATGCAGACATTACTGCTCTACAACACCCATCTACTCTGCAGATAGAGTTACAGAAACATACTGCACCTTCCCTGAGATCTTACCCCTTCATAGAGTGATACTCTGGAATTTAAGTACTCACTATCTATGTCAAGCTACACTTCTATGACGCTAAGTGAAACTGCATGCAATGGAATGGTAGATCATGTTCTAAGTTTTCCCCCTCTTCCAGGTAATAATAACCACCTGTTGAAAGAGGATGGCTGGTTCCATGGGGTGATTCTTGCTCAGTGATGTTCAGTGAGACTTGTGTCGTAATGGGTAAAAGAGTGAGCGAGTTCATGATATTATGGAGGATTGTTCTTGTGCATAAAAGTGAGAGCAGATGACAAAAGAACAGCCAGGCTTGGCTTAGCACCTCACCGTCTCCTACGGTATATATCCTCCTCACCTCCCATGTCTTCGCTCTCACTTTCCGACAGGCACGCGGCACTGGCGTGATATCCCCGCCTACGGCAGACTAATGAAGACGTTTCTTTGTTGCTAAAAACAATGGCCATCGCAAAGATGGCTGCTTCTTTTCCTTCTTACCTCCCACCTTCCCACCCCCACAGCAGATGGACCGAGGTGAAAGCCAAACCTTGTTCTTTAGGAGCATCTCCTCTTTGGTGCTGTGTGTGCGTTTATGAGCTTATGAAAATGGCAAAGTTGTTCTACAGAACTGGCACCTTTAAAGCTGCCTGCAGCTCTGCAGAAGTACCCTTTTTTTGGTCTGTGCAGTTGTTGCATGAAGAGATGAGGGTAAGAGGACACAGCGAGGTGGCTCAAACAAAATGCGGGGCTGAGGTGTGACTGGGACTTGTCTAATTACCTTGCGTGATTTCTTATTTCCAGACAGCACATCATAGAGAAGGAAAGAAAATAGGGAGGAAGAGAGTTATTAGGGTAACTAGAAAGTGTCTGTGCACAAAGGAGCATGCAGATCTAGGCAAATGCAAAAGCTCACAAAGCACACACGTACTATAACACACGCACCTGCAAGAGTATTAAAAAAAAAAAGCCGCTGTGAAGCACTGACATGTGAGACAGACACGTTAAACAAGAATATAAAATGTGGACAGCACACCTTTGCATTATATACATACACACACATGAAACCACAAAGCTGTGCAAGTGCGTATTTACACTAGAGAACATGAATGCAAATAAGACAGTAAGTCTAAGAAGGCCGTGCATGAAACATACGATGCCATTAGCAAAAGATGAAAAGGAGGAAAAAAAAAACACTTCATGGATGAGAGTCTATGAATAGTGCCACTTAACCCAACCTCATTTATAGACCACAGCCATTCAATATGAGGTGAAGTAGATTATTATTTCTGTTATCCGAACCTTTGAAAGTTTGTAGTTCATTACGTCAGCAGCCTGAACAGACTTTGAAATGAACATGCTATATGCATCCATATATGTTCCTGTGTGCGACCACCTTTGATATGATATAGGTTTCTCTGAGCAAAGCGTATTGTAACGCCTTCCTGGTTCTTAGCGCTGAAGTGGGAGAGAATTAGCTTAGAGCAATACTGGATAGGGTCTCTGCAATGAGCTCCATAACTAGTCTCAGCTCATCCCTTGCGTCCTACCAGCCCCCCACTCATCTTCGCTTTTCCCTTGCTCTCTTTCTTTAATAAGATTTTCTGCCTCCGTTGCTGGAGTAAAACACAATTACCATACGGACGATGGGGAGGCAGAGGAGGGGTGACTGAGCAGCGAGAGAGAGGGGAAAAAAAGAAAAAAGCAGTGTTGCATCTTAGAGGAAGTTGATGGAGTTGACAGAGTGCATGTTCACAGTCACAAATTACACTGTTTAATATAATTGGATGACTTGCAGACTTATCAAACTATTAGATCGCCTTCATTTGGAACCATGTACCTGCTTTATTAGTCTAGTCGCCGGGTTTAAAATTTTCATTACGCACTCTCTCGCTGCTGCTATCTCCTTGATCTGCCTCCACCTCCCTAGGCAGCACCCTCAAAGGCTGGATTTATGAAATTGACTGCATGCCAGCAGAAAAGGCTGCTTTTTGAATTTGGTAGGTAATGCTAACTTTTATCTCTAGAAAATCAGGAAGCTTGAAGAAGTATTACAAAATTAAGACTGCCCCTTCTATATTTACAGCTCTCCCTCTTGCATTGCTGGATTTCTGGAGATAGCTGCATACTTTAGGTTAGAACAAACTATACGCTCTGGGACTGTGTACAAAAAAAATCAGCAAAACTGGGTAAGCAGTAACTTGGACACTACTTATAGGGGCATGATGTGGCGTAGATGAGGCATAGGCACACAGAGGGGTATATACACATATAAATACAGGCAGACATAAGGGTAAGGATAGCACTGGCCCCATGCTAAAAGCAAGATAACCATTAGCAGTAGCTTGGTGGGTTGCGGTTTTCTTACTGGTGCCTCTCCTCGGACAGCACCCTTCTTGTTCACCATGATCTCTCCTTTGCGGTTGGAGCGCTCCAGGTTGATGGTGTTCCACACATTCAGCTGGATCCGTTCTTTACTCCTGAATCACACACATGCACAGTTTTATATTTCTCTGTTTTCTTGTTTGATAACTTAAACCCTCTTAGATTCTCAAGTCGTGGTAACCTTATGGTGGCAGGTCCCTTCCCCAGGTCGTAGCGAAACTCCAGGAATCCACCGCTCAAGGACAGTGAGATGAAGTCTCCTCTTCCATCTGATTTTTGGCCGTTGTAAAAGATCAAACCATTGGAGTCGTTGGCCATGAAAACCACTGTCATGCTAACCTTTTGACTGCAGATGTAACAGAAGCAAAACACACACGTGAGTTTAAGAGGATCTCCTAGAAACATCTCCTAGATGTTTTTCTGTGTCTGGTGCATCAACACTGTTTCTCCAGTATATAAAGACATTGTATGTTCTACATGCTCACACTTAGACAGCATTACTTGTTTCCGTCATTGTCAGTTCAGTCCAGGCTTAAAGAAGGGTGTTGGCTTTAGGCACAGAACAAGCTCAGTCTGTGAGACCTACGTGGTATCCGGTGTTCAATAATACATGTGGGTTTCACACTGAGGCATGGGACTTACCGCAGATCGTGCCCGTACAGATGTAGCCCCTTCAGCTCCAGGTAAGAGTCTCCGTTGAACAGTGGCATGTAAGCCCCTTGCCTCTCAACCACTGGGGGGAAAAAAAACAAAGAGACGGTATTGAACCGCAGGTGTCGTTTTTGCTGCTGACAAAATTGAAATTCAGGGATAGTCAGTACATCTTTGAAGAGCCTGTCAGCATTAAGGCGAGAGATGGATTTGTGTTTTTATAGCTTTTGGGATTAAGACTTTCTCCTGACGGAAATTCAAACAAAAAAATTAAATAAATTAAAAAACCCTTATGTCAGACTGATTACACAGCCCGCCACTGTATAACAAAGGACCTTTGGAGACATGCGGAGTTTAACACCACAGCCTGGGACCTATCAAATAATGTGGCTATTGTATTTTGGCAGGCCTTTTTACAAATTCATGTCTTAGCAACAGGGTCTACGTCTGGCTGTCCCGTCTTTTGGCTGTCTGGAGTGATTAGGACAGGCACTGTGCCATCCCGCTAACAAGTAGCTTGACATTAAAAATCATTCAAGTGTCACTGTGGGAGTATGTGTTTATGGTGTTGCTTGCAAAAGCTACAATCACTGAGAGGAATGTGCCACGCTAGATGCTCACACATATACACATACCTATCTATGTAGCCGGCAAGAAAGCTTTTACTCGTAATTGGCTGGGATTAGTCAGGATGGGGAAGGGAGACATAGAAGAGAAAGCTAATTAGCTATTGTGCAGAAGACTGCTAATGATGATGACGGCACGCACCGCGCAGGAGACGGAAAAAGAGTCTGGTGCACGCAACAAGGAATCCTTTGCTAAAGTGAACACTTTAAGAGCTTCTCAGATTGTAGTTTCCTATAGAGCAAGTCTGGAGGGTTTTTCTTGTTTTTTACCTAGCGCTCGAACTGAAAGCACATCGATCAATAGGTGAGCAGAGGGCAAGGCATTGGAAGAGGCTGGATGACCAGGACAGCTGCATGATGCGTGGGTGACTGAGTTTGACGACTAAGAAAATTTCCGTCAAGTTAAAGTTTCCACAGCTGGTCTTTGGTCTTTAAGTCAGAAGCGGCATTTAGCGAGCCGTTGCTTCTATTGCTAAGTCAGTGGCAAGCTCTGTGGCAATTTTGTTGATGGTGGAGTAATGACACCCAATTAGTACTTCTAATAAACCCACAGTATCAAAAAATGAAATGGCAACAAGCAGCTTGAATACACAAAAAAGAAAATCTCACACAAAGACCTAGCTTAATGTAACTGACAAGCCCCCTTTTTTTGGTCTGTGTGTGTACTGCCTCAATCCTAATGATTGTGCTTCCATCACTAAATTGTAATGATTTACACTATGACAGGGTAAAAGCATTGAGTAAAGTAGGCCATTCAGTACTACTGGAACACCCTTGAGAAAAGTCCTTGACTGTGAATATTATAGCAGCGAGCTACACTGACAAACCCCTGGTGGAATTGAAATGGAAGCCACAGCTCAGCTAAACCTGCGCGCACACACGCGCACATGCTAAGATACAAACACTTCATATTACGACCAATTCACCTTCAGGCTTCTGATGAGAGCGCTCTAAGCTACCTGTCTTTTTAACTGTTCTCAGTGCAGCCCTCAGAGGGGATGTCCGCCTGGCTGCCACCTTATCTCTGAGCTCCTCTCGGGGGCTGACACTCTGGCTGACTGACGCTCCCATTAATCACCGCGGGCAGGAAGGACTGATGCGATTAGTCATCTCATTGATTCGTGTGAAAAAAATAGCCTTTTGGAATGGGAGACGCTCCCGCTCACATGGCATTGATTTTGGTTCGCCTCAATTTATTTTAATCACCTGCTAACTTGGACTCGAGGCGAAGGAGAAAGAGGCTATTCCCATCTGGGGTTTTTTCCGAATTCCCAGGGTTACAAGGTTGCGCGTTTCTCTTTTGTTCAGGATTTGCATCGGAATATATTCTTTTTAATTCACACTTGCAGAAGTCAACTTCTGCAAGCATTCATGACAACATCTACAAAGGAAGGGAGGGATAAACATGAGTAGACTTCAGAATGCCACACCGCCCAAAGTGCTAATGATGAACTTCAAAAGCAGCTGAGCTGTGCTCCGGTCTTTTTCCCAGCAGCGGCCTGGTTCTGCCATGTGAAACTAAGTACCAACAAACATGTTTGAACACAACACCTGTGGGCAGAAAGGCAGGGAGGGAGGCTGCATCCTACCCACTAACAAGCGTAGCAGAGTCGATGTGGTGAATGGCCCGACGGGGCCAATCATCTACCTCAGTTCTGTATGCCACCAACCCTCCCTTTCCCTTCCACCCTGAAGGCTTTTGCACCCCCCCCCCCCTCCCTTCTTCTGCATTTGATCTCCTTTTTCGATTCAGCGGGAATGGAAATGTCACAGAAGAGGGAAAATAGGCATGGAGGAGGGTGCTACACAGCAGACTCCAGACCAAAACTCTGTTGTGTCCGGGAGAGATTACCGTTCTCGCAGTGTCTTCCTTCACGTCCCATGGGGCACTCGCATTTGTAGCCTCCCTCGGGCTGTGCCTGGCACTGGGAAGACGGATGGCACCTGGTGGGGCTGCACGGGTCGTGGACGTCGGCACACGTTAGACCTGGATGTAGACACAAAAATGTCAGAAGGGAACCACCAAGGAAACATGCAACAAGCGCCAACGTATTCAACCACTGACTCTTTTGTATTCCACTTGAAACGAGGGGAAGACAGAAAAAGGAGAGAGAAGCGGGTGTATGAGGATTTCCTCTGTAATAGAGGTCATTTTCTAATAGGATTTAGAAATATTACACGTCCAGATTAAACAGTGGAGAGCCTTCCTGCCACGCGGCCATGTTTCTAGGCCAACGCCAACTGTGGGAAAGGCTAGCAGGCGTCTGGTGGATGATGGGTTTGCCCTCTGCCACAGCCCATCTGAATTCACCCGTTATTACTTTAGCAGTCAGAGCCTGTGGTGAGGCGAGTGCTTTAATGAACCCCATCCACGCTGAGCTCACAGGGCTCCCCCGTTTTCCTCACTCCTGCGTTTGGAAGCTGTATTTTATCCTCCACTCTTAGCTCCTCGCCACCATGGCTCTTTTTCACATCTATTCTTCCTCTCTCGTCTTTTTAACTCTATTACTCTCTCCCCTCTCGCATTCATCCAGCTGTCCTGACATGCCCTCCCTCTAACTACAACTCTTCCCGCCCATTTGTTCTGTCTTCTCTCTTTCTGCGATCTGTCCTGTTCCTTCGAGATAGCCAATCTCGGCCACTTTTAAATGGACATCGTGACAAAATTAACTTCAATCTGAGGGCGCAGGCATCGGTCCAATTCTCATTAACACCATTTGTTGTACACTGGGTTGCTAGCATAACTTCTGTCACAGCAGTGCTTCTTCAGATTTACATGCCTCCCCAAGCTTCTCAGCACCAACAAAAACATAAAGGCAACAGTAATACAACGCAATACTTTATTGATCCATATTGTATATTCAAGGAAAATGGCTCTTAAACCTCGACTGACAGGTTGTTTCAATAACCATTAACCTGCCCCCATTTGTGGGTGAAATCCTTTACTATTCGAGCATAAAAGTTAGATCTGACAATTAAATTGCTTCTTGTGTGAAACTTTCCGCGGTAAGCTGCAGTATAACCAGTGAGGGGCACGCTTGGCTAGGCCCTGCTGGTGTCTGCTCTTAACTATATTCTCTCTCTCAGCTGCTTGTTAGTTGCCATCTGCTGGAGGGAGAAAAAGACGAGGAAAGGAACAGTGGAAGGAGAGATAGGCCAAAGGCCAATCACAGAGAATTAGTTCAAAGTTTTTCGTGTTCCTTGCACTGCGTCAACATTTAAACTCCCATTTCTGTGCTGGACACACAGATTTGATAGTGTTTACAAAATGACTTGCAGCGCTGCTGCTGGGGGCATGAGTTACACTGTCAAATTAGCCTGTCAAGCTTACTTAGGATTTGTGAGTCAGGCATGACCACAGTGAATCCCTGTGGAGAAGGCAACACTGAGATGTATTAGCAGAATTTTAACTACAAGGTGTTAGGAAAGTTTGAAGATTACATATGAATAAGGCATATTTTCTACTTATTTCCCCACGCTTATACTGGAACCAACTTCTCAGAACTCCATGACTGTCCATAACTATTAGGAAAATCTGCTCAGCATCTTACCCCAGAATCCTTTGCTGCACTTGCAGTGGAACATCTCGGCCTCCTTCACCTGGCAAGCACCGCCATTCTTGCAGGGATTTGGCAGGCAGGGGTTGTTGCCGCATTCACCCACCCCGCTGCCGTACAGACTTTCGCCCCCGTTCTCCTGCAGGTTGAGGTTCCGGTTGTTGACATCTAACATGCGGATGCAGCCCACCAGACCGACTGCCAACCCTGTCCTCTCCTTTACACTGAAGACAGACAGGGGGGAAAAAAAGTTACACTACTAAAGCTAACTGAATCACACTGAACCTGCAGTGAAGAAATGCCATACTCTATGAAGTATTGTTAATACACTTCATTATATTTTCATAAAGGAAGAGCTAGATGAAGACTTTTCCAAATTCACCTCGGATGTTGACCTTTTTTTCTCGAACATCTGATCATTTCTGATCAAAATCAAACAAACTGGTTAATTACTACTATTACTGACACCGGCTTTGTACCAGGGATGCCACAATATCATATCACATAATTACAATCATTCACATAAATGGCATTATTTTAACCATAATTCCAAAAGAAGTTGGGACACTGTGTAAAATAGGTGTGTAATTAAAAATAATAATAAAATAATAAACATTTTATTTATATCACTTTCTCATATTTACCTCATATTTTATTCACAGGAAAACATGTGAAGTTAAAATGCACCATTTTAATTAAAACAAAAGGTCATTTTGATTGTGATGACAGCAACGTGTAGCATCACAAGAGAGACCAGTTTCCGGACTTTTGGGAGAGGAGAGTTATCCCATTTTTGTCTGATATAGGATTCCAGCTGCTGAACAGTCCTGGATCTTCTTTGTTGTATTTTTATTTCATCCTCCCTATCGCTGCCAGTTCCACAGGCACTAATGCACCTCCATAGATCTCCTCTTTATTCTGGCGGACACAGCGTCCATGTTTTCCAAAAAGAGTGTCAAATTTCAAATCGGCTGATCACAGAACAGTTTTCCATTTTGTCTCAGTCCATTTTAAAGCTTTGACCCGGAGAAGACGACGGCGATTCTCGATCATGTTCACATATGGCTTCTTCTCTGCATTGTAGAGCTTTAAGCAGCATTTGTATAGTTAAAGCTCAGACACAGTGATTTTTGTAAGTGTTCCTGAGCCTGTCCAGTGATTTCAACATACTGTGCCCCTCTTAGACACCCTTTTTAAACCCAATCACGTCACCGACCTCTAATATGATTAACCTAATTAGTTGCAAAATTGCTCCTCCAGCTGTTTCTTTTTAGTACCACTTACTTTTCCAGCTGCCCCTCTCCAAACTTTATTGAGACACTTTGCTGCGATCAAATTGTTCGAAGACAAATGAGCAAGATTTTTCATTAATCAGTAAAATGTTTCCTGTGTTTAGATTTGCAAGTCACACTGTCCCAACTTTTTGGGAATTAGGGTCGTACATTAATTGTACACGTATAAATAAACAGGTCAAAACACCTTCCATCAACACAGTGTTAACTAAAACAATATTACTAGCATGGAGTGGGGGGCAGATAGTTTGAGTGTGTCCACAGGCTTGCAACTAATGACTCTAATACACTGCGATTTGATGCCTACTGTCCGTGTCCTCAGCTAGCTGCAAGCTCTGGGGCTGAAAAATGAAGCAAACAAAACAAATCCCAAAGTGCCAAAAACTGCAATTCTTTGAACTTCCGATTGAAGCTGTACTAAAAGCAGATTCCCGTGTTTAAATTCCCAACTTTACAGCAAATTTATGACTTAAACGTTTCTACTAATTTTATAACATGAAGAATTTTTTTTTCATAAAAGCAATTTATTTTAAATATTCCCATATTGTTATCCTCCTACTCTTTAGTGCACTTCTATTAAGACCAATGGATGAACAAGCAGCAGATGGGGAAAAAACAAATCGAAGATGGGGCCGCGCTCTATGAAACCATTCTAGGCAACTATCCTCACATGACTTAACGGAAGGTACCAGATGAATACAAATAACGGCAGTCGATTTATCAAAAAGCTGCACATGGCTAATTTTTCCCTCAAAAGTCTCCGACTAGGTTACGGGCCACTGAAGTGGGATTAACATTAGTTAACTCTACACTGAATAAAAAAATGGCAAATCAGCAAAATTAGCATAAACAGAAAACTTGATTGGTGCCGCTTGGAATTAGCTAGATACTGAATATATAAAAGCTGTAGAATGAAATATTAAAATGAGCCACAGATGATGGACTTTGTGTCTGCACATCACTATTAACACAATGGTGTGACTGTAACTGCAATTCCAAGGTCTTACTCTTGCTTGATGTCCTCAGGCACTCCTCCGATGAACAGGTTGGTGTCGAGGTTGAGGCCATCTGTGCCCCGTGGGCTCTCGCCCTCGATGTGTGGCTCGCTGTCCACGCTGAGCATGGCGTTTCGGCGGTTGCGAGTCACCACCAGCTGATGCCAGCGGCCTTGACTGATTTGAACTTTGCTGAGGGCCGTGCCTGTGCCCGAACCTGTGTTGAACCTGAAAAGGGATGATACAGAATAAGTTAGACACCTCACTTTACCAAAAGATCCCTCTATTTCTGCTGACTTTGATACTTTCATCAGGCAGGTATTTTATTTTTCAAAATATCCAACTTGACTACAATGACTACAAGAAATCTGCTCATAATGCTCAACAAGACAAAGGTGGAGGAAAGAAAGAAGATACAAAAGTGTTTATTTGGAATTTCAGACTGGAGCATGTGACTGAAATGACTGGAATCACATCCTCATTTTTAATTCAACCTTTTTTCTAATGAGGTTTTGTTGAGAGAAAAAGGCCGTATGATCACAGAAAAGAGCCGTCGTGTATGTGCACCCACACATATGGTAGCATTATCGCAACCTGAGAGCAATTATCTGCCACAAATAATTAGTTCTTCTCCCCACGTCTTGGATTTGCAGAGCTGTGGGTGGTAATCTCACAGCTGTATTTCTAGAATTGAGGCAGAGCTCTATTTGAAAGCACAAGTGACTAATGATCTCCTTTAGTTTGCTATTGATTTTACCCTGAATAGAGCAATCTAACCTGGCCAGGTTGGGAGAAACTGAAAGACCTTGCAGGGGTCAGGGTGAAATGTGAGAACCAGAAAGACAAGGGAAGCTAACATTAGAAATAAAAGGTCCGAAAAAGATGCACTGCAGCATCTCTAATTAGCTCATTCTTGTCTCTTCTGAAGATGTTCCCGTCCCCAAATGATTTTTTATTCATACGTCTCCGGCAGAGAGAAGAGATTAGTGCTAGTGTTTTTGCAGGTTTCTGGCAGGAAAAGTCTCGTCTCTCATGAGACTAGATAAGACCTGCAGTTACTGTCAGCTTCAGTTTAAAGTGTAATACTAGATATTTTGCCCACATAAATCTCCAGTGTGCATGTTAAAGGGGCAAAACACCAGTTTTACATCAGGATCAATTTCCTAACGGTGACCCAGCCTGACTTTAAGTCTGCAAATATACTCCATCCATTCCATGATGGAATAAAAGCTGTAGATGGTTACCAAGAAGGGATGATGAAAAAAACATCATTATTTGTTTGGCTACATTTGATTATTTATTCTTCTATTTTTTGCTTTGGTCCTAGAGTGATACTGCCCCCACCAGTGTTGACAACATGCACAAAAACACACTTGTACCACTTCAAACCTGACTACTACATGCACAGTTCTGATGGAAAAGAGTCATTTAAAGCATCTAAGCTGAAATTTCTTTCTCATTCAATACATCTGTAAATACAAACACCACATTTTGTAAATACAGATTAGATTTTTCCTTTGTTTATCTGTGTGATTAAAGATAACATATAAAATGTGCACTTGGGACATTAGCATATATTCCCGAGTATATATTCCTTCCACCTGTAATCATGTGAACTGTAGCTTTTTCTTTTCCCGGCACAGCCGTTTTTCCGACATGTTTACTCACTGTAATTATTTGCCTCATTATCTTTAGTGCCGTCTCTTTGTTTTATTCTTATCTGCATCTGTTGTCAGCTGCTGCTGCAATGACCCGGTTTCATAGTGTTGATCATTAAAATTTCATCTTATTTTTGCCACGATGGATGTGAAAGTAAAAAGCCCACTGAATTCAATCAAAAAACAAAACATCAGGACCACTGATGTTAGCCGACAAGGTCCCTCTTAAATCAGCTGACGTTCACCTGAGCTCCACCCTGCCGTTGACCAGAGCAAGAGAGATGAAGTCCTTCTTGCGATCCTGGCCGTTGTAGAGCAGGATGCCGTCCATCTCAGAGGCTCTGAACTCCATGGCGATGCGGACAGTGTGGTACGCGCTCATGGTTGGGAAGGCCAAGTAGGACTGGCCTCCAAATGACGGGATGTAGTACTTGATCACTGTGGAGGAAAGAAGACAACGAGACATTCTCGTCATTATTATGTGATTTGCTTGATTGCGGTGTGAGAGAAGCTTCATGCACGTTATGATGCGTGAGCGGCACGTGACAGAAAATGAGAAGAATTCTGTTTATTTTACAGGATTGATGTTTTCACCAAAGGCTTGATAGGTTTATCAAAAGCAGAAGGTGCAGAAAGAGGAGCCATCGTGCACAGTCTCACACGCGTGCACACACAAACACACACAGGAAATGTTTGTTTTTTGTGAATCTACTTGACAATTCTGATTATTATCATGCATTATCTCTCCTGGGCTCCTTTTTTTTCCCACCGTCCATCTGTCTTCCTGTCCGTCTCTCTGAGGAGAACGGCATCTGATGAGCTCTCGCTTTTCTAATGACTTGATTGATCTCGGGGAGGCTGGTTGTGCAGTTTTGTGTGTATGCGTGCATGATTTCATTTAAGCACTCTAACGCAAAGATCCACACTGATTCTCACCAGCTAATCCCCATCAAAGCAATTAGTGTCAATTATCTTAAGACGCAGCTGCGTGAGGTTGCTCCCCATTTCAGAAAAATCCCAGAGTAGAGTAAGAGGGAAGAAAGGAAGGAGCTGCGCTTCTCTAAAAAGTTCTCCCAGGTTTATGGTTTTCTCTGCGGCCTCGGCTGGATTTTGTGTAGCCTTTGGTGCACGGCTCAGTGGTCGCTCATTTCTGAGATGTTGGGCCTGTCTGAATCACTCGAGATGAGCTTGAAGCGCAGCAGTTGGGGAGAAACTCAATCACACCTCAGCTCTTTATTTCCAAGGGTTTTCTTTTTTCTTCAACACCGACCGTAAAACTGACACTCTGTACAGTGCTGTGATTGCTCGCTGATAAACCGTCGAGCTTTATACGATCCAATAAATCCACATCTGTGGCCACATAACATTTCATTTACATATTTCAAAGCTAACTGAAAGTCATTACTCCCACTGCCAATTAAGGTGTCACCTTGCAGACGCTACAACCACGCCAAACCAAAGCATGACGCGGAGAATGCATTTCTTCTTTCGCTTTAAAATAGCGTTTTATTTGATCAAGTGTTTCTAATATTTGATTTTTTTCCTATTATAATGGTATGTTTCTGCTACTTTATAAATACATCAAAGCACTTGAAGATGTGGTTAGTAGTGATTATAAAACAGCTAAAAAGCATGATTGGCACAATGAAAAGTGGAGTGCCTAAAACCCACTTAGCTGCTGCAAAATCTCTGTAACCGTTAGCCTTTGGTGGGTTCTTTGAAATTGCTAATTGCAAAGTAGCAAATTACAGGGAAAGTCTGTCTGAGCTCATTTTCTTAGATGAGTCTGAAATAAGCCGAGACTTTGAAACTTTTGATTTAAGAGTAATCAGAAATGTGGCAAAAGATACAGTTCCTAAAGAAAATGAAAACTCTGTGCTGACCCACCCTTCTCGCACACAGTCCCTCCGCGGCCCGCGGGGCACTTGCAGTTGAATTCGCTGCCGTTTTCCTCGCACGTGCCTCCGTGGAGACAGGGGTGGGAGTCGCAGGGCTTCTGCAGCACCTTGTGGTAAGGCCTGGTTGTGAAGCGGGCAACGGTAGTGGCTGGAGGCAGGGCAGTAGTGGTTAGAGGCGAGGTAACCGGCACCAATTTATGTCTGCCGCTGAAGGGCCTGCGGGTGGTGGCTGTCGGTCGACGGGTGATGTAAGGGGAAGTTGTAGGAGGCCTGGTCGAGGTGGTGGGAGCAGCTGTGGTGACTGACGCTGTGGTGGTAGTGGTAGTGGTGGTGAAGATGGAGATGGAGGACAGGCCTGTCAACAGAGGTGGTTGGAGAACAAAAGGATTTGGAAAAAGGAAATAAAAGGGACATTAAAGTATGTTGAGCCTGCGGTTCTGAGACTTTCTATTCAAGACCTGTAAAACCTTTGATAAACTACCTCATGAATAACTTAAAACTCCCTTTCATTTTATTAATCCCTACACACTCCTGTTAAGTCCACACTGTATTACCATAATTGGTGAAGCGAATATTCTCATCCTCCGGCTTCTTCACAGAGATGCTGGTGTCTTTGGAGGCCTTTAACTGTTTCAGCAGGGCTCCTACGATGTCCTCCACGGTGAATCTTGTATCTACAACAAACAAGAGGTACAAGCATTTAGAGCAAGGCCTCTGAGGAGCACTCCAAAGCAAATACAAGGCTTGAGCTCCTTAAATGTTAAAAGGGATATATCAAACAGCCCTATGTATGACAGTTGGGAGGGTCTCCGTGGACCACTTGTCCTCCAGCCGTTGATTGTCCGGCTTTTTTCCAGATGAATTGGTCTCATAATGTTCGCCGCAGATGTTTGCTTTACAGGCCATGGAGGAGCGGCACATAACGGCACCCGATAACCCACGTGAAGGATATCAAGGACACTAAATGAGGCTCATAAAACGATGGAATAAAAATAAAAAGGAACGGAGGAAGCTGATGTTCTGTGTGGTAGTTTAAAGAAGCAGCTGCTGCATATGACCCAAGATCCAAGAAAAGTATTGTAACATGATGATATTTAGACAATACCCAATTCCTTAGATATCCTGCAGGTCCTTCAGGTTTTAGATGTGTCCTTGATCCAACACAGTTGATTTAAATGGCTATATGACCTGTCTTGAAGTTCTCCAGATGCCTGGGAATGAACTATTTATTTGATTCAGGTGTGTTGAACCAGGGTTATATCTAAAACCTGCAGGACACCAGCCCTTGAAGCCTGGAGAGCCCCACCCATGGTTTAAAGCACGTGTTGTGCAAATTTCAGAAAGCAAGACTATCCAAGCTCATCTATTTACAAGATGCCTATTTTTCTACTAAAAATGTATTCATATCTCACACACCCTCCTCGCTGAAAGCCAAATGCACAAAGCTCATCTATCTCTCTATAAGGATCTCTCACCTGGTTTGAAGTGAGCCTCGACATAGGCCAGGATGGAGTTGCTGGGCGCCAGGTTACGGACACGAACGCTCATAAAGTCTTTGTGCACCGCCGACTTCCTAAACAACTCATTGAGCTGAGGAGAAGAGAGAGAGAGCGAGAAAGAGTGGGAGGAGAGAACGGACAGACAGAGGAGATGATAAATGAGGCCGGTAATGAGCTCCACGCTATCACGGCAGCGAGTCCAATTCCAGAAGACTGTACCCTATCTCTGAGGAAGAAAGAAGCTGCCTCTCAAATTGGGGTGCATGGAAGGAACCCATTGGGTGTGGGTGCACAAACTGACATTTAGCTGCTGCCCTGGCATTAATTATTGGAACAAGTTTTCAGGAGGAGCTAAGATAAATGTTGAGCTACCCTGACATTATGATTGGTTTTGCTACTGATGCTCGTTACTGTGTGCACGTTGTAACAGCCTGAAGAGCTCTTTATGAGGTTTGACTGAAGTGGGATTTTTTAAAATCAGCCAACAGTGATATTTTAACAGTTATAAATACTGACGCTGCCTTTTAACCCCAAATCTGGATGAGTATTTTCTCTTAAAAATGGGCCATTTTTATGCTAGAAGTAAAAAAAAAAAGAAGTTATGTGCACTAGTTTAAATTGTGAATGTATCACATGATGTGATTCTTTTTATTAAAAGTGACCTATTCATGATATGTACACTGTAAATCAGCAAGTCCTCAGACAATAATGAGGTGAGAGCTGATGGAAGAAGCAAAAATATTTAAAAAATAAAAACAAAAAGCTGCTAATCAGTGACAATGAGTGACTGAGTGGACTTTGTTGGGTTTGAGGATTCAGTTTGTTAAAGATGATTTCCTTCATGCATTAAATGTCTCTAATTTGTGGGCTGAGGTGTGACAGCAAAGTCGAAAAATAAAATCCTCCAAAACTGGCTTAGTCACGGTGGGCAAACTCTCCCGTGGACACACGGTCCTCAAAACCACCTGGTCTTTCTTTTCCGCTTCCTTCTCTTTCTCTTCCACGTGTTAATTTATCTGCAAATTACAACAGGTTGTTCTGTCAGTGAAACGAGCGGCGGGCTGATTCGCCTTCTTTCTATATACCCGTACGTTCAAGTGAATGTGTCCTGGCGTGTATGCTCTGCATGTGCTCAGTGTGTGTGCTGGAAGATGAATAGGGGGTGGTTGGCGTCAAGTGGCACACTAGGCTTCAGAGACACACAGGCTGATAGTGTTAATGAACACACATGCACGTACACACACACTCACAAATCACTGTGAGGTAGAAGATTAGGTCCCAGTGGGGCATAGTGACACAATTCAACAGCTGGTACATGTGTACTGTGTACCTAAGCGCGCGCACACACACAAACACACAAAGTTCCCATTTCATCAGAGGAGCAAGACCCTGGCTTGACAACAGAGACATTTGTTCAAAGGTCTAAGCTCAACATAGAAAACGGACAGTGGAGAAATTCAACCAGGGTAACCAACACGAGCCAAGCTGTGATTACTGTACAGGCTCTGTGCCCGCCTGGGTTTTGGCTACAGCTACTGGCATCGTGACCATCAAAACTTATGAGACTCATATCCAGAATAAGGACTTGAGTTTTCAAATAGCTGAAAAATCATAATTAATCTCACATGAAAAGCTGCTTTTTGAATACTGTGAAGTGTCTGGCAAGCAACTGACAAATTATTCTTTAAACAAGTCTGCAGAAAGCTGTTATTTATTTATTTTATGTATTGGTCTTAAGCTTGAAGAATTTCTTTGTCTGTTTATTTAGGCCACATTCTTTGGACGTTATTAATACTTCTGTAGTATATATATATATATTTGTGTGTGTGTATATCTGTGTGTAGATATGTATATAAGTCTCTGGAATTCCTATTTTGATGTAAATGTTCAGGGGAAAAAAGGAAAAATAGAATGGTAAATCTTAATATCTTCACCTGTGTCAGGCAGGTACATCTGAAAATGTTATTCAATTTCTTTACATATTCATGTCTACAGATCACAGATTATAAGAGAATTCTAATATTCCCCTTTTATTAAAAATCAAATATCAGATAGGCCACGTTGTCTGCCTCTGATATGATGTATGTTCCTCTCTAAGTGCAGCCAGCCAGCAAAATGTGTGGTTTCTTCTTTTTTTTCCTTTCTTTTTATCATTGTTGTTTTTTTCTATCAGATGTCAGAGCACAGAAATCACTCCAGCTCAGTGTGGCAGAATATTACTCAGCTACTTCAGGGGTGTCAAGTCTGTAAAATGTGCGATGAAACCTGCCTGAAGGAGCTGAAAGAATCTGATTAGTCTGGCTCTCGGGAAGAGTTTTAGTGTGACACGATGCTTTGAGTGTTGTCTGAAAAGGTTTCCACTCATGACAAGAACATTCTTGGGAATACTAGGAGAATTTTGTAGCATTACTCTCCAAGTTTCCCTAATGGCAACAGTGGCAACTGTCATTTGAATCAATTACATCAAAGCAGTTTTAATTTATACTTTTTCTGGACACTTTTTTGACACTTGAGGACAGCAGAACAAGCTGGAAAAACAGCAAAGGGCATTAGGACATTTAAAAGTACTTTAAACCTCATTAAAAAGCTTATTTAAAAAGCTGAGAGCTAGCAAAGGGCAGTATAAGCTGAGAGATGTAAATGTGGATTCTTTAATCTATTAATTAATCATGAAATCGTGTGACAGCAAATTCAGCCACTTACAGCGCCCTCTATGCTGCGGGCTGTCTCTCCAAATAGCTCGGACTTGGGGTCCTCCATCTCAGGTGTGTAGATCAGGTCCTGGCCATCCACCTGGTCCAGGTGCAGGGAACCGCTGAACCTCATGGTGGCTGGAAGAAGAAGAGAAGATACAGAAACACTGTGGCTCAAGCCCTCTTCTTTCACTCATTCCCGCTGCCATCCCCCTCGTTTCAGAGCAGTGCCAGTTTTGGGTTAGTGATGGATTGTGTGTTTGTGTGTGTTTGACAAGGAGGGGTTAGTGAAGTGTGTTGCTGATCGTCTGGGGCTTTAAAAAAGGTCTGCAGTTTGGCCATTAAAGGTAGAGGCGGTGGATTTGTGGTGGTGGAACAGGTGGACTGTGAAATATGACAGAAGAGATGAACAGAAGGTGGAAAAATGGGCCAGTTTTACCAGACCGAGACTCGTCCCCAAAGCTGGCCGTGCCATGGAGGGCTGGGTAAAAAGACAACAAGTTAGACAGACACACAAACACATGGAGGAAAAAAACAACACACACTAAAGTGAAAACAACCCACGGGCACTCAAAATAGTGCCTTCCTCAGCAAAGAGAAAGCCTCCCTGTGCGACCTTGGGGGTTATGTTGTCCGACATCTATCAACTCTATATGGTTTCTCGGTACTGCCGCCAGAGACGTGCAGTGCGATATAAAGCTGAGGGTCGAAGGTGTTTATGTGTGTGGTGGAGAACGGAGGAGTTTCTGTGCCGCTCATAATCAGCAGAACAAATTGCCCAAATCAATCATGGCAGCCCCTGCCTGAGCAATGCCAGAGAGAACAGGACGAGCACTTGTATGATTATCGTGAAAGATAGTCATAATTGTCTCCTTAATGGAGGCGGACCCATGACTGACACAGCCTGGTTAAAATTGCATGAGAAGGACAGCAGAAACTACCGATACACACACAGGCGCGCGCCGCTGCCCTCTCGCTCCCCTCCCTCACCATCTACAGTACTTTCACGGGCAGCACACATCGATTCACAAGTGACGGTGGCCATAAAATAGAGGCAAATGGACACAGTTTGGAGAGGGGTAAAGAAAGAAAAGAGAGGGGGGACAAGCGAGATCTGACTTCTAATCTGCAAAGAAGACAAACATCAGAAAGGGTGATTTTCCAGACCACTGCCGTGACGGACGTAAAGAGAGGGAAAGAGAGTGATAAAAAGACAGACAGAGCTATTTGGCTATCAGATTCTAGTGAACTGTAAAATGTAATGGATATGTCAGACTTCCCCAGGCATATGGAAGAGTTTATAGTATCTGGAGCTCAGTGTGCCAATAACTTTCACATTAGCATTTGGCAATTATCCCCGATGCCATTAAATTTAACATACGCAGGACCTAGAGTCATTTTTTTATATTACACTATACTGGGAAATATACCCAATGCAATCTATAACCAAGGTGTTTAATTTTTTTAAATATGTCAGTGTGGGCTAAACCAAACCTTGAGCCTTTTCCACATGTGATGTCCTAATAATCTGAACAACGAACAATTATTTTTTCCCCCCGTGAGACAGCCCGTCAGATATCAATAAACTGTGTCGTACAATGAAATAGCAGCCGATGCACGAGGCAGAGGGATGTGTCATTTCACTTCTAATGAGCGGGAGATTGGCTGAGGCCTTCTCGGGAGAAGAAAAAAGAAAAAAAATCCAGCGTATTGATCAGCTTATCGCGCAGCTCGGTTTTACTGGTAATAACACTTGAGCTGAATGAAGTATTGATCGCCAGTGTGCAGTCATTGTTAGCTGGGATAAATATTTACAGGCTTTTGCAGATTCGTTTTAACAGTTCTCTTGTAGCCCGAGCTTGTTTCTATCATCAGCCGGATTCGAGGCTAAATGTCACAGGGTTCAACCTCGACAGAACCTTTCATGTTTCACCTCTCCCTGCCTGTAAATTCTGTGAAAGAAATAAATGGCGTAGGGCTCTGGATGGGCAAAGGTGGCCTCATATCTTTAGGTCATGTTGCAGACTGAGTGGCAGTAAATTCTGCTGGTTTATTGAAAGGCTTAGGGGACCTTCACCGTGCCAGAAATGCAACTCCATGCACTAATTTGTGGCCCGAGCTCTTTCAAGTCATGACCCAAAGCTCCCCCGAGAGCCAGAGTGAATCCCTCTTTTCACAATCAGTCAGACTACCACGGCTAGGACAAATAGACGGCAGATTTCAACCGAGGGATGGAGAGAGAGAGAGATAGAGAAATGAAGGGAGAGAGAGAAGCCCTTTATCTTTATGAACTGAGTGTGGCAGGAGTCACTGATTGGTACAACAGCGCTCGTCGGCCCCTTCTAGTCTCTGGGCTCACTCGCTGCTCAACTCCAGAGAGAAATGAACTGATGCAAGACTGGATTGAGATTGACTGGTTTGAGAGAGAGCGAGAGACAGAGAGAAAAGGTGACAAAGATCTCAGAAGGGAACTAAGGAACAGTGGCGCGGACTGATAAAGAGAAGAGCGCACGTGAGGGTGCAGGGGTGCGAATTCAAGAGGAGAGGGAGATTAAAAGAAAAGGAGCGAGGGTGAAAGAAGAGAGGAAAGAGCGTTCAAGAGTCTCGAGCAAAACAAGAGAAAAGGAAACTCGCTGAGGATCTGTTGGTTATGACTAATATCAGGGCGAGACTGCAAAGTGTTGCAGAATTCATAAAAATGGATTACCAAGGTCAGACTAATGGTTTCACTGTTTCTGTTTTTCTTTTCTTATTTTAATTTCCTGCCACCTGTCAATAAGCTCATTTACATATGATAGAAGTGATTCATAAAAACACTGCTGCAGAGAAAAACCAAAAAACACCACCTGTTCTGAACAATTAAACCAAACGCTCCGATATCCCGATTTGTAAAGTCAACATTAGAGGTGTAACACGAGGCAAATGGTGGCTAATGTTTAGAAACACAATACTGAAAATTGGCCCTTTGGCCGACTCACCGAGCGAAACAGACAGCAGCGGTGGTCGAGCGAGCTAGATAATGACTGAATCAGTGAAGACAGGGAGCAGGCTTAGAGTCAGGAATGATGGTATGTTTTGATTCTGGTGGCACAAAGAAACGCATCCACTCTTCCTGTTGCGCGGGATGGTGCACACATTGTGCGACTGTGTGTGTGTTGGCGACAGACATTCAGACTCGCAGCTATTTATACGTTTCTTACCTAAACAGCGAGCAGAGCAGAGAGACGGAAACAGCCATATAAGCCGGTTTCCATGTTTTTTGTTTGTTTTTTTACTTCTGTCCTCATATTCTGTGTGCTACTATTGGCCGGCGCCTGTGCTATCCACCTACAGCCAAGCGACTGCATCCCAGAAACCTTCTGAACACAGCAAAATCAGAAGAAATAGGTCTCCACAGATAAAACTCCCACACACTTTATATGTCATAAGTGATGATTAAGGAGGATTTTTTACTGTATATTATACTTTTAAATATTTATATATATTGTTGTTCAATTTTCACATGTCAGCAAATGAATACAGACTGAAATAGATAGAAAGCAGTGCCTCTCTGAATCACGACACTGGCAGACTGACAATGACGAGTAGTTGATTTCTTGCACTTTTGTGCAATTATTCTGACTGTGTTTCACGAGTTAACTGAGAGTCACTTTAATTATTGTAATAACAGAAATTGTCCTCCGACACAGTATTCCTTAACAATATGTTGTGCGGATAACTCTGTCTGGATCAATAATCCATTGCAACACTATTTTTAGCATTTTGCACTTTTTTTCCCTCTAAAGCTCAAGACAGCACATCAATTACTGATGTCTGGGGCAAAACAGCGCGAGGCCACGCAAACAGAGGAGGACGACAAGGACTTCCTCAGGCAGCAGAGGTTACAGCTGGAAAATTTGGGTTTTTGTTTTGTTTTCTGCTTTAAATATGGAGCTGTGACACGATTAGTTTGGAGGAAGAAGAAACTGCCAACAAGTCCCTCTGAAACCGTCGTTACCACATTTGAGTGTGTGTGCTTGTTAAATAAGGTGACACAAAGCGTTCAGTGGTGAGCTTTGCAGAGAGATGTGTTAGCTGCTCTCTTCTGCTTGCAGCCTTTACACTAAGCTAATCACCTCCTGGCTCCAGCTCCATACTTAATGCACAGGCATGAGAGCGGTATCAGTCTTCTCATCTCACTATTGGAGGGAAAGCCAATTACTTTTCTCAAAAGACCCATGAAAGGCGCCCTCCATACAAACAGAGCCCGAGCTTCTGCGACTCAAAGCAAGAGCTACAGAAGCTGGTGAAACAACAGCAACAGACAGAAGACGCAGAAGACAGCCGGGAAGATGTTTAGGTAATTAGAGAGTAAAGAAAGTCGTTTTTAAAGGTGTGCTTGACTTACAGGGGCAGTTGGCGCCCTCTGGAGTACTGGATGGTGTCTTGCCATCAGGGCAGCAGCCGAACTCTGTGTTGTCGCAGGACGACCTGTCCTCAAGTGTGGGTAAAGTGGTGCTCGCCATTGTGGGACCTGAGGGTGATACACAGAGGCTCATAATAGTTCATGATTACAGCTTACGTTACAGCTTATGTAGGAAACCCAGAACAGAGCTACAATTTTTAGGCACTCAACACCAGCAGTGATTCCAAGGTCAAAAACCTACAATTCCAACTTTCTCTCGCGTCTACACACATTTGTGTGTTTGTTTTAGAGTGCTGACCAGTGATTGGACACTAATAAAGGCATCTGTCAGGAGTGATTATGTGGCATTTTCACTAGAACTGATTGTACACCTGGATCTCTTTTTGTCAGGTAGAGAACACTTAATGGGGAGTGTTGCCAGTCATCTCACACATGGCTCACTTTTAATGATGGGAGGATGTGATAACTGCTCGCTGCAGATTGGGTGAGTTTTACCTTCAAGGAGTCCCAGGAGGACAAAAACAACATACACTCGTGTTTGTGTTACTGTCACTGCATATCTGGCTATCTTGGGACATTACAGACATAAAAGTGGCTCGGCTTGCTCTATCTGAAGAATGAGTGTGTATATAACAGCGGCGAGCTTCGGTCCACTCTAATGATGGTGTTGGCGGAGGGGGAGTTGTCTCGGTGTCAAGGCGGTGCACTTTATGGCCGCGGAGAGATTAGAAATAATCGTCGAGGCAAAGAGCTAGCGGCTAAACAAGCCATAAACACGTCAGAGGCGAGGGACGTCCTTCTCAAGGACATGCGGTCAAAGGATGTGGAAGGAGGAGGGAGGAGGGAGAAGGGGGCGGGGCAGAAGGTGGGAGGAGGCTGGGGTTTATGGGGCATCTGCTGGCATGTGGTCTGCACATTTACAGAAGCATCGGGCAGTGCAACTCCTATGGAAGCCATGAAAGCTGTCAAATAAACACAGATAAACACAACGACAAATACACACACAGATTTGTTCGGATTGCAAAAATACCACAGGCACAAAAATGTGAAAAGGTGCACCTCTGACCTACTCACATTTGTATGCTCAGATGGTGACATGTGCACTCTGGATTGGACAAACACAGTGACACGAGGAACAGGAGATAAGACTAACACACACACACACACACACACACACACACACACACACACACACACACACAGACGCAAACACACAAAACAGATGACGAAACAGATTAGTTCAGTATTTCAATATCCAAAACTGTCCTGGAAAATCGTCTAATCAAACAATCACAAACTGACTGTTGAAAAAAAGGAAAAACATCCAGGCACACTTGGGTACACATTCATACGCACACATATACACACAGTCACAAGACGCCAGGTCTCCTTTGCAGACAAGCTACATGCTCCTTGCATCACCGAGCACTCTGGTCAGCCTCTGACAAGAGAATAAATCTAAAACTCGGGGAGCAGGAACGAGAGGAGAGGGGGAGCAGGAGGAGGAGGAAGAGCCGAGGAAGAGCACATTGGGGCCTTGCCGTTCCATCAATCTTATCCTGTTACTGCGAGCTGTCAGGTGAGGTGGACAGACGGATGGAAGGCAACATCAGAAAAAAAGAAAAAAATCAAAAAGAGAGCACTGATTGAAAAGTCTTAGTCGTCCTCTTGTTGTTCAACCAGAGGCCCGGTAACCGCCAGAGCCCAGGAAGGCATGTCGGGAAAGATTTGAGACTAGTCATGTGACAAGGTATGCTGGCTCACACACTCGCACCTCAACCTCCCAGTCACATCAGCCTGTCAAGTCAGGCTCCAGAGATCCTGAGATGCGGACCAGCAGTTCCATCTAGAGTGTATTTTACAGAGCTTGGGTTTTGTTTTGCTAGCTGTTGAGAGCTGGTGGAATGGGAGGAAGAAAAACGCATGGGCGATGTAGCAACAGTGAACCATGCAAATACATTCTTTTCTGTCTGAAATTGAGATATACATCTTATGCAAGTGGAAATGACACTAACAGCACCTGTTGACAAAGATTTCTCTTCCCTGCCTGCCTGCCTGTGACATTTGTCTCCTCAAAAGCAATTTGCATACAAATACATAAGCCTGTGCCTATTTTTCATTTTCAATTAACAGATGATGGCATGAATGCATTATGATGTGAACTAAGAGGAGACTATGAGTTTGACCAGCCCCTTTTTTGAGAAAAACCTCCCCTCCCTACACACACACCCAAAGCTTTATGGATAATGAAGTGAAAGAGCAGGGATTTACCGACAGTCTCCTCGGCCCCACTGGCCTCCGTTGGGATGCCGCTGCTCTCTTCTTCAGTCGCTTCGTCCCCGCTTGGATCCCCACTACCCGAGCCTTCGAAGGAGACTGCGGCGGCCGAGGGAATTGGACCGCTGCGAGAGGATGTGGAGGCGGCAGCGGTTGGGCTGGGCTGCGGCGCTTGCGGCTGGATGTGGGTGGAGTGGTGGCTGGTTGCTTGCGCACTTTTTTGTGTAGGGGATGGAAAGGGGGTGGTGGTCGCAGGTTGCTCGAGGGTTTCGATCCATGGAGGCGGGACGCCGTGGACCATGTTAGGATGGAAGGGTGCGACGGTGGTGATGGTGGTGGCGGCAGCAACGGTTGCGCTTGGGGTGGTGGCGGGGGGGTTTGGGGTGGGTCGATCTGCTGGCTCAGAGATGGTTTCTGGTGGAGGGAAGGGGAGGAAGCAAGGAATGGATGAATGACTGAGCATAGATGGAAGTGTTGGACTTTGTTTTACTTAACTGCAGTAAAACCTCAAAAATCACACCAGAGGAAATAAAAAAAAACATAATTAGCCAATAAACCATAACAAAATCACTTAATGATTATTACAACCTACTGCTCACTATAACTTTTTTTCACTCACTATAACTCCTGTATTCAGTGAGTGATTATGTCTCTTCTAATCTTCTAACCCATCTCCCCGATGTTCACCAGTGTCATTAAGTAATTACATTAGAAACCACACACATACACAAACAGGCCTGTTTGTACAAGCAGCCCGTGATTAAAAAGCCTGCAATGGATGAGATGTCAGAAATCTTTGTTTCAGGGGTCTTAAGAGTGAAAATGGAATATGCCAACAGATGACACATCGCATTCGGGCATGTGCACTCCGCCTGCAGACGAGTTATGGTTCCCAAACCAGGTTAAACTACTCCAGTTGGTGTCAGCGCATTGTGTGGAGGGTATTTGTGCTTGTGTTTGTACACATATGGCATGCATTCGTGTGCACAATATGCATGTTTGTGTGTTGCTGTGCCAATGCCTATGAATTATATATCCATATTCAAACGCTGCCCTCCAGTAGCACAGCTTTAATCACCAACAGCCAGTGCCTCCGGTGATGAATGATTGATAGAAATGGGGCAGAAAAAAAAGAAAGAAAAAAAAGCCGGCTTTAACTCTGGCTTCAAAGAGCGCTGCTTGCAGAGAGCATGAGTATCCGTCAACGCCACCACAACACACTCGTGTCAATACACACACACACACACACACACACACACACACACACAGAGAGAGAGAAAAAGAATCCTTCCACGTGAGGGGAGCGAGAAGAGCCTCTCTGTAAAGAGCCCATCATTACCAATGCAAAAAGCTCTGGTGCAAAAGGACAAACTGTTGGCGATAAAAGAGAGATAAATGGGACAAAAACTCCTGCGGGAGATAAGTGAGTTGGCAGGGAGATGCTACGTAAGCGAACACTTCAGATTTAGCCGTGGCGAGGAGTCACGGCAATATTGTCATTATTTCTTCGCTCCTTGCCGTCCCACGAGCACAGATGTGTGTTAGCGAGAAGGTGAAATGAAGAGGAGATTAAAAAATAAAAAGCTATACCGTAGACATGCGCCTCATTAGGATTCGCCTAACATTATGTGTAGGACTTAATTACACTGCTATAATCGCTTAGTTGATCGGCAATTATTCACCGAGGTGTGAAATGTGATACCTACTGAGACGGTGGAAAGCCCGGGAGACGCACAGATTGCTTAAAGCTCGGAAGATATTTGTAATAGAGAGATTTGGAGTGCATAGAGGAGCGATGCTATCACCAAGGAAGGTGGCATGCATCGCGTTTCCTCTTGGCTACACCTGTCAGTCTTGTGCCAAGCTTAGCGTCAAGCGGATTGGTCCCTGGAAAGGGCCTAATGTGTGTTTGGGTGTGTGGGCATCTCCAGAAGCAAGCTCAGCGACATGGGATAAAGCAAGAGAGGAGCGCTCGTTGGGAGAAAGCAGAGAAGGACTGACAGCACAGTCTGTTCAGCTGACGCTTCTCTTAATCACGTTTAACAGTCCATTTGCCTTTTTTTTGCTTTATTTCCTCCCAGTCGAGCACTGGACAGTAATGTCACAGAGTAGAGAGCAAAATAAATCATAGTCATCTCGGCTTGCTTCAGCTGTGTACTTATTGTTGACAGGTGATTATTAAGATTGTTTGTGGAGTCAGCCACCCTCAGTGAGGAGGAGGGATTCGGAAAGCGCAAACTGGAGGAGAAAGACAAGGAAGCCACAGAGGCAAGGAGCGGAAATGATAGGGAAAAAGAGCCTGACAGAGAAAGGGTTTAAATCAGATGGAAAATACAGGTTAACAAATCAGCAGCAGGGAAACATGGCATGGCAAACTGAACGAGGGAGTGAATAATGGCACAAAAAAAATCGCAGGACATGGAGGAGAAGGCAACAGAACCCTGACTAGCAAGCAGGCAGAGGGCTGCCTGTGCCATATGCTGGCCTTCGTTGCCAATTTGCTACAAACTTACAGGTAATAACACCATATGGGAGAGGCAGGTCATTGCCAACATGGTGGCCATTTCCTCCCGCTGCCAGAATTTGTTCACCGGTACAAATGCCCTCCCTCCGGTGCTCGGTACAGTGTTTTATGCATATTTTTTTGAGGATTCTTCTCTTATCGCTTCATCTTTTGCTGAGACCTAGCAAAGAAGCCGGCAATACTCCTCCCCATACTCTGCGGCTGCTTGGAGGAGACTTCAGAGAGAGCCGGGTAACATCACAGCTCTCTGTCACAGGCAGAAAGATTTGAGGAGCTTTTTCTGCAGGCTTGTAATTTCTTTCCTCAGCCTGCCCATTAGCGGCAGACTGCACAGCAGCAGCAGAAGCAGCAGTCACGCTCCCTTGTATAATAAAAAGTTGCAACAGATCAATGATGTTAAAAAAGATCAATATTCACTCATTTATAGCAGAGCCCTTGGCACTGCTCTCCTGTCAAACCACGGAGCAGCTCGGCGAGCATTGGCATGCCACGGCGCTGTGGCCCGGCGTCTGGAAGCGCTGCGTGTAAACAGTGGGAGGGAGGGCGGGCTTGGCTCTGGCGTGGTGAGGGGTGGAGGCAGAGCAAATGCTAATTCGCACCCAGCCACACGTGAAATTAGCTCGAGATCTAACTCCCGAGCCGACAGCAGCGCCAGAACAGCAACCCGCGGTGCGACTGCATCCGGGTGAAGAAATTAAAAGATCCTCCGCGGCTGCTGGTGGGGCCCGAGCGCTCGCCTGTCTCTTCATCGTCCCCGTAGAGATAGAGAGAGAGTCCACTGCGAGGCGTCTTCGTGCCTTCTGTGTATGCAGAAATGCTAGGTGAGGGATTACACACAACCCACATCTCTATTGCCAGGCAACAGAGGAATGTGAGACCAGACTGGATTTTGGCTCCATTTGCTGGTAACCCACGGCACTGAATTTGTAATTACCAGATGTTCAGGGACTTATCAAAGCCTTGTCAATTCCTTACTGAGCATACTCCTTTTTTTTTTTTTTTTTTTTTAAATCCGACTACCTGAAACTACAAATCAACATACACTATATCAACATCCTTTCCTGTCTGGAATACTGCCATTTCAGTCTGAAGGGGATCACTCAGGGCAGAGGGGTAAAAGGGACGCGTGTCTCTGCATGAGGTCATTTGATCCACTAAATGATGAGGTGAATGAACATTTTTCTACCTGAAAATGTAAGACACCTGGCAGTGGCTCGCGGCCACAGCTCCACAGCTGGCGTAGAGCTTCCTCCTGCTCTTGCCGGCGGCGTCTCTAGAATTCTGCTGTGACGCAAGCTGGCAGTCGGCGAGACCACTTCACTGTACATGAAAGCTGTGGCCTTGGCAAGGGTCCCAGTGCCTATTACACCGATCCAAGCAATGTCCATCAGCATGTGGGCTGGGATGGAGGGGAGGGGGGACAAGAGCTGTACCTTTTCCTGAGTACACATGTACTCTACATGTGCAATCATACTTCAGCAGCATCGTGTTCCTGGCAGCATCAAGCTGCGAAGGGATTGATGTATTCCCCAACAGGGGGTTTGAAGATGAAGCCAAATCCCAACAAAGGGACTGGAAAGCAAAGAGGAAGTGTCATTGCTATCTGGTGAGTTTGCAACGCACAGACTCCAGTCAAACTTGTTTTTCTTTTCAAAATAAATAAATAAATCTCCATCTGAATTCTGAGATCCCTGTAGTGTGGCACATGCTTTCATTCTCACCAGGCAGTTTAAAACCAGGAGGAGAGACAGGCTTGTTCGATATACAGAAGTGCTATTGAACATGATGCGTGTAAGATGCTTTTATTATATACTCTTCAGCACTTGAATGACCTTAATAAGAAATAAGCACAGCTGCTCGAGTGTGTGCAGAAACATTTATTTTAAGATAAATGTGCTCTCACAGTGCTCTGACCTTACTTTCTGAATCAGAGTGATGGATAGGAGGAGAAACAGCAGGAGGGGGTTAATTTGAGGCCCTCGGCACTGCTCATTATCTTTTGATCAGGGACTGACAACAGTTGGCCATCCGTGTGTCTCGTTATGCATGGAGGTTTCTACGAGGCTCACCTGTGCACTGTCCAAAGTGCTGCACTGTGATGTCCTTGTCCTGTCTACAGGCTATGGTCCTCAGCTGGCACTGGTCGGCATAGGTCACCCCATCTGAGCCGCACACCTGCTCCACAGTGACAGAGATGGAGCGAAGGGAGAACACGTTAACTCCCTACAGGCAACTACAAGAATGTGTTTCCATTCAAACAACTTATTTCTTTAGACAGTTTGAAAGACACACCTTGGTTTTGTTTTTCAAATCGCAGTCAGGTGAGGGGCACTCACAGTGGGCCTGGCCATTCACCTTAATGCAAGTGGCTCCATAGTTACATTGTAACTCTTCACAGGAAGTTGGGGCTTCAGGACCTGTGGGAGAAACAAGTTTACACTGCTATACGTTCTGTACGCACTATATGGACAAAGGTACCGGGTCATCTATGCATCCTGTTAGAGCACCACTCTCGAATTCAGTGAGCTCTTCATTCTTTCATCAATGACTGTGAATGCAGGCTGCATGGTTAGGTGCTTGATTTAAAAAGTCTGTGGCAATGGGACTGAAAACACCTGAATTTAAAGATTAAGAGGTGTGGCCCAACACTTTTGTTCAAATAGAGTACTTTATATACAGCAATGGAGACTGTGAAATCAGACTATAGCTGGCAACATTTCTGCCACGTTTTGTTGTTTCGTAGTGATTTCCTCCTTTATTCTGTAATCCTTGTTCTTTCCTGTGAGTGTTATTTCAACACGTTCTCACTCCCAAAGAGTAATATATATAGTAATACACTAGGTGACAAATCGTCAACATACTACACTTCTGGGCACCCAACACGTTCGTAAATGATGAGATCGGAGAAACGATTAAACTTGAGAACTGTTTGGAATCAATCTACATGTGTTCGTTCAATTTACTTAAAACGCTTTGGAAAACACTATTTAACGTCACTAAAGTGCTGGTACAGGTTAGTTAGTGTTAGGGCTGGAATACATGGCTTGAACGTGTATTACCGCAGGACCGCCATTCTGCTGGATTTCACCCATAACCCGGCGCGTAACATAAGAACGCGGAAGGTCACCTTTCGCGTTCCTCAGGAACGCTGCGGAACGTGACAAATCGTCGGGATGTTACGCCTCGGGAGTGAGATTGGGCTGGTTATTTCCATTATTCATGTTGGCCTTCCCTTGCTTTTTTTGTGTATTACTGCCCTTTCATTCCTGGTTCTTTGTTCCTAGTATAGGTCCAATCATGTTTGTCCATCTAATATGCTTTCAAGACTCCAACCTTTACTTTCTGTCAGCTGGTTTTGCTGATGCTTAAGGTTTTGAATTTTTGATCCTGGTCTCCTGTGTTTGGCTCTTTGAAAACATTACAATTTCCTGTGTATCAAAATGTCAACCTTTCTGTAGGTACCAAAAGTTCGGCCAGTTAAACACCCAGTAAAGAATAAAATACAGTTGAACACAATAGTTAAGAACTGAAATAACCAAAACATGTAAAGAAAAAGTCTTTAAAAGCAATGTAAAAGATGATACTGCATACAGCAGTCACTCTGTCTCTCTTGAGTGTTAACAGTGACGTGGGAACAGACTATAAGCTGCTGGTTTAGAGTACAGGGATAGCAGTTCTGATATATATGCTGGGATCAGGTCCTGAGGGGATTTCAAAGTATAACAACAAACTGTGTTATAAGCCGTCTAGCTATAAAACTTTAACCCCAAACAGCGAATAACAATTCATCTGCACTGCTGACAACATTCATACTATACTTGTGCTATTGTGCCACAGTTTTAACCTCCTAAGACCCGAACTCTTTCATGGCATGCATTTTTTATTTCTCTTTGATATTTGGGCTGATTGGGACCTGATGAATGTAAAAACAAAGAATTACCAGATTTTTTTTTTTTACTTGATTTTTGTTTCTGAGAAAAATGAGAGACACATATGAGGACATTCGCTTTAAATTTGGATAGAACAGTGTCAGTATAATGTCCTCATAATTGGATATCAGGGCCCTGAAGAGCAAAATTTAGTATTTTGGTCTAGACAACCCATAATTTGATGTCTACATATGTGGACGCCAGGTCCTAGGAGGTTAAAACACCACTTGTCGCACTCGGGGTGATTTTATAGTGTGGAAAGAGTGAGCTGAAAGACTTCATCCTTGTCTTGTATTCAGCATCTTTACACCAACCGTATAACAGTGATAATAGAATTCCCAAATTCTCTGAGTTTCAATTATTCATGGCATGCACAGCAATTTTCCAAAACTGCTGCACAAAAAAAAGTTGATCTTCTGAGGGGCCCAAAGGTGAGCACTCAAGATCTCTCCTCAGTTCTCCCCTAAAGACTGTTTGAAGCCTTGAAGCTGTCGCAGCAGGATCTGCTGCAGGGAGTCCACCATCCACCCACCTGGATGTGAGTGTGGGGTCTTTGCATTGTTTCATCACAGAGGCTTAGCGCACCCCACCCTTTAGCTCCTGCTTTTATGTGCTGCACCCTCCGAGTACTCGTCCTTTTTATCTGGCAGGGTGTGTGGCGAAGAGCCCCACCACTGTGCTGGGACTGCTGGCTTCATTAAGCATTTGACTTCCAGTCGATATCTGATGGTGCATCTTAATCAAGGAGCTGCAGGCCCCCACAGCAGGAACTAACCTTTCCTTCAACCGGCTTTGTGGCTTGTACAATCACCAGGGCTGTTTTTATTATTAATCAAAAGTAATCAATAGTCCTTAAACAGAGGTATAAACCCACACATTCAAAGAACAATGAATCATCACAACTGTGTAGAGAAAATAAAATATCAATGGGAAATGTGTCATCCACATGCCATTTGTACACTTGAGTATTTTCCTAATCACTATTGATCAGCTCTCTTGCAGCCACTTCCTTCTTTGCCAGTAAAGCTGATGGATGCAAAGAGCCGATGAAGAAAGAAATGGCTGCTTCCAGGCTGATCCACAAATCAGATAAGTGACAAAAACCACTTTGGAATGATAGAGAGAAGCTGGAACCAAGGAGAGAAATGTGTGTGTGTTTGGTTTCTGAATGCCCCACACACTGGCCTTGATGCTCTTTCTTATTACCTTTGTCGCAGCCATTCATGCCCATCTTGCTCCCATCTGGACACACGTTGCACTTCATGCCCTTCACTCCCGTCTTGCAAGAGCACAGACCCGACATCTGCTCACAATCATCCCGGACTGAGCCCGTAGCGTCGCAGTTGCATGCTGCCGTGGAAAGGTGGAAAAAAAATGAGAGAGATTGATGAGGGGGGAAAAAGGCCAGTCAATTAGCGACGACGGCAGGAAGAGAGATAGGAATAGCTCGGTTTATAGTCTGTACAAACTGTGCTTGAAGCAACCTTAGCCTCTGTAGCGTTGTGCTTGAGAGACATCTTTGTCTTAAGTATCAAGGGTTGGTAATAGTTCAACCAGCCCTAGGGGCCACAGGAGGAGGACAAGAAGGAGGGGAATGAGTACGTAAGAGAAACTCAGGAAAACAACGCCGGGGAAAGACATCAAGTCCATTATGTTCCGGGAATCAATGACGTGTGTTGTTTTCCACTCCTCTCCTGCTGAACGTGGTATTGGCGTGTGGTGTGCTGTCTGCTTGCTTTGGGTAAACCTTGTTAAGGTCAGGCCACGGGTGAGGCACCTGCAGGCTTCCTGCTGTTGACTGAAAATGCTCTGTGACTTGGGGAGCTATGTCCTATGATACCTCAGCGGCAGGATACGAGCTAGTCACCATATTGCATTACACCAAGACAAACAAGGGGTCCCGACCCTGTTCTTTACTCGAATACAAATGAGAATGGTTCATTCAGTACAGCCTTGACAGGTCTAAAGGACAAAGTAAGACATCTTTCCACAAAAACTCTCATCAAATAGTTAAGCTCTATAAATATATGGAGCTTAACTAGAAGAGAATCTAATTTGACTGACTATATTTTATGGATATTCATTTTATAAACTTCTGTTCTAAAAAGGGTAGCTCGGAGGCACTGCTATTAATTCAGTGAGAAATGTATTGTCAAACTATGGCTCTTATCTTGAGAAATATGACTCTCACTTATGTAGAGTGGATTCCAGCCATGCAGATTTGGATTTATTTGGCAAAGACTTTAGTTTTACAGACTCAGAGGTTTTGGGTTTCTTCCCAGAAAACATTGGGGGGAATAACTAAAATTGTTCAGTAACTATAAAAGTAAAGTAGATCAGAAGAAAAGTGCACACAGAAATATTGATGGTGTATCTAGAGCAGGCGGTGTGAATCATACAAGTCAGTCAGGACTTTGCAAACTATGAAAGTTGGAGATGTCTGCGGAGATGCTGGAGATGAAAGTTCCAGATCCTGACAAGTTGCTGACAAGACCCACTGACAAGACCCACTGGAGATCAAAGCTGAGGCCCACGAACTAAACCGACTTTGACATCTCTGATCTAGACTAACTATTTCACTATTTCAGGATTTCTGAAAACCAAATAAAACCTCTCTGCGTGTTAACACTTTGATGTGTATGGATTTTTTTTTCGGTGTGTGTGTGCACAGACCATTTGTGGAGAGGAAATGTAAGGATTGAAAAGTAACATACATAAAATGAACGTCATCGAAATAAAACACATTTGTACAGCTGATCAGATACAAAGAAGGAATTCCTCACGAGTGCAGCCGCTCATGTTCTCTGTCACGATGCCGCGGAAATTCCAGAAGCCCGGCTCACAGCGGTCACACTTCTGCCCTCCGACACCCGGCTTACAGGAGCACTGCCCGGTGGTTGGATCGCACGTCCCCTTGTAGGAGCCGTAGATATTACACTGACAGGTAGCTGAGGGGAAAAGAGCAACAAGGAATTTCACTTTTCTACAGCAAACTTACACTGCTGCTGTTTATAGATCCCTGTAGCTTATAAGAGTTGGATAATGCTTACTGTGATGGATACTCTGTATTAGAGATTTATGCTAGGCTCAAATGTCAGCTAAACCCTATTCCGCAAATAAAAAGGCGGATAAAGCGCGCTGAGGTGATTTTCCTTTTTTCTAAATCTCTGCGTATTCTTATTTCTCCGTCTGCATTTTCTCCATCCATGCTGTATCCCCTGGCTTACAGCTCGATGCAAGCCTTTTCTCTTCCATCTGCGCGCTATCATTTGTCAGGATCATCAGATGAAGAGATTTTTCTGTTGATACAGCGCAGAATTATCATAATTATTCCTTGGATTAAGATGAAACGTTTTCGGCTCTGCAACTTTGCTACTGTAATTGCAGTCAAGGACAACGAGGCCCATATGCTGCAAACAGCCTGATACTATCTACTTTTTTTTTCCTCCTTTTTTTTTTTAAAAACTCGTGACACACTGACGGGTCAAAGTGGGACACAGAATAGGACTCACCGGGACATCCTGCCTGTCCAACTCCTAAGGCGGCCGTCACATTGTCTGAGCAGCAGCCGTACACTGACACGCTGCAGTGCTCGGATACCGTCGGGTCCGGCAGAGATACGGCTGAAATCACCGATGAGGTAGGGAAGGAAAGGGAGGGGAGATGGAAGATGGAACAGGGAGAGAAAGAGGAACACCAGCATTTGAGTGATTACTGTAGGGTTTGTTGATGGTGGTGGAGGAGGGGAATTAAACAACACAATCTCTGAACAACATGTAACTTTTTTGCCAACAATGAGATTGGCTTGAGGGGCAGAGGTGGAGAGCCTGGCAGTCGGCTTCAAGATAACAATTCTATTTGCTACTTTCTCCACAATGACTCAAAATCAGGGGGAAAATGATGCTATTACCTCCAGTGAAAACAAACAATGGCATTTCTGGTGAATGTGCAGAAGCTGACATTTACCACCTACTAGAAGGCATGTTCTCTTCATTTGTTCTTGTCTAATATTACGAAATTGCACCGCTGCCCTACAACCTTCAAAAAAAGAAAAGAAGAAGAAGCAGAAGAAAAAAAAAAAAAAAAGGCCTGCTGCATAATGCGAAGGAATTTGCCAAGCAGTTTCTGCCTGCGCACACTGTGTGGAGAGCTCCTTTGTCTAAGGATGCACAAGACGCCAAAATAGTGTGACAGCACTGAATACAGAGCCACATTCAGCAAAATAAAAACAAATGCGTTCCTCAAACCTGGCGCTTCTCCAGAAATTGGAAGAGAACAACAAAACAGTCAGTGGGAGGAAAATAGGATTTGTTTAATGGCCGGAGCAAAAGCATCATTGTTCACATTTTTTCATACTTTGGAGTGAAAAGTAAAGTTGTAGATAGAAACGGGAAAACCCTTGGTTTTCTGTGTGTCTCTCTATTGCCCTCCCCATCGCCTCTTTTAGTGTTGCTCATTTGGAGTTTGGAGGCTGGAGATACAGGGGCCATAAATCACACTGTTACTGGTGTGGATATGAGCCTCAGCCTAATGGTGATGACTCGGCGCGCTCTTTTTCCAGTGCTTTCCCACTCCAGAGATGGGCTTTGGACACAGTTCATTTAACTTGCCACTTTTCAGTGCTCCATTCGGCTATCTGTACTGAGCCTATTAGGACAAGGAGAACTTTTAATTTCATATGTTCTTCCACCCTTCAAGGGTTTTTCTCCATTGTCCGGCACAATGCACCTCGCTGTGACATGCAATATTACCCTCACATTTTCAAGGTCCACTGCTGCGCCTTCTCCGCTTCGCTGATTGTTGCTGGTCTTTTATATTCCTGCAAGGGCACATCTGCACATGTGTCTAGTAAACCAATAAAAATTTCAGTGGATTATATTGAAATCCCTGACCCTGATTTGAGTTTGCAGGCGGCAAAAAAAAAAAAATACTATTTTAAATGCTACAAGAGGCAAACTTTACAAATGTGCATGCAGCAGACGGCTGTGTTGACACTGTATGCAAAGTAGGTAGCTTTTCAAACTGAGAACCTCTGAAATACAAGGTTGCTTTCATGCTCCGCTACTGAGAGCTGGCATGTTTTGATAAAGTTTATGGAGCTGAGGTCAAATGAAGTTTCTCCTTACATAGCTAATGCAGAGGGCAGTGAAATTCCCCAAGATCTGAGTCCCCCCCCCCCCCCCATTAGCCAATAGGAGATGAGAACCCAGAGGCCTTGTACCCATAGAGGACTCTTCAAAAAAGGATTGATTATCCATGGATGGTAGAGAAGCGTGACAGTCAGTGCCCAAGGAGGCCAGCTTAGGAAGGAGAAGAATCTGCAGAGATGTGTGTGAAAACACTGGCAGCTCCTTCATTCTCACTCTCTTCAAACTCTCTCCATCCTCCTCTCTTTCAGACCCAGGGGGAATCAAACAGACTGGAATGATCACACAAAATCCCTTAAGTGCCTTTTGCTCTGCTCCCTGGCCTGTGCTAGCAAAAAGCTCTTCATTTAACATAGCCACAGAGAGGAAGATGGTTAACCTTTGCTGCTCTGCCACTGATCTCACAGCGTTTGTGGCTGATAAATGTCATTCATCACATGCAAAGAGAGGGAGTTTATATTAAAGGAAGAGGGGAAAGTGGTGTCCTGAGGGCTAAGAAGCAAGCTCCGGAGCACAGGTTTATTGCTTTAAATTCTCTGAATATCTGGACAGAAAAGTGAGCCTTTATTACTATCTGTTAGTTCACACTTGGGCCCGAGAGGAAGATTTTTAACTCTGCTCACGAGCCGGCCCACGTGGACTAGCCACTTCCCAGAAAAGCTGGAAAGCTCAAAGTGTGCTGAGTCAACCTTCCCTGAGCAAATTACACAAACCCACACATCAAATTTAACACTGACCTCCCATCATTTCACTTGCTTATGGCTAACCAGGTCACACTGAAGAGAGACACAAGCAGTGCTGTCAGAATTACACTCAAACTAGAGACAATTACAACCCCATCGATGGATGGAATGAGTGGAGAAATGGGATGTCAGCGACAATGAGACTTGATGAGGGTGCTCTTGTGCACTGCAATGACATCGACTCTGAGTGGCGTAATGTACCGACCTGCACAGGGTCCCTGATTTTGAATCAACAAGTGCTCTCGTTTCTCACATCTGGCCTTCTTCAGCTCGCACTCGTTGCTGTAGTTTTTCCCATCGGAACCACAAACCTGCAAAAAGAAAGACACAAAGCAGAGTCTGAAGCAGCGTCTAGCTTAACCCCTCAGCTCTTTTTGCTCTACCTCGCTTCAGTTATTACCAGGCCGCGTGTTTTTACCGAGGCGTGCCCTGTATTTAAAGTAAAAGCGCATTCACCTAGACGCTGAACTAAAGAGCCATTAAGTGGTTAGTTCGGTTGCTTTCAATAATACTTCACGGCCTTTGTCAGGTGGCGTTTTTACTCAGTTGTAATGGACGTGGTTTAATCAGGTGTCATCAGTTTCACCACACTTAAGACCATGCGGTGACACCTGAGCCACATCCGTGACAACAAAGCAAGCTGCTGCTGCTCATGACGGTAAGATGACCTCGTGGGAAAAGAGGATATTTTTTTTGCTCCTGCTTATTAGACAGGTCTGTTTCTGTCGTCACTGGAGCTTTCTCCTCGTGTCACGTGGTGTTCAGTCAGGTAAGCCATAAATACAGTGTTTCTTTCCCCTGTTATGCAGACTATGTCAACCTATATGTTCCACTGACGGACGCAACATAAACACCATCTCCAGCCTTATGCCTCGCCTTTCTGATGCTTAATTGTGGATGTCACAAAACTTTCTTCTGCCCAGTTACTCAGTTTCTGGGATCCTTTTTGAGTTTTGCGTTGGCTTACAAATTACCGAGGTTGTACAGTCATGCTGTCTCCGAATAAGAAATGCTGCAAAAAGATTTTCCATCTGAAGCTGACCTTGAAAAAGTCCCCCGTGCCTTCATCCACGCCCCCATGTTTTACAATTTTGTCAAATTTACAAGAAAATAAGAAAGAAAGTGGCCCCTGATGGATTTTGTAACAAGCAAGGTTATTCGGCAAATTCAGAAGACATCTAGATTTCTTTTTATGCTAAAGACAAAAATTCAGGAATAATTTTCCATGTCATTTTATAGGAGATTGGAGTTTGTCCGATGAAAATGTCAAAAGCAGATGTGTGCGATTTATGTTTTTGCATTTTGCTTTGAAGGGACTGGAAGATTTAACCACATTAGCAGCTAATGGCAAATGATTTTTGAAGGCTGTCTTACCAGGCTGTGAGGCACACTCGTGCAGCTGTATTCACAAAGGCATCGGTCGCTTTCGTCTTCTGCGTCTTCGTACCACGTGCCTCCAAATACGAGACAGCGGTCCTGTTCACAGCTCTCCTGACCCGATCCAGACCCGCCCGAGCCGCAGTCTGCATAAAAAAAGACACACAATATCATTAACAAACATATGCACACACATCACAATCTATACATCTAGCGGGCATCATAGTTTTATTTGTCTTGAAGTTAAAACTACATTTAAACACTGTGGGCGCCGTAAAGTTAAGATAATTTACATTTCCCCTCATGATGGCGAGAGGCAACCAAAGGCGCTGCTGGTAGTACAAGATAATGACGGTGTCTAGCGAGGGCCACCGATTGACTAAATAAATTAGACATCTCTGCACCACCAGTGAGGCATCCTTTCATTTCAATTACATCAGAAACAAAAAAAGGGGGAGGGAATTATTAACTCCGGCCTCCAAGTGTGCGGAGAGAATTGGTGGCGAGGCCTGCTTTATGGGTGTCTGCTTCCCGATATGAGAATGCAACTAATTGCAAAGTGTTCTGTAAAATCTAATTATCTCCCAAGACTTTAAAGAAAGTTGTCCCGGCAACTCTTTAACTGCGACCCTGAAATGGCTTTTTGCTTGTTTTAAAAATGCACGTCTGTGTATCGCAGTAGGAGGAACAGCTAAGGCTGGCTTAATGTTTATAGGGAACGAGGCAGAGCAAGGACAAATAAAAACCCAATTAGGGGCCAGGATGTACAGCTCTACAAAATGATTTAAAAAGAAGCACCAGAAAGGGGGGGGGGGGGGGGGGGGGGTATTTGACAAGTGGGTTGATTTGAGGAAGACAAATTTGGGGAAGGGAGGGGGGGATTGCAAAGTGCAGGCAAAAAAAAATGGGAGGATCTGGCTTTTGAAGTTGCAAATTTTACCTACAGTGGAACTCCAGAGGGAGATTAGGTAAACGTGTGTGAAAGCGGGGGAAAGAAAGCATGCAGCATGAAAGACGGAAAGAATGTCAGACAGAGCGAGGCACCCTGGGGGCTGGCAGAAAGTTCATTTAAAACAAATTTGTTATTCAAAAAAGGACTACAGTTCAACTAAAAGCTCCCAGCGCAGGCAGAAGACTCAAAGCGCATTAGGTAATCGAGGTCTTTCTTTCCCTTCTCGTCTACTTTTAGGGCTCGTTCGGCTCAGTGTATTGATGCACTACCACTAATGGTTAAATCAATGTCATAGTGTAATGGAAGTATCACTTAGCATAAACTGTCTCCCAAAGTAGATTATGGAGCAGGTCACAGTGCACGGTGCGGGGAGGGGCCGATGAAGCCCCGGCTGTTCTTCGATATGGGTCATCAGCTGTGGTGCTGGGAGAGATCTGAGTGGTCGATACGGCGGCGGAGACGTCGCTTTACTATCTGTGCCTTCAACAGAGGAGTTGGAGCTTTGTGAAGAGTGCCCCCCCCCCACCCCTCCCCGAGAAAACCCCCCCAAAAAACTAGGAACCATCAGTGCTTATTAAAGCATCGCTCTGTCTCCATTTTAAAGCCCCAACCCTAATCCGTTTACTTGAATTTGCCATTGTTGCAACTTATTGATTTCGAACCACAGTCCGAGTTAAACATAACATTTTGTGACACAGCTAATGCGCTGCGTAATGGCTTTCAGCTGCCAGTGACATTATCGCAGGTACTCGGCGTCAGATGGCATCTGAAAGTGAGAAGAAGAGATCAGAAACAGAAAGGGAGCTCAGCAGCCTGTGGTCGGCTTCCTGTATCTGTTTACTGTTTGCCAGCTCAGCACGACGCAGTAAAAAGGAAATGCCGGAGTAGCCGATTCATATTCCACTCAGGTCCCTTCACACAGACAAGATAAATATATAAAAAGAGGTAAGACACTAGAATGGAATAAATAAAAGTGAAAGGCGAGGGGAGGGGGTCCTAATTAGCTGTTGTTCTTTGATGTGCCCGTCACCCACGCTGCCTATGAACCTTTCAATTAATATGTCCCCAGCCAAGATGGCTGCATCAGCTATTCTCTCCGTACTGCCCATCCGTTTCTTTTTACTCAGTCTTGTCAGAAGCCTGAGTCTATTTAGCCAGGGGAGCTCCATTAAGAAGCCAGAATTGAGCGGCGGAGAGAAGAAAGGAAATTAATTGCATAAGAATAATGTCCGAAAAAGACTGAGAGGCTTTGACAGTAGAAATAATAGAGGAAGTGAAGAGGAAGACGGTATTGTCTTGAACTGTGTGCTACTGAAAGTAGAGGGAAGAGGAGAAAACATGAGAACCTGGGTAAATTATAGATGACGGAGGGGAGGGGGCTGTAGATGTTCAGCAAACCAGATTTGTTGTGTCAACATCAATGATCCAGGAGACATCTGATATTTCTATGATACCTCTGATATCATGACCTGACTGAATGTCAACATCTATGACATTAAAGAAATTCTCCCTCTTTGAAAATGACAACGGTTTTGCTCCCTCTATCAGTACCACCTTCTTTGACTGATGTGACAGCACGTTAGCCTAAATAAAGTTCCTGTAGGACGGAGAAGCATCACAGCCAGTGGGAGGATGGGGTGTTTTTAGATGGCAGGAGGAGAAAAGAAGTTTTGTTGCCTCAACGGAAGGTTAGAAGCCCCCATGATGAATGGACCGTGAAGGAAAAATGCGCTGATCACACTCCGGGAAGCTCTCGTGCCACCCAGCCACTCACTTGCCTGTTTTTTCATGCCCTTTCCTGTCTTTTGGAGCTTGATCACATCCGTGCCGTGTGAGGAGCGACGAGGGTGAGGATCCAGCATCGCCGTGTGATCCTGCTCTCATAATCTTGTTTATTAAATGTCTATTCAATTAAAAAAGGGGGCTCGGGCCTCCGTAGGTGATGCACTGCTCTCAGTTACCACTTTGTCAGTGTCGAGAAAAGGAGCTGAGGCCAGGCCTACCCGAGTGTGAAATTAAACAGGTGATAAATTTCCCTGTATGGCCAACAGTGGGAACACTGTCATTTTTCATTACTGCTAAATAAAAAGGCAGGAGAAAACAACTTCCATTTTTATGCCGTGCGCTCCCCTCCTCCCAACAAGACTAATGAGGATGGTTTTTAAGTCAGGTCTACGTAAGCAAATAAATCAACACATTCACTTCCTCTCTGGGCTTATCTTAGATTTGAAGTATGGAGTGGGGAGTTGCGCATACTGGTGATGTAGAGCCCTGCCGCTGTCTACAATAGAGCCAGAAAAAAAAACAGAATTACATTTTGTGACAAGGGTGCTGTATAACACAGCATGTGCTCTTAATTTTGCCAAATCTACCACTGATACTGTACATGTAGGCAAGGGTGAATCCATCAGCAGCAAATCCTGTTTAAGACAGGCAGGAGGAGAGAAGTAGAACAACTTTCTGCAAATTGGTTTTGACTGTTTTACAGGCTTCCTGTGGAGGGTCCGGGTCAGATTTGAGGGGGCCGAAAGAAGGGGGGGGGGGGGGGGGGGGGGACAGAACCGTCTGCTGCCCCTGGGGTGAAATTTATTGATTTCTGCCGAGCCCTTCTCCACCCCTGTCTGTGAAAGCCTTGGCGCCCCTTTTGTCAAGAAGGACAATTTTGATGGAGAGGAGTGCAAAATGGAAAGAGATGTGAGTGGGTGGGACAGCAGGGTGCGATGTGGAGAGCAAAAAGAAAAAAGAAAGGGGAAAAAAAGAAAAGATTCTATTGTGTAAGCCTGACAGTTCTCTCTGAATCAAAATGAGCAAGCGATGGGAAAAAGGAGAATGCTGAGAGACAGTATGGTAGAGAGAATAAAATATAAAAACAAAGCCATCAGCCACTGCAAGCAGAGCAATGCCCTTGGGATGCAGATGAGAGTACTTTTTGCCTGATACAACCAACAGACAATGAGGAGTGTGTAGCTGCGTGTGTGCGTGGTGACAGTAAGTCTGCACGTCTGCATCGAGGGCATACAGTTTCACATTTCTTCATGCTCCACATACAAAAAAAGTCACTTATCTCAGTCAATGAAATGATGTTAAATCGGCCACAAGAAGCTTTGATGGTGCGATTCGCCTCGCAGGCCTGGGGCCAAATACGGCAGACAATGGTAGTGGGGGGGTTAGGGAGGAAAAAGAAAAAAGACCCCTGGCTGTAGCAATCAAAATGGAAGTGGATTCCCCCTCATCTCTATTTGCCCTGTCCTCCATCTACCCCCTCCTTTCTTCTCTCCAGCCATCCCTCCTGCCGGCAGGTGTAATCTGCTCCCCTTCACACCTTGTCAGTAGATGACTATGTTCACTGTGATGGCCAACTAGCCACGAGGGAACAGCAGCATTGCCACTGTCTGCATTTAAAACCAGAGGCTGGCATTTTGCTCCCTCCAGAGTTGTCCCCAAGAAGGGGATGAGCGAGGGACTGTGATATCCCGCCTCAGTCTGTCAGCGCTGATCAAGATATGATCTGCACGGTGAATTAGAGTTCATTTATTCAGAATGCGAAGCGATGACAAAGCTACAGGCATGGAAATGAGGGATACTCACATTAAGTGCCATCGGTCACGCATTTAAAAGCCTAATTGAATAGAAGAGCTAGATAAAATGTGTACCCTAGCTGTCACAACACAAACAAACACAACCTAGCCCCCCTCCTAATAAAAGCCGAGCATAATAATTCGTGCTATTACAGCTCGTGCTGCGAATTCAGGTAAAAGTACATGCAGTAATCACCAGCCTACAATTCACAGATCATCTTTTTAGCAGACATAATATTCTCAGGCTCTAATATACTTCAGTCATCTATACTCAGCCCTTACCTCATTTTTAGCTACCTCTAATGCATGGAGCATTTAGCTTGGGATCCCATCTACAAGTTCCAAATATCAAATGAAAAACTGTCTGCAATTAATTAGTTTCAGTTTATTGAGGCATCAAGGAGCAATGGGGGGGAAGTGGTGAGATCAATAAACAAAAACCAGCTGCAGCTCATACGTTGCACAGCACGCTCGCGAACAAAGTCAGCCAGACAAGCAGCCAATGAAAACACTGCGTTGAAAACGTACAGCTGACCTGAGCTTAATCACCCAGAAGTCATTTCTGGATTTCTAACAGGTTTTGTTTACAGAAACACACCGCGGCTGTCGCCTCATGTTTTTTGCAGTGTTAAGCCGACGCAGACGTCGCAGCTACGAATCCACAAACGACTAAATACGGCACCGCAGGTCGCTTGATAAAGATAATTACACCGTTTCAAAGTCCATTTTCCTACCTTCGTCGCAGCTGCCGAGCCTCGCCACGTCAATTCTCGTCATCTGCGTGCAGGAATGTCTGCGAAGTTCACACTCATTGTCGTAGGTGGTGCCATCACTTCCACACACTGGGGAGTAGGGCTCGCCTGAGCACGGCGGGCACTCACACCTATTCTGGACGCACCGGGCACCCATGGCACAAACAGTGTTGCCACATGTTTCTGTATTAAACACACAGCAGAGGGGCAGGCCACAGCATGACTGGTGAGTTATTTTGATGGATATGATCCACATGGACATTCAAAGTCATCTCTGGAATATATTTTTAAACAGGATTTCTCTTTTCCTTTTTCTATTTGTCATGCACGCTGCTTCCCCTCGTAATATATTCCACTTTAAAACATATACAGCACATGCTGCTGGAGCAATTTCCCATCTGAGAATTCAGTTTGACAAGTTTGCTTGTATTTGAAGTGCCTGCAGTTTTATGAGCTTCCTGATGGGCACTATTTTTACATGTCATTTCCATATTTAACTCAGAGCCAGAGGAAAGAAATGAATCTTTTACATATGAACATTGCACACTTTTTCCCTAGCCTAATATCAAATCACCAGTTTGTGCTAAGATCGCTGATGTGTCCTTCATATTTATACTAATAATGACACACTGAAGATGACATACTGTAACTACCAGACATATTCTCCATAAATGTATGCATTACTTACTGCACTCTCCTTGGCCGACCACTCGGAGGTCCATCTGTTGTTTGCAGGCCCGCACATGCAGCTCACACTCGCTGTTGTAGGTGGTACCATCGCTGCCGCACACAGGCTGGTGGGACTTGACACACTCTGACGGACACACACACTGCTTGCTCTGGGCATCGCAGATTGCCCCAAAAGAGCAGTTGGCACAGGCCTCATCTAGATGGGGACAAGCAGGCAAACAAATGGTTAAGTGTGTCTGTGCATGTGTGCTTCCTGTGGGATTACATAACCTTGGCGCCGAGGTCTGATTCTAAGAGAAACGGTGAATTTAGAGGATATTAAGTTTCTTTTACACTGCTCGTATTAATGTATGGTAGACTTAAAATGGATTCTCTTATGTTATCATTATGCAAATGCAGTGCAGTGCAGTGCTTTTCAGCTCATCTTACTTTCTGATGATGCTTGAAACATCACTTAAGTGAATATAAAGTTGCGAGGGAATGAGTTTCTGGCTACTACAGATTCTTAAAGTAGTGTTGGTTTGTCATTTGGTCTTTCAGCCACAACATTAAAACTACTGACAAGTCAAGTGAATAACACTGATTATCACATTAGGATATAATGTTCTGCTTGGAAACACTGGGTCCTGTCATTCATCTATATGTTACTTTGATATCACACGGGGTCATATGATTGTTGGGTTTTTCTCTGTATGCGTTGCTGTAGGGTCTACCTTACAATATAAAGCACCTTGAGGTGACTGGTGTTGTGATTTGGCGCTGTATAAATACAGCTGAATTGAATTACTTTGACGCACCCATTATCATTAATTTTGAAAATGTTGGAGACCAAACTGGTGAGGTGCTAAGCAAAGAAACCAAAACTGTGCCAATACTGGAAAAAGTTCAAACTTACAGTACAAATATTTTACTTTACAAGCTCAGTATATGGAGTGAAGATTTGGAAAATTCAATCTTACTAGAGGATGGAAAATCAGAGTACTGAGATCCCACTTAATTACACACCACAGAACTGGATGCTTCAGCCCTAAGTCTTTGTGGCATAGATTCAAAAAGATGCTGGAAACGTTCCTCAGAGATTTTGGTCCATACAGACATGATGGCATCGCACATAGACTGCAGCTTTGTCAGCTACACATCCGTGATGAAAATCTCCAATCCCACCACGATCAAAGGATGGCCAATCCATCTAAGTACAGTGAACTTGTGTTCAAGGAACCAGTTTGAGGTGATTCGATCTTTGTGACATGGTGGGTTATCCTGCTGGAAGCAGCCATCAGAAGTTGGGTACACTATGGTCCCAAATGATTGGACAAGGTCTGCAACAATACTCAGGTAGGCTGCGGTGTTTAAATCATGCTCAGTTGCTATTAAAGGGCTCAAAGTGTGCAACAGAAGTATTACACCACCATCAGCAACCTGAACCATTAATACAAGGCAGGGTGGAGCTGTGATTTTATGTCGTTTACGCTAAATTGTGACCCAAACTGCTGAATGTTACACCAGAAACTAAGCCTGATCAGACCAGCTAATGTTTTTCCAATTTTCCATTGCCCAGTAGAGGTGAGCACATTGTAGCCTCGGTCTTGACGAGGCATTTCTGACCAGAAAACCTTCATTCAAATGATGTTTTGTCCCTAGAGATGACTGTGTGGAAAAATCAATTTCTGAAATGCCCACAGTAGCCCGTCTGCCACTAAAAAACACGCCACCTTCAAAGTCCGTTTGAACTTCAGCAAGATGTCTTGAACACGTCTACACGCCTAATTGGAGTTGCTCCCGTGTGATTGGCTAATTAGATATTTGTGTTAACAAGCAGTTGAACAGGTTTGCCTAATAAAGTGGCTGGAGAGTTATGTTACTCCTGACACATTGCATTGTTATATAAATAGACAAGGCACCAACGTCTAAAGGAACACTAAAACAGTTTGGGTAGAGTGACACATGAAAAGAATATTTTAAAAGAAATTCCACTAAAATCAAAACTCTTTCTTCTTGGTGAGTGTTTAGATGGACACGGTAACAATGGAAATGAACAAAAGTGGAAAAATAACTCTGTTTTTTAAATGGATAAAAAAAGAACATTTGTATTCTATATGTCTCATAATAAAAAATGTCTCATTTGTTGCATTTTTCTCATGCAAAATTATGCTAAGAACTAAGCATGAGAATCAAGGCAAACATTATTTACTATTCAGAGCTACAGGAAATAACCTGTTTTCCCATTTTTCCTGGGAAAACAAGGAATTTGTATAAAGCTTTATTAGTGTACATGAGGTACATTCACATGATATTAAAGAATACAGAAAGCCGCACACATGCCATTTAAAGTTTACTGCATGTCAGAGGTAAAAACTATGCCATGAAATAAAAAAACTTCCCAGACAGAGCCCTACCACAGCACAAATCCATGGAGGAGGATTTTAGAAAAGATGCTAAAGTGCATGAAGTTCCCAGGAGCACAGTGGGTTCCATCACTAAAGAAATTTCAAGCCAACCAAAACCAGTCTTTCTGGAACTGAAACTAAATAGCTGAACACAATGAGCTTTGAAAATTGTCACCAAAAATAGATGAAGCTACCAGAAGGTCAACCGCACTCAGTCAATCAGGACTTTATGAGAGTGGTCAGAAACTGAAGCTAGTCCTGAGTAAAATCCACAACAGGGCCATGCTAGAGTTTGCCAAATTACACTTAAATCATTCTGAAAGCATGAAGGAAACAATTCTCTGCTCTGATGAGACAAGAATTGAACTCCTTGGCCGGAATAGCAATTGTTGTAAGTAGTGAAAGCCAGGTACTGGATGGGAGTAGCCAGCACCATTTTTTGGGAAGCCTTCTCAGCAGCGGATGCTGAAAAGAACTAGCCTCAACTGAGTGTGACAAATCACGCTTTCCCTTAAGATTGTAAGGCTAATTATATATGGCCCAAAATATGCTGTTTTTCCACCGCTTTTCAGTCAGAATCAAGCTGAGAACATCTGTATTCTCTCGCCAGATGCTACCAGAAAAAAAGCAAAGAGAGCTTTTGAAATCCTTGATTTTAGTATGAGGATTTATCTAGCTCATCTGTTGACTGATTGGCTGAGACAACGTTTCCCTCAAAAGAAACAGCAGGGCAGGCTCAGGGTGCTGACTGAGCCCTCATGGGGACATGAAAGAAAAATGAGAAGGCAAATCCAAGTCCTCATACACAGAAAAGGCTAGTAGTATAGACACCTTTTCCTCTGACACCAATTACACTGGGAGGATTGCATTAGCACAGCTCACTATCACATTCAATTAGGGGCAGGCTAATACCCACCGCTGATTTAGCACTAATTGAGAGAGGCAAGGCTGGCTGCTGGAACCCTCCACATTATTAATCTGTTTATTACTCTTTTAGAGCCATTCATTTCCTTCATCTCTCCATCTAATGTGGGCATCCGCTGCTTTCTTGATTAACAGCTATCCACTTAGAAGTGGATATGGCAAGAAACGTGGCACTTTATGTACAGTACATGGCCTGTGGGAGCCTGTAGGAGCAAACGTTTCATTCTGTGGAGGTGGAATGATCAGTTCTATGAAGATATGCTTAAATTAAACTGCACGAGCAGGACATTCAGGGCAACTGTCTATGCTAAATTCATGTGTGCTTTTGCTCTGGGGCTATTTTTCACAGTGTGGCCTTCTGTCTTGAGTTTGAGTTTGGGGACATCTGAGTGCCTTGGCACCCGATGACATTTTTCTATAATCATATTTTAGGCTCCAAGTTTGTTGCAACAGTTTTTGGATTGCTCTGACCTTTTCCAACATGTCACATTTTTTTTTTGCAGAAGGACCTTTACACTATTTTGCTGTTGAAGACCTGACCAGCACAGACCCGTTCAATACTCTTGCTATCATCTCGGTCACACACAGCAATCCAGACCTCAGCGTCGGTGGCTGACCTCACTGATGCATTTTCTTTATAGGATGGGAGCAAATTCCTGCAGATTCCACAATCTTGCAGAAGATTACCACACCATACTTTCACAATGGGGTGTCACATAAGAGTGGAGTATTGAGGTACCATTATTGCTTTTGTCAGTATTTAATGGCTAAGAGTACTTAACAATTATTTTCATTGCTCTCGAGGAAAAAAAAGAATCTCCCCTGCACAGCTTTTCTATGACAAAAAAGAAATAAACATAAAACATAGTAAAAGTGTACTGCTGTGGTCGTGGATCCTCTGTGGCTGAGACAGCTATAAATCAGGAAGTGGAAGTGGTGAGTGTTGTCCTTTATCAGGCCCTGTGTCCTGATAGTAGCCTCGCTTCTTTATCAGCTCCTGCCCCTCGCACCTGGCTCTCTGCACTGCCTGATCCTCCAGACAACATGCATCACAGACAGAAGAGGAGGGGAGCCTCAGTTCAAAGCCGGGAAAAGAGAGGAGATTGTTGCCATTACTGATAATGTTAGGATGTGTACTTTTTGTCATGTCTGATCTCTGAATCAGTCGTCTTCAAGTCTGTCATCACCATTTCTGGGTTTCAGTGGTTTCTGAAGGCAACCTCGCAACCATTAAAAGTTCAAAATTTAAGGTAAAAAGTCTGGCTGGCCATTATGAAACACAGACATGACAATAAAGAATGGGAGATATTACAACAGGGGATCTTTCATCTCATGCAAATGCTTTTCAGGCGCAAGAACCTAGAGAAATATAGAGTATGACACACTGTCCAAGATCAAAGTAAGATATTTTAAAGCCTTTTTGTGTGAGTTCTGATAAAAAACCTGACACAAATATTCACTAAATAGCTTAAGAGTCAGCTAAAATTAGTTCTGCCTTTACAGCAGAATGATTCAGGCTAATAATGGCTCAAAGATGGCACCATTCTCTGGTCCAAAAACAGCTGCCAGCTGTGAGTATGGAGATCGGCTGATCATTAGATATGCTTAATAACATTTGGGCAACCATTTAGGCAGAACTGGCACCCAGATCACGGGAGTTAGAATGTTCGCCATTCAGAGCAAGTCTGCCATGAGTCTGGCAATAAGGTGTGCTTAATCTAGACTGGCTGGGGTATACAAGTTTGGCATATGTGAAATCTACAGTATGTTTCTAAACTGTCTGAAGGTGCTCTCTAAAATGGTAATACTGGCATGGCAGGGAGCAAGGTCCAGGTCAAGCTGAACATGGTTGCATGGCCTAACAAGTGAGCTACGGTGGTACCCACACAAACTGTTCCTGAGCCTGGGCAGTGATTTCCATGTCTGTTTTTGATACAGTGCCACCTGAAGGCCTGAAGATTGTGGGGTTCACATGTTGAATTTCCTCCTTGTCCCTTGCACAAAGAGTTCTCCGGATTATCAGAAACATCAGATTTAATATACCCTAGACCACAGGTGTCAAACTCCAGGCCTCAAGGGCCAGTGTCCTGCAGGTTTTAGATGTGTCCTTGATCCAACACATATAAATGGCTAAATTACCCCCTCAACATGTCTTGAAGTTCTCCAGAGGCCTGGTAATGAACTGGAGGCCTGGAGTTCAACAGCCCTGCCCTAGACTTGGAGATATACAATGTTACATTGACAAATGTTATTTTGAAGTTTGTATATGTCATTTTTTCCGGACTGGTGAGCCTGTAACCACCTTTTATTTTTGAGAAACTCTCTAAGATGCTCTTTTTGTACCCAGTCATGTTACAGACATATTGCCAGTTAACCTAATCCTTTGTAAAATGTATCTCTAGCCGTTTCTTTTTAGTACCACTTAGTTTTTCCAACCCTTTGCTGCCCATATACAAATCATCTTGAGACCTGCAGCCGCCATCAAATTCAAAATGAGCAAATATTTCTCATGAAATAGTAAAATGGAGCATTTTAAACATTGTTTTCTATGTTCTACTGTGAATAAATCATTGGTTTATGAGATTTGCAAATCATTGCATTCAGTTTGTATTAACGTTTTAATAACATGGGATCCAAACTTTTTTGGAATCAGGGTTTCATAATATCCTCACGCATGTCTTTAACTATCAAAGAAAACCTTTCTTCCTTTGGATGAGGACCTGCTAATATTTTGTCAAGGTCCCCTTGGAGTCCCAGAGATCTGATGTTAGCAACTTTGCACTTTAACAGTTTGTGCTGCTGTGTTTGGACAAAGTGTTTGTGGAGCTGAAGGTGAGAAGGAGGAACAGGAGTGGGTTGGTAGAAAAGTGTCCTTGAAAACATAAAGAACTGACTCATTGAACAGAAAAAACAACAACAAAGACCCTCCAGCTTTACAGCATTTTTTAGATATCCTTACTGGGGAACACCTGAACTGCAGCTGAGGGGGTCTGGGAGGAGTAGTACCTCAGGATTAAACAGAAAGAAGCATGCTGCTTTGTGTTTTGAAGGCTTGTGAACATGCCTGGGTGATAACAACTCCCCTGTTGATGCATGCCTGGCCAGTACACTATTAACTCTGCCCCCCACTTTCTTTGCGCCTCATCATCTTATTTACCTCCATCTCCTTTCCTATGAACATTTATCACATTCTCCTCCCTTTTTCCCTCTGCCCTCTTTTATTCTCTCATTTTTTTCTCACAGGCTGCCTCTGTGACCTATATTTCTTACTCAACTGAGAATATCATTTCCAACACCTGTGGGAGAAAAAAGGGGAAGTTGTTATTTCTGTTTCTCAAATGATTCAGGCACCTCTGCTCTCATCTGTTTGGGTAGTCAGCATGAATGGGCTTTTTTCCTGGGGTGACTGATATCCAGCTGGGGGGTCTATTAACCAAGTGTACCTCTTCCAGCCCCTGTTACAAGGTGGCCCGCCACTCCAATGCAGGAGGAGGAAAAATCTCTGAATAATAACAAATGTCACTCATATTGCTATCAGGTTGCACCTGAGCCATATAGATAACCACTATGTTTCCAGGCCGGAGGGATAGAAATGAAATTATGTCTGGGCCCATGAGAGGCAATAAGCTCCCCACACACACACACATACACAGTTAAGTTCCCTGTTGTGGCACTTCTCTCACCCGCTACACTATTGCTACCCTCACAGCCTCACCTAAGCTCCTACTTCTGAGCCTGGCAGCCATAAATATGACAGCGTACACACTATAGAGCATTTGGATGGAAATAACAAAACGGCAACAGTAAACAAATGCATCCTTTCCTTGGTGAGTGTTCTGGAAATCATATAAATGAAATAATATAAAGACCAACAGTACTGCCGCCCCTCATCTCTTTATATTTTGTTAGGAAAATGGGAAACAGGTGCACCGATTTATTCAAACAAATTCAAATACACATGGAAATACACAAAGTAAGGCAACAGTAAAGTTTGAGGTTTTACAGTTCTAATAAGGCTGAAAGTTAATATTTGGTATGACCACCTTTATTATTCAACTCAGCCTGAACTCTCTTATGTAGACTTTCTGTAATGTCTTTAAGTAGGAATAGTTCTTCCGGCTTCCTGAAGGACATTCAAAGCTCTTCTTTGGATCTTGGCTGCCTTTTGTTCCATTCTCTATCATGATGATCCCACACTGCTTCATTAATGTCGAGGTCTAGGCTCTGGGGAGGCCAGTACATGACTGATAGTGTTCCACTGTGGGTTTTCTTTTCTTTCCAGGTATGCTTTTACTGGCAGTTACACTGGCATTTCGTTTAGAGAGGTTACACCATGTTTTACAGATGAATGTAGACACCCACCTCTCTACTGACCTCCTCTGTACAGTACAGTAATGTATATCCTGATGTATAAGACCCGTTGCCACTTTTCAGTCCAACTCCTGTTTAATTTGGCATATCTCAGCCTTTTCTCGCTGTTTACCTCACCGAAAGATGGCTTCTTGATGGCCACTCTTCCACTGGGACTATTTCTGATGAAGGTTTGGTGAGCATTAGCTGAAGGTCCAGATGCATCTTGGATCGTTTCCTATGTCTCCTTATTGTTTTCCTATTTCTTAAGGACATGACTTTTAGCTACAATTGATCTACTGTAGTTGTTTAATCCTGCCAATTATTCTTTTGTTGTTAAAGCTGTCAGATAATAACTCTTAGGTAATTGCTTTTTTTGGTATGAAATTGAGTAAATCATAGTGTAAAGTGGCTTAACAAGCAAAAAACACTTAACTGAAAATGGTCAGGAACAAGATATGGACTGAAAATGTGTGAAAAAACAGCCAATGTCCAAATAAAAATGACGAAAGAGCTTCTGGAGAATTACTGACAAAGAAAAAACACATACTGTATATAAGAAGGTCTGGCTCCTTGGAAATAAAATCTAAAGAAATGAGGGGGGGCTCGAGACTTTTGCACAGTCTGTATATTTTGTAAGCCTAATTATCACCAGTGCTGCTGCTCTTCTGCAGTGCAAAGGTCAGACATTCTCATTTTATTCACCTTCTTTCTGTGCATATATCTTTAACACTTAATTCCTATTCTTCCTACTCCACCTGAAGGCAGCACATATTGTTTCGCTCCTTTTCTGCCTCGTGAACCTGTATAGTATATTAGTGAAGGGAATAGCTGGTGATAATTAGGTGAGATAATAGCTTAAGTCAGTCAGTTGTTATGGTGCTGAATAAAAGCCCAGTAAAGCTGTGCAAACAGCCCAGAAATAACCCACATTATCATCGCCATCATTTCTCGGCTGGCTCGCACTTGGCAAGCCAATGCCTCAGCATTTTTATGGCACCATTGCGCTGACGCAGGCCTGTTCCTCTGGGAGCCAAGAACCATCCATAGTGCTGGATTACACACAGAGTCCCTCAGCCCCGCCAGCTCGTCCTGCCTCTCGCTTTTTAAAATAAAGACTATTCATTACCGCGGAGGGACTCCGAGCCGTCTACCTGTGGTGTGGCACTGACGGGCCTGCCCACCAACTGAACACTGCTTTAGATCTGTTTCTCTGCGGCATACATCCTTACACGCTGGAGTTCAATTAAGAGAAAGCTGGGAGGGGAGGATGATAGATGTAGTACACAGGCAGGCAGAGAGTCCACATAGCAACTCTCCAGGAACTAACTCTGTCATTCTAAGTATAAAACTCTAAAAAAACGAGCTCTGTTAAAAGACTTTGGTTCCTTTGTGCAAAAAATAAAATAAATAAATAAGTAACAACCATAAAATCTTTTCACACTTTAGATCACGAAGAGCAAACTGATTGTGCTGCACTCATCATGTTTGAAACTGCTCATCTCATCCACAAATACAGTACTGCAGAGGCCAACAGACTTTTGCTGTCGTCAAAATATGCAGGAAAAAAAATCTATTGCATTAAAATTGAGTTACACAGACAGTCTGGCCATGGGGCTAACAGCCACTGTACTTCTGCCCAGTTTGAGTAAAAAGTGAATGACTTGATTGTAGACAAGCAAGAATACTCAATAACCAATTAGAGTCCATGGGAAAATTGGCGTTGCAAAATGGCCACGGAGTACTCACTGAGTGGCTTTACCAAGCTGCAAAAACCTGTCCATATGGCTGTGTGCCAGCATAGTGGGTATAGAGATATTTTTACCACTTGAAGCTCCACTGTCGCTGGTATACTAATGACTAGCTGATACTCCGGCAGTGAAAGACAAAGCCAAGTGACTCATGTAGCCAATTACAGAAAAATATGCACCGCGCTCTGTTTCATCAAAAGCAAAGTGCATCTTCACTTAAAGGTCAAAACAGGCAAATTGGAGTTGTGGTGTTGCTATAGAAGGGCTGATGATGAGCACAGAGGAACAGATAAAGAGTAACGGACAAGGGATCATGAAATTCATCAGTGTGTTAAGTATTGATTTGCCTTTGCTGGATTTGAAATGGCTCCCAGTGGGGTCACACATGAATATAAAGTTATGTGTGTTAATTGTTAACGTCTGTGGATTATAATTTTGCCTCTCCGCATTGTGGTGCTATTAATTAATTTGCTAAATCATATTCCGAGATCCTTCCATGTCTGTAAGCTATGATTCACAGCATTTCACAGTCATGTCTCCTCACTATAGCTGACTGCATGGGGCAATGTGACCGTACGAGCATGACGCTAATTTGAAATTCATTACTGAGATGCAAGCACTTTTATATTTGGGTTTTGTGACAGTGAGTACTCACCGCAGGGTCCTTTGTGTTGGATGCTGATTTCCTTCTGCAGCGCACAACCCATCAATCGCATCTCGCAGGGGCTGCCGTAGGTCTGGCCGTCGGATCCGCACACGGGGTCGGACGTTTGCGGGCAGGCTTCGGAACACTCGCACACCGCTTCGTTGTTCTTGACCACACACTCTGCCCCGTGACTGCACGCTACATGCAAGCACGGGCTCGGTATGTTGAGATCTGAAGGCCGACCACCCAAGAGACAGAGATCACAGTTAGAGGCATGGTAGCAAACAGTACAGCCTTAGTGGTCGGGGAGAATATAAAGTTGAGGTTGGAGAGAAGTCTGGGGTTGCAAAAGAGCACAGGTGATAGTGAGGTAAGTTAGAATATCGCTACAAATAGAAGCGCTGGTTTTTGTGTTAGAAAGGGTTTAGGGAGAAACAGAGATATGATGGAATATGCAATGCAGCCCTAGTCCTGTGTCACCTCAACTTCCTTAGTTTCCTATGTCATTTCCTTGCCTTTGTACCTATCCTGATGTATCCTGAATCTTTGAAGAGTCCACGGAATCCAGAGGCACGAGGACAGTGGATAAAAACATGTCCCTGTAGCACAATAGAGATGAAACAGCCTACGAACAATGGTTGCACTGCCTTTTTTTTTTTTTCCTGCGCGTAAACGCCTGGATTAATTGACGTTCCCAGTGTGCCCCTTCAAAGGCTGCCATTTGCATCTCAGTGAGAGCCATTGCTTCAGCCAAAGCTGGTTGAACTGACATGCAGGAGCAAGAAAAGGAAGAGCACCAGGGATAGCGTTTGCTTTTTGAGAGAGTGAGAGAATTAAAAAGAGAAAGAAATAGGCGAAAAGAAGAAAGAGCCCTCTGCTTAATAATTCAAAAAAGGCAAGCTCCTGGGCAGAGGCAGATATGAAATGTGAACATCAGAGAGAGGTGTCTGCCTCAGTCTTTTCTCCTCACACGCTAACTCCAGCATGACTTCATTAAAACGAGGACAGGATTTTGTACCCATGGTTCTGGTAGCGGCAGATGGGTGTAGGCCAGGGCCGATAAAACCTGACTTGATCAGAACAGAGTAAAAACCTGACGAAAAAAAATGGGCGTGAACAACGCTTTGATCACAGCCTCCCATCCCATCACTTCTTTAAAGCTTTATGTACCAGGGAAAATATTATATGGCATCGTGTGCTCTCTGAGTCGGGGGCGCCGGCATGTGTGCGCGAGCGCTGCCAGCTCAGCCCGACGGTCGGAAGATTGAAGCCTTAGGTGGGATGGTGCGCACTCCGGTATCGAGAGCGAGCGAAAGATGATAGCCTGGCGCCGTAGTGGTTTTCATTTAGAAAGTTTCACGCATGAGGAACGGATCCCTCTGCTAAATGTGGTGTGTCTGCAGATTAGAGGAAAACGCAGACGGAGGCATCAAATAGTTTCTGATGAGAAGCCGTGGTTGAAATGGAAAGTGGTGCCGTTTCACAACCAAAGCGAAACAAAACTTGCTTCCTCCTTCTGCGCCACCTTTCTTGTGAGCTTTGGTTAGATGAGTAGAGGTGCTGTCATGGAAACTGCCCTTTGTAATGACGCCACCCATGGCTCCATCATTACTGAGACCATTATGGGATTAGATAGTAACACGGGGGTGTTGTGGGTGGGGGGCTGACTTGGCATGTGCGAAGCCCCATGATTCATTTATCAGCTCAGGGATGTTCAGCTGAGCCTCAACTCGTAGCGCTAACACGAGGGGGGAAATTATCAACTGATAACGCAGACGGTGGCAATTAGCTTGTTGCACTCTGATGAAAGAAAGGGGGTATGTGGGATAAAGATCAGTGTTATCTACATAAGACAGATCATTTGGCTCATCTGTCTGAATTATGATCACTCCTGAGCTGAACTGCAGATATTAAAATAAAAATGAGAGCAGATGTAACATAGTTTGTCCACGACCGCCTACTTTTTTCCCACAACTGTAATTGAGCAAATCTTTCCCGATCTCGAGCGCGGGCGCTCTCATTTCCGAGGGCGAGTGTTTCAGATTAAAGGGTGAAACACCGTTATTGATTTCTGCGTTGGGAAGGCGAGCTGGCTTTTCAAAAGAGCTCGGAGGTGCCACATAAATATGAAAGCTGCTCAATGCCGCTTAATTCGGTGCCGCTTCAAAAACAATTGATTCCCTGTGATCTCATTTCAACGCCTTGTGTCTGTGTGTGTGTGTCTCCAAGTGCGTGTAACCGTTGTACGCTTGTGATCCGAGCTTAACTGTACAACCTTGGCCTGCATTAAAGTTCACCAGCCCACTTCCCAAGGACGGGCTCCTAAAACACAACTGCAGCCTCCGATAAGGCCTTTGTCTCCCATTCTCTTTGTTTCACACTCATAAAAAAGATGAAAGAATTCCCCTCCAAAACTATTTTTTTTATCATCCTCCACCTCTGGGGGGCAAAATTTCTGCCCGATTTATTAACTGGAGACAATATACGAGGGTGGAAAAAAAAGACAATCTCCCCAAGTGTAAAAAGAATCTTGTGACACAGTTAAAAAAAGAACTGAAGCTGTCTTTTTACTTTCCCTTGGATGCAGGGAGAAGCTTTGAAATGGCGGGCCTAAGCTTGGTCGCTCACAAGCCTTTTCCAGCTCTCTTTCGCTCTCTGGTCTTCTCCCAAATAGAAAAATCCATCTCTTCATGCATGTATCAGTCCTTCTTTCAGGCAAGTCCAGAATACACTATAGTTTCTGGCTTTAAAGTGTTCTGTTTTATGCACGAAAATTAGCTTGACAGTTAGATGGGAGGTGCCAAACACATAGCACAGTAGCCAAGGCATTGTTTTAGTGGCTGAGCAGGTGCAGTGAATTGTCTCTCATGGATAGAGAAAAGTGGAAGGAGAAGAAAAAAGGCACGAATACTTTTCCCTCTCTCTATTCTCCAATCAAGGATTCAGCTCTGCTAGTGTGTAATCTGCTCTGTTTCTGTACTACCACACCGGCTGACAGGACTTTACATTCCGGGTGTCGCCTCAGTCTGTATCCTCTCCTGCTAGGAGGCATGTAAATTTATCCATTTTAATTAGTGCGGTATTTTAATAGCATGCCTCCACTTCAGGACTCAGGAGGGGATTACTTCGGGTTAGGCCGCAGTGTCACTAGCAGACCACGTCAAATATTGAGAGGACACGTTCCTCTGATTCCCTGATTGCTTACCTGTCTGCCTGAAGTCTTATTATTGCTCACTTAGTGGAGTTATATGACAGATAAAGTGCCAAGGACACCACAGTGCTGCTTATAAAGCTTAACGGCTCCTTGTTAGGTTGCGCGATGGCACGGCGCGCTCCGGTCAGACTCAGCTGTGACTGTGGCTGCTGCAGTGAGCGGGCCCACACTGTTAACCCCACCGTAACATGTCGCTGAAATGCTGGGAGATTATTTTGGCGAGCGTTTCCTCCCATCTCCGCTCAGCTCATACATATGTTAATTGGACTTTTCCCCCCTTGGGTCTGTGTGCAATTCCAAATCATTCCCTATATTATGCAGGGCAGTGAATCAGTGTAATCCAGGTGATGCTTGCAGTGGCCAACTGGCAGGAATAATCACCTACAACTGCAACCCATTACAACACAGGATTCCAATAGGGTGCAGCCAATCTGCAGCAAAATCCCGCCTTCTGTGTGTCTCCACTGCCAGGGCTTTGATCCGACTCCCTTTACCTCCCTCACATTAAAAACATTTATGTATCATATTAGTCGAGGGAGAGGGAGGTGCAGAGAAAAGGCTATATTAGCATACAGCAAAAGGCATACCCGCAGGCTGTGTCTGTCTACCACTGAATACTTATCACAGGCAGGAGGTGAGTCGAAGCCTCTTTGTGCTTGTACAACTAAGAATGTGTTGCTCTTCAAAATAGAGACGAGCAAAAATAACACGGGGAGGGGACACAAGCTGGCATCCCCTGATCTTTTGAGATATATCCATCAGAGATGAGATGATACGCAAATATTGTTGGTCTAATCCAAAAAAGGTGGTGATCTAGTCATTAGGGTGTGTATGTTGCAGGAAGTTTAAAAAAGTAAAGAAAAAACGGCACACCAGTTCGCTTCACTTACTGCATCTCCGATCAAATCAGGAGCTACAGCACGAGGAAGGCCTAGGAAGACATTTTTTAAAAAATGAAAAGAAAACTGTTGAAATTGAAAGAACTGCATGGCTGATCACACCCCAACGGAACACCAAGCCCGCCTCAAGTCACTCCTGACACCCCGTTGACCCACATTTCTCTGCAATTTCTGCTCAATGACAGCCTGCGGGCCGCAGTAAGTGGACCGGCGGTCCCTAGCTGCCGTCAATCAGGCTCCCGCGGCACTTCCTCTAATTAACTTGATTAGCAATAACAGCACTGGTGATCTCAGGCTGACTTACACACTCAGGCTTCGCGACTGTTTGTTAGTCCAATCACAAACGCGCAGGGGGGAGATGCTCATCAAATAAACATGCAAATGATAAAATATTCTGCACAAAGTCTTGACACCTAAGGTGACAGATTTTTTTCTTTCCTGCTTTGCAGAGCTCTTTGTCAATGACAATGTGTCTTCCACTGAGTGATTTTGTGTTAACCTCCAGAGGCGACAGGCAACACATTTCAAGCAACTTGCACTTGCGTGAGCTTTTCTGCACTTGTGATTGCGCTCGCTCGCTCTCTCGCACACAGCTGTGTACACACGAAATGACAAAAGAGCCGCGGATAAAGATTTTGTGTCCTCAAAACCAGCTCCTTCATTTGTTCACTCCTTGTTTATGTGTGCGTGTGTTTCTAATAGGCTGCCTTGTGTTACTGATTTTACTGAATCATTCTCCTTTATGTGCTAAAAAGCAACACTGCTGCTTGTATTTTTGTTTTATGAACAACATAACCACCAATTCAGAGGGCCCTCTCTACTTCGTATTCTGTTAATACCAGACGTGAGGCTAGTACATGAACGGGCTCCAGGGACCTGTGGTGAGCAGCTATGCACTCCTGTAGTCTTTTCCATTGATTACTACTGAATATGCACCAAAATAGCATGCCCGCTGGGCAGGAAGTAAGCTACAGCGCAACTTTGGGCCAAGATAGAGGAGAGAAGGCAAAGATTTAATTATGCATTTTCACTGCAAAAGTAATAAATTTTACACAGTCTGGTTCCCTCATATCAAATAAATAGATTCCTTTTTTTAAAGGCATTTTAACAAGCACAATCATTTATGTGGGGAAAAAAAGTTGTTGAAAAGATACTTTCTTCCAATTAATGGGCTGTCTCGTGTTGCTTTTTTGGTTTTCAGCTTCAGATTGACTCAGTGTCTTTTTTGGCAGAAAGGCATAGCAAATATACTTCGTAAATACAGGAGCTAGCACTTTAAGTTGCTCTGTTATTTCACATCACTTTTATCAATGGGGAAATTTTCTAGAATCAGAATACAATAGACTCAAACATCAAAGAGTCTCCCATCATTGCTCGGTCCTCTAAATATAGCTGAAAATACAAGAACATTTCTGCAACAGACCACGCTACATGCACACTTCCTTGCTTAGTTTCTGCTGATAGCCTGCTGTGCTGACATCATAGAGGACAGAGGGGAAGAAAAACAGGATTTCTTTGCATTAGCCTAAAAATATTCTTGTGTAGTGTGAAACACTTAACAGAGGCCATCTGGGGAGATTTACAATCAATCTCAAATTAACCACTGCAGACATTTTCTTGCATTTTATTCAAACGTCGGATGAAGGCAAGTTCGACTGCACGTCGGGGTTGCAATTATGTTTTAACCTGCTATTAAAACTGTGTGTGTGTACTGTAGAACAGCAACCTGGTCTATGAATAAGTCACACAAAGTCCAGTAAATAATTGAACCTCTTTAAAAGTTGATAGATCTTTTCCTCTGTTGGTGCCAAACGACTCTTATGTTTCCATCTTAGAAACCAAGGCTGCTGACCTGTCCGTCCTCCTTCCCAGCAGTCTACTCTGATTCATTTCCAGCAAAAGTCATTCGCGTGTTTACAGACCTCTGGAAGATTTGTGACTCTGTCTGGACTTAAGTAAATCAGCTAAACGTCACGTGGTGTCTTCATCTCTAAATTGAAGGTTTGGATATCAATCAATTTGGGGGTTTTTCCCCCCTAGGGAGGACAGCCGTCAGGACGTTATAGACATGTTGGGTTTCTTTACAGCACAATCCATTGTGGGGGTGAGTACCGGCAGGGGAGGGGTGACATTAAGGGCTGTCACCCACATGAGAAGAGATTTATGACTGTGTCAAAACTGGAGAATTTCATCCGTTTGACAGCTGGCAGAGTGATCGATCACTCCACCTAACCCACCACTCAACCAGTGAAACAAGAGAATGAAATGAAAAAGCTCAAAAATTATTAAATACCACTCATTTAATTGATCAGATACATGAAACTTTGCCTATAATCTTGACATGGTGGGCAACTGAGTGCGTGGGACTGTTTGACACAGCTCTCATTCTGATTTGACCTTTGACAGTACTGTCATGGCTGCAAGTGTGTTGGCACGTGCGTTCTGATAGGCTATCGATTGATTCTTAAGAGAACTCAGTGCTTTGGAAGTCAGTTCGGAAGATGCTCACATCCTTAAATTATGTGCATCTGTCAGGTGAATCTTTTTTGGTTTACAGTGAGAGATCTACACGCTACAAGGTTGAATATAGTTTCATTTAAGAAAGAAAGAAAAAGAAAAATTAAGAGTGAGAGTTCTAATGTGATTAAACACATGGAAACACCGACACACACACACACACACACACACACACACACACTCCTTGCATGCATATCATCTGTCTGACTAAACCAACAGTCTCAGTGGGCACCTAGGCTTGCCTCTTTTGATGTTTAATTAAAACCGTATCGGGGGGCGGTGGCGTTTGTGGCGCTGTGTTTTGAAAAATATGCAAATGTCAATAAAAATGCATTAAAGAAACATAGTACCATCCGCTGACGGCTGCGATGCGCAGTGGAAGGGAGGAAAGGATGAAGAGCGAGGAGGGAGAAAAAAAAAGAGCGAAACAAACGAGGGAGGGGAGGGGGCTGAACTGAGGCAGCATTTGCCAGAAATAATGAAACAGAGCAAAATATATAAGCGCTCGCGCTGCCATTTCCACTATTTAATTTATTCACAGCTCAGACGGCCGAATAATGCAAATGAGTTTTGGTGTCTCCTGACGCTGACGACTGGAGATAACTTTGGTATTCAGCTTCGCCCCAGTGCCTAGAGGATGGACGGATTTCTCTCGTTTTATCGGCCTCTGTCGCAACAACAATAAAAATGCGGACAGCAACTCTGAACGTGATTACACAACGCGTCTGTTGGGCGGATTTCTTGTTTGAGGTAATGTCACACCGAAAAGCATGAGCAGATTACTCCAGCTTTATCACGCATGCTGGGCTATCAGCGTTGTGATGGGAAAGAGCAAAAAAAAAAAAAACCCTGACTCTGAAAAAGATTAACTCAAGACGAGGTCTTCAAATCATCTCTAAAAATGATCACAGAGACACTCGGATACGTAAATGACACATGATTAAAAATATTGGTGCATTCTGCGCTACAGCTTTAAAACAGATGTCATCTTAATTTGGGTGAATCAACCCTTTAAATCAGCCCTTTAACACGAGGAAACACGCTAGACAGAGCGTGTCAGTGCCGAGAACAGAATGGGCCTTGAACATCTTATGATATCGGTTGAAATCCTGCCAACCTGCTTTACACACCGAACCTTGAATGAAGTGTGTGCAGCTTAAGGTTGGCTCACTAAGCTTAGAGGCTAACAAATCTCTTCATTCTTCTTTTATTAACAAAGAGCAATTCACAATACATTCAGCTGGCAGACTTTCACCAGCAAGAATGTTGATATGGGGCAGCTCCGCATTAAATCGGATTTTGTTCAATTACAGTGTTTAATGTTTTGAAAATCATTTATTTTTCACAATATCTGTGCCACCGTGAGACGGTTTAAGCTTAACAGAGAAATTATAGCAAGTAAACTAAAGTGAAGGGGATGGTTAAGGATAGGCAGGGTTGTGGTGATGGTGTTGACCGTTAAGAAGCTGATGTACAACAGGAGAAACCTCTTGTGTTACCTACACATACAGCCACCCTGACCTCAGTCTTTTAATGTTTTCACTAAGGATGTTCTCTGCGTAATTAACATGCGCTCCGCAGACAGTGTCTATACCAAAGCAAAATCGAGTGGCTTCATTTTTCTGATTTAGCAACATCAGTTCTAGAAGACATAAATGCAGATTTGCACAAAATTTTAATTTTCTAGCTAAATAACACATTCTAAAAAAAGCTGTGTAAAATATGATTAAACTATAATTACTACTACTACTAGTAGAACTACTACTAGTGCTACCATATACTTCAGCCCTTCACTGGGTTTCTGTTCAATCCAGAAATGAATTTTAAATCCTCACATACCTGAATGATCGTATTTTCAAGACCTTGTAGGATATAAAATGTTTCATTAAAATGCAGCTGAACTCCAGCCCTACTGCAGGAATCATGCTTACACGTGGTTTGGTGCATTGTTGCAAGCTTTTTACGACACAATCCTGATTGATGGAGCGGGGGGGGGGGATTGTTTGGGAAGCTGTTAGGTTGGGATCTGGCGTGCACTTTGAACATGCAATAAGAGATTAATCAGAGGTATGCATCGGTTAGGCAGGTTAGGTTGAAAATAAAACACAGAGAGGAGAGAGGGAGACTTCTCCAACCTCAGGGATCACATCTTTGCTGGAGGGTAAACAGAAGGAAAAGACATTAATGCCACAAAGACACACAGAGAGACAGAAGTGAGAGGAAAAAGACAGCAGTACAAGACCCCTCCTGTTAGGTCCGCACGGAGCGAGGGGAAGGGCTTCACCCCTGAGAATCCGCTTGATGAGGTCGCCCACTGGGTGACCCCACTTGCCACCTGCAGCCAGACAACCGGGAAGCCGGCCAAATGGACATAGACAGACAGACTGACTGACGCACTGAAACAAGAAAGAATAGCTTTTTTTATGCAAGAAGAGCACACAAGACAAAAAGACAAAGACAAGGGAGGAAAAAACGACAAAAGCCACTGAAGTGGAAGACTGGCACCAGTGAAGGAGTAGAAGACGGAGGGCGGATGAATGAAACATGAAGGTGGCGTTTCATTTTGGTTGTCTGTTTGAGATGCTGGGATGAAGCGTGACAGGGGTGAGGAGATGGATGGGAGGTGAATGGGTGACGAATTGAAGGCACCGTTTTTGTTTTTTGGCACACCCATCCTTTCTGAATGTACACCCCACCCCTCCCCCACTCAGAGGACATCACCCAACCGTTTCAGATACTTTTCAGGAAAGTTTTAAGTACAGACGAACGTACCATCAGCCTAGACTCTTCAGCAGGAAAAACAGACTGAAATTGGATTACAAATACACAGAGAAAGACACACCAAGACAGGGATTCAGCACTGGTTTGTGCGAAAGCCAAAGAAGGAGGAATCCCAACCACCAGGTCACCACCCACCCTTTCCTAGTCTCCAGCTCTACTCACCACAGGGTCCTAGGTGCTTGGTGGCGATGGGGGTCTTGCTCAGGCACTCCGCCTTGCGTCGCATACAGTCATTGGTGTATGTGTTACCATCCTTCCCACACAGAGGCTTGTAGGTGCCGTCACACTCGATGGGATCACAAGAGCAGCGGGCACTCAGCTGTTCCACCAGACACACACCATAGAAGGGACAGTCCTTGCATTCGTCTGCAAGAAAAACAAAACAATGCAGCTTCTTTGGATTGTACAGGGGATAACCCTACTTTAACCCTTCCCCCCTTACAGACCCACCATTCAGTGACCCTTTTTTGCTCTATGTGTGAACATCTGCTTTCACTCATTTATTCATATTTATCCTTTAATGTGTACAGAGACTGATTAGGCTTTTTAGTTTCCAACTGCCAATTTTGTAACAGCATGACAGACTGATCATCACAGATGAAAGCACTGAAGAGGTACTTAGCAAACATAACAACAACAAAAAATTGAAGCTAGAGAAGTGTCAACCTGTTGTTCTTCCTGCTGTGTTAACTTGCTGATACAACCATAAGGACATAAACCAGGCTATAAATCATCCATGTAGTAATTATATGAATGTTTACTGTTGTTTATGGAGATAGGTGATGTTAGCAGAGGCTTTTGCAGAAATTCATGAAAGAAACACATCAGAGATTCATATATTAGCCGGCATGCTACATGTGCTGCACAAAGTGGGTTGGGCAAAGTCTGTGATGATTGCATTTTGTCCTTACACCAAGCATCTTTTTCTACAGCATATATAAAAATGATTGCAGCACCCTATTTGCCAATACTTCCAGTATATCTGCAGAAGGCCCATGTTAGCTGTCAATCTCTGACAAACAACACACGCTGGAACATACAGTTATTCTATAGACTGGAAATGACATGCTCAGATCAGCCAACACACCAGTGTTTAGGCAGTAGTGCTTAAAAAGAAGTCGGACCACATTTGTTCCTGTCAAGCAGATTATTTGATGCTTAATTTGTTACATAACCTTTCTTGGATGCTGGATTCTTAAAAGACACAATCACAAAAGACCCAGTCTTGCCAGGTGACTGCAGTGGTTTGAACCAATCAGCTTTGTATGAGCAAGAAGAAGACGTTCTTACAAAGTTACTGTGATTCTAGCTGCGGTTTGTTGATGTGACTGGTTGACGTTCGCCTGAACTAGACACTGACATACAGAAGGTTCATCTCGTCATCCGCTGTGTATTTTTTGTGCTGTTTTCTTCCCTATAACAAACAAGGATTGCTTCCCAGATGGTTCTGTGCAACAAACCATCTGTCACATCAGGTTATCTGTTCTACGCACATTAGGCCACAAAACTGTCCACAAAGTAAGTTCACATTACATTTTACAGGGAGTAATCGACTAGAAATGATAGCTAAAGCCAAGAGTAGTGGCTGGATGAATGAGAGTGAGTACCAGAGGAGTTATTAGACATATTTTTTTATAATAGTTATAGCTTTCGCTGCAGTTTAAAAGCTTGTTTGGGAGCCAGTTTAGCTCAGTGGGTGAGTGGGTGACCATATGTTACACGGCTAGAGCGCAGCAGCACGAGTTCAAGACTGACCTGCGGCCCTTTGCTGCACATCCCTTCTCTCTCCCTCAACTTTCCTGTTTATCTTCAGCTCTCTACTATCAAATAAAGGCTAAAATGCCCCCCAAAAAATGATATTTAAAAAGAAAAAAACGGCCTGTTTTTTCCATTTCCATTTCGTTTTCTGGTTTGCCGCTAGCAAAAAATAAGCAAATCTAGTAGCCTGCACTATGAAGGGACACCTAATAAGACTGCAAATACCCCCCAAAACCTTACTCGATCAGCATGCCTGTGCTCCCCTCTAACTTTAATAATAAAGTTTTGCAAAAACTTTAACAAAAAGAATAATCATGAATTTCATTTTAGGGTCATGTTTAAGTCTAAACTATTAAAGTCATACCATTTTGACTCACTAAGCAGAAATCTACTATGGAAATTAAGAAAAAGCGAAATACTGGTAATGTGAAATGGCAAATTTGCCACTGAAGTGAGAAAATTCAATTTGAGGCAAGCCTCTGTTCTGGAGGCACTTGAATTTATTCCATTCCTGATCAGTGGATCAAATTTGTACACCAATTCAATTCCTTCTTCTCTTCTCTTTAAAAGCCTGTCATGCCACACTTAATTACATCGGCGCTGTATCAGACTGAAAGGGGTACAAGGATGTGCAATGTCATGGTTACAAGTCGAAATGGCCATTTTCATTAGTTACCAATTTGTAATTTGCTTAGGGATATGATTTCATGGATCTCTGTTTCAAATTGAATTATTCTTTCATTTGAAAAGGCACAGCAGAAAGAGAGGGAGGAAAAAAGGAAGAAAAAAAAAAGTCCATCCCATTGCTCACATGCATGAACATGTCTGCATGCACACACACTCTCATACAGCACACACAACGCTACTTAGGCTGGGATTTGGGCAATTTTAAGCCCTGACGCTAACATCGGCCTGTCAAGCGGAGCAGAGAGAAGAACCAGGCTGTATCAGCCTCCGTTGCTGACCATACCAAAAGACGTCCTGCGGTGATCTGTCCTTGGTGTTGTCAGGGGGTTTTAATACATGGGTGGGGGCCTCCGCACATTACTGCTGTAAACCCGTAGAGCTGTAGCTTTGTGGGACTTCAGTAACAACACACCAGGAAAATTGGATTTCCTCCGATGGCTATCAGACATACAGTAAAGGCTGACAGCTCTTTGTTGACTACGGCCTAAACCTCATGTTGTAATAGCACAGATAACAGCCCTGGGGGCTCTTATCAGGCTGGAGGAGGCTAGTGCTAGCATGGATATAATACAGACCCCAAGACCCGGCAGTAATTTATCTCTCTGGAACACAGCTTTAAAGTTTGATTTTGATGCTAGTCTACCTGTATGTGTTAAAACATTGGCTGAAAGTATTTCAATTCTTGCATAATATATGGTAATACGATAGCAAGGTTTCACTGATACCATATATACCACGCATATATAACCCCGACAAGCCAAACATTTTCACTGGCTGCTTTCCTTGTTGTCCTTTTTCTTGCTGGGGTTTCAATAGAGTGGTTTGTCCAGACTGAAACACAGACTTCACTATTAATATTAGTTGGCCCTTGTAATACATTTGCAAACAAAGTTTCCCATCATGCAGATTCTGAAATCAAGCAGACAGTTGTGTAGTAAGTAAAGTAAAGTCTTGAAATATCAGTAGATACACAAGACATTTAAATTTATGTCACTTTTCCTACTGCTAGAACCTGCTGTAGATGCGGGGTGGGCAACTCCAGGCCTCAAGAGCTGGTGTCCTGCAGGTTTTAGATGTGTCCTTGAACCAACACAGCTGATTTAAATGGCTAAATGACCTCCTCAACATGTCCTGAAGTTCTCCAGAGGCCTGGTAGTGAACTAATCATGTGATTCTGGTGTGTTGACCCAGGGTGATATCTAAAACCTGCAGGACACCGGCCCTTGAGGCCTGGAGTTGCCTACCCCTGATCTTCAGCAAGTCTGCTCTTTTTAAGACACCGTGTCAAGGCTGCTCAAATACGATTGGTCAGCCTACAACAGACTACAAATGAGACTTAAGTGAGCTTCTGCATAGTCACATACCAATATAGAAAGATATTATATTGTTGAATTTTACAAATACCACGAAACAGAAATTTGGATAAGTCAAATAACAAAAGACCAAAAGCAGGGATGTCTGACTCATTCTACATGCACTCAGTTTTGATCTTAAGTGGGCCGGACCAGTGAAACTGCCCTTTCATTTAACTACACATTTAATGCAGGAGATTTCTTAATATATGAAACTTCAACTTTAAGAGTTTCTCTTACTTTTTCTACACGATAAATAAATGCTGCTGTAGAAATGAAAGAAATGTAGAAACTGAACTTTCTATAGCTCATAGTGAAAGAATACAAACCTTTGGCCGTGGGGGAGGTCTCTGTGAGCAAGAAAAGCTAAAGTAAAAACTATTAAAATTCATTAAAAAATCCAGAATCTATGCCCTCCTTCACATTTTCCAAAACCAGAAACTGTGAGCCAGATTGAAGTCTTTGCGGGACAGATTCAGAGCCCGGAGCCTTATGTTCAACAATTCTGACCTAGACAGACAAATGGCTACTCCCTGTTATACCTGCACGCAGATAAATTACAATATTTGAATTCATTTCATCTTATTGTGTTGCATTTTTTTTAGATTATTAACGGGGAGAGAAGGGCAAGGTCTACTAAATCTCTGTTTCACGCAGCATAAAAGAATCCTTTATATAAGTCATGGCATTTGAGTAATTTTATCCCTTGCATCACTAAATGTATTTCCAAGATGTTCTGGGATCTGTATTGAAAGGGTTGCACACTTTAAAGACAACAAGCTTCGGCCTTACCCAGCGTTGTGCACTGTCCTGCATGGATCTTTCTGAGCGTGACGCCTTTCTGGATGCCCGTCGCCCTCATAGCGCACTCACTGGGGTACGTCCGGCCATCACTGGCACACAGAGGCTCATCGCTTAGGGGGCACAACTCGAGTGGCACAAATTTCAGTGGCTGGCGGGTGAGAGGCTCCACGCGGCAGTTCAAAACGTTTTTGCACGGATCTGTGGAGAAAGAGTGAAGAATGTGTACTGCAGTACAGCATATCATACAGTACAATACGACAGGGAAGGAATTACAGTTTGTCACTTTTGCTAAAGCACAGAATCCCATTCTCCGATTCATGCTATCAAACTTCCATTTATCGAATAAATGACAGAACAGTTTTCACCTAGTTAGACACAATTTGCAGATCTCGTTTAATCTTTTCTCTGAATCTGAAATTCTCACACTTCACCACAGTGATGCACCTGTGATGCATAATACTAACCACTGGAGGCAGAGATTAAACACAGCTACAGCAGAAATGTAGTTTTTCTTTTTTTTAAACACGGTGACTCAAATATGTGAATAGTTGCTGCTAATTATGTAATGAAACTTGTATATGTTAGGTAGCAAAGGTAAGTGGAAGGTTGATACTAACAATGGAAGGCAACAAGCTGAGAGGCGGAGGAGGAGGACTACAAGAACGAGCACAATTTAGAGCAGTCATTTTCAATTATCTTTGCTGAGCAGCTGTGATAGACCATGTTTCTGCAATATGAAAACAAATAGAAGAAACCTCTAGTAGGAGATTTATACATCGCCAGCTACGACTTACTCGAGAAACTACCGCCTTTGGTATTTTTCACACACAGAGCTAATATTGCTTTTATGAGTCTTACTTCTTACAATTACGGTCCAGTTCAAAAGTCTTTTGTTCAATTTTGCTTCCAAGGGGCCAGACCTTTTTTTTGTCATTTAAAAAAAAATGCACGTTTGGCTTTTTAGCAATAACAGAGTGAAGAGAAGAAGCTGGAAGAGAAAGACAAGGAGAAGACAGGTTAGATTAATACCCAGGCTTCTGCTTTAGTCTTGTAGCATGCGGGTCACCTGATCAACTCGCTGAGCTGAACCACCACCCTCTTGTAATTTCTTTACGGTGGTCTTGAGCAGTGCTTCTCCAGGCTTTCTGGAGATCTTCCAGAGTTTTTTCTTTGAACATTGGCTGCTTTTTCACTCATTTTTGTTTCATTTTCTAACTCCAGGGATTAACCTGTGTTGTCTACCAGAACATTCTCATTCTCGACACGTAACATACCGACGATTTGTCACGTCCCAAGGCGTCCAATGGGAACGCGAAAGGTAACCTTCCGTGTCCCTATGACATGCGCCCGGTTGTGGGTGAAATCCAATAGAATGACGGTCCCGGTGGTAACGCACGTTCCAGACGTGTATTCGAGCCCTAACCCTAACCATAACCTTATCCCTAACCTTAACCACAATCGTGTTAGATAGTGTTTTCCAAAGCGATTCATGATGAGAAAGTAAAATAAATGTATATGTGTAGATTGAATCCAAACGGGTTTCATGTTTCCTCCTGTTTCCGAACGCGTAACATAGGAATGTGTTGGGTGACTGAAAGGTTTGTCAATTTGTCACAAAAACACATAATTAGTTCTCATTTCTTTTACTCTAAATGAATCTACAAAAAAGATAACATGGTTTGACACAAAAAAGCTGTATTTTTGCACCAAAAGGTGACTACCAAAGACTTATTAGCTAAAACTTGGCATTACCTTGGTATGGTGTGTAATGTATCCTTAAGAAATTGAGGAAACTGGACAAGTGGAGGCCAAAAGAACAATTAGCAGACGTAAAAAATATTTCAACAAAGGCCTGACAGAGGCACTGAAAGCATCTAGACCTTTAGTTGATCCATCTAAAGGTCTGGATCAGGGGTAGGCAACTCCAGGCCTCGAGTGCCAGTGTCCTGCAGGCTTTAGATATCACCCTGGATCAACACACCTGAATCAAATGATTAGTTCGTTACAAGGCCTCCGGAGAACTTCAAGACATGTTGAGGAGGTAATTTAGCAATTTGAATCATCTGGTGGATCAAGGACAGATCTAAAGTCTGCAGGACACCGGCACTCGAGGCCTGGAGTTGCCTACCCCCGGTCTAGATCTTCATTGAACAGTTGATCCATCCACTGTTCAATGAAGCCTCATCAGAAATAGTCTCAATGGTCTCAATTCTAAAGCAACAGAAACAGGGACCAAAGCTCCTACAGAGTGGTGAACCCAAACTAACAAACTAAAAAATTTTGGTTTAAATCATTGTCAATATGTAGATAGGTCAGGATAAAGGTGCAACAATGAATTTCTACATGTATCTGTAAAATATGGTGGCGGCTCTGTCATGGTTTGGTGCCACATTTCATCCAGTGTCGTCGAGGATCTTAACAACAAATGATGGAACTATGAACACAGGAAAGTACTGTGAGAGTTTGATTCACCATGTACGTGGAAAGCATCTGATTTGGAAAAACTAAATTTTTCAGCACGACAATGATGCCAAACAAAGAACAAAACAAACCAAGATCCAAAGAAGAGCTTTGAATGTCCTTCAAGAAGTTTGGAGAACTATTTCTGATGATACTTCAAGAAATTACCAGAAAGCTGAGACTGTGTTTCCTCATTTCTGTTGTACTGTAATGCTCAGTAGTGTTATTATTTTTGACAGCAAATTATCTAAAAAATATTGTGTAGTTTTGAGCTTTTCATGCATTTTTGTGTGTGTGTGTTTTTTCTTAGAAGAGTCAAAGGTTTTATGAAAGTAGTTTGAAAATTGGTTCTTGTGTTTAAAGCTTGGAGAAAAGGCCATAAGGTTTCAGGAAATGTGTCTTAGAATTTGTGAAAAACTGTAATTAGACTCCGAGGGAACATAATCTAAAACATCTGTGATCATTTTTGGTTCTGTGGAAAAAAGTGAACAATGCTTGACTGGCAAAAGAAAAAAGCAGCACAGTCTGGATTAATTGTGTTCAAACTGGCAACTCCTTTCAAAGAAAACTTTTTAAGTCCTGTTAGATAAAGTGTTGGTAAGTCATCTTTTAATTAGCGGCGAACAGTCTTATAGCTATGATATGTCAGCTGAGAAGAGAAGAGAAGAGGAATATCTGCTTCACAGATATTATCAGTGGCCCGGCAGCTGAGAGCAGCTCAGAGTAGGACCTTGGATGTGAAGGGGAGACAAGGAAACAGATGAAGAGACGATCGGTTTGATTTGCTCTCTCGCACCTCCTTCCTTCCAGGGGAGTGTTGGTCTGGCACGCTTGGCCCTATCAGTCCGTGATCATAATGGAATTGGTTTGTGGATGTGTGTGATGGGGGTGTTACTCCTTGAAACAGGAGCCCAGGCTTTATCCTGCTCGCCACGCTTTCAGCATGTGGGAAGACAAAGGATTTATGTAGCACCGTGACATATTAAATCACTGCCAAGCTGCCGGCGAGTCATTCAAAACACACCAAGGATGAAACACCCTATCATCGGGAAAGGAGTAGAAAGAGAAGGAGAAACAGAGAATAAGGGAGAATGGTTTCCAGAGACCTCTGGCAGCAATACAAAGAGTGACAATGCTGGGACAGAAAAAGGGACGGAGCGCTTTGGCTGCATGGGGGTGGGAGGCGGAGTGACCATAGGCCAGGCCTCGGATTGTTTTCTGTGTGCACAATACAAAGGCTTGCAGAGACTTGCAACTGAGCAAACAGGGGTTTTATCGTAATGCACGCAGCGTCTCTGCATGACGCAGTGCCTGACCCGCCAGCCAGACCATTATCTGAGAGAAAGACCATTACTACCCATTAAGCGAGAAGAACAGCTTCTAGAGTCCATGCTTTTCCTCTAGCTGAGCAAGTGGGGTGATTACAAAAAGAATAGGTTGTTTTCTGTAAAAACTAGCAGTGCAGATAAATCAACAGCATTTGCCTGGCGCGGGCTAGCAAGTTGAAATAGCCAATGCTCAGTTGAAATGGCTGCAGGAAGATTTAAAGCACCATCAGGGCCAACCAGTCCCCTGAGCTGACGCCGTCCCCAGGGGAGACGGTGCAACCCGGGTCACTTTGGCCGACTCATGTTGGATTTATACGACCAACCTTCTGCCTGTGGACAAACACATCCATCTCTCGTTGCCTACCACCCGCTCTGTCTCCTGGAGGCTCCTGCTGCTAAAAGACAGAGTTACTATCTGTAGTCTTTCCCTCCGTCTTCCTCGCCACAGAATAAAAAGAGCTAAATAGTCGAGCGCCTTGAGAGTAAACAACAATTGCCTGATGAGAACAAGGATGAGCCAAAAACAACACAAAAAACTGCTCTTAAAACCTATTTAAAGAAAACATCAATCTGCACCGTAGGAGAACCTGTGTGGGGAAAAGCAACCTGAATGAATTAGAGAATTAGAGTGGAGGTGTGCCTTAAATAAGCAGGGTATGTGATAGAGGAACACAAGAGGAAGAGGTAGGAAACAGTGGAAAGGGAAGAAAAGGTTTTCTGACAATTTAAAACAAAAAATCTCAACAAAAATGACATTTTCACCATTGGAAATGTAATTTTTGATACTATCAGGGTTTTTTTTTGTATTTCCATATTTTGCAACAATTTATATTTGATAGTGTGACTCTGGGACATCTCCCTGCTACAGCAAAATAGGGCGGAGTTGGGTTGGGAAAGAAAATAAACTGTGATGGGAACTCTTCAATATTACCTGTGCTCAAAATCAGTGTTACAAAAAACAGAAACACAGAAAACACAACGAGAGCTTACCGCAGTGTCCTTGGTACTGCACACGAATGTTCTTCTTGTTCTTGCAGGCATGCTGATGGAGCTCGCACTCATTCACGTAGTCCTTTCCATCACTACCACACACTACTTGCTTGGGCTTGCCCTCGCAGCCGAGGGGGCACATGCACTTTGCCGACAAGCCATCTGAAGACTGGACACAGGTGCTGCCGTAGCTGCAGGCCACCTCGGTACAGGGATCCTTCAGAGCTGCAGGAAGGGGCAGACATAAAAACAAGCTTTAGTCAAAAGCAAAAGGGGCTCTTGCACTGAAGAGCACGTCTGTCAAGCGCTAATACGTCACAGTGCTCACCGCTACAGTACACTGGAGTGCATCACAAATGACAGGCCACCTTATTCAAGTGGCTTTCGGTGCACTTTTACAAGCGCTGCCTAGTTATTCTGAGGTTTGAAGAACTACTTGACACCCCTGGGTAAAGATGCACTGCCACAGCTATCTACTAGTACAAACAAGTTTCATTTCACAGAGTAGTGTGAATTGGATTAGAAGCTTTGCATTCACAACACATTCTGTGTCGCTACGCTCAAGCATGCTTTAATCGGCACAGCTGAAAAGCGACCCTTGAATATTTACCTTTCCATAAATTAGACCAAGTGAGAGCAGGGAAGAGGGGTATTCCTCCCTCGTGAGGAATTTGTTTCCATCCTAATTAAGCGGCACGCCACTTGCCGCTGAGCGACGTACCCCAATCCGAGGAGAAGGTGCAACTTTTAATTTTGCCTTTGTGCGCCATCAACGGGGGCTTTTCTCGGGCCTCATATGCTCAACAAAAGGCAGCTGTGAGATTACAATCGCTGTCTTCTCACAGCATGATACATATTTATGACTGTCACAGACAAACATGCTTTCCCATGAGAGAGAAGCGCGGCATCGGCAGCCCTCTCATTTCCTAAGCCCGCCACTTTTAGAATAAATATTTACCAATGTCTGATATTATCCCCGCTTTTGTTACAAGCAACATCGATGAATTTAATTTAAAGCGGGAGTGTATATATTGAATCGCAAACTCTGTGCGTCTCGCTTTGTTTTTTTTGTGTGCGTTTTTTTCTTTACTCCTCAGACAAGAGCAGAGCGTGTTTCAAATTTGCCTTCTTTCTTTTCTACCTTTTTTGAAAATTCAATACCTGCCTCCGGGATGAAATGGCACTGCCTTGTTAATAAGAGACTGGAATGTGTGCAGAGATATATTATGGATGTGTAAGAAGACAGGAGAGCTATGAGGAGTGCTCCTGATCAAAGCGTACCCCCCCTCCCTCGCCTTCCTCGTCTTTATGACACATCCCCACCACCCTCCTTTCCTTTCTTTTTCTCTTTTTTTTGCTCTTTCCTGTCAAGTTCTTTTGAGGTTTGGTGCGTTAGGCGCTTTAATGAACACTTTTTTCCCACTCCCCATTTTATATTTGAGCTGTATCGCAGCAGGAACTTTGAAACCGACTCTAATTTACAAGTAACTTCAAGATAAAGTACGATCAAGTAATTGCATCTCTAACTAAAAGAGACTCGTAGAAAATGACTCACTGAAATCATAAATCATTACTGGAAATCATAGGTCATTGTGAGGCGATGATGACTTAATGGCTGCTCATGCGAAACAGATAGCAATTGTGATGCTTGGCCTCTGCTGTGTGTCTAATCACATGAACAATGAAACGCTGATGACTTGTGGGAACGGAGCCGCTATAAAAACCTTGTTGTATCTGCCGGAGCAGGTAAAAGGTCATGTTAAATCACAGTTGCAGCAATTATACGCGAGCTACTTTCAGTGCACATGCACAAACTACTGTGTTACCCAGCATATGCTATGAGTTCGCCTGCTTAATAATCGTAGGGTTGAAGGTGCAATCTCGGGCTCCTCTGAGAAAATATACATGCTGTAAGTGAGCTCAAAGAATGATCCAGCAATCAGAGAGTAGTTTGTCTGGCTTTGGCACGTTCTACTCGATTCAGAGGAGCTGATGCTGAGGTAGTAAAGCCCTATCTGGAAGTTTGATATCCAACTTCTCCAGTGTTTTGGAAAGAGATGTGGAGTCTGAAGTCTGAGCATCAGGATAAAAGCATCAGCTGTTATTCAACTTTCATCATTAGCATCCTGTTCCCCATTTTTACACATATAAGGCAAGCTGAATAAGCTAGAACAAAAACCCAAATAACCAAGGATAATGAATGACTTAACTCCCATTTGATCCATCAGCTTATGTCATCTAATAATGATAAAGCATGACGAACCATGAATTGGTGCACTCATACTGCTGTGGGCTGTGGGAAATAAGCCCTTGGATGTTTCCTTCTCCCTTCTCTTTTGCTCACACCTACCCCAAAGTCACAAGAGCAGAGGTTCAACTTTGAGCCCCTCCTGTACATCTGATAAAAGGTACAAGCCACAGCAGAATCCCACAAACCGCAAAAAGAAGACCGCAGCAATCACACTGCAATTTGTCCAGGGCTTGTACAATCAAGTTTCTTCAGGTAGCTGTGGCTCAGGATGTACAGTCGGTCATTCACTATTCATAAGAGCTGTTACACGATCCCGAAGCGTCCTTGGATAAGATGCTGAACCCCACAGTAGCACTGGTGTATGATGGATGAATGGGTGAATGTGGCTCTTGTAGTTTGGTCAGTGAGACTAGAAACATACTATATAAGTGCTAGTCCATTTAGCGTGTTGTTTTGATAGACCTGCTGTTGGGAATGGGAGTTGTTTTCTGACAAGAAGTCGTACCTTGTCAGAATGCTCACTTCTTCTATAAAATAGTGGTTGTTAAGGGGTTGCAGTCACATCTAAAGAAGAGTAGGAGAAAGACGAGAAAGAAACCCAGTGATTCCCCCTTTCCTTAGAGTAAACAGCATCCTCGTAGCACTTCTTGATCTCATTAAATAATAGCCTGGGCTTTCTCTCCCTCCCCAACCTCCCCTTCCTCCAAGCAAATCTGGCGTGTTGACAGGCAAGAAGGGGTGGAGGCGATAGTAAGGGGCACGAGAGCTAGGTAGAACAGGAAGGAGAGGTGGGGGCGCTTGATTTGAATGCTAACAGGGGCCGATTTGGATACGACGCACAGCCTCGATGGGGCGTTAGTGCAGATAAGCTTTCCTTCTCAGACTCAGACAAGCAGGCAAATTGCCTGGGCGAATGTGATCGGTGTAACAAGCTCAAATAAAAAAAAAAAGAAAGACAGAAAAAAGCATGCTCGCCATAGCAAACTACATGGAGTTTTTACTTATATTTTCTAATCATTTCTCAGGTGAAAAGTGGCAACAAAAAAGCAAAGAGGAGAAAGAGGAAAGGTAAAAAGTCAGTAAATTAGAATGATCCTTGCTGCCAATTAGATCACTCTCCCTCGCCAGAGTGAATCTCAGCATGGTCTGGGCTGCTAGGATAATGAGGGGGAAAAACCCATAAGGATACACAGAGACAAGTGACACTAAAGCACTGGCATTCCAGCACAAACACAGTGAGAGATGGCATATGATTAGGGAACAAGAGGACACCCCAAAAGAAAAGCAAACATCCTGGGGCCCAATTAATAGAATAATGCTTTATAGATTTAAATGTTTAAAAGACTTTTAAAGGAGACAAAACTCTGGTTTATTTACACTTGAGACACTGCGTTTTCTAAAAATGGACTCGTTCCTGTCAGTCCATCACAGCTAGACCTGGATTTGATTGGCTCCTTTCACAGAACAATTGCTCCCCCCCTTTCTTCTAATCACAAGCATGCAGCATTTGTGTGGACAGGCCTCCTTCAAAATTCTGCACTCAGCAGGTTTGCTTCATTTAAACCACAGGACTGGCATTGTGGGATGCATTGTAACTGAACTACCTATGTGCCTAATTGCGAATTCATGTGCTGTGGGAAATTCTGAATACACACCGTCACAAATCAACACTTGATCAACTCTGCAACTTGCTCTTTTAACGCCAAGTGGATTTCAAATTGGGATAACAATTTGTCTAATTGTGCTGCGCTGTACTGGATATGCAGAAGTTAGCCGGGTGCTTGCAAATAATTGATTAGCACTGCCCACATTTAAGGTGTGTGTTTCTCAAACTGAAAACTATGCAGTGCTGCAGGAACATAAAATCAATGCAAGGTGGGCAAAAAGGGTACAAGAGAAAAAAAAATGCAAATTTGCCATTTTTCTCTACTCGTTCTGAGCTGAAATTGAGCATGTTGAGAAGTGTACATTTCTGAGAACTGGAAGCTTTTTTTTTCCTTTTTATTGTTCTGCATGCATGGAAATTAACTTTCTATCAAACTGCATTAATGCATAATGTTGAGAATAACAACAACTGTGAAGCAAATCCTTTTGCACTCCTGGCTGTAGTTAAGTGTAGAAGCTGCTGACATGTTGGGTGGCACTTTGTAGCAGCTTAACTATAATATGTGAAGTCTCTTACAGAGCTAAAGCTAAGCTATAGCTTAAGTGGTATTGTTTTCACCTTCTGAGCCCGTGCGCTTGTGTGTTTGCATGTTATCGTGGAAAAGTGCAGTTACGCAGACACGTAGTGTAGCGAGAACTACCACTAGGGCAGTTCGGAGTAGTTTAGCAGGTGTTTGTATGTCTGTCTGTCTGCGATGTCTTCCAGAAAAGTGGAGCAGAGGGGTTTTGGAGAATGGGGATTACAGTGATCCTCTCCCTCCTCATCTCTCCCTCTGGCAGTCAGCAGACTTTCCAGGCAGGTGGGGAGCTCCACTTCTCTGATCCACTGTTTTGTGCTGTAGTTTATTAATGCTTCATTAGGGACACGGAGCTGTCAGTGCCGTGCTGGCTTTACTTGATACCCCGCTGCCACGAAACCAGACGCACACCAGATGCGTGCGCAAGTGTGGGGAGAGTCATATATGCCAGTGCACGTTTGGAGGCAACCATGGAGTTCAGATAAGTCTGCAAGTGAGTTTGTGATATGTATGCATGTGTACCTGTATGTGTGTGTGTGTGTGCTGTGCTTCCTGTTGTGCTGGTAGTGATAAGGGAGGTATGGGGCTGAAGCTAATCAAATGCAATGATGCGATGGAGGGGGAGCTCGGCAGTGTGTGTTCTAATCAAGAACCCTCGTACACCCATCAACAGCAGGAGAAGAAGAAGCAGAGAGGGAGCGACAGTGAGACAAAAACAAGTTACAAGGGGACTGAGTTAAAACACTATGGAGAAAGTCTGACAAAGAAAAATGCAGCAATAGAAAACAAATGTAATTCAGAGGCAAAGTTACACATTTAGGTTTTTTTTTTTTACTTCTTTGGGAAAAGCTACAGTTCCTACTTTCCAGTTTTATACTGAGACAAGCTTTACACACCGTGACCCCCACTTTCATCCATAAAACTGCACCAACTAACATTTTGATGTCTGAATTATAACCCAACTCTGTGGAGTACATCAAAATAAATTGCTTATACCTCAAACATAAAATGTTTAAATGGGAAGTATATCACTTTAATGTCGAGCCTTTAAATGGTAAAAAAGACAGTCAAACAAGATGACTGGTATTGATTTTTTAATCTCAGTCATGACAAAAAAACAATTAGCTATCTCAACCAAAATCCTGAAATACTAAAATAAAATAAAGTTGTGTGTATAATTTCCTTGACATTTAGCCAGTTTCGCTGCTGCTTATCATGGATTAACGATGCCGGGCCAACCAAGCTGGTATACAAGAGTAATGTAGTAATTCAAATGCATAAGTATCTTTGTAAGTATATAGTAAAAACTATTATATTATAAACTATTATAACTATACTTAAAAATAACCCCACAGTACTAAAAGACAAACTGGGCATGTGAAATTCAGAAGGAGCACAACAATGGGCACTTGGTGTTGTTTGAACAAAGACAAAGCAGGCAGGGAAAGAAAGGAAGTTGAACAAAAAAACAAAAAAACAGACAGTAGATGAAGAGGTGGTGAGGAACTAGTAAAAGAGAAGTGTGTAGAAGGGAGATAAGGGAAAGGGTCAGAATGGGAGAAAGAAAGCAACGGCGTGGAATGGTCAAAAAATCAACAGACAAGATCGACAAAAACTGAAATCCAAGAACTAAATATGGATGAGAATCTGCAGCAGCCAGATACCCAAAGCAAGTGGTGAGGAGCAGGAGGCAGGGACTGAGGCAAGGCCAAAGGATTAACAGTCCTACACACCTCTCCAACACGCTTTCCAGACACACACACATACACTTCGTTCCCTCTGCTGTGAGGCCAATGGCTGGAAGATGATTCTTTGTGTTTGATGTAGTTCTTCAAAGCGCTCCACTGAACTGCAGCTGTTGCTCTCTTTTACACGCTTTGCTGTTTTACCCTTGAGAATGGAAAACGAACCACAAAAAGCCCTCATCATGCTCCAGTCGTCGGCCACACACACAATCAAGAAGTGGAGTTGTGAGTACAGTATGTCTAAGCAGATTTTTAACCAAAGGTCTTACGACAGTTTAGCTTAGTTTAGTTTAATTTAGGTTAGTTTGATTTAGAAAGATCCCCATTAGCTGTCGCGATACGCAGCTATTCGTCCTGCGGTCATAAAATCTCAGTTGCTGCTCTTTTAAATCAATATTTAAGAAAAAAAATATGAATGTAAAAACAGAGGATAAAATACAAAAAATGTCACAATGCTTGATTTTTGGAACCATAGCTGTCATTTACTGCTGGCAGATATCTTACGCTTGGAAAATGCAGTAAAGCACAGGTGGGGTGTTGAAATGACAACACAGGCCCCATTTATTCTGCTGAGTGACAGAAAGAAGGTGGGATGGGATTAAATCGCCCGGGTATGGCATTTATGACAAACACACACACAGATGCACAGGTCTTTTAAAAGGACAGCACACAATTTAACAGCAACAACAACAACAACAACAAAAAACACTTAAATTCTTCAGTTAAATATCAACGAATATTAACACGCTCATTTAAATAGCACCATTTGATGAAAACCCAGAGGCACATTAAATCCTTCCACCAACTTATCGTGTGCATCATAATTGGAAGCATCGAAATGCTTTTTCCAAACTAACAAAATGTGCTTGGGAGAGGGAAAAGCTCCCGTTACTCGACTGGGAGATCAGAGGTGAGATACAGAACGGCAGCCCTGCAGCCAATCTAGTGTCCAAAACGGCTGATTGTGCTACATAACACGATGCGGAGGACTTTTCAGAATGCAAACAAATGCCTTTGGCTATTCAGTGCAACGCAACAAGCTGTAAACACAGCGATTATATATGTTATCCACTCATAATAATGTTGAAGGTGCCCTAAGCGCACTGCTAAAGGAGTCCACGAATGGCTGCACATCATGTGTCAAACCATCAAGACGTTGTGACAACTCACTTTACTTTAGCCCTGTAATCTACATAAACAAGCTGAAAGAGATAAAAGGTAAAAAGAAAAGACAAACACTGGCTGATGGGCAGTTTCTTTAACCTCAGGGCCTCTCTGTCCCCTTAATAGCCTATGGGAAAAAGCCTGTATTACCTATTGGCAAGCTGTCAGTGCTTGTACCAGGAGTTCTTTCTCTTGGATTAAGGCCTTTTGAAAGCAACAAAGAAGATCTTGGTACCAAAATAAGTTGGGGAGTGTAGCCGGAGGCACTATTAACTGCTTCTCTGTTTACCTCTTTAAGGCCAGGAGCCCACATAATCAATAATGTATTCATGTGGTTTTTAAGTGTTGAGCTCTACACCAGGCACCTCAGGATCAAAAGCACCCAAAAAACAACAACAAAAAAACCTGGTTAGACTCACCATACTGAGCACATAAATGCTTAAATTAAAAGATTAAGTAGGGTAGTCCTAAATGAATTTCTTCTAATTGCACTACATTCAATATTTTTGAGTTTCTGTGAGATTTTCTTCCTTTGTGAGTTAGTAAAACTGATTGTTTTTAACTGCTAAAGTATAATTTAACTCTACTTGTTTCTACTGCAGTCTCTGGTTTCCTATTAATAGTGTAGGATCATGACTGTGAGTGTCAGGAAGGTTATGAGTGCGCAGTCAGTCAATTACAGATACCGTGCACGCTCTATCATGCTGTGTTGTTCTATGTGGTAAGGATGTAATTTGTATGCCTTCATATTAGAATAGCAAACCTGTGACACTACGAGTGAAGCGGGTTGCAGAGTTCATGACGATCTCCACGTTAGCAAAGATAGAAGCATGCAGGGTGATGCTCTGCTCACTGTAAAAATCCCTCACCACATACGTTTTATGAATGACAAAAGTTATGATCGTATTCAATAAATTGCATTTTAGAAAGTAAGTAAGAAAATTATAATGCAACGCTGTTTTTTAAATACAAAAATTCAAAGAACATGACAAAACAAGTCACATTAACAAAGTTATTCATGTCGTAGCTCCAAAATGTGGCGGTGTACACATCTGAATAACAAACAAAAAGTCAGTTTCAATAGGAGACAAAAATCTCCTGGGGGCTACGTCAGGAAGTGAAGAGCATCCTGTGTGAAAGTCTACCACGGAGCTAGCCGCTGTGGCGACCCCTTGTGAATAAGGTAGCTAAGAAAATGATGGAAGTTGAGGTAATAGGCACTGTGAATTAAATATAATCAAATACTACAAATAAAATGTAATTAGATTATTTAAATGCTAATTACATTACAGCCAGTTGGGTTCTGTCAGTATTTGGAGACTTGGGGTCTGAATTGTGTCCTGAAACTGAGTTTTGCATTCAGAATATCCCCTCTGGCCCCAGAAAGAGGTACAAAGACTCATGTGGGCTAAGTAGTGCATATGCCACAAATTTCCTTTCATTAGCTTCTGATTAACTGGAGCTGGTGGTGGTGGGGAGCCAAAATCACTACTGATGTTCAGTGAGGCATTGGCTAATCATGCTTGGCCTTTGCTATCAAAAAACTTGCTAATGACCGGTAGCTGCTGGGGGCGAAATGCAGTTCAGAGCTGCTGAAAAGTCCCTTACAGTGGGTGTTTGGTCTTCAGTACAAACACAGGCACATCTGCGTGAAGACATACAGTGTCAGCAGCACACTCTTCACCTGAATGCAGGATAAGCTCAAAGTGCGATAGTGCACGCTGCATTATCTCTTTTTTCAATAGTCACACTTAAATAAACATCAATGTAAGAGTTCTCTGTCACCGGCTGATAAAAGAGCAAATAAATCTAAAGCCATATCATGAAAGCAGTTTAAAGTCAGCAGTTCCCAGGCTGGGTGCTGAAGCTGTGTGGTGACTAACAATAAAAATTTGAGCTCACTTTGCTTTATTCTCATTAACTCCTGAAAGCAGATCCAAAAACTGTTAATATTAAGCAAATAAGAAGATCTCACAGTTCACAGTTCATAACCTGCCTACAAATAGACATAAGCCACAATATTTAGAACCCAGCACATTAAGCTTTTATTTCCAATAACTAACTGACACAATCAGTCAATTACTATCTATTGTATGTGATATCTATATTAAAGCTAAAGAACAGGGGGAAAAATGAAGACACACCACATCAGTGACTTCTTTGCACTGAGGATTTTGGCTTAATTAGGAAAAATAACAACGAGTTAACTTTAATACTAAAAAAGCATCTTTATGAACACACAATCAGATAAACCTGCTCAAGGTGACATGCCCATTTCAGCCTTCCAATATAGGACCCTATTTAACATGACAACAATTTAAATTTTGATAAGGCTGCAGGAGGAAGAGAGAGTGCGCATGAAAGTGGAGCAGAAGAACTGACATTTATTTAGAACAAACAGTAGATGGAAATAACTTGGATTTATTCTCTCTCTTTTCTGGCAAGCATTATTACAGCAGGCAGGGACTGTGTGTGTGTGTGTGTACGTGAGCCATTTATTCTAATTGTGAGGAAAATTGAAAGCCATAGAACACAAACACATTTTACGGAATGAAGGTATATTGGCCTGTCCTTACAATTTTCACAAAGCTGGAATGAAGTTAAGGTGAATGAGGAAAACGATAAAAAAAAAAAAAAAGGCCGCATTTGCCAGAGAAAAGTCATATGGGTTAGCCTCAGCGGTCAAGTGGTCGTGGCGAATGAGATAAAACTGAACTAAGCAGCATTTTAATTTGCTTGTATTACTGCTGAAAAAAACAAACAAAAGAAAACTTGATTCCAAGTGAGGAAACAGAACGGGGAGGAAGTGTTCAAAAATGGGCAACCAAGGAAAAACAGAGAACACTATTATTTCCTTGACGTATAAGCAATTCAGTGTGAAATATTTTCTACACGAAATCATGCAGTCACAGAGTTACAGGAACTCTAGTGCCACTAGAAAATACTTACAGCTTAATTGCAAGGTTTCAGGCAGAAACGGGAAAATCATTTTTAAAAATGCCACTTTTAGCAGCTAAAACAACAGAATAAAAATAACAGTTTAAAACTTTGCAACTAATTGTTATTTTGCTTGTTGCCTTTTGTTTTTCTGATGGATCATTTTAAAGTTACAGTCCATTAGGTGTTCATGGAAACCAACTGTGTTTTCACAATAGCTGTTTTATGCATTTCCTTCTTCTGTTCTGTGATTATCTACTCATAATAGAAGTTACTGGTAGAGTCTGCCATTGGCACATGCCACTGCCACGAGGGGCTTAGAGTAAACGATGAATAGATTCATTATTACTGTTTTTGTTGGCTTCTCTTGACTGCTCTTTGCAATTAACTGACGGCCGTCTTGTACATCCTATTTAGCACTAAAAAGAACTGGACTACTTTTATTATGAAGCATCGTGGCTTTTATGATGATATGTCACCAAGTGGCGCTGTCATATAAATCTTTTTGAACCATGAACAGTGGGATTAACAGCTGCAGGCAACAAGCTGCACACTTCCAACTCATCGACAAGGTCACCGAGTCCTCTGGCTGAGCCATGTTCTCGGCATTTCCTATGATTTAAGAGAATCTCATGAAATGGATGGAAATTTGCACATTACTACCTTGTAATTGTCACTTGTGGCTGTTTTACCGATGAAGATGTATGTGTAGTCTTGTCATAAATTTCTAAACGCAGAAATCATTTGATGTCTTTCCTCCACTAAAAAGCCACGAAGCGCCCTTTACTGCCTACTTGTCCATTTTCAACTATTTCTGCCATTCACTAATATTGATCCGCAAATTGATTACCAATGGATGATAGAGTAGTGCATGCAAATTTTGCATATACAACATTTTTGGCAAGATTAAGACAACGTATAGTGTATATGCCCCAGATGTCAAGGCTCGGCTGTGTGGCAGGCAGGAGGAGGACCCAAAATGCAAAACTCACACACACGGGGATGAACTCAAAAAGCAGCTTTATTGCTGACCAAAGATAATAGGAGATACAAAACTAAACTGGGAAAAACTAACATAAAGCTCACCAGGACACACGGGGGAATCACACACAGCATGAGGGACGACGTCACGCTGAACAGAGGGAGACGCAGACAGAAATACACAGAGGGTTAACGAGGAAAGTGGGAACACACGGGGAACACAGGTGACACTGATAATCATAACGAGACAGGGCGGGGTGAACTGAACATGACATGTACGGGCGTGAGAGTCACAAAGTAAACAGGAAGTGCACAGAGGTTCAGACAGGAGGAGAGAGAGCACGGGGAAAACACAGACATAACGGGCTGGGGAAACATGAAACAACCACAAAGGGAGACGAGGGCTCATAAATACATAGAGGGCACACAGGGGGAAGAGAGAGCACGGGGAGAACTTAGACATAAAGGGCAGGGGAAACATGGAATAAAACATAAGGAGAGACGAGGGCTCACAGATACACAGAGGGGCACACAGGGGGTAAAAGCCATGAAGGGAAAACACTTAGGGAACAACACAACAGGGCAACTCAGAAAACATGGCCTAAGCAAGGAACAAAATACAAACATACAAGGAAACTAAGAACACTGGGCCAACATGGCCCAGGACCATGACACCAGATCCTTTATGAACACTGAATACTGAGCACTTAAAATCCTGAGGACAATAGACTGCTGGATTTCTTTCCTCCCACTCAGTTAAGCACATTCACATTCTAACCCAGGCCTAACAGTGTCTGATTAGGTCGCTAACATGAAGACCAGTAGGACTCTGGTTCCTGACGACCTTGATCGATAACCACTGCGCTACATCATCTCAGCTTTGAGGCGACACAATGCCAGTTGATTCCCGAACAAGACTGCGTCTAAGTGGCCAGCACCTTGTTGAGAAAAAAGGTAAAACTTTGAAAAGTTACAACCCTGATTGCTCATTTTACATCAGTGGTGCTTTGATTTACAATCAATCACCCAGTGAAGGCAAGGAGTATCTAATTTGCCCTCCACTGCAACAATGTGAACACAGCATTACTCTGGGGAGTGGATGCAGTCGATGGACAGACCTTAAATAAGCAGCGAGGCAGGAGTGGGTGAACAGTAATGAAGGAACCTTGTATGAAGGTGCTGTGTGTAAACAGGGAATACAGTGTAGATATACATGCACAAGACTGACGTTTTCTACAGTACTGTGCACATGTCTTGAGCTACCCCTCATTTCTTTATATCTGGCTTGGAGAAGCAATTTACTGAACCACGTGCAAACATGTGCACACATGCATACATGGAAATACAGTGTAAGGCAAACAGGCAATTTTACAATTTTAATGAGCTCCAAAGTCAATATTTGCTATGCTCATCTTTATTCTTCAACTCGTTCAGGTAAGCCTTCTTGTCATTTCTTCAAGTAGCCTTCAGGAACAGTTCTCCAGGGCTTTTCAAGGACTTTCAGATACTGTTCCAAATGCTGCAGTTTTTTCAGACAGGTCACTTGTTCTTTTGTCCTCCACTTGTCCACTTTCTTTAAATGTTTTAAGGACAGGCTGCACACCGTGCCGAGATATGCCAGGTTTTTGGCTAATAGCTCTTTGGGAATCACCTAGCTCGTGCAAAAATAATGATTTATTCCTGACAAACTGTGTCATCTCTGACATTTCTCATAGATTTAACTAAAGATACTGGAACAAATTAGGTGATTTTGAAGTGGTTCAACAATTAAAAAGCATTTCTGGTTAAGTACAAGAACTGAAACAGCAGCCAAAGAAAAGCCTGGGGATCTATTGCTCAACGCCACCTTAAAAAATGACTCCTTGTTTAAAACTCTGACTCAGTGGTAGAAAGAAATAACAAGATTATCCATATTCTATTTCTGATAATGTGTTCCTGTACATACATTAATATAAAACGAGTAATAATCTGAAACATGTATTAAATAAAGCAGTTATCCTATTCAATCCACGCTGCGATCCTTTAATGATGATTGTGAATAAGCGATCTTTTTGTTGTTGTTGTTGTAGTATGCCACAGAATCAAAGCCAACGCAGAGAGAAACAAATATTCTTTAGAAATCCGTCTCCTGTCACTTGTCGTCATTCTTGTTCCGCGCGAAATGAAATAAAATATCCGCTATTGTCGGCTGAGCTGGTAGTTATCCTCATATTTTTCAGCACCGCTCCGCTTTTATTATTTTCACTCCATTCCATCTCTCACCAAGCATACACAGTGAAAATAACAAATAACAATGTATTATTCAGGAGAAGCCAAATGCATAAATACATTAAAAAGTCTCAAAACACAACCCCTTGTCTGGGATTAAGCAGGTGTATGTGGATATGGATGTGTGTACATAATCGGTGTTTTGCCTGCAGATTTCAAAGAGGTGAGCACTGGAGAAAGAGCGAGCGAGAGATGAAGCAGAAGACGGGATTTGTCTTACAAGTATCAGTGGTTGCAGACGAGTGGAACAGCAAGTAAAGATGGATAGAGAAATTCCAAGCACAGCCCATTATCATGTCTTTATGTGTGTGTGTGTGTGTGCTGATAACAAGAATGTATATTTTTCAGTCTATCGGTTTGCAAAACGCCTGCAGTGTGTGTATATTTCACTAAATATGCCTTTGTGTGCGTGTTTATGTACTATCAGTAAACACACACACACACACAGAGTCCGTCAGGTTGTGCATATTATGGTTATGAATGCCAAGCAAGAGTCAATGCCCCAGGGAAATGAAAGCACGAAAGCTGAGTTATTTACAATGACCTCTCGCCCTGTGTGTCTGTTAGTGTGTGCGCATAAATGTGTTCACCGATAACCCCGGAGAAATTTGATTACTTTCCGCATTTGTGTCTCTGTGCAGACTTGTTACTACTGATGAGAATATCAGCAAGACACGGAAAAAAGAGAGAAAAAAAAATGAAACGATTTTTGTCGTGAAGCCTCTGAGTGAAAAAGGAAGGAGACGAGGGAACGCCCAGAAAATGAGTGAAGGCGAAGGAGAAGAAGTAAGGGGTGCGTGACTAAGTCCTCTGTGGCGGAGTTAACGGTGAGCAAATGAAGGAGAAGTGAAAAAAAGAGAGGCTTGAGGAACTATGGAGTGATGTAGAAGAAGGAACAGCGAGGCAAAATGCATGAAAAGAATAAAGGACGGAAGGAAAAAGAAAAGGAATATTTAAAAAAAAGTAACAAGGACAATAAGGATTAAAGACAGAAAGAAAGACGGGAGGAATACTGGTGAGATGAAGGGACAGGGATCCAAAACAGGGAAGCAATGAGCACTGGAGAAACAGCGTGGAGGTAAAGATGGCTTCAGTCAGTTTGACTGCAGAATTCTGTTATCTGCTTCGGCAAAGCCAGAAGTCATCTTCAGCATCTACGGCTATTACCACCAGCCCATTGTTACAGAGGCTGACCGGGCATGTCACCGGGGTAACAAAGGAAATCGTCTTAGCATGAGCAAAATAAAGGAAAAAAAAATGGGGGTGAAGGAGGAGTGAAGCAGGCTGGCCTTCATCTCCTCCCTCTCCAGCTCTGCTCCAAAATTAGGATTTATTTGCTTGCAGAGGATTTTCACAAACCTCCTCTCCTGGCCAGCTTTGGCCCCAACGAGGGAAGATAAATCAGGGCTTTACCTGGCCCGGCCCAGACACCTTAACAATCGGCCAGACCAACAAAAGACCAAACGTACAGATGGAGTAATGAGCTTAGGTCATTTTCTTTGATTCCCTCTCTGAACAATGGTTTAGGAGCAAAAGGGAAATGTGAAGAGGAATGGAAACAATGTGTTGGCCCGCATGTCAGATTCAAATAACAATGGTTTTTCTGATTTCTTGCATGATCCCAAACAACATAAAGAATTTCTTACACATACGCAGTATTGTGCAGATGTCTTGATCCTTATTTCTTTAGATTTTAGTAGCAAATTAGGAAACGGGTGCATTGATTTACTGAAAAATGTGCATATGTAGTATATAAGGCAAAAAGAGAGTTTGTACAGTTCTAAAAACATCTTTATTCTTCAACGCAGTCTCTCTTGGACAAGCTTTTGTAATGTCTGTAGGTAGTCTCGAGGAAAAGTTCTCCAGGTTCTTGAAACACATTCAAAGCTCTTCTTTGGTTGTTGCCATCCAACAGTGTTTATTATGAAGTTTCACAATGACCCGGAGGGTACTCTAATAATAAATGATAAATGTTCTTTTCTCTTTTTGAGTAAAATAAGGTTTGCATTCCAAAATAAACAAGAGATTTTTGAAAAAGCAAAAGTGCTTAATTAAAAAATAACGCAAAGGTGTATTTTAAGCTTCCCCTTTTCTCCTTTTCCCATAACTACATTTAACATGTAAACCCGCTCAGCTTCAACCCCACTTCTGCATCTCCTCTCCTCTTGGGAGTTTTCTGTTTTCACACACGCTCTGAATAAACGATTTGACTGGCTGAGTAGCATCACATGAGATAATGTAGTCACTCACTGTTGTACCTCTCTCCTGACCTCCCCTGCACCTAGTGACGGTGATTTAAACTAAAATACGAAATTTCAAATGGCGTTCATCACTTTATAAGACCTGTTAATATTTATTTTCAGTCCAATTCTTGTGAAATTTTGCTTATGTCAGCATTTCCTCTGTGCTTCCCTTTCTTAGAATGGCTCCTTGATAGCCACCGCTCCACCGAGACCACTTCTGATGAGACATCAGTAGATAGATCCGCTGAAAGTCTCAGGTCCTGTGTCAGGCCTTTGCTGGATTTCTTTCCTGTTTCTTCAGGACATGGCTTTCAGATACTGTTCACCTGCTGTCGGTAACATTTTATGCATGTCACTTCATCTTTTGCTCCCACTTGTCCAGTTTCTTCAGATTTTTATGAACACACTGGACCCCATGCCAAGACAGACCAAACTTTTTGCCTAGTAGCTCTTTGTTATTTTAAGATAAGATAAGACTTTATTGATCCCACAACGGGGAAATTTTTGCATCACCTCAGCTCAGGTACAGATATCAGATGGAAATACAAAAATACAAATAAGTACAATCAATGACAAAAAGTAAGATAATACACTATATACAATGGTAGCATACACAGTATGTGATTATGGATATAAACTATATAGCTTGACATAACTATTGTACCACTAATATTCCTATTTATAGACATGTACACACACACATGTACACACTAAATATACATATGTATACATATACATACATATATACCTGCACATGTCCATACACATGGAAGTGGTGACCGTGGATGTTCACAGTGTCCAGTGACTTATGACATCATGATTGAGGAGTTATAGAGTCTAACTGCTGTTGGGATGAATGATCTGCGAAAGCGCTCCTTCCTGCAGCGAGGGTGTTTCAGTCTCTGACTAAAGGAGCTGCTCAGCCCACTCACATACTCATGCAGTGGGTGATGTGGGTTGTTCATGATGGATGTCAGCTTTACTAACAAAATACTGTCTTTGGTATTTTTTGTAGACTCTACAGAAGAAATGGGACTCAAATGATGACATGCTGCCAGTAACAAAGTTAAGAAAGACACAATGTAAAGTTGACACCTTCAGAAAGCCTGGAGAACTTTTGCTCAAGATAGCAAGAAAGTCTGGCACCTGAAAGCAAAATGTAAAAAATATAAAGAAATAATGGATGGCTCAAGAGTTTTGCACAGTACTGTACCGTTTGTAAAAAAAATTATGCTGTTTTATAGGAAAGATTAACACTTCTTTCAATAGATATTCCCTTTCTTCTTCCTGATTGGTCCGTTTCATGCATGTTTGCCTGTTTGCGTGCAGGCACGCTCACAACCACACAATAAAGCGTCATTAGACACGAGACACAAAGTGTGCCAAAGTAAACCCGTGCATAATGACAACTCTCATCAGACACTTTGACATTTGTTTCGTTATATAAATCTGCTGCGCCTGCTTTTGTTTGGTAACGTACAAATACGTCAGGTAGAAGTGGGTGTACACCAACTCATTTTCAGTTAATCATTTGTGCCTCTTCCCAGGAACAGAGGACTTCATTTGTTTGCTGCAAAATGTATTCAAACAAGCTCTGATATATTTTTTTTATATGCTACAACTAAATACAACAAGTAGGAGTGTACTGCTTTATGTTTAAGGAGCAGTTCACATCCCTCTCACACTGGGCCTGCCTGCAGTATATAAGGGCAGACAGAGAAGCAGGTGTGGAGCACTGACGCCTTTTCTCCTTTCACTGTGAAGACTCGAGAGTGTTTCGGTGCTGGAGAGATAAAAACCTTCTCTAAAGTGCAGAGAGCGAGAGAGCAGAGTGGAGTGACTGAGCAGAAGGTAGGGGGCCGTGCTGATAGCCAACTCTCGAGAACACACACGTGCGCTCTCACACATAAAATCAATCTCCCATCGACCACACTCTCGAACCCCAGTCACCTCACCCACACGCGCATGCTCTCCACTTTTTTCTGGGGGGGGGTAAAGAAGAATGAAAACTCCATGTTCCACTAGAGTGGCCACACAAGATGAGTTCTGCAGCACTTCTGTGTCTCTCTCTGGGAAAGGGAGTGTATTTACCACTCTGCTCTGATTCAACATTAGGACAGTAGACGTGGTGCCTGTTCCCAAGCTGACTGTAGAACGTGCGCAAACACACAAACGTACGTACACACAGTTCCCCAAATGTCTCTTGTCTCTCTCTAAACCAGAAAGTGTCTGAGCTTTTTCTCTCTCCCTCCCTCTCTGAGGTCTTCCTTTTCTTAACTGGACACTTTTTTTTTTCTTTCTTCTTTTTTTTTTTATCACCTCGTGTTGTTATCGGTCACTCCTGCGGGGCCAATTTAAACGCGGCCTCTCCTTTTAATTTCGATAATATCTGAAGCCATTATGTGCTCACCGCCTGCCTGCTTGACTGCCGGAAATGTAACCCCACCGATCCCAAATCATCCATCTAGAACAAAAGAAAGATAATGAAGAAGCTGGGTCGGAGATGGTCTGAACCATTAAGGGGCAGGTTATGTGAATATCAGAGTGGAGCAGTGGAGGGAAACTAAGTGCCTGCACCTCAACAACGAATGGGTCATTTTGTCCTGCCCTCAGGAGGGAACTTAGACCATTTTCTTGGAACTAAAATGTCATAATAGCCAGTTCATTTTTATGAGTGAGGTGCTAAATGGACATGTTTTAAGGGGAATTTTCTTTTCACTGCCGAGTGAAACTGAGCTAAGGTGAACTGTGCAATGGGAATAGTGGGAGGACACGGGCATCTGTCAAAGTCTAGGTTGTAAACAAGCCACCTTATTTGGTGTTCAAAGCTGTGACCGTAGCTAAAGTGCCTGTAAAAACCTCTTGAAAGTCGAAGCACAATATGTCAGTAATTAACTGGAGAACAGCACTGTGATGTCAGCAGCAGCGAAGTAGGAAGTAAGCGCCCGAAAGCCGACATTTGGAGGTGTCAGCATCCTGCAGATGTCAGGGACTTGCTGGTTACAGCTTCCTCCTGTTTGCAACAAAACATACCCCAAGCTCCAAAGTTGTACTTGGTGGTAACAAAATGCTCCCATGTGATGTAACTCCCATCCTTTAAAAAAAAAAAAAAACATAAGGGGCATAATCTGTGAGAGAAATAAAAACTTCTTTTGTGGCTTTCCTCCTGAGTGCCAGATAAGACTTGAAGCCAATTCACTTACCCCGATGAAAACCCGCCATTCAAATCGAAAGAGTCAAACGAGGCTTCGCACAAAAGCACCAATTCAGCTGCCCGTATTTTCTTAAAGTTAAAAGCTTTCTCACTCCCTCACCTTTCTACCGCTCTTCCTCCTTCCCTCCTTTGCCTCTCTCTTCCTCCGTCAGCACTGACAACTCCATAATCTCAGCCAAGTGGCCCGTCCAAGCCCTCTGTAGGGGCTGAATTTATTGAGAGCAGAGTGAGAATCAGAACCTGTCACCTGGCTTGCGCTGACCTCCTAACACGCACGCTCTCTTCCTCTTTCACACTCACAGCGTATACCGTACCTGCTGTATGTACCTTCTAAGTGCAAACATCCTTGAATTCATTCAAACACACACATATGAATATTGATGAATGTTAGACTGTTGCTTACTCCTTGGCTGACCCTTCCATCCCACAGTTAAACACTTCTTTTAATTCTCTAGCCGTCTGCCCTTCTCAATTCTGTCTATAAGACATATGTGGGAGCTTTTAACAAGGATGTTGCAATAAATGCAAAAGTAAATAAACCGACCAGATGTTAGCTAGCTGTGTGGTTCGTCTACACTCACTCGACAGTGACTGCTTTCACTGCTATACAAAATATGTTGCAAATCAGAAATAGCACGGGTAAGAAAGAAGGATGAATTTAAAAGATTGCTTTCTGATTTTCAAAGCTATTCATGTGTCACTCGGGACAAAACCAAATATTGTGAGTTTAAGATAATAAAAGCACCGATAACCTGCTGTTTAAGCTTTAAGGTCACCTTCATCAGTACCTGGCAGCTTGTTTAAAACAGATTCCCAGGGTTGGTTCTCTCAGCTCTCAACGTTTCTACCAATCAGAAGATTGTCAGAAAAAAATCGCATCAGAAAATAGCAAATTTGTCAATTTTCAACAGAACTGTAAACTCTGCTTTAAGTATACAATAATGGAACTGTAAATCAAACCATGTTGAATGGATGTTGGTGGAAGCCGGAGTTAATTAAATGAGTCATTTTTACTTTTGCATTGATTAAACTGATCACACCATAAATCACAGTGACACCGGTTGTGTTACAGAAGCACAAGTACATAACGTAGCAAGGCTAGAGCTAAGGATGCCATCCGCTGATTAAACACTACACACCTGCCTCCTTCACATCCAGTGACTGCATGAAAATGCTGACATAAATCAGGCTTTGCCATTAGTAATAATCACATTGGGCTCTCAGAATCACAGCCAACAGAGGAATGAAAAGGAAATTCCTTCCAGATGTGACGGGATAAGAGAGGAAGTCTGCTCTGGTGGCCAGCATGTAGTCATTACCAGCAATACTATCATTAGCATAATCATTACTATTATTTTTTACTTTATTTCTTTCCTTGTGACTGGCTGCTGTTTTGCTAAGGCCAATTATGGTGCTTCTGATGGCCTTAACCCTCCATAAACCATCATTAAACCACTTATGCTACTACTTTCTCCCTCTGGTTTTGATCTTCTCTCGTAATCTGTTCACTCGTTCAATCACTAAAGTACTCTCTTACGTGTTCTTGTGTCGCACTCCCTGTCTTAATGTCTCGTTGCTCTTTCCTCTTAACATTATACCCTCCCTTTTTAAATGCTATTTTCCCTTTCCTCCACTGTACCCTGTGTTCCTCCTGTCCTCTCTCTGTCCTTTCTATCGCTTTATTTCCACTCTGCCAGTAGCGGGCCGCCACCAAGCTTGTTATTAGTGCCAGGTTCGAGCCTGCACTGTAATCAGACCCCTGGAATTAGCAGTAGGCCCACACTGGCAGAAAAGGCACGACGCTGACAAAACACTATAGTTATCATTGAGGCTGCTGCAATGTTGCAGCTTTGGCAGGAATCTGCTCCTTAGAGCATGGATTTTGATGGGCTTTGGTAAAGAGAAGCAATGAGAGGTACAGCAGGAGTATTGGCACCCACTGGGGTTAGGGATAAAATACACACTGGATGGCTACCAATGGGAGCAGTAAGTGGCACACTTTTTTGTTTGTGAGGGTGCAGGTGGCGCTTAAGCCCTGGGAGCACAGCCATTTTGGAAAGACAATAGAATGGATGTAATGGGGACGTGTTTTATTATTGTGGGATAAAGATAGGATGGCAAAGCACGTAGTATTAGGACAGGGTGTAATAGAAATCCATTTACTTGACAATAACAAGCAATTTAGTGTCACTCAGAGACTTGCAGCTTTGTGTTTGTCAAATTAAGTGGCCGTGCTCGTCCTCTGGTGCAAACGTCATAAAATCACAAGTGCCGTTTCTGTCATTTGAACCAAAAATTCCAATCGCATTCGCCATGCTTTAAAATGTTAATTCACCTATGCTTGCCCACTTTCACCCTCATCTCTCATTGTGATGTACTGGAGAGTGTCAGTCTCAAATTGTTCAGTCCAAGAATTTGGATGTTTGGGGATCTTTTAAAAGGTACAGATCACGTGTATGTTAAAGACAACACTTCAGAGAAAGCTATCGAATTTTAGTGGTTTGTGGAGATCTCATAAATACATCAGATCAACAGTCAAACCTGCCCAAACTATTTTCTTCTGCAAAGTTGCATGACCATACCAAGAATTGAAATGTCAAAGGTCAAACTGACTTCTTTTCATCCCCGTTTCTACAGGTAGTTAAAGCTTACAATCACAGCCTTAAAATCTTCAGACAAGATGAGACAGAAAAAGCAGATCGTTGCACAAATGTCAGAGGGATTTCTGAAAATGAGTTACTTTGCAGAAAAAGCACAAGGAATTATCTCAGATCAATCTCCATTTGTTTTAGAGAGAACACTTTTCAGACTCACACAGGGATCGGGGTGAATTTCTAAAATTGTTAATTTCTGCAGCTGTCTCCAGGAAGGGTTAGCAGATAGATTGATGGTTACTTACAGCAGGCTCCCTTGCTCAGCACCTTGATGCGTCGCTGTGCGTTGCACTGGGCTTTCTCCAGCTCGCATTCATTGGTGTAGGTGGACGAATCTGAGCCGCACACAGGCGCCACAAAGGACGGGCAGTCCACCTTCTTGCAAACACACTCACCCTTGGACGGGTCATTTGGGTTGCGCTCGCAAACGGCGCCAAAGCCACACAGCATCCCTCTGCAGCCTGCCAGAGAGAACGACAAAGAGGAGAAGCTGTTAGGATATTTCATATGGATAACTCCGAATGTGAATATACATTTTCAGTCGAGTTAATACTGAAACACCCAACACCTAATGCACAGTTCAATTAAGCACTTTTAACAGAAGCCTGTATTTAAAAGCATCAGAGTACAAAGAGAAGTTTCTAGCATTTTAAGAAAATTCTATGATGCTTTCCCACAAAGTTCAAACTAAATCCTGGTAAAGGAAACAATTATTTGCAAACCATCTTAAGCTTAAAGAGAGCTCTGAAGGTGAAACCATTCAGAGTTTGGGGAAGACCTTTTAAAAAGCATGACAAAGTGTAATGGCATTGAAGCGTACCAGAACAACACTTTGACACGTTTGGGGAAAATAGAATATTTGCAGTTTACATATCCTGGTGATTTTATATTAATATTTTCACTTTTTTTGATCTAATGATTCCTAAAATGCTAAATTAGAGCCCATTTGAACAAAGTTAGGGTCAAAAGTCGTCATACTGATATCTATCTGTGCTGACTGATTCACAACATCAAACCATGTGTGGGAAACGTAAGAAAGGTTGCAGGTAGCTGCCAACGCAGAGCGATTTTTCTTGGTTTTAAACAGCAGCTAATGGAGACAAATTTAAAAAGGCTTTCATGAACTATTCATGCAGTCCAACATTTGCCAGCGCAGTTATAGTTGACTATTGTGTGTAATGTATAAAAACTTGCCAAAATAAAACCACTCATCACATAAACCAGCCAGCACAAACTCAACGGCACGCTACAAAGAGGTAGGAGAAACATTCTCCAAACGCTGAATGACAGCGAGCTAATGAAACGCTGCAGGTTAGACCGCGCAGGGATAATGTTTGTGGTCGATCTAATTACGGGTGGGCTCACATCTCCCACCCACTTCAATAACGTTATAACAGCAGAAATAAAAAAGATCATCAAAACACTAACATACTGGGCAACTAGAGAAATAACAGCAACAGTGCGCGGTGATGATTTGGGTCTGTCCGGTTTTCATCAGCAGAGTGAACAGTTACAGCACTTTCTCACTGCTATACTGTGATGCAGTTCATTTAATTTTCCACAACTTGCAGACTTACATAACAGTGTGGGATTCCCATCGTTTTATATGAAATATTATCACAGGATTATACATACCAGCATGGTAAATATCTATGTAGGTAACCTAATAATATAACAACTATGCACATGGAAATGGACTACTGCATCAGTAGATCTGTTGTAAACATGCCATGTGTTAAAAGTTGGCTTATTACATTCCAGGCTTTTAACAGTTGATTTCACTACTCGTTCTGCCTGTAATCACTAAGATAATGCATCATCCATTAAAAAAAACCAAAAGACTACCAAGCAACAAGGTCAGCCAAACATCCTCATTAATGTAAATAAATCCTATGCTGGATATTATTGCCAGAAATTTCTCAGCTATGTTAGCAGCTCTCTGAGAAAGCTCTCAGAACTTTAGTCAGTACTGGCCCTGATGTTGTTCACGTCCAATTAAATTGTCTTTTCTCGCACTGATTCTTCGAGAACTTTTTATGAGTTAATGCAGATGAAGTTTATGTTTTAACACCAGGCAAATTTGTCTCAATACAGATTAGCTACTGGCATATTTGTAGAAACACAGTTCAGCAACGAGGATTAAATGGGATCGTGGCGTAAAGCAAACATATGCTCATATGCTCGATTCGTTCGGGGAGACTGTGCCCACCCGTGGAGAGCGAGCGCAGTATGTACATTTGCTGATTTTGAAGAAGTTTCAATGTTAGAATTTTCCCCCTCAATAAAGTCAGCAACAACATTAAAATCAATCGAGAGGCAGCAGGCTGATACCCGCAGTCTTGTGGACAGCTGATTTTCAACACCTCGGTGAGAAGACTGCAGTCTTTTTGAAACATCAATGATCCGCCATCCAGGAAAAACACACACGGGGTGGGGGCAACACGAAGACAAACCGAGGTTAGCCACACACTTCAAGGTCTCGCAAGTCAGGCAGCGATGGTAATACTTTGATCCTCAACCTCCCACTGACACCTCAGCTTTGATCAAATGTGAAGCAGCAAACTGTAAACTTTGTCAGAGGCCGCTGGATTCGCAAAGCAAACAGCAGACACGCACGTGGATACGTGGTCGTGTTATGTGTACACAACATCAACTTAGAGAGTAATTGACCCGTATTATGGCAGCTACAGCTGCTGTGGCTCTGTGCCCACTTAGAGGACTGTTGGGCATCCAGCTGGCGTGACGTCCTTGCCTCAGCACCAGGAGGGGGGGGTGGGGTGAGGGGCGTTAAGAGACATGGCAAACTCTCACAGGTAACCAACCGGATTGAAAATCGATGGACGAATGCACATAAAAATCCAAAATCCACTCTGAAAAAAGTCTACTTGGTTAGATAGGCGAGCAGCCAGTGTCACCGCTGAGTATATACATGTCACACACTCACACACACATGCACCCGCAGATAACTATTTCTTATCACTGGCTCCCAGGCTAGGACTAAACGAAAGGCGGCATGTCCGCTTGGGCTCACTGGCAGGTGGCTTTTTGTGGTACTAGAGAGACAGAGTCAGATAGGCAGACACACAAACGCACACAAGCACAAACTCTATGTGTGCAGCACAGACAACTGGTCCAGCATCTGCCCAAGGCATCTCATTCTGTCTCTCTCCCCACACCAAAGTACATTGTGTGAATGCGTCTATACGTGTGCATGTGTGAGCGCGCAGAGTGACAGGCTGTTTTTGACTGGCCCACTGTTCCCCGTGGGGGAGCGCCTGACAGCTACCTGAGCTCACTCTCTCTACCGGGAGGGGGGGGAAGCGAGTGTAAAGCCATCCATGAGTGCATCTGTATTTTTGACAGGGTGTGTGTTGGAGAGGTGTAGGCATTAGGTGTCTGTCTCCCTCTTTCTGGCTCTCTCGCTCGCACGTACGCGTGCATGTGGCCAGGTGCTAGCATGAAGGCATTGTCATGACTGGCCCGCTGCTCTGCCGTCACTTCTCACCACACACCCTGTGCTCCTCCTTCGTGTTTGTCTACGTGGGTGTCAGTGTGTGGCTCCGAGGCAAAACCATGCGAGCAGAGTGACAAGAGGTGAAATTCAATCGAGCTGTGTCAGATGTGTACAAGAGGAAGGTTGTCTGAGAGTATGACAGGGGGAGCGGAAAAAAACAAAACCCACCAGAGACCGAGATACCGGGTCGACAAAAAAGATCTCTCTATGATCTAAATGTATCAGCTGTGTTACAATATAGCTAACACTGGTATCATATGGTAAAAATATAAATAAAATGCTTTACTTATTTTTATTCTGAAAATACATAATAATCAGTTACAGTAAAAACATTTAAATGATTTTAAAAAAATCATGAATGCCAGCGCTGGAGTGTAAGGGGATCTGTTCTGCGATGCTCTCCTATAAGAAACTCTCACCGTAGCCTCAAGCTTAGCTCGCTGACAAAAGACTGACACTGGAGCTGAGGCCTCTGTCAAAACAGAGATACTAGCGTAGGCTCTGGAATGAGAGTAAAAGCTGCACGGTTATGTACTGGGAGCTGTTCCCTGGGAAAAATTGCCCCAGCACCTCATAACAGATACGTTTGACACTTCCAATTTCTTTAGCACAAAAGACAAAAAAATCCCTTGGCAGTTAATATGAACAGTATTATCTGCCACGGCTGAAAACAAAAACAACACGAACAAAAACTTCGCCAACATCATATTCCCACTGTGCCGCCCTCGACCTAGTTTGACTGGCGGGTGATCTATAGTAGTGCAGACACGATAGGAAGAAGCGAATGCAATCATCTACCAGAAGGCGATGTAAAACTCTCTCTCCTGGAAGCACACACAGAAGCAAAGTGTTTGAAGTGCTGCTACTATATGTGGGTGCTAAATGAACAGTTAACAAAGCCCAGTAACTTTCCGACTTTGCGTCTCACACATAACTACTAGTTTTTCTGTATTACTGAAACATCAGGTGAAAGGAAGAGGATGCTGCGGTCAGGGTGAGTTGGTCTGAACTCGAACTTTATTCAATTAATGCTTACAGCCAAACATTTTTCTAACTTCCAGATCTCTATGTCCTGTCACCGCTGCCACAGCGATGTCTCTCGGCTCATTTCTAACAATTCAAATGAGCCAATAAAGATCAGTGATTTTAAAGATGGATTATTTATTAGACTGCACTGATTTTTTGGTGTTGATTGTGCCTCACAATATTAAAAATTGAGCAAAGTGCTCCAGCATTAACAGGGTGTTACTCTCATTAATGTTAGAAACTCTGATAAAGCCGCTTACTGCAAGAACAACAAAGCTGTGACACTGACTAAAAGGTCTTCTCTTAGTCGAGTAGTGAATCCATGTCATGTGTAGGCCGACAGCAAAGCCTGCTCTTGCGGTAAAAATGTTTATTTGTAATTAATAAGGAACGGACTGCTGGTACTAAACACCAACAATCATTAAGGCTATGTTTTGTTTTGCTTTTGGGTAATAACTGTAATATGAAATAGAAAATGCTGTAACGTTTTGCACCTAGCTGCACTGGTTCCAGCTTTCAGACTTGGTCAACAACCCTCTAGAGCTGTTTTAAGTGCTGGGGAAGGTGCATGCTTTTGTGTACAAAATTGCAAAAGCCCACTCAGGCTTATGCCATTTTCACTATAAATGTAAGCTTTTCGATTCTTGGTGCAAATGTCTTTGTGAGTGCAATGAGTGTGAATATGTGTATGTGTGAATGCTCATTGGTCCATGTAAGTGTGTAAGGTAATCTCCCTTCAAGCCCCGCAGCGTTAAAAGCTTCACTTCCATGCTGTTTTCTTTGCTACCGGAGGCAAGGGGAAGAAAATCCCATTGGGAAGAAAAGACAGCATGTCCAGTTTGTGACTGTCGAGGCAAGCGTCTAGTCCAGGTAACATGTCATCCCTGCGTTTGGACGACTCACCCATTAAATGTGACAAGGTGTCAGAGATTTAAGGGGGGGCTCTCAGCGCCTATGAAAGGAAAATGACAGTGCTGTTCTGATTAAAGCCACAGTAGAAAAACTATGTGGTTTGTGATTTGAAAGAAAGTAATGCATGGTTCTCTGGTGGCAATTTTCCACATCTTCTATTGCCAGTTCTGCTGCTTTTGGATTTAGAATGGAACTAGGCTGTTGCACTTTGCAGTTCATTTCTTTTGTGGAGCAAAACACATATACACACACAGAGTGGTTTTTTAATCCAGTAAGTAACAAAAGCAGACCGTTTCAGGACAGCGAAGTATCAGAATTCGATCAGAATGTGATTGATGGGATAAGGGATATACGCCTCTTCATACGGTGTATTATCCGGGCGACATGTGTTAGCGGCTAGCTTTTCGACACAGATTCAGAGGAACACAAATTCAATAAACATGACACAGAAGCAGCAAGTTCCCATCACTCTGAGACGCCGTCTACCCTGTGCTCTGTGAACAATATGTCCTGCAGCCTGTTTTTGTGGTGAAAGGCTCTATCAGTTTCATTGTTTTGCTGCCTTGTTGCATCTACCTCAAACAAAGCAAAAGGAGGGGTGCAGAAATGGACTATGGTCGCGAGCATGAGCGCGCTCAGACCCAATAAGGCTTGACAGAAGCGCCTCAAAGTGGCTACTTTAGGGAAGGAATACACGTCTTTGCATATCTTGTTTTGGCTCGGTCTGTCATACTTTTGAATTATTTTACAGCAGTCTGGTCTGTTTCAGCGAGAGAGGAAAGAAGCAAGTGAGAGGGAAGGTAAAGGAAGGTGTGCATGAATAATTAACAATACTGAACTTTACATGGGTGACAAGAATAGCGGCTGGATAACCGGGACTGTTGAGGCCAGTGATGCACAAATGGCAAAAGTGCTGGATACTCCGCTCAGGTGAAGCCAGTCGTATGGTGATCAGATTAAATCTGCACACGGCGGCTTCGGCATTGACTAATGACCTAGTGACTGTCAGAAAATCAGGAACGGAAAGTTGATGGAGGGAGATACAGCTCAGTGGCATCGAAGCGACATCACATTAATGTTGAATGACTCTAAATTCATTACCCTCTAGCACTCCTAGGGGACATCTTCCACTTACTTCTTAATAAAGGGACCCTTTCTTTTCAGCTGACACTAAGTAATACAGATGTGCTCCCTGCCCGGGCGGCTTTTAACAGTCCCCTCTTTCCCTCTGTCTCCTTATCTCTCCTCACCTCGGTAAGAGGGCTTTAGCCTCTCTATCCGTGTAGCTGTACCAGAAGACCTTTGCAGTGAGGGGACAGGTTGCTATGGCAACAGCTAGTGATGCAATCAGCACAAAGCGGCTTCTCTCATCAGGTTTTACTGGAAACTTTCCGTCATGCACACAGGTGGTTTACATATGCACAAATACACACATGCGCACCCACGTCAAGCTGCCTCTGTATCAAATTCCCTGCAGTGCTTTTTAAAAATAACTGTTAGGTCTCACTGCACTAATTATACATCACTCCTCTCCAAATCGATGCTCTGGGGTGAAAATCTAATTTTGAAAATCAAATTCTCCTGCTGGCTGCGTGCAGCTCTGAGGCTATAGGTGCTTTGCATAGGTCTGGGGGGAAAAGCAATAGATGGGTGGAGTATTTGTTAATAGTGTCCTTCTCTGCACCTGACGCTATACAGAGCCTAGAGTCCCAAAGTGTCATTGCAGAATAGAAACATGAAGAAACATAAAGGTGGCCGGCAGCTGTAAAATATCTGGGGGTAAAAACCCTACACTGCTTCTATTGATCTCTGGTTAGCGATCCTCGGGGACCAATGGAGTCAATTATCGATCTCGCTGCAATCTTACAACACCCAGCGTGAATGAAGAAAACGCCTGGTCACAATGGAACACCCCACCTCACCAGCTCAATATGAGAAATTGCTTCTTTAAACCAGTTAAATGAGAAGAGAGAAAAAGGGGCGAAGGAGGGAAAGAAAGGAGACACTTTCAAAGGATTTTCAGAAAGAAAAAAAACCTTTTTCTCATGTTCTGCTTTTCCAGTGCTGTTCTTATCAGGGCAACAGCACAATGAACAAACTGAAGAAAAGAAAAACTGTAAAGAGCTATTCGTTTACTGCATTTTCTCTTCGCCTTTGGCTGCAGTTCTCTGCTTGAAGATGGAGGGTTTTGAGTGTGTGAGCATGTCTTTGTGTGCGGGGTGTGTGCGTGCGTGTGTGCGATGGCTGGTACAGTACAGTATTTTCTCCTTCTCTCACATAAAAGGGGCAATCAATTTCCTTCTCCTCCTGCTTCCTGAATGCAACACACAGGCTCGCATAGCTGAGCGCCTGGGCCATGACCTGGCTAACATGCAGGATGAACTTATTTACCAAACTCCACAGACCAAGGCGTGCCAGAAAATGAGAGATAAAACTGAAGACAGAGGAGGTAGGGGCTGAGGGGAGGGAGGGACAGGTTTTATTAGAAGAAATACTGTATGAGATGAAGAAACAGAAGGGTAGGGAGGTTAAAGAGAAATATGAGAGGCAGATGGAAAACCACTACAATGTGATTCCCTCCCATCTTCTACATGAGAAACCTGCAGTCCTGTAAGTCTAAAAAACAAACCCTCACCTGCTGCAAATAATCTGAAGGCGGCAACATGCATAATTAATGCTTTAACTTCATTTCCTCTTGGTTTTTATTAGAAAAAAGGGAATAAAGGAAAGCTCTGAACTTCTGTGTCTATAAAACAGCACTGTTAGCTGTGTTCGTTGCTCTTATTTGTATCGCCGGTAAAAATCAGTAGGTCAAAATTTGAATATATGGCACCTTCACTCGTTAGAGGAGATCTGCATTTTTAAAAGTAATCAAACAATCTCTAAGAGTCGCTCATTTTTCCCCGCTGGCTTTGTTGCTCAGTCACCTCGACTACTACTGTTGTTACAGTAGTGTTCTGAGATTTTGTCAATGCTATTTCTAGCCTCCCTTGGCTATGGTTACTTTTTTAATTTTAATGATGTCCCACTGGCATAAACAAACCATACAAAAGCTACAGTGAGCACACACAAAAGGGTTTTTTAGTTCAGTTTCACTGTAAGCTTGCCAGCAGCTTTATAGCTGGAGACAGGAAGTGGGTTGATGTATTTAAAGCTTTTGTGATGCCTCACAATTGTAACTAAATTTTAACTAAAACATTTATCTGTGTGTGAACCTAAGAAAGGGGATTTGTGCACAAACTGTTTTATGTGTGTGATTTTGGACCGCAACATTTTGGCTGCTGCCCTGTTGTTAAGGGAGCACAAGACACGGGGAAGCGCTAAGTCATCTGCTAAGGCTACTAAGCTTCGTTAGCAAAGTGCATTAATGCTAAGGAGCATATTAATAAAATACTAAATTTTCACTCACCAAATTGAAGCAAATGTTTCTATAATACCTCATAGCAGACCAAATTTTTGTCAGACAAGTCTTTTTTTTTTTTTTTAAATGTAGTTTAAAAAGGCACCAATGACGTAAACACAATCATGAGCTCCACTTCACTGATTAGCGAGGCCTAGCAGCCTACAGCTGCCAGTGTCTGCACATCTGTTATTCAAAGTGGACACATACTTAAAGTTAAGCGTTTACATGTCTAAATGAATGAGTTATAAACTCACCTACATTTGTCATGATGGGGAGAAGCGGCTAAAGAGACTATATTTTTTTTATTTAAAATGTTCTTTCATCACATCTTAACAGAGGAGTCTATGGGCACTGATTTACTTTTGGAATCAGCCTCGAGACACAATTTAGAGGAACTGCAGGTGTTGGCAGTACTACATTAGTGTGACTTTTCAGCTCCATTAGACAGCAAGATAACTTTAGATAACTTGTTGTCACTGACCTCAGATCATCTTTTGGTTGTTTATAGAAGACTCGACATGACAGGGTTGTTGATATTAATCCCAAAACCTTACTTATGCTAAACAAATGTCATAATATTATCCATCTCGTAAGATTTCTCTCCTGCAATTAACTTTGCATTCACTGGCATCACCTCAGTGTTTTTCTGTTCAGTTTTTTTGGCATTCAAACTATAGAGCAAATGGATTTTTCACACCTACTTGGGTGTGAGAAGTTATTTCAAACCCTGGAGCAGTTCTCTGTTTTGTTCACTTTGTTTGGCCATATGAGAGCCAATGATTGCCAAAGCAATTAGACTGAGACCTTGTTGAGAGAGCTTTCAAAATATGTTTCAGAACCAACCCCAGAGTTGTGTATGGCGTGGAAGCACAATCAGCCTGCAATCCAACAGCCCTAATACAAAGCCTATTCATTATGGATTGTGCACAATGTGATTTATTGGGAATCTATAGATTTAGCCAAGGAGACTGTGCTTTCCTGCACAAAAGTATGAATCAATACGGAGCTCAACAAGGGTTAATGATTAGTTACGGGTCACTTAAACATCTCACCAACAGCTGGTCGTGTTTGTCGTCATGCAGAGCACTACACATGCAATTTAGGATTTGAAAAATCATGACATTCATCACCATCAACATACCCAAATGGCCAGTGGCCAAATCTTTCAAAAATGATCAGTCTTTTCCACTTTTTGTTGTTTTATTCATGCTATCCTTTAGGTCTCAGAATATAACAGGTGCTGCTTCTTCATAAATCAGCCCTGAAATATGACAGCTCTTGACAGCTTCGAACATCTGCCTAATCACGCTTGTTGTGGGAGAAAAATACATGAAGGGTAAATGAGGAAAATCACTCGGTTGTTTGTCTTGATCAGGCAGGGACAAGAACGGGAAAAGACGGTGGGGACTAAAGTAGAGAGAACAATGTAATGAGAATTAAACAGCAAAAGCCTTCAACTCATGTTGCACCTGTATAAGCCATACATCCTGAAAACAGCAAAATAGGGGATTGAATGTAGTAAAGTGGCAGCTAAGATAAGCTAATTGTGTTGCAAGGTGGTTTGTGTTTTCCTGATCAAACTGTTGGGCAGATGGGAGAAAAATTGACACTGCTATTCTTTTGAACCGCCGACTGGAGCATAAAAAAGTGCATAAATTACTAAGACAGCAATGACTTTAGTAGTGCTTCTCATAGTGAATTGGTCCAATCATTCCCTCCTTATCTTAGGAGACAGAGAGGACACCTTACCCCTGCTAGCAATGATCGTGCTTTGCTCAACCCAAGGTGCTTCACAGGAAATGCAACTCTACATCCCATCAGCTGTCTTGTTCTATTTAATGAGTCACATGGGGAAAGGAAACAAGCCGCGTGTTGGCACGAACAAACTTTTTCCCCGTCACACTGTTCCAGATTTTCAAATTCTCTCTCCGAGCTTTCTTCCACTATATCAATAATGGAGGTGCTGGTGACAGAGCCCTATTCTGTCACCTCACATCTTCTCCACAAACTCAGCAGCAGCAGCAGGCAGAGATGCTCCCTGAGAACAGATTACAGCCAGTCTGCAATATACATGAAGAAAACCAGAATGGCTGCCAGCGAACCCCTCAATTCAATTATTCAGCTAAGCCAATATTATGAGGAGAGGAGACCTCTTTTGTTCACGTCTCAGAGCTCGTCACCCCAGCTCACTGTCACCTCCCAGACACCTGTACTGGACTCTCTTTTGAAAGACACTTGCTTATCATGTTACGTCCACGAAGAGCAATTTTTTTTTGCATGTAGTCATTCGAGGGGCGACTCACATCCACTCAGATGTGCTCGCCTAACCTCCTCCGCGCCTGTCTTTTCTCTCTCTTGTTCACACGCTCCACTCTCTTTCATTCCATTGCTCATCACTGTCATTCAGTGTTTCATCAGCGATGCACTTGCTCTCGCTTCATACATTAAAAAGGAAAGTCGTGTGCACGAGGAGCCAACGCTGTCACTGTTGCCGCAGCATGGGGTTTCAGACACATTTGCACTACACACCCACACAAAGTGTCCTGGAGAAAACTGGGCAGCAGTGACAACTTTTCAAGTCATAGCCCAAGCTCTGCATCTGATTAGCAAAGCGAGAGCAGCTCATCCTAAAGGTCACATTGCCAAAAATTAGGATTGGCTTAGCACAATTTAGAAAATACGATTACCTCAAAGTTTTACCCAGGATGCGGCCACGATGAGAGGTAGAGTACAGATTTTGAGCTTTTCACACGACCAAAGGCCAGAACAAGAGTATCATGCTGTATAGTGCTGTGCCTAACTAAAAGCTGTCAGGCTGCCTAAAACAACCAGTGAGCTCTTCTTCCTCACAGCAATGCAACCGACTGAGATGAATTAGTGTGATTTATTTGTTTTCTCTGTGAATAAAAAGCAGAAGGGTCCAAGCATTATGTGGATGCTGGCCATCATAACTTAATATAGCCTTTGGCTCCCACCGTTCTGGCGTTTTGCACGTGTGTAAACAAAACCAAAGTGTGTGAAAAACATGTAAGTGCACAGGTTAACTTTGCCCTCCGTGTTAGATTCAATATGTTGTATTTTAATCTAGTAGAAGACGATTGCACACAAACTACAAATCAATATCAGGCTTTATGCTCTGCATCACATAATGCCTAGGATTTCTGCTCACATGGGACAATTCCACAAACAGTGTTTTCCTTCATGTGGAGAAGCTGAAAGTGAGTGAAAAAGTTTTCTTCTTGTCAAATGCTGTTTATTACGCTGACTGACACTGAGCCTCGCTCGGGGTTTTGTGGAACTGTCTAATATTAATCTTCTGTGTGGTTGAAACGGTACCTGCTCTGCTACCATCCGCTCCCTTTAAGCTTTTATTTTTGGTGTCATGCTTTCTGTTTAGTAACAGTGCCTTATTGGGTTGTTTACTGTTACCCAGCATGCACATCTCTGGCAGACTGAAGGCAGTGAAGACAGATTGTGCTACATTTTCCAAGGTATTTAGGTCTCCGCAACCCAAAGGCTGAGCATATTTCATGCAAACATGATGGGCTATTAAGCATTAAAAAGCGACATACCTTAATCCATTTTCAGTAACAAAGCTATAGGTGGTCACATTTAATGTGCTCCAAATGGGGAATAACAGCAAAGAGCCACAGAAACAAAAGACCGTTTCATTATTTATGTGCTATGGGGAAAAAATGTTACTTGGAAATCACATTCAAGGCTGCTTTCAAATACTGCTTGCATGCATGATTACTACCTGATTTCCTGCATTTCCCTCAACACCTGCACTGGTAATAAAAGGAAATTGTGTTTTTCACTTCAAATTAACAGAAAATGAACTATTTGAAATCACCAAAGTTATTTTGCGATCACAGGGAATATAATAAAAGCAAGGAGAGTGGGATTTTTTTTCCTTTTGTCAAACATTCATTTTCCAGCAAAATATAACCTTAAATTACTTGCTGAATGTTAGCTGAAGGATTTTGGCATTTGGCGGTTTGAACATGTGACCATTTCAAGTCACTTCTTTGAAGTATCGAATCATACCACTACTTTTTTTCCCCCTATATGGCCAGAATTCAATGTTACTGGTCGCTCTTGCCAGAGGCAATCAAGCCACCGGCAGCTTCATTTACAGTAAAGTGCAGGAGAGAAAACTGGGCCTTTAAGCTGGTTCCCGCTACGGAGAAGAGAGGGTGCTCCATTTTATTTTATTTTTTACAGATTTTCTGGAGGGAGCCCAAGTCAGTGGCAGATGGCAGCAGGATGAGACTCAGAGACAACCTGGGGAGAGCTTGGAAGGAGAGCCAGGAAGCGGCAGTTCTCAAGTGCTGAGCTGGTCTGCACTGGATAAAAGGGAGGCGGCCTCTCTCCATATGCTCCTCATTGCTATGCCTGATCACAAAGAGGTGCTCATAGACTCATTGCCATTGTCATTGGAAGGAATTTGGGATAGTTGGAGAAGAAATAAACATTTTTTAGGCAAGACTGTATGGAACTGTGTTGAAAGCAGGAAACTGAGCCAATTAGCCATTTGCCAGTTGCTATTAAGAGCCACCATATGGGAAAAAAAAGTGGAAAAATGAAAGGGAATCCTTCCTGAAGTCTTCATTTAGAAGTGCATTTGAGATCCAGGAGGTAAAGGACATTATCTGTCCCTAAAGAATGTAAAATAATATTTTTAAGGTCCCGAGCTGAAACACTCACACAGGAAATATTGACCGATGCGCTTGCCCAATCATGAAAAAAGCTCTTAGACCAGCCGAACCACCATGGCCCTCTGGTCAATCAACAGCTTCTCGATGCTCTCCCACCTAAACAAAGACTACATCATTCCTATCCACATCTCTCATTGCATCTCCTCCTCACATCTCTCAGTCTCTCCCCAGTCTGATCAATAACTCTGACCTGCGGATCAATAAGGCCGCAAATCACTTCATTTTCCTCTCTCCTCCTCCTCTTTTTTCACCGGTATCCCTCCCAGCCAAAGGGGGTTGGGCATTCTAGGCTTAATTGCTTCTTGTACCACGGTCGGAAGAGAAACTGAAAGTTTGTCAGAGCAGTCCGGGTCATTTGAAACTGGGTCACCATCTATTATTCCAAAAGCTAACAAACACAACATCACACACTTCTGTCAGGACCGTTTCCTGTTAATAGTCCTGAAAGGTGAATGTAGCATATGATTGTGTTTCAGATTTTCAGAGAACAAAAGTGTGGCGTTAACTGCCTATCCATCAACCGGAGGTTTTTTTCTGCGGTGCCGCTGTGGCCATAAGCTCACACAATGTACACTGCCTCACTTAGAGAGGATAGGTAAAGTAAGGGTTAGAGAGGAGAAAAAAGTGGCTGGCGTAGATTCAAATTTATAGGCAGCGTTCATGCACTACTGGCTTTAGCGTTAGTATTATAGCACCAAAGGCCCCCGCTGGGCACCGCTGTGGAATTAATTGCCAGTGACGCGAAAGTAGCACAAAAAGTGCCACGCTTTTGCGCTTTTCATTACCGTGCCGGGAGTCTTTCTGTGCAGCTTTGTAATATTTCCCAGGGAGAGGGAGGGAAGGAGAGAAATGGAAGGAGGAGAAGGTGGAACGGTGATAAGTAATATGGTGCTGACTAGAAGAGTGTTTAGCTCATCTCTGTTCATTTGTCTTCATTTTCTCTCTTTGGAACACTTAGCCCATCCTGACCCACACCACTGTAGCTCGACTAAGTAACAGCTGTGCGCGTGAACCCACAAGTGGCTGCACCTAGAAGCACGTGCATGCAGTCACCTGCAGGCACTTACAGTAAACAGATTCACACGTATGTGTTAAGGCTCACAAACAAAGCCGGGTGCTGTAAAGCGGCAATTTCATCTTTATGTATGCAAATAAAAAGAAGTGTAAGGCAATACCTACATGAAAATGAAGATTCCCAGCGGGAACTCAAATTTGCCTAGAATCGTCTCCATATTAAATTTTTATGATATAATATTAATGTTTTTATTAAAACTACTCATCATACTCTAGTAAATAGACAGCAACTCAACACTTTGTTAGATACAGAACTTCAACTGCTCATTAATGCAAATATCTAATCAGTCAATCACATGGCAGCAAATCAGCGCATTTAAAGGCTCACTCAATTTCTGCTCAAGATGACCTGCTGAATGTCAAACTTGACATCAGAATGAAGAAGAAAGGTGACTGAACACAATGTGTTGTTGGTGCTAGACCGGCTGGTCTTTCTTTTTCAGAAACTGTGGTTCTACTGGGATTTTCCCACAGCAACCATGTCTCGATTTCCAGAGAATGGTCTGAAAAAGAGAATATTTCCAGTGAGGGATAGCTCTCTTCAGACTGCTTCGAGCTGATAGGGAAGCGTAAGTAACTCAAATAACCACACGCTACTAACAAAGTATGCAGAAGAGCATCTCTGAATACACAACACAACAGCAGAAGATCACACCCTTGATCACTGTCAGCTAAGAACAGGAAATTGAAACAAATGCTTGAAAACATTGCCTGGTCTGATGACTCTTCATTTCTGCTGCAACATTCAGAAAGTTCGGTCAGAATCTGATAAAAGCACCAAGAAAGCTCGGCTGCCTTCTGCCTTGTATCAACAGTTCAGGCACATTTTGGTCTCCTACCAACTGAGTTACATTTAAACACAGCAACCAACTAGAATAGTGTTGCTGACGTCTGAATATGACCTAAACGGCTTCCACAGAGCTCACTCCAATAGAGCATGTTTGAGATGTGGTGGGATGAGAGATGATTATTATGACTGTGTACAAATCTACAGCGACTTTGTGATGCCATCATATCATGAACCAAAATTTCCAACACCTTGTTGAATCTGCCATGAAGAATAGAGGCAGTTGTGAAAGCACTAACAATGCAACAGTCCAGTGAGAGTATATTAAGAACAGATATTATTACAGTAATTAACTATAACTGTATACAATATAATTATTATTGTGTATTTCTCTTTTCAGTTTGTTCACATGATCAGTGCCTATCTGTGACCCTGGCTTCACTGGAAATATGTCCGCTATACAGCCCTAAAAACAGCACAACTATTAGCAAACCATCAATCAAAAACACAAAAAGTTTATGTTTATTAAGACAAAAAAAAGGTAGCTCATTTTGAAGCAAGACATTTCAAAAAACCCTGGACAGATGTCTACTGGGTGGAATCAGCTCTTTTTATAACAGCACTTCATAAAAGCGTCTGAGAGAAGAAGGAGACCAGCTGCTGTAGTTCTGAAAGTAGAAAAGTTCCTACTGTTGATTAATACAGAATTTCTGTGGCTCAAATGTTTTTGGCTGTGTTGTAGTTTTCATTTCATAATGTGTCAGAGAAGCCAGCTGAGCACCTCTACTCTTTAAAAAACGGAGCTATGCTGCTGTTAAACTTAGAGTATGTGGTTTGGCATTTTTTGCTAAACTAAGAATGGCCTTTCTGAACAGGAAGTAATCTGAAAGGCAGCGTATCGTGCTGCAAAATCAAACGGAGTACTGCCTGGGAAGCTTATAGCGTTTCAATATTTTATAGTTTAATTTGATTTTTTACCTCTGTCTCCCTCAAAAACAAATTTCTGTAAACCTCTTGATGATATTTCACAAACAATTAAATCCCTACAATATCTGCAATTCTAGAAATTTTACAGAGCGGTAAAAGGCACACTCAACCTCTCTGGGATGCTCTTTTTATATCCAGTCATGTTACTAACCAGCTTAATTGGTTTCCAAATGCCCTGCTGTGCTTTTAGGAGCTTTCCCCAACTTTTCACTGTTCTGTTGCTGCTGTTCCAATTTTTTCGAAAGATGTGTCTGCAATCGAATTCAAAATAAGCACATATTTAAAGAGCAATAATATTTCTTACTTTGAATATTTAGCATGTTTTCTCTGAACAGTTTTTAATTAAATATCTGCCTTAAATGATTTAAAGACTACAGGTTTGTGTTTGTGTTCAAGTTTTACACTGCATTCCTACTGAACAAGGTTATAAAGTAAAACTGAGTGATGAAATATTGATACTGTATACAAGCCTCTCACAGCTGTTCTCACTACAGTGGGCTCAAACTCAAAGTTGAGCTCTTGCTTTATGTATTTTACTGTATTCACAGTAAAACAATTTAACAGTTTTAGTATATGCAAAATAGGAACATTACACCACAGCGTATAACTGGAATCTGGAGCTGTCACCTAGCTTTCCCACTAAAGTTTCCTCTGCCCTTCATTAACAGTGCTCCTCATTCACCAGGACAAAGATTCCACCCAAAAGGCAAAGGATACATTCTTCGGTATCAGAAAATTGGTTGTCAACGGCACCAAAGAAGCCAAACAGAATGGTTGACAGTGGTCCAATTTGGTAGCCGGGACAACCAGGTAATTGCTATCGTAACCGTAAACACATTCATATCGTTCCTTTCCTGCTCTCTCGTATGTTTCTCAATGTGGCTTGGCATGGCTGTGGATGCACTGACTAAATTACACCACATTCCACTCACACAGTGCTGCATATTTTCTCCATAAGAAAACATTTTTAAACAACCAGCCCCTTCTTGCACACACACAAATATGCATTCACTGGCAGTGGACGACTGCGGGGGGGGGGGGGTGTCAGACACTGCGTCGAGGCTCTGGAGAATTTGTTTCACAGTAGCTTTTTTTTTTTTTTTTTTTTTTTTATTACATCCTTAATTCATCCAGTCAAAAGTTGCATTTGCAGAAATGTTTTGGGTATCCATTGCATATACAGAACCAGTCAAAGTATGGCACTAATGAATCAGCATTTACTCATAAAACAACTTCATTATGCAAATTCATATTTCCTTTCTTGCAATATATGAGCAAACAAAACAAGCAGAAACCATCAAGCTGCCTCTGAGGTGTCCTAAAACCAGAGAATGGAAGACTTTCTGTAATGATAATATTAAAAAATAGCAGCACTGGGTGTGTGCGCGTGTTCACATGTGTTGTGTGCATGGTGACTGATAGTTCACTGATCCCATCTTTAACAAACCAGTGAAGTCTGATTGATGCCTTTTGTTTTAGTTCATCCCTCTTCTGTGACACCAGAGGACAAACTGAGTGACTGGACAGCAGCTGGTAGGGCTTTCACGTCTGCTTAAAGGACATTCAGTCAAGCAGATGCTCAAACGCTAAGACCGCTGCTACACAAATTCATGCAGGAAAACCAATATATGTATATCTGGACAAATACACTCATTTAATACAAGCAGATTTAATATAATCTGGGAGATAAAGGTCTGTGTGCAGTCTTTCTTTTAAATCCATGCTGCACAAGGTTAACTCTGAATCACAGCTTCAGTAATGTGATAACTAGGTGATAGTGCACAACTCTTTGCTTAAGTCACAGCCTCGAATTAAAAGGATTTTGCTCAATGACACTTCAGCAGGGGAAATGCTGAAGGGCTCTAAATTGTGCAGAATCATGTGGGGTCCCTTGGTTAAAGGAGGGTTTCTATTTCCAGCACATTTAGCTTTACAGGGCTTGTAAAGCGAGGTTCTGGTGACTGGTGGTATCGCCTCGTATACACTGCATGTGTATCCATGCAGGTACCCATGAGACTCATCGCAGTTACATACACATAGACGGTGTTAAATGTCACTTTAGACTTGATCTTTGTGAGGTATTTCTTTAATATATTTCTGCTTTTCTATAACTTTCTTTGGTAAGTGATTAGTTTTTTTCACTTGTTTGTGTGAAAATTAAACATAGAGCCATTACAGATGAGACTGACTGCTTAGTAATTTTATAGAATATGTCACATTCAACTGGAGCTCACCAAGGGCCAAAGAAAATTTGAATTTTGGATCAATGGATGCACAAAAAGTAAAACGTCACTCACTTATTAGTATTGTTATTAAATTATTTTTAAAAATGGGCACGGTCACTGTGGCACCACCCAATGGTTTTTGATTTCTGCTACAAAGCGCAGCATTTTCGCCATTTTGCTGTTTTGAAACTGGATGTGATGAGCATAGGACGGATCTGACCGTGAAACTGATTGCCTATGCAATGCAATGAAAATCTTCCTTTCTGACACTCAGAAATTACCAAAATGTACAAAATGGACTTGATGTTTCATGTAATAAGAATCTAAGTTACTAATCCCATGATCTCCTGAGAAAAGTGCTTTTAGTGGGGCCAATGGATGCTTTCCCAAAGATTTCAGTAGGACCCAAAGTCTTTCTGAAAATACAAATATTGCTATCTGGAAACCATTTTTGTGTTGGCTTCACTTTATAAGCCTAAAAGCTACATCCATCTCAAGTGAGTGATTGCATCACACATGGAAAGAAACACTAGTTTCAGCCCTAAAGACAACTTTTGTGAAACTTGTATTGTAACAGTTACTAAATGTGCATTTTGTGCACATAATATGAAAATGAACTGTAGACCTAAGTCTGCCCTCATAGCTTTTGTTCAGTAAAGCCTGAGGGCAGTTTTACAAATCACTAACATCAATACTTGGTGGGGAAATCAACACCCATTTGAAAATGTACCCATTGTTCTGAGATTAACTCCAAACACGAGTTTGTTCCTGTTGGAAATCATTAATGGGTGGGATTTTGCATAGGCATCTTTGTATATGTTTGTATTTTTATGCACAGTTCCACTGCCTAGAGGTTTTTTTTGTCTCTTGTACACAAACACATACTTATCCATCTTTTTTTTTTTTTTAACTTGTTTTTTCTTTCCCTGCCACCTTTTAATCGCCTTCCCTCTCTTGCTCTGGCTCAGATGGCTAGTTTGACTGTATTACTCTTGTGTGTGTGGAAAGCCTTCTCAGCGAGAGAAAGCAAGCGACAGATGGTTAAAGTGTGCAAAAGCACAGAGGACCCTGGAAAATATCACCGACACAAGGTTGCTCTGATTGTGTATGCCTGTGTGTGCTGTTTCCACTTCATCTGCACACAAAAGACCAGTGTGTGCGCAACGACTTCACCTATTGATTAGCGAGGTCCCATCTTGTAGCCTCACGCTGAGCATTGGGGCAGTTGCTATCTTGCTGAGCGCATTTGAAATGGGACGTGATTAGCAAGGGGTGGAAGTGACTGAGAAAGCACGGGACAGGTAGCGACTTGTCAATCACAACGCAGGTCCACCTTAAGGCTTTGTTGAATGTTACATTGTAGTGTGTAAGACTATACGTGACCTGTTGAGTTCATAAAGTTTTAAGTATTTGTCGTGGAGATGGAGTAAATCAGCTGAGCAGTACAATCACTTTTACAGAGACTTCTATTATATTATATTGGCTCTCTACAACCAGAAGAGTCGCCCCTGCTTACGTTTGGAGAAAATGCTAGCTTAAGATACTTGTTTAAAACTTCAGCTTTCTCATGAATTTAAGTCTGCTGAGTCCAAATGTCACAATTAAAATAGTTTATCGGCTACCATTTCCAACATATTTAATCCTACCAATTCGTTGTGTGGACTGGTTATATTTATTTTGAAAGGATTTTGGCAGTAGACCAGTGCGTACAGTCGACTGTGTGTTTCTCTGTGTGAGTTCTGTACACACTGCACGTGTTCAGCCATGACTCACAGTGAGAGTCAAACAATGGAAGATACAAGGCAAGGTGTGTGAATCATGAGTAAACTGCAATTGGAATTGCAAAGCAAGCCTTGTAAATCAATTTAAACGGCCACGGGCACCAGGGTGCACAATTCCTTCACATATCCTCAGAACAGTTATAGAGCAGCTTGTAGAGCCGAATCGAAATTTCAGTTTATCAATAAGGCCAGATTTATGGAAATGTTTCATCTTTGTCACAGTACTGTACTTTCCAGCACGCTTGAGTTACACCAGATGTTAAAGCGTTCTGGGGGTGTTACTGAGAACTCTTTAAAGCCCTAATATAGTTTGCTCATGATAATATCTTTGAAGAAAGGGCCACATTACTACAGTGTGATTCCACCTACTGAATTATATTTATACGCTGGAGATCTTATGTTGACATTTTTCAAAAGTTCACATTTTGTAGACTCAACTGTCTGTTAGTTAATTGAAAAATTCAATCAAGAGTGTAATCCATGATTTAAAAAAATAATCATACCACAGGACAGATCACGCTTACAAACTACTGCAACCAGAATTTCTCTTACATTGTGAAGTGTGAAATGACTATAATGTAAACATGATAAGATGGTTTGTAAATTAACACAGAGAATGGACTGTTTTAGCAGAATGCATGAAGGAAAGCGTTTTATATTTATCTTAATTGGAAAAGTATAAAAGGACTATGAAGTGTGAATTGTTTGTATCTGAATGTGTCGCAAAAGAAGTACGTTTGAAAAGTCTGTGATGAAAAAAGAGACCATCTGAGGGAAACACACACTTACACACACACACACACACACACACACATGCAAAACCTCTGGGTTTCAGCTGTGGTTTTTAACAGCTGACCAGCAGAGCATATTCTATTCACATCAATAACAATCTGTCCATCCATCTGCTGTCTGCTCACTCCTCAGCAGTGATCTGGGAGAGAAATCCAGACTTCTCACAGAGCCAACTTCTCCGCCTTTGCAGTAAAGTTTAAATGAAGCTAAAAGCAGAGCAGGACAAAATTAAGTCAGCCACCGAGCATGACTTTTATGGCCTGCTGTATTCATCCAACAAAATCTGCTATTCAGCAAACTGCCTGAACAGAACAGAAAAGCAGCAGAGTGGATCTACACTCTGACTGAACAGAAGAAGCAGAGGCTAAACAAAGTGACTGAATGAGTTTGCAGTGCAAAGCTCAGATGTCAGGTAAATTGAGGTCACCCTGTATACTTTCTTGAAAAAGTTTGCAAGTGATTCAGGTAAACCGATGCTCCACAATTAGCTGTGTTAGCTTCCCATATAGGTGTCAAGCATTTGTAGTTGTGGAGAGGTAGCTTGTATGAAACAGTGGACGCGGATGGAAACCTTTCCGCTTGCATCAACCTTACTGGCTTGATTTATGTCATGCAGGTGTGTATGTCTGGGATTTCAAACTAAGGGATGGCAGTTCACCTATAACTCTTTCATGAAGACTGCTTGTCTTCAAACCAGCTTTGGGAATGAAACTAAAAAACACACATGCATGCTTGTACAACACCCCACTGCTGTGCCCTGTGGCGAGATGGAAAGCAGGAAGGCGATGTGTGCTTCCATGTCCAATGAAACCTTGACTGTTATGTGAGTTTTTCTGTGTGAGTAAATGTAAGTCTGTGTGTGAGATCCCACTTTGCACTGAGACAATGCATTCCAAAGCAAATGCATCTGAGTGAAACCATCTCACAACATGTGTGTGTTTGTCCTTATATGTGAGGCATAAGGGGAAAGAGCAGATCAGGTATGAAGGTGCAAAGACTCCCCAAATAATCTCTTTTAAACAGCTTTTAATCTTCCTCCATTACCGTGCAACGCCTCTCCATCTTTGTTAGCAAGTGCGTCGAAATATAAATCGAAACGTGTGAACACAAATGCAACAATATGACAACAAAGCGCGGCTCGTTCAGAGACACTGATTTCTCTCCCTCCCAGTTCTGTCCCTTTCTTGCTCTCGAGCTTATCTATCACGCCGTACGCCAGCCAATTTATATGGAAAATACTTTTAACGTGCAACGACAAAATGCATCGCCTGCAAACAGCGTGGTCTACTAAGGCATAAGGCGCACATGCTTCATCTATTAAAGGCTTCTTGGCTGAACGATTTAGTATCTCCCAATGTTAAACACATATGGAAATACAGATAAATGCCTCCCTTTGTCTCCACAGCATCGCACCAGCTCGCCACGCTTGTTCCGTAGCCGTCTTCCTTTTCTACCTCTGGGAACAGAGTGGGAAGAGAAAACGCGGAGAAGGTATTCATTTCTGAATCATCATCGACTCAACTGCATGATATGTTTCCCCCTGGAGGGCACGCTAATGATCCATAGCCTGAATGACATATGTCTGAGGCCGATTAGGACACCGGAACATATCAACGGGGATCATGTCAGGCTGTATTAGTTCAGCTCCACGTAGGTGGGCTTGAGACAAGTTTGGAAAGTGAGACAGGTGGAATTACATCACAAGCATGACTTCATGCAAAATGACGCCAAATGTTGTTTCTTCCTTTGTGCCCGTTTCATTTTCGAGCCGCACAGGAGGAAATGCAGGTGAAGCTCACCAAGCAACATGCTTCTCTAAAATCTTCGTTTTGGATTTGTTGCCGTCCTTGGCTCAGGAAAACATTGCAGCATGTGTTCCTTGTTGCCAGCCTTTTGTTTTCTTTTCATATGGAGTGCTGCTATCTCACGCTGCCTTCAATTTCTCTTCATAAGCTCCTTCCAAGTTCACGAAGTGCAAATATGGCTCGTCACACACTCAACTTCTTTTTAGATATAAAAGCAAAATGGACCCTGAAACAAAAACCTTTGTTTTTAGCACAGAGACTTTGGATTTATTTCGCAAAGTAAGTGAGCTAAAGCTGCTTACAGCAAGAGCACAATGAGAGAAAACTGTGTCTGGAGCATTTGATGTTTTGCTCAGTTCCATTCTACTGTTCATGTACATGCCCAAAGGGACTGACAATAAATATTTATAGAATTTTTACAGTGCACTATTTATACATCACTTTTAACACACGCTCCTTTAACAGAAAGATCACATCTCTAAAGCTTAGAAATCAGAGATAATTCCGACTTTCAGCCTCGAATTAACCACTGTCGGCCTGTTCATTTGTGCTCAACTTAATTATGATCTCTCCCAACGCACTTCAATGCAGACTAAGGTGACAGCAGTACGTGGGTTTGCTGCTGCTGCTGCTGCTGCTAAACTAGGCGAACGTGTGGAGAGTTTGTCATTGGAGAGGATGCCAGAACATTGCAGGCGAGCAGCTTTGAAATTTAGATTGCATCAGATTCTCTTTCTATTTAATGGAGTGCCAGACTGCATTAACTTGAATCACTTATGCTAAATATGGGGCTATTCATATGGTAAGTGGTGCTAGGTATGTATTTTTCCAGCTTCAATTTATGGATATCTGCGTAGTAAAGATATGAAAAGTAACAACCGCTTTCGTTAGAAAATATAACGCTGAAACAGAAGGAGAGAGCGAGAGAGACCCAAGGGCCTGGTTGCCTATTATGCATGCAGCAATTTTATTTTCATACACAACAGCAGGACATACAAAGAAGTCAGCTATAGTGTGAGCGTGTCTATCTCAGTATATGTGAGTCACCTACGGCTAGAGCATTCCTACTGTACAGAGTACAACAGATAGTTCCCTTGAAAAATTAACGCAGAATGATTAATCTTGAGAAAATTTTATAGCATTTGTGTCCATTGCCAGTTTGTATTGTAATACTATCTCTGCCATTTCCACATGGTAGATTACTTAAGCAGCACCAACAACAAATTCGTATTAAAGCTGCAAATGCTGGAATATTCTTAGGGGTTAAACTCTTCTACACAGGTCGCATCTCAGTTAAAATACAACAACAAACATAGAGTTTAAAACTGCATTAAAACTGCCTAGCAATACCCATGCATTGTTTTCTTAGATTACAGAATAAATGGATACCGAATCCATCCTCCATTTTTCTCTGCAACTTGGTGTGGTTCAAAAGGCTGAAAAAACTATAAATACTCCATAACAGATCTCATATGGTACTGTTTAAAATGTTAGCAAACAGATTAGACTTCAAACAGCATCCTAGTTTCTAATTTACCAAACAGAGAAGCGTTTCCATCTCATGGGAAAGCTTTTCCTTCCATCCAATGAACATGCATTGATAAGTATAAACAGATTTTTTAAGCTTTCCACTATGTTAGCTAGCTGTAGCCTGCTAGCAGCAAATTTCTTCACCAAGGACATGTTTTTTGCGACCGCTCATGGTCTTCAGGTGGACTAGATTTGCCCGCTCCTTGTCATTTTTTTCTATTGGACATGCAAATAGACATAACACCACACCACGATCAAAGTTCAACATCCATGAGTGCAACTCAGTGCACTGTGTGAAAGGGCCTTTAGATAGCAGTCAGGTTGAACATAAAGTATCTCTAGTTTCAGGAGTAAAGAGTATAATTTTTTGCAGACTATAAATCAGAATAAACTGGAGCTTCTTTTGTTTAACAAAAAAACTAAAAAAAAATTTGTGAGCTTGGGAATACACTGATGGAGGCGCCAGAGATATAACGCCCACTCACGCCAATGTTTGCAATTTCACCAGATGTTCATCAGAAGTTTTCCAGAAGAAGCTCTCCACTTTTTGTCATCAAAAATAACATCTGGCATTTTTTTTTTCATGCAAACTACATAAAACTAAGTAGAGCAAGACTAAATACTCTTGAAATGCTAACTTGTGAAGCATGGAACAAAACTGCATTGGAGAACCCCCCTTATCAGGGTCACTGTCTACTACAGTCTCGATATAAACATGCTGTACTGCACAATTCTTGGAGCAAATTGTATGTTATCAATGCAAAAACTACAGGTGGACCTGCATTTTAGCTCCAATGCTAACTATCATTCATTTTGTTATATCTGAAAGCTTCACCTGTCCTTGGCGTTGTCTTTATCTCTAAGATAAGATAAGATAAGATAAGATAGAACTTTATTAATCCCTCGGGTGGGTTCCTCTGGGAAATTCGACTTCCAAAAAAAGCACAGCAACGACCAAAGTTACAGTTACAGAACTGTTATATATATATATATATATACACACACACACACACACACACACATATATAAATACAGAGACAAATATAAATAAAATATACAAAGGGGATAAATAGAATAAATAGGAATAAAAAATAAAAATACAAGTGAATTGCACATTTCAAGTATTGAGTCTATTGCACTGTTGACTATTTACAAAAAGTATTGCACAAGGTATTGTACAGTGAGGTGCAGAGGCACTACAGCTTAGTTGTTCCCCCCTCCTTTGTCCTCCTGTTTCCCCTCCCTCTCCCCTCCAGAGAGGAGTTAAACAGTCTGATGGCGTGTGGGACAAAGGAGGGTGACCTCAAGGGTTTTTGTAAACTCACTGAATCATTTACAGTCATCTCATTCCACACATTGCTTGAGCTTACATTGCTGGGCTGCAGAAATGTAATGCAAACAGTGCCTTGTTAAAGGGCAGCTTAAGCCACAAGTTGTATTCATTCATGTTCTGCAGCCACACTTCCCCATCATGTTTGAAGGATTCAGATCGGAGACCTTTACATAAGTAAAGGCTTCACATCCCTCTGTCTTTAAATCCACATATATATTTATTCATCCCTCCATCCATCATCTTCCATCTTGCACTCATGGTTCCTTCTCTTCTATCTTCCCCACCGCTACTTGGACTAATTCGTTAACAATAACAATGATTGCACCCACAGATCTCTCTCTCTCTGTCATTCATATTCATACATATATATACACGTGTGTGTGTGTGTGTGTGTGTGTGTGTGTGTGTGTGTGTGTGTATATATATATATATGTGTATATATATATATATATATATATGCACACACACATACACATAAATAGTGTGTGTGTGGTGAAAGAACAGGCAGTGGAAAGGTTATTATGAATAGTGCATGAGGGTGGGAGAGGTTAGACTGTTTGCATCCTGGAAATTAATAATAATAATAATGGATACTTTATTGATCCCCATGGGGAAATTACTTGTTTTTCTCTGCATTTGACCCATTCACTCAGTGAAGCAGTGGGCAGCCCACTAAGCAGGCGCCCGGGGAGCAGTGTGTAGGGACGGTACCTTGCTCAGGGGTACCTCAGGGTAGCCGTTAAGTGGATTCGAACCGCCGACCTTCCGATCATGGGGCGACCACTTTTACCTACTGAGCTATCCCTGCCATTGGACTGGAAATAATGGGAGGAGACATTAAGGTAGAAGTCTGACCTTTAACCCCACACTCTGCGTGTGTGTGTACAGGGGGAGGGTTTAAATAAAGAACGCTGATTGGTCAAGCAAGTTTGATCTGATGTCTCAGTTAAAAAATCATTTACAAGAGTACAAAACAGATGGCTTCCATATAAAAGCCATTCACACTGCTGCCCTGTCAAATACGATTCATACCAACTTCAAAGACACACAGCATCTTCAATAGAAAGACAAACACATCTCGCACAATTCTCCAGCTCTGATATATATATTTTTAATATCCATCTGCCCCGCCACCGAATGTTATTTAATAACTTTCGAGGTGGCGAGGTACACATCTCCAACCTTTCCGCACTTTAGCAGCAATCAATGGCAGGAGAGAACTGAGACTTGTGTTGGCCATGGCAAATATATTTTATATATATTAACAGTTTAAGAGGTCACGCTTTGATTTGACCAAATTTTACCTCATTATTCAGTGCACATTTTATGTTTTGCAAATCAAGATATCACTGTGGAACAGCAGAGGGCAAAATCAAACAATTTTCAGCTGGAAAGCTCCCATAAAGGCAAATGAAATTAGAAGTAATTGACAACGTAATTTCTGTCTTTTTTATTATTTCACACACCGCTCGGTGGGAATGTAGAGTGGATAGGATTTGGTTTTAATTTTAAATGACTCCCTCAGTATGAAAAATAAAATAATAAATGAGAACATTTATGTACCAGTGCTGTCACACTGGCACAATAAAAGGAAGAAAAAGATTGTATTTCACCACAAAGTGTCTGTGGCCTTAAAGGGGCACACCACTGTTTTCATGTGTCAAGTTGATATATTAGTCAGGGGACGCTATTCAGCGTGTGAAAAAAACTGCAGAAAGTCTACTGAACCGCTGCAGGAGCTCTGACAAGTCTGAGAAAATAACCCTAATGATGTCATCATCAGGGTTATTAATGATAATAACGATGTTAACAATGTTTAACTTGAGAGCAATTTTTAACTGATCGTCTGCAAACTGGGGGCATGAACTTTGAATTAAAGACCCAGCTGAGCTGCATCACGACAAGTAGTAAGACCGCTGTTTTTTTTCCTTCATCAATCGTGAGCTCCCCAACTTTTCGGAACTGGCTGCCGACCTCTCTATAAGGTCTCATGTAAGTAATGTGACTGACGTGAACGTAAGCACCAGTGGCATTTTATGGCTGCATCAAAGGCAAGTCTGCTGTAAAACACTTTGAAAAATTTAAGGCTTAATGAAACTTCAATCGATGACACGAGCAAATAAATTCACCTCAACGTACCAAGTTGAAATATGGAGATAATGACTTGGAGAGTTTCAAAATGTTCATCCTTAAAAGGACCTTTTGAATATTCCAGCCTAGACAAGCGATCCTACTGAGCAATGTCTCTGCAAGCTCGTCGGACTGAGTTATTATCTCCTAAGGTAGAACAGGTAGTACCGGCCCCGACATGCATACGCACACACGATCCATCTATACACTCATCAATCCCATCCTCATTTTTCTCCTGTCACTCTTTTGACACTCTCTCATTATTAATCTTTACACCAATTCCCTGTTCAACCAGAACTCCTACTGTCTACACCCAGACTTCAGCATCTGACAGACTGATACAATAGTTTGATCAACCTTTCCATATTTACATTTTCGGAGTTGGGAGAGTAAGTCTGATTCACACCTGAGACACACACCATATATTAATCCTTTATTCCATGGAGGTGAGAGTGACGAGTCTAAAATGTTGCACCTGGTATCTTAATAACAGAATACATCCTGCTCATGGTGATCCCCCGTTGGGCCCTTAGGCAGGAGCATATGGCCCCACCATAAAGCCAATGAGACTCTACAGTATATTAGCTTATGCAATGCAGGAGCAATCTTGCATAATCCTTGACTCTCCTTGAGACCTTATCCCACCATACAAAATTGTGATATTTCAAGAATTCTCCCAAAACAAAATGAAGTAAAGCAGGGAAATGATGAAAAGCCTAAGAGGGTATTTGTGAGCACGTACTTCAATTTCTAAAATGCTGACTAGTTTTTGCCTGTTTTGCAGGAGGCTTTGATTTCTTTCAGGTGCTGTTTCAACACTATGCATACCTACTGCATGGCCTCCCAGAGTTTTTCTTACTGAGCACTAGAAAAGCTGCTGCTGCTTCAATATTGTTATTGATGTCTGGTGTTGGATGGTGATTACGGGCGTTTCTTATGTCTTCACACGATTACACTGAGTTTTTATAAATACAAAATATCCAGTAGTGTAAATGAGATGCTTAATCGCGCTAAATGAATGATTCTGTATTAAAAAGAGTAAAGTTGTCTTTACATTACAAAGAGTTCCAATTAGTGCCTTATTTTTCGTCAATGGTTTAAAGTTGCATATCTGTGTGGAATACAATATGAAGTGTATTTTTCTCTTGTGTGTCACTGCACCTTCTACCACACAGCAGAAGTTCAAACTGTGAATGCAGATGGTGTGTGTGGTTCAGTTTGTGTGCGTGTGTACCTCAAGGCAAGGAGCAGAGAAATTGTGATCTTTACTTTTGATTCTGCTCACTGATACAGCCTCTGGTCATATTACCCCAGTGCAGTTCATATTGTATGCGTCCACAGTGCAACTGCTTTAAAGAGTGTAATATATCTCCATAAGACAGAGTTTCCAAGTGAGGCGCAGCTCAGTGAGATGGCACAACCTGAGTTATGGCTTCTTTTTCCCACCTGGCCCTACATATGTTTACATTCAGAGTGAGTAAAGCCTTGTTAAATAGCTGGAGTGTGCTACGCTGCTGCTGCTGCTGCTGCTGCAAATATAGTATGAACTCTGGTGTCTCTTTCTTAGCATAACAGGATGGAAGCGCACAGAAGCATCACGGCACAGCTTCGTGCTGAAGTCTGTGTTACATATGTTACCTCCATATGTGAAATTTAGCAAGCCGGACTGATTAAAGAGAGATCTGCTCACACAGTGGTGCGCAAAGCCTTCCATTAGAATAACTCTTGCTATCAGAGACTAATGTGGGAAACAAAAACTGTAATCTTGGCATCAGTATGTAAAAGAAACATGCCGTAAAGGAGGTCTGCTTGACAAAATGTCATGGTCAAATATGTGATGATATGCATCATGGCGGTAAATGCATTTGAGCTGTGCTGTGAAATGACATTTCAAAGTGAAGCACTCATCTTGGATTTCCAAGTAAGGAAGAAAACAAGTCAACAGAGAAGATAAAGAAATCAGGTTTATCTTCCGTCTGTGTTTGCTGTGGTCTTATCAACAGCGTCTTTTCTGCTGCCGTTATCCTATCTGATCTGAAATGTTTTTGATGTCTTTGCCTGATCCCAACCAAGCTCCATCTGTTGAATTTGGCTCACTCAAAATGCCCAAAATAATGGTTTTCCAAGTAGAAGCAACAAAAAAAGCACTGAAAATATTTAAATAAAAATATATGACTATATTTGAAAGACTGCTGCATATCTTTCTTAAAAATACACATCCCCCCCCTGAGGACCAACAGTAAAAACACCATTCAAACTAAAGATTAGAGAGATGGAAGCACAAGCTTTGGTTGGGATTTTTACATCCCATCTGCCGAGCCTCCTTTTCTTGGGAAAAGCGAAAGGTATTACCGTGATAATCCTGTTTTTCATTATGTGCAATATTAGCTGTTTAATCTAGATTAAAAGAAGAGTGCTGGGGTAAAGTGAAGTGTGAGATGTCTCTGCTGATTTCTCTCCTGGCTCATTAAAACTTGATGAACCTGAACACTCCCTCTAAAAGCAGCAGCTCTTTGACAGAGCAGGGCTTGCCTCTGTCCATTAGCATAATGTGTTCTGTGACAGAAATGGGTAAGATCATGAAGAAGACAGGATTTAAGAAAGTATGATTTTCTCAAAACCTTCATAGCAAGGGAACGAATAGCTCGCATTTTTCCAATTCCACTATTTTTTTAAGCATCTAATCTGATGATTACCGGTAGCAGCGTGCTAATGAAGACTTTTATTTTCGCAGTGTGCATGTACTGTTTGCCCTATCGAAGGAACTGCTCATAACACAAACTCAAACCTGCAGTTTCCCTTGAGCTGTATGGGGAATTTTAGCGTGTTTGAAATCAGTGTTTTGGTAATTTATTTATTTATATATTAGCATTATTAACAACAATCAAATACTAAATGGACATCATTTTCCTTTATTTACTGTTAATGAATTAATGTATGACTAAACACACTTTTTCTGACAAGGACTAGTATTGTGTTCGTATGAATTGTTTATGTAAAACGCATCATTTCCTGCATGACAGCAGCTTTTTCCGCAGAGTTCAGAACATCAAATGAAAAACTTTCTACGATTAGATATACACTCAATAATTCAGTACATAAAATCAATGGTGTGCAGACAGGAGCTGCAAAACAGGCATGAATTTATATGAAAATGTTGCAGATTGTGACGTTTAAAAATTTAAAAAGTTTCTCAAAGCTGCATCTAGGGGAGTTAAATATGCATGGCTGTTTGCAAAATTCAACTTCACGGGGACTCTGTGAAAAGCCTCCAAAGACATCAACAGTACCCCCAACCTTCCACTGAACAGCCCTGGATTGGATCATAATTCACCGTGTATCATTGTTTACTCCATATGTGCTAGTGTATACAGCAAAAAAGTCAATTATAATCTGGTTTGGTTTGCATTCAATTGTATTTGGTCATGAGCAGCAGGGAAAGCATAGTTATCGTCTCATACTTAAATTGGCTTTATGGCACATCCTTTGACAAACACCCTGTTTGTTTACCTGCGCTGGCTAGAGGGTGTGTTGATGCACATTAATGACAATGTGTGTGTGTATGTTTTCAGTCCCTGAAGCTAGCTGCTTCCTCCATTACCATATCTCATCTTTTGCAGGAGGACTACTGTGACCAATCTAAAACTGCCCCAGGAACAGAAGGTGTGTGTCCATGAGTGTGTGTGTGTTTGTTGGCTGCCATTCGGCCCCATCTCTGGTCTGCCTCAGTGCAGGAGCTCCTGACCTGTGCGGCCATCTTTCAGGACTCCTGAACCTGGCTGCCATTCAGATTCTCTTCAGACAGGCTACTCAAGGAGAAGAAAAAAAACCCCCAAAGGACTGTTATCTGATTGAAAGACAAAAATAGGGAGCTTCATATCATCACCAAACCCAATCCCTGTTCCTCTCAGCTATAATGGAACTGGTTGGTGGGGGCTGGGGAGGTGATTGAATCGTAACGTGGCATCAGATGAACCCAGCATGGTGCTGAAGTAATTGCACATTCTTTTTTTCCCCCCTTTGCTTCTCCTGCTTGCACATAAAAGTCTCATTTTGAACAAAAGGAAATATACTGCCTCTCAGGGGATTGATGTGCGTTACATGGCTCTGAGTCTGAATTAAACTCCACCCCTTTGTAGACATAAATGCCGTGACCACATGCTGTGCTTAAACACAACTCAGGACATACTCCAATGGCCATCCATTCAGCGCGGTGTAACGCAGCCATGCAATTGTTAGCTTGATTTTTGATTGCTATCCACGCTTTATTGAAAGTCAATGGCTGATGTTGGCCTTTGAAAAGACACAGAACAGCTGATCTACTGACTGAGCACTGCAGTGTGGGACCTCCTCAAAAGAGTGCAGGAGAAAGTGCAGCCTATAAGAAGCACCGACTGGAAAACCTGTTTTAATTAAATTTCTCTATCTGCGTCTTACAAACACTCGCACACTCACGTTTACTCTCATACGCACACTGAAGGTGCTAAGTCCCCCCTCCCCTCCAAGGGCAAAGGGGAAGGGATTTCAGAGGAAGCAGGGAGAGGGGGGGGAAGGAGGTAAAGGAAGATAAATTGAGAAAGAACTTCAGTTCATGTCAATTCTGAATGATTTTAACTTAATATTCACAGTATGCAGGACGGTGGGAGTGCTTGTATTTAAGTTGCTCCCCTGCCATGCCCTCGCTCTCCCAATTTCTTACCTGCCCGTTTACCTATTTTTCTGCTTTCGCTCTCCTTCTCCTTATCTGTATTTTCTTTCGCCATTTCCCCCATCCTTCCTACTTCCTTCCTTTCCTATTGTTTTCTCCCACCCTATTCACTTGACTCTTACTGTTTATTGTTGTTTCTTTTCAGTGGTGTGCTCATTGATTCTTAGATCTGTTACCAATGTGGCTCTCAACAGTTATTGCTCGTGAACCCTTAACTAATGCAAATTCAGGTCTCCTTGTGCCCAGAGTACAGCAGTGTGAAACAACCAAACAAACAACTGATCTCTGGAATAGTAATAAGTAATAAGAAATATACAAATATTCATTTAATCCTGATCCCTACATTAAGAACTGCTGTTTTCCAAGCTGCTGTCAATGTAAGCGCTAGCACTTCCTTCCTTCGTCCTCCTTTACATACTTCCAGACGGCCTGTGAGCCACTGTTAAACTAAATCTGCTCTCCCACAGCAGCACTGGTGCATCTGCATGCCTCCAATTTCCTCCATCTAAGTACCATGCATGAGTAGCATCCACGACTAATGGACTGAATTAGACACACACTTTTTTCACTCTCAGGAGCCCGTACACATGCATATGTATTGTGCAACATTTGCTGTAGACAAAAATGCAGTGGAATGCTGTAGCCACGGTGGGAGGGTGGGAGTTGGGGGTCGATGCTCGGGGTACTTTGGTACTGTTCCGTATGCGTGTATACAGTATATGGAAGGAAGGGCTGTGTCTGAGGCTTGAGACTGTAGTTTAGTCTCTGGCTGTGTATGTGTGTGTGTGTGTTACTTTTCCAGGGAGCAGCATAAAGAGAGGAAATGATAACGAATAGAGCTGCACGGTACTGCAGCTGATTAAACACTGATTTAACCTGTCAGACAGTACCTAAAAAACAGGAATCTAAAACACCGCCACTTATGATTGTGTCCTTGAATCGAGCTACGGCATCTTAATGAAGCGGAGGTGGATCAATCCGATACTTGATTTAGGAAATTACTGCTACTAATATTAAGCTCCAATTTGCAGTGTTGTACTTTTGATTTGAACACTCTGAGATAACTTATTTGTTACTGTAGAAGAAGTTTTTGTAGTGTGCAGTGTGGTAGGAGACAGCTGTGGGAGATAGGAGCTGTCCGACACCAGTGGGAAATGTCACTGCTAATACATATCACATGTGGAGGGACTCACACTAGATGCCTTGTTTCCTACAGGAGTGTGTGCGTGCCTGTGCGAGACGTGAGCTCACTCACAATGAATTTCCACATGTTGACTGCATGTGTGCGCACGTCTCATGAAACTGAATGTTCTGCTGTTATTGGAGACACGACGCGCTGAACCATATATCAAGCAAGACGCAAACGTATAACACACTTTCACTTTGAGGTGCGCTCGCGCCTGTGCTTGCAGTTGTGTCGTTTGTCAGCAAAATTAAAAACAACTGTATTGCTACTGGAGCGATGGACACACAATTTTTCATACTGCAGGTGCGACAAATTCACATAAAAATGCATTTCATGGAATATTGACTTTTACCTTTTTTAAAAATATTTAAAGAACTCCAGAGATTTATTGTTGGACTGCCAAAAAGATGTGGTGCTAGGATGAGAATCACAACTGCAATAATAATAATGCTACAATAATGCTGAATCCTGTGCGCACGAGTAATAAACCCTTTCAGTATTTCTTTAAATGCTATGAACTGCAATATACTCTTGAAATCACAGATAGACAGACTTAAAAAAAGCTATTTGACTTTCCATAAATGATTTTCTACTTGAGGACAATGGTATAGAAGGTTCATTTTTTAATGTCGCTCACCTGTTTACTTTGCTTTATGCCTTAAACCTACACACATTAAGATTAAGGCAAGCACCGGGCCCGAAGGAAAAAGATATGCGTTCTCTGACTAGTTTGCAAATGGTTGCTGGAAGGTTCTGCAAGTCACTGTTAAATTGATTGCTAAAGCCTTATTCATGCAGGCCTAGAAACCATTCAGTGACCCCATGCCCGCAGCAAGGTAAAAGTGTGTATTCCACCACCGATTGACCAGTGGTAGCTAGAAGTTGCTATCAGTCATTAGCATTAAAATGGTTGCAAAACAGTATGTAGCACTATACCAAAAACTTCTCTCATATTTACAGCAGCCTTGTCTCAATCTGCGTGATGATTAATGATGTTTAATCTGACATTAATCTGTGTGACTAAACTTGCTAGCACCAGCTAATAACTGCACCCTCTCATCCAAATATGGTCACTTGTGAGTCTGTGTCCATTTCTGTATACAGTCTTAGAGTACAACTATCAGCCAATGAGAAAAATTAGTTAAATCCCCTCTTTAAAAACCACTAGTTTACCACCCGCTTCACATTTTAATAGGGAAAAAGTTTTTTGAGTCTCAATATATGTTTAAGATCTTCTTTTTTTCTTCTTCTGCACAACACTTAATTCTGACCTTAAATGGAGTCGGGGCAACCATCCATTTACTGCAAATGAAGCAATGTCCTCAAGCTCAAATAGCACACACAGCACACACGGTCGCAAACACACATACACAGACAGTGTTTGCCTTTAGTGACAACAACCCCTAATTATGGAGTTACAGAGAGCACTAGGGTGCATGAAACTCTAGTGGATAAACAAGCAAAACTGAATGAGTGCAGACATACAGACACACACCAGCACGCCTGTTGGTTATTATTGGAAACCTCTGACATTTTTCAAAGAACTTTCTGTTTTTCCGTGCTCGTCACAGCGCGTGAGTGCAGAAATATGACTGTTCGCCCAACATAAAACCTATTCAAATAAACAAATTACACATTCCGAGGCTTACATGCTCATTCACTATAATCAGCAAACACAGATAACTTCAATCTTTCTTTCATTCGAAGACTAAACACAACAGCTAAAGTGTTCAAATTATCCACAATTCTTTGTTCTACTTCTTTTTTCTTTCTTTCTCTCTCTGGTTATGGAAATGCACCAGTGGGCGAATGTGAAGTTGTCAGAACACAAAGCACACTTTATTTGTGCTTCTTTGTGCTGACACATAGGTGTATGGCTAAGAAACAGGGTGAGGTAATGTAATTATTTTAATGTATAGAAAATATTTTTTCAAAAATACAAACAAAGTCTGGAGGAAATGAATTTGCCTCTAACATGGGCTGACCCAACATATATATAGACACTTTTCCACGTTTCCATACATGTGTATTTAATCTTCATGCTCAGGTCTGCAATTTATGACTCTGTTGATCGTATGAAACTCCAAGCATGGCAGTAAAATTCCTCACTAGATTCATTGTGACTTGCTGCCTATAAAGCACAGAAGCTATTTGATATCTAAAAATGTGAAAGCATGGTTGCTAATATCGTTGATTTTTCAACTTTCAAGTTGTAGAATCATCTACAATTGGCTGTTTTTTGTGCAAGAGACATACCATTAAATCTGAAATCTATCACAATGCTATCTTAAGATGTCGATGCAACAAATTTAATTTATATTACGCATTTAATATGCGGTATCATCCATCAATGTCATTTACGTGGAGCTTTGTGTTCAGCCCTGAGCAACGCTGCAAAGTTCTGAGTAGGCAGTTCATTAGGGAAAAATGTTTTTCATTCAAAAACGTGGCTCACGTGCAAAATAACGTCCAGTAAATGAAAGTTGTATGCAAAGACTTTTATGTCTGACTCATGCAACCATACAAATGTAAATACCCCTCAAAAGTCAGCTTTGTTATTATTCTTGCCTCGTACAAGATGTTGTAGGCTCTATGCGACCAGCGAAGGGCAAATCCAGCCATCCCAATTTAGCATTCCCAAAGCATACATGTATAAATACATATGAGATGCATAAATCCTCTATAAATGCATATAAATGCTATTTTAAACTTTAACAAGAGGGTAAACACTGAAATGTTTTATTCTCTTCTATTTTTACCCACTGCCCTGCCTCTGGCTGCAATGTCAGAATATAACATGCAGTATAATATGTCGCCTTCATTTACTCCCCTGCTACAGCATTTGTGTGTGTGTGTGTGTGTGTGTGTGTGTGTGTGTGTGTGTGTGTGTGTGTGTGTGTACCCATGATTTTCTCCACACGATGAGAAAGAACTGAACAGTAGCATTAAAATGATTCAAGTGATTTAGTCTTTTTCTCTTTGTTTCTCTCTCTGTCTCAATATCTTCTTCCCTCTGTCGCACTCCCTGCTATCATAAATCTTATTAAAGCTCACTGAGAGGGCAGCGATCAACATGCTGTACAGAGCCTCCAACACACACACACACACACACACACACACACACACACACCTAGATGAAATTCCCACTTCTGTGTGCGTGTTTGGCTGTGTACTGTGAAAAAAAATTGCAGTGCGTAAAATGGTGTCAGTGACATGTTGCTGGCTCATGCGTCAATGTGTTGTAATTGTATCCAGTAGAGCAGAACACATGCATTCAACACACACACACTAACACACACGCAATCTGGTTGATGTCAAGGGTTCCAGGCCAGGACGTCAAATGAAAAGCAGTGATGACAACAAATGTAGGCAAAGAGCAACCCGCTGTTTGTGTGACCTTTCAATAAATCTACTTACACAGAAGGTAAACAAACTACCAACACTTTTACTTACAATATGAGATTGTTGTTCAGTTCACCACATTTTAAAACCATGTGTAGGTGTGAGCTAGTGTTTGTCATCACGCGTTTGTGTTTCAGGGTCACACGGAGGGTGGGATGTTCACAATGGATAGTTTCCAGCCCTCCCTGTGTACGAGCCCCCAAGGAACAGACGCACAACAAACTCAAAATGCAAACTCAAGACACAGGAAGAGCGCACACACGCTGGCATTCCCATGGCACATACACAAACACTCAGATAAAAGCTGATACAAAGTGTAAAATCAGATCTTAGGGGTTCTGTAATGTGTGTGTGTGTGTGTGTGTGTGTGTGTGTGTGTGTGTGTGTGTGTGTGTGTGTATGGAGTGCATGTGTGTTCATGCACACATCCTGAAGTTCAACTGCAATCTGTAAACAATGTTTCTGGCTGAGTGAAGAAAAACAAGAAGCACAGGGTGGAATGTTCAGGAGAGAGTAAGAGTGTGTGTGTGTGTGTGTGTGTGTGTGTGTGTGTGTGTGTGTGTGTGTGTGTGTGTGCGTGTGTGTGTCTGACAGAACAAGAGAGAGAGAAAGCGAGCAGTGAACTGCAGATGTCTGGCTCTCACAGCAAACACAGCTTCTGCAGGAAACTAAGACATACAGTATCTGTGCAAACGGTGCAGATATTGTCAGCTGCTGAGCAAAAAGCCTCCTTTAACTTGCACTTCTTAATAAGGGAAACGCTGATTGCGATGCAGGACTCCGCTAATAGCAGGATATCACTGTGCAATATTGCTCTAGAACACATCGACGTGCCGGGCCACTTATTTTCCTCTAATTAACAACCTGACAATGAAATTCGTCGCATTGGTTACACTTACCAAAGTGGTTATTTTCTGACACTGCCACCTAACAATTAAATTAGCGCCTGCCCATCACAGCTTAAAGTGGAGCGTTGACTGCGTCCCGATTTAAAATAACTTGCTGCTGTGTTAATGAGACCGAGCGAGCAGCGCGGCCTTTCACTGCCGCTGAATAGCCACGTTCGCCGTCAACATGCGACCAACACGGAGAGCTCATTTAAAGTGACATTAGCCAATTCTGCATGCTAATTACTTTCAAAATATGACACGGAGCTGGGGAAGGGTGGGCTTTCAGCATCCCTCTGCACTGCCACGCTGAGTGATAAGGGCTTCGATAAGCTGCTTGAAACTATTAATTAGCTGCAATGGATTCTTACAGTCAATGAGGTTTTGTTTATCCTGCTAATGTCACTCCTTCGATTTCATTTTGGAGACTGAGAAGAATGGAAATGTGTTTTGTTTGCTCTTTTACTGCCTGATTTTTAAATCTCCTACTTCATCGTAAAGAATGGGGAAAATAATAAGCAAATTCAAGCCTGCATAGTTTGGATGAATTTTAAACGCGTGACTTCTGGAGCAAAACAAAGAAAGCTGCCACAACTGTGTTAAGTTGTATTGCTACATGCGCCAAAGAGTGCATTTAAAAAAAGAAAAAAGAAAACACTGGATGAACATATGGCATGAATACTTTTGTATTTAATCCTTTCCTTTACTATTTATTTTCCAACAATCAGAGCAGCCATCAGAGATCGAAACCTCTAAATCAGACATGACTTTCAGGGATGCTTGCTGACAAGCTTTCAGATCACAGCCAAAGATAGCTCAGTGTGATGTACATCCACATCAAAGAACTGCTGATCCTCACAAGGTCCAAGGTCCCTGACTAACCTGCATCAACAATCGGTGAGGTTTGCTCCAACAGCTGGGGGACATATCAAAGAATGCCAGCATCACTAACTGTGTCAACAATTACTCTGTGTCATAGGAAATCAAAAGAAAATAGTGCCGCGCTTTACCGCTTCAGCCCACTCATTTCTCGCCTCTCTGGCTAACATTTTTGTTTTTCTCTCTTTGGACGGCTGCTTCTAGCCCATCTTGGTCGATCGATACTGGGAAGCCGAGGTGAGTCGAGGCGGGTCTGTGTGGGAAGGCTGTCAATGATGAATGGTTAGATGCGGGGGTTTTAGGATATTCGGCTAATTCTGATGTCTTTCACCTGCGTTTATCAAAAAATATATTCTGCTTGCTTGTTGCTCACATAAGCATCTATTGAGTCCTGCTGACATGAAGCAGGGTGGGCCGAAGCGAGGCTACAGAGTTCAGCTGTGCAGTTTGAGATGTCTGTGTACTTTTAAAGGGCAACAAACTTCCCGCAGATAAAGTCAAGGCTGCTTGCTTTCCCCAGCAGCCTCAACAACAGCGAGCTAACAAGCTGCGCCCTGTTAAAAGCCGGACATGACAACTCTTCTGTTAAATTATAATCCTAGAGAGGCAACTTTACGGTGTACCTTTGATATCTTGATGTGAGACTTTCTCAGCCGGCAGCCCCGCCCTGGCTAAAAGATGAGGTAGATACTTTGCCTCTGTTGTGTAAAATCTGTGATGTGAAAAGATTTAATTAAGATAGGCCGAGGAGTCATAATTAATTCTGCCTCTCTCTGAGTCAGGCTTACTGTCAAGAACACAAGGAAAGGCTCCCAGAATAAATTACAGGAGGGTCGTGTGTGTGTCTGAGGGGGTAATGGGTGTGGAGCCCTTGGTTACTGTACTGTTCTCGCAGAGCCGAAAAGCAGTTGTGTCAGTTCTGGGTAGTGTTCACAAAGTCTAAGTGATCCCGCCGGCACTTTTTTTTAACAAGCGTCCCACCGTCTTAGATCAAATCACGTTTCAGCCCAGGAGTTTATTTTGACTGTCAGTGAGGAGCATCCTCTGGAGAGAGCTGTCAGTGACAAATGTGAAATGGAAGATTCACAGCGAATGGGCTCTTTCCAGGCAGGCGGTGCTGAACACGGCTGCAGTCACAGGAGACCTCTGAACTGTCTGCAGCTCGACTCTCCCATTACACTTCCTTTATAGTGATGGTCTGGCCTATTTTGAATCTTGTTTGGTCCTTGTTCAGCTACCTAAGCTTGTAATAGGAGGAAACGAAGGGTACATCTCCAGAGAAACACTCATTCTGACACACAGTCTATTTTGTTCAAGTGGCATAACTTAAAAAAAAACCTTCATAAGTCTTAACAGAGACTACATGTATTATTACCAGTGTCTCCTTTGCATGTCCTTAACAAGCGGATGAGCATTTTCTGTTTTCTCTGCATGTGGTTGCTAACAGCTGGGAGGCAAGCGCCTCATTCGTCAAGAATTTCTCTCATTCAACCCTAATTTCCAAAGTCCAGTATTAATCCCTCAAGCTGCAAATTCTATGAGCTTTTTAGCTTTGGCCAAACACACAAGAACTGTCTTATTATCAGGAGACGACAGGCAATAATGAGTATGGCCAGAGCTGAGCAACTGCTGCGTTGAGCTTTCAAAGAAAGAGCCTAATTAAAGGCTGCTTTGTGACTTTTGTCACTTTTTTTGACTGGTGATTATAGGCCATTCATTGGGGAGGACTCATCAGCTATTTGCGGGTGGCGCACGCCATAAATATCACGTGAGAGCTTTGCTTATGTTGTGCCGAACCCGCATTTTTTCCCCCCCAGTAAGCTCCCAAGATTCTCTCGCTCTAATTTGCAGAACAAATTTCTTTACTTTCTGCAGAATCTCCTCTCGCTAATAAGGTCGTCTCATAAACGGCTTTTCAGAGACAAACTAGGCTGTTTAAAAATGCAGGCTCCTTGGTATCTTTTCTGTGATTTCCTGTAATTAAGTACTGGAGAGAGCGGCGGAGTGAGCGTCCTTGGCATCGAGGACAAGTTCAGTAGAACAAGCTTTGTTCCTTTTGGAGCTGATTTGACTAATGGCAGAGCTATATTAGCCCTCTGCTGGTTTGCAGCATCTTTTAAATCACCCCTCCACTGCTACTAAAACCATACGTCTCCAAAAAGTGGCCTACTGCTGTATTTGGGCCAACTCTAATTGTCTCGCTAATCTCTTCAGCGTTAAATGACCCAGAGAAACTGGGTCCCACAGGGCAGACTTACCCTGCTGATTGGAAACTTTGCTTTTTGTTTTGCTTGGCATATTAAAACAGCATAGGCTGCTGATGGAAAGCCTACAGAACTATTGGAAATGTAATTAAGGGCTAGCAGCAGCTTTTAAACGGTTGACTAGTGCAGAAACAAACTGTGCCCTTCAGACAGCAAAAACTTTAATACATGGGAAATGAGTGGCCCGATCGATAAGGAGGGCGTTATTTCTTTTGTACGGGAAAATTCAATGGAGGACAGAAATGGGCTGTTTCGGTGCCTGCATACTATTTCTCATTTTCCCAGCGGCGAGCCAAATTTTATGGCAATATTTGCTTGAAAAGCAGACAAATAGAGTCCTCTCTGTAAGATATAATCATTTGTCAAGTCAATTTCGTCTGTCATTAAAACAAAAACAAATAGCTGCTGTAAGCTGTGCCGACTGCAATTGAATCTCCAGTGTTTTGTGATGAGGCACAAAAGATGAATAAAAAAAAAAAGAAAACTACACAGTGCATGTACTCCTCAGGTGCTGAGGTGAGGCAGAGTTGAGAAATGCTTCAATCAAGCACAATTATTTGTTGAAACCATTTTGGACTGACAGTGAGCACCCTATTGTCCCTACAATAGGCTGTTCACAATTACATTCATCACAAACCACCTCTTATTTGACGCATTTTTTTTTAAGCTGACATCTTTCACAAACTGCTTTTCCAAACAAGCCGGCCTATGGGGCGAGTGATTGAGCAATTATCAGAAACAGTTTCAGCAAACCCATACTGTGGCCTTTTGTCCCCGGCATCAGCCAGCCTTGGGATCATTAGAAACCTTTTCTCTTCGTGTTTTCTCTCTTCAAAACCTCCGGCTTTGTAGCCTGCACACAAGCGGGATGATAAAACACCTTCAGAACTAGTAGGAGTCCATCCCTGGCTATCTGTCAGTGTAGCAAACCCCCCCAAAAAACATCAAAGTCTATCAAACACTATCTCACTGTGCTGCCTCTGATAAATATTCATGATAGAAGCTCGAAAACCAGCTGTTTTTCTCCAATTAAAGTGTGCCGAGATCTACTGTTTTGGAACTAAATTGTTGCTTTTTTTAATTAATGGCTCATGTTACTGCACTAGGAACAACTGAAAAATATTGTACTCATTCCAGAAATGTGCTGGATGAGAACATATGGATAACAAGGTGAGGAAATGGTGCGGCGCAGAGCTTCCGTTACTCACGGCAAAGGGAGGGGTACATCCTATTAGACCTTATCAGAAAGATGTGAATGGCGCTTTGGTAACAGGTATTGAACGTCAGCCCAAGTGGCCATGCAGAGCAGATCAAATCAAGTCATCAAAAGATCCTCCTTACATCAAAGCACAGAGCAGGCCTGGCCACGTGCCTGCCATACCAACAGTGCAGAGACAAAAAGCGGGGCAGCCAAAACTGGCAAAGCGGCACAGACGGCTGCCCACTTCAAAGGCAGGGATCTGCTGTCTAAGGTCATTATTCCCAGGCACCCCCCAGAAACCCAGCGGTCAATGAAGGCGAGCGGCGAGAAACCACTGAGGACTTACCATCAACAGTCGGTGCGAAGTGAAGTGGGTTGTCTGAAAAAGATAAAAGAGAAAGAGAGAAATAGGTTTTTAGTTTTGGGGAGATTCAGCGACTTCCCAGGAGTAAAGGGAGTAAATTGAGTTGCTACAAAAAAAAGAAGAGACAGGGCTTGGCGTTTTCATCTAACACATTCTAATGCAATGACTGGGTCCTACAGGAATCCAGCTGAGCTAATCGACACAAGTACATTTCAGCGATAGCGCTATCATCATTGTCATTCATTACATCTATGGTCTATCTGATCTGAACCCCGCTGCATGACTTTTGATATTAGAGCACATGAGAGTTGAGAAGGCAGACGTCTGTTATTGTTTCAGATTCAAAAGTATGAGACAAGATGTGAAATTACACAATACTGATGTCATAGTGTACCTCGGACCCCCACCAGCCCTCATGCAGCTATATGCATAATAAATCAGAATGTTTTCCCTTAATTCATCAAATGACATCATACCGTTGTCCTGGTCAAAACCCAGCAGACCATGACATAAGGCTCGTCGTTTCATGGGAACCATAAAACAAGACCTGCGGTGTCAAATGACTGAGTGTGGAAAATCACTCACAGGGGGAAAAAACTCTCAGGTAACCTGAATCCTTTGCAAATGAGTGCAAACTTGACCAGGCCGTTTGCACTGATTACAAACCCTTATATATAATGAAGATTGATGGAGGTTGGTTCCACATTACTTGACAGGAAAAACAGGGGCTATTGTTAAAAACTGAAACACGGCTAAAACTAACAATTGTTATTACATTGTTGCTTAATCTCATGATTATTTTTCAATTAGATGATCAATTTGTTTAGGAGCCAAAATAAAAAAGGAGTGAAAAAAGCAATTTCCCAAAGCCTTAGGAGATGTTCAGTCTGCAAGCCCAAAATGTGCAATTTCCAATGTTAAACAGCCAATTTCCTGATTTTAGTGGCTATAACCAGGGAAAAAAAGTTTTCTTGCAAAACAATGGCCTATTCATGCTGGGGTAGATTAATTTTCTGTGGCTTGACTAACTGATTAAACATCTGATCATTTAAGTGGTGAACGGAGGACAATCAAGTATACAGGCAGCACACACATATGGTACAAGTGAAGTAAACACACGTCCTGCAGAGTTATACTATGTCAATTAAAAATAACACAGGATCAGTCCTGAGCTACGCGTGCACACGTATACAGAAGGAAGCAGACATGCTCTTTCTTAAAACAATTATTAAATATAATAATAATAATAAGTAAAGTAGCACAATCAGCTGCCTATTCATTGAGGCCCTCATCCTGTGGAGCACATTCAAATCCACCGTCTTGGACAGCAGCTGTTCTGTTCTCCGCCTGCCGCAGGTTCTAGGTGGTGTGTGCCCAGATTTCATCACTACAACCACTAAACTAGAGACATCGTGGATGGCCAGACAGGAAGGACTGGAGCTAGTTAGTCTGCAGCAACTCAACTTCCAAAATATGATAGATGGAGATTGTTCATTAGTAAATTCACCACAAATGGCGTCTTATTTTCAGACTTATGAAAGGATAAAAGTAAAAAATGACCAGAATGTGTCAACAAAACATGTATTTAGCTAAGCGGAGAGCCCGAGTAAAGTGTGCGCACCAGAAACACTACAGGTCATTACCACCATTAGTACCATTAGTAGCGATCTTTCCTCGAAGAGCATTATGATACACTGGTCAAAGACTGGCCAAGTACTGGCGGTCCAAGCACAACCCAAATGAACCACCATGCTGCACTCCAGCAGTCAACTCAACTGTCTGACTCACTAAGCAAAGCCCCAGTGAGTTGTCAGAGCTGCCTGTGCTGAACAAACACAGCAACACACACGGCTGTGCAACCACCCAGCCATGTCTCCAATGCCTCTGCACTGTGAAGGATAATGAGGAAGATAAAACACATCACATCAATTACCCTGCTAACACATTTTTCCGGGGCCCATGTCAACCGATCCGCCGAAGCCTTTTATCAGGACTTCTGCGATCCACGTCGGCATCCCAAGACACAGCTGAGTTTTAAATTTAGGCTCACTTAAAATTGCTTGTCAACAGCCGGGGCTTCAGGGGAGAATGCGAAAGTGTGTGTGTGTGTGTGTGTGCCAGCGAGCGAGCAAGAGAAAAAAATGAGGAGAGCGAAGAGGAGAGGCGAGGTTGGTGCTAGAGGTGAATAATGAAGTGTCTGGTGAAGCTGTTTCCTAGTCAGTCATGACAGTAGCTGATTTCTATCTGAGGGGATTTCAAGAAAACACATGAAACGGGGGGAGCAGAAATTGGCACGAGGATGATACAGAAGAAGAAGTTGTGCTAAGAGCTGTAAAGGTGCACAGACGCAGACTCTGCTTCCTGTCTTGCATTTGAATGCACGTCTAAACGAGAAGAAACAAACGCACGCCAATAAAAGCGCATTACCGCACACGGAGAATAAGAGAAGATGACAGAGAAGGTGTAGCACAAAGCCAGCTGAGATGCTGGGGGAAAGCTAAATGATTTCTTCACATTTCCATAGCGAAAGCACAAGATAAGGTCTCTCCATAAACATATCAGCCATCTTCATCTCCCTTCGCGCCTCGCAAAGCCTGCGTGAGTTCCCGTGCCTGTGTGAATGTCACAACACGGCCATCATTCAACCTGTATCTTCAGCAAATCAATACGTGTCTGACTGTGACATTTAGCCATGTGCAGAAGAGGTGTGTGTCTACATCTCTGCATGTGTGTCACCTTCCCCTTTGCTTTGGCTGATGTATAGTCATACCGAATGATGAAGTGAGTGTGTGTCCGCGTTGGCAGGGGGGAAAAAAAGCATTTGGGAGGGGCGGGGGCTACAAACTGTGTGCGTATGTGCGAACATGCTTCACCCCATATGGCGACAACAGAAATTGTGAATCTGAGGTTACACACCCTTCCTCCAATCACACACACGTCGCTACTACCAGCACTATCACAATCCCATCCAGCTGTCCTTGTGGCCACATGGCAAGGGCTCTCGGCAGCATAATCGAGACTCTTTCAGCTCATCAATTTCTCCAGTGCACATTTCTTTTCACTCGGTCATCTGAGAGGTGAAGATTGGCTTGCTTTAACTGAGTTTGTATTAAATATAATAGAATCTGTCTGGCTTGAATTGATTTGGGAACACGACGAGGTTAGAAATGAGCCATCCCCATCCTGGTAACTGACACCCGTGAGTTGGAGGAGGACCGAGCAGCAAAGATGACAGGAAGACAATCTTTGACAAATGCCAGGAGAAGCATCCTCAACCGAGGTCTTTGCTTTGTATATGTGAGAACATTCGCCAGCCTGATAGCAGAGAGAAGAGAAATCCAGCAGAAACAGGTGGAATCACAACCGTAGGCCAGAGAGAATTAAAAAAGCCTTTCTCCTCAAAATGTTTCTCAAATAGCACTTTAAATCGCATTTGGCGGTATTAAAATTACTATTACAGTTGCACTTCTTGAACGCGTTTGCTTACTTATTATAATTTGCAGGTGATTATGAGGAGCAAGTCATGCATAAATATTGGCCCACTTTGAAAAGTTGAATAAATTTCACCTTTAGCACGATTTACACAGGCGGGGCACTCGCAAATAGAAGTGTGCAAGTCTCTGAGAGAGCGAGCAGAATGAATAAGGCTGCGTTAACAAACTGAAGCGGGGAAAACCTGCCCGTGTGTTACCGATGGTGCAAAAAAAAAAAAAAAAAAAAAGGTGGCAGGTGAACGTCTATTTCGGTCATGCACCTGCTTCTATTGGATCTGAAAAGCAGCCCCTATCTGTCATGGGCTCGGCTGAGCATCAGATCAGCCCTACAAGTTGTATGCTTTGGGCTTTTAATGAGCTGCTTTTATTTCAGTGGATTAAAAGAAGAGAATTTTACATTGTGAGGAGATGACGGCGGTCAGAGTTTTCTGGGCCAAAAGATACTTAAAAAAAAAAAAATCCACCAAAGACATTTAATCGCCATTTAATATTTCACTGCGCAGTTCAAAGTAAATGCCAAGGCTTTGGAGGGGAGATAGGAGCAGTCTTAGAAGCCGGCAGATACCGAATCAAGCAAAGGGGGTCGGCGGGGGGGGGGGGGGGGGGGGGCTGTGACTTTAGCTGTCTTGATGTCCCTACTTCAAGCGCAGATAAGGCTGTCATGAGAGTTAAAGGTGATTTTGAAGGGGGCATTTCCTCTGACAAGGACATTTAATGCAAAAATGAGGTAGTATGTGAAATAATAATAAAAATAAATAAGTAAATCATTCCTTCCGAGCTCAATTCTGTAGCAAAGCACTTATGGCAACAAGTCTACTGCGAAACAGTGACCCGTACATTACAGTGGAAAGCAGTACAGTGCAGACAGTTGAGTTGTGTGCTTCAGATTAACAAACGTACAATTATTGAGGAAGAGGAGGACGGCAAAGCCCAGCGTCGATGTGGCCAGCAGGATCAGACAGATGTTGCAGGGGATCATGAAGTAGCGCACCACCAGCGACACTTTGTGCTGGTACCTGCGGTCCCGCTCTTGCGGCGGCGGTGAGGGATAGTGGCACCCGCTCATGCTCCACTCCAATGACCCGCGCCCCTCCAGCGTAGAGGAGACGACGGGACGAGGAGCTCGGCGAGGGGTGCCCAAAGACCCGTTGGAAAAAATGATGGCGGTGGGTTAGGGGTGACAGGTGGTGAAGATAAACTGAAATTTAATACAAAAAAAACAACAACAACAACAACAAAAAAATAGATGGTGGCTGTTTCAGTTGTGGTTCCAGCTGTGCACCGTGGCAGAGACCCCGTGACTGTTTCTGTCAGAGAATTGCAGCAGGAAGCTTTCAGCGGTTTCCAAGCAGCACATTTTTAGAGGTAATAACATCCATTTGGGGAAGAGGACAGGCTGAAGGGACTCCTACAGCCCCCCACCCGTCCACACGACCTCCATTCTCCTGTGGCCGCTGGAACAAAAAACAAACTAATGGGATTCTAATGTGGAAGTATGCTTGTGTGTGTTCTCGTGTGTTTTATACTTACAGAGCAAACGTGTGTGGATTTAATTGGGTGGTGATTAATGTAGCTGAATATGTGCGTTTAGTGCGCTTGTGAGGTGTACAACCTAAACCAGGAATCTGTGCGTTTGGATTGTCAGATATCCAAAGGGGAAAAACTTCCAGAGCAGACAGACGATAAATCCACAGAAGGAATCTTTTCTTTGCTGTGACCCTGATTGATAATTAGCAAAGGAGGAGTGCTCCCCTCTTCTTCTTCTTCTCTTGTCAAACGCCTTTACAACGAATGCCAATGCCTGGCGCTCGCCGAAAACATCATCACAAGTATTTCCCTAAGAGGTGATGGCTGCAGATCTCATTAAGTTTCCTTGTGGCTGTTGCATGCTGGAATATCGGAGCATAAGTGCTCTTATCAGCGATGATCAGCTTCAAACTGCACACAACTTTTTTTTGTATCCACAGGACAGCTTGTTTGCCTGGTTACGGTGCGGTCCGCCGCACACCAAACCCATCCAAATCTGACATCATCACCGGAGCACCTTGCATCTTCCGCCGCGTGATTTGGAGGATGGTTAGAAGGCAGCTGGCTGCCTCTCACTCAACCATATGGAGATGGTCTGTGTTTTCTCTCCCCCGCTTGTCCTGCGTGACTGCCGCTCCTCGCTGGTTCAATACCCTTTTATTCCAATCGAGTCGCATGGAGGGGGGAGAGCAGCTGCCCCCACCTTTACACCTTCTGGAGAGCTGGGGCCAAAAGCAGGTCAAAAGAAGTGGCTGAGAGGAGGGGAAAAAGTTAGAGAGGCGAGCGATCGCCTGCTCAACCTGTCAGTCCACAGCTGTTTGCTTCCTAAGCAGCTACAGAAAATCCAGCGACGCTATGAATGAAAAACCTCATAGAGAGAAAAGGAGAAAAAACCTCCGTGTGGTTGGGAATGAAGCGAGGCGCTCGAGGCGGGGATTTGCTGGGCATTATTTCCTTGTGTCAGAAGCCCGTGAAAAAAATTCCAGCCAAATAATGAGAGGATAAGGCTCTCGCTGACCCTTGTAAGAATTAGGCTGAATTGGCTTCTGCTGTTTTACCTTTCAGAAAAATAACTTGTCCAGCATTGTCTCTCATTCTTGTGTTTGCTGCCTCTCTTTTATACGCTTGCCCAAGCATCCAGTCCCCTTTTTCACTGGGATATCTCAGTCCAGAGGCGCTCCGAGAGTCCTGGCCAGAAGGCTGTGGCTCCAGCTTCTCCTGCGTGCGTATCCAACATTCACTGGCAGCCAAAACAACAAATTAGGCTCCGGGTATTCATAGCGCGCTTAATCCCCAGGCAGCAGGTAGTGGTCCCGGTGTCAGTGCACTCAGTCAGCCAACTGAGGCACGCAGGAGAGAGTCAATGAGAGAAGTCAGCAGACAGACAGCGCGAGAGGGACGTACACGGGAGGGAGGAGGAGTGTTGGCCATGGGAAAAGCAACTCCTTACACTTCTGTCCACCTTTCTTTTCTTTTTTTTCTTGTGGATGAAACTGCAGCGACATGTCGCTGGTTTTCCAAACAGTGTCTTCCTGAGCACGCCTCTCTCAGCCCTCAGTCAGCGGAACGGATGAGCACATAATAAGTAAGCGAGAGAGATGGTGTGAGAAAGAGAGAGAGGGGGGGAGAGATAGATGTGGGGGGGGGGGGGAGTGTAGATGAGGGGCTGTCTTTAACAAAGGCAAGAAGGGAGGAGGGCTCCTAGTTGGTTGAAGGAAAAGAAAATGAGCAAGAATAAAAGCTTCGGGGAGTAGTACTCGAGTCCTGTCAAAGCGGGGGAGTGAGGTGGGGGGGCAGCAACAGTGTAGCAGCAAAACAAAAGAGGGCCACAGTCTTGGGAGATGTCAACCAACTCCTCCATTTGTTTATAGCGTAATCAAAAGAAAGTCTCTTCCACAAGAGCTGGAGAATTTCCACAAAGATTTAATGAGGCAAACTGAGAGAAAATAGGCCCGTGGAAGGAGGAGGGAGCAAAACTTAAACACATTAAAGTCAATCATGTATTAACACTCTCCAAACAGCCTAACCCACTTGTCACCAATATGCAAAGCTAGCGCAGATATAAGCCCGGGAAAAAACTCCACATCGATTTAACGGTAACTATATGCAATTAATTAAGATTCCCACTTGGATCTTTTTTCCCTGACTTTCATGATAACAAGGAAAGGGTTTCTTTAAAAAGAAAGTAAGGAATGAATATGATCTGAGGCTATTCTATTTCACAGAAGGTCATTTTTGCTCTTTTAAACTGCAACGTACAACTGTGTGTTTTTTCTAAATGCTATAATGAGTTCAGACTGGATGGGTGGTTATCCTGTGTTTTAGCAAGACCCTGCATCAATATCTACTTTGAAGTAACTCAACAGCAGCAGGCGGCAGATGCAAGGCGGTGTCTATCATCAATTATTTATGGGGTTTTTTTTCACTCTCTCTATCTGTGTCTCCATCTCCATCTTTGCAGTTCGCTCCTCACCCCACCGCCACCACCTCACCGCTTTACACAAGGGTGCACAGGCACATACACACTGATGGTGCATGTGCATCCGCACAATTCCCTCTTCTGTCTGACAGAAACTAACACATACATATAGTAAAAAAGCTCCTTCTGCCTTTCTCCCTCTGTCTGTTTTTAGTCTACAAACTTACACAACTCTCTCTCACACACACACACACCGCGCGCATGGGGTTGGTGATCTTGCTTCCCCCGCAAAGTCGGTTTTATATTTTTGGCCAGTTTGCTCTTTCTCAGGTTTAAGCCGAGCTTTTTGAGGGGAAGCTCTAACACGAGGGAGCTGGATTTTTAAAAAATTGCCTGCTGAGGGTCAAAAGTTCAACCCCCCTCCAACCTCACCCTCTCCTGAATCCATCATCAACAAGCAACGCCACCCACCTAGAAGCACCCCACCATGTTTCTGTCTATTTCCAGACACGATACCCCAGCGACTCCATATCAGCTCTCATATAGCATTACAAAACCTGATTGATGGACTGAGTGAAAAGAAAGAGGCAACAGCTGCTTTCTAATTTTCTTTTGTCTCAGTTTACACCTTCATTTATAACTTTGTCTTTTTCGTAGGAGACCTGGGAATTGCAGCAAGAGCTTAAAAAATACTCTTACAATACAAGCATGGGAACCTGACAACATCACAAGACTTTTGATCATGAGTAAAATGCCAAATTCTCCCAGCAGAGGGCACTAAGAAGTCAGCCTAGCTCTTTGCTCTAATGCCACGACCCAAATAAAATCTTCCATTGACATCAAAGCTCAGCTGCTTTGATCCATTTTTAATGCCACAAGTATCGCACAAGGTTAACATCTCTCTCTGAAGGCTTTGAAATGGCAATTTCCATTAAGGAGCTGAAGGAGCTGCTCTCTTGCTTAATGGTCTGGCAGAAGTAAAAGTTGATATCTGTGCGGATATGCACACGTGTGTGAATTATCTTTATGCAGAGGGTGAAAGATTTGTCATGTTCAATAACTGATTGACAGTTACGCTTACATCAAGGTGTGTGTGTGCTTACTGAGTTTTTGCACGTGGGTCTGAGCAGCTCAGGCTGCATCCCGGTCTTCTTGCTGGCCAGTGCTCATATAATTGATCTAAGTGAAAATAGTTGTGGCCCTCTCAGAATGACAATTTTTCCCACAAAGGCCAAAAAGAAATCTCAATTGAAGGGAGACAAGAAAAGAGACTGTTTCTTTTGAGATTTACTTACAAGCATCAAAGTGAAAAAGGCTAAATTTCTTGTCTTTTTTGCATCATCTTTGTTTCTCATACACGCTACGCTGAAGCCGCACAGCCACGGGGTTAAGGCTCACAGCATAAATGGTAATATTTTTGCACCTCTGCAGACATCCTCAAACTGTGGGGCGAGGAGCCACTGCAGATGCAGTGTGGAAACCCAGGTGAAAAATAGACACGATGGCGTCTCGTGATGCTCTTATTTTTTATTTTTAATAACGATTAATAATTGATCATAGCAGAGGCGTAAGGAAAGAACTTTTTTGGTTTCTGAAGTGTAGCTGGCCTGAAAAACTTTGAGTACCACTAGGTTAAACTATCACTATGGGCTAAGTGCTTTGAAAGAAGTGGGAGGTGTTAGTGTGTTTAACCAATTCTCTAAAGGATGATCACAAATCTCAGGGAATGGATCAAATGGGCCAGACAAACCACCAAGAGCATCAGGATACAATGCTAGGTGCGTGTCCTCCAGCACCTCTGGAGGACACGCACCTCCAGAGGTGGTGGCGGCACTTCAGGTGATGAAGTGCCGCCTTCAAGGAAGGATTTAGATTTTTATGCATCTCTTCCCTTTCTGATCGCATCTCATAGACTCTAACTGTATGTAATTTGTTAGGAGCAGGTAAAGACTTACATACCACGCTTTGTCTGAAGCAGAACAAAACGCAGCAGTCATGTGAAGAATTAAAGGACCGAACATCAAATCTGCATCGCCGACACTTCTGCTGTTGCACAGGCTTACAGAAAGCAATTTGTCAAAGGCGGTACAGGTGACTAAGCACCGAGTCGAGCCAGAAAATGCAGTTTTGTTAGAAATGAATTGACTCCAAAGTGAATGCATAAAACAAAGTCATTTAAACTATTTTGATGGCATTAGAGGCTTATTTTCCGTGCTCTCTGCCTGACTCGGGTGAAAACAGTTTCCAGAGCTCACTCACACACAACTATCCCGGATCATGAAATACGTATGAGGTCTTCAGCTGAATCGTTTATCAAATGATGTGTTTGGGGAAAACTTTGTGTAAATTTCTAACACTAAACACATCAGCAACAGTTTTGTATGGTAGGCTGTGTAGAAAAAAAAGAAAAAAAAAACCCATCTCTGTTGATGAATACATCAACATCCCATTAGAGTGAGATTCTGACCGTTTTTCAAAGCAGGAGCTATCAAAAGTGAAGCTGCTGCATTCACTAATGGCATCAGAGATCACCCTTTCCTGTTGTCCATTGTATATAAGCATGTTAATGATGTTGATGAAAAGAAAGTCTGTTAAAAATTAGAAAGGATTTTTTTTTTTTTTTTTTAAATTGGCTGCGTCCACTGGCCCACTCAACTATTTGTGTGTGTCTCATTTCGAGGATAATTTACTGCATTATTTGTCATTTTGTGTTTCATTATTCTTTGGTGCATATGTGTTTATGGACAATTAGAATCTGCAGTAATGGGGAGTTATTTCAGCCAATGGCATCGCAGAGCTCAATCAGGAGTTATTGACAGCCATTTCCCATTACGTACTGTATTTATGTGCTCCTTCAGCGCTGCATTAAATCACTGGAGTGGCACTTCACATAAATGCATCTAATTCGGCTATAAACTATGTGTTCAAAGCCACAAATGTTGCTTAGGTTATTAGGTGGACATTAAAGGGCAGTGTGGAATTCTTCATGTGCATCGAGCCGCGTGGCCGGAGCTGATGGACGAAAGCCCAGTTTCCTTACCCAGTGGGCGACAGCGGAGGGATGCTAGCAGGTGGGCTGATTGTCTTGCTACGGTATTAACTCCAATCATCATAAGTCAGACTTCACTGCACCGCCCAACAGTATTGCAGATTTCCCTGTCATCAAGCCTCCAAGCTGAGCGGAGCTCATTCAGCAATGAGGAGGCCAGGGCCCCACACAGCTGTGCACCGCTAATGGCATTAACCTCCACTAAAAAGGGGATCAAGAAAAAGAGTTGGAGGTAAAAGGACAGATGATGATGGGAGATGAAAACAAGATGGTTAAGTCACCAGTGTGATGATGACAACCTAAACTCAACACTACTTCCAATGAATGTATTAAATGTATTATCGTGTAGGACGTGATTCACAGTAAAGGGAAAAAGAAGCACTAATTAGAGACTGTATATAAAAGATGCATGTAGGCTCCAGAACATCACCCAGTGGTTTGTTTAGTCCCGATTGGAAAGCCTCTAGTTTAGCTACCCCGTGGTTTTCTCAAAATTATTCCTTTTGTTTTTATCATCGCTTTATACAAATCATCATTAGGGTGATCGTGGCTCAGGGGGTTGGGAATCGCATCTGTAACCGGAAGGTCGCCGGTTCGATCCCTGGGCTCTCTGTCCTGGTCGTTGTGTCCTTGGGCAAGACACTTTACCCTACTTGCCTACTGGTGTTGGCCAGAGGGGCCGATGGCGCGATATGGCAGCCTCGCTTCTGTCAGTCTGCCCCAGGGCAGCTGTGGCTACAACTGTAGCTACCTCCACCAGTGTGTGAATGAATAGTGGTATTGTAAAGCGCTTTGGGTGCCTTGAAAAGCACTATATAAATCCATTATTATTATTATGGTCACAAATTATTCCTTTTTTTTAATCCAAAAGTCAACACATTTGAAAAAGAGGGTTGAGTGCAAAGTTATTAACATGGAAACTTGGTTAGCACGATGCATAAATACATTGTACAGCTGCTGTATGTGTGCGCAGGCACAGATAGCTGCAAAGTAGTGTTAGATAACACACAAATTTTCAAAATTAGACAGACTTATAGCGCTTTTCCACTAGTATCTCCCTGACATGGCCTGACTCCATTCAGTTTAGGTCACTTTCCATTACAATTGAGTACCACCTAATGTGTATTTTGGTCGTTATACTAATGCGCCTCAAAGTCCTGTGACGTCATTTTTAAGCGACACAAACACAACATTACAATGGAGGCTGTCGAGGCGATGGTATACCTCTACTTCACTGGCTTTTTGTCAGACTCCAGGACCACAGTTTTATTTTTCTGTGGAGTCATTTCCCTCGTTGCCAGCTTAAATGGCAGCTTGAATTTTCGTGAGTGAAGCCCTGTCATGATTCAATTGACTAGCCAATTGGTGGCATGCGTTCTGCTGGTGTCACATTTTGACACTGGGCACTGCAATGGCTTCATATATTTACATCTAGGTTCGGTGCTAATAGGACTATGATAAAGAATGATGGACATTTGTGTTTATAGACCTCTCGGCACCCAGTCATACTCGTTATTCATCTCTGGCTCTCTTCCACAGCATATCTTTTATACTGTCTTCCTTCTTTTACCATAACCGGTCGCAGCAGATGTCCGCCCTTTCCTGAACCTGGTTCTGCTGGAGGTTTCTTCCTGTTAAAAGGGATTTTTTCCCTTCCTACTGTCACCAAAGTGCTTGCTCATAGAGGTCATATGATTGTTGGGTTTTTCTCTGTATGTATTATTATTGTGTACATTACAATATAAAGGACAGATGATGAGGTGACTTGAGGCGACTGTTGTTGTGTTTTGGCACTATATAAATAAAATTGAATTGAACTAAATTGAAATTGAAAGTTTGTCGGTAACAGCTAAATTTCAAGTTTCTACCAGAAAAGGTTGTACTTGTTTGCATTAAATTATTTTCATAGAGGGGTGCCACTGGGTTGAATGTTTAATTGTATAGTCTTAATAGAATAAAGAAACGGCAGCTGGTGAAACGTCTCCATAAACTTGAAGAAGTCCAGTTCTGTTCTTTTTAAGCTTTTAAGGCTACCATGACCCAGATGACTGAGAGGCTACACAGACTTAAGTGTATAATTACTTTTCAAGCTTTCTGAGGCTTCTGTTCATCATTTTTAATCACATTTCTTCTGGATTATATTGACATTTATCATCCTCCATTTAACAAGATGACTAAAACAGACATGTATGTGATCTGACTCTTGTCTGTTGACTCTAATAGCTTGTGCGAAATCTGTTACAAATGCGGTTTGACATCACTCCACGAGTAAACAATTTTTTAGTCGCGCTGAAAAATTTTCAGATAATGAATTTGCTGCTGTGTCAAAGTGAAAATTCTGTTTTTATGACAGCTCTATTTCTGAGTCAGTGGATGATGGTACTACTGTCCGGCACTGATGTAAGCGTGAATGAGAGCATTCCCACACCGGGTGGGCTCCACACACTGTGAGTCACAGTGTGACACATCGGCCTGCGTTCGGTGTCAACTTGGACACACTATGACGCTGATTGAAGCGAAAACAACCCACAGCTAATATTCACAAATCCACTGATCACAGCACTCGGGTCGTCTTAAAATCTAGCGTTTATGTTCCTTTGAGCCATTTCTCGATTGCAAGCCTGTGATCTGTTCTAGTCCACAAGCCGTTCTTCCAGCTAAGGCTGTTTAGCCAACCACAGAGGAGTCGCAGCCAAAACGATCCACCTGTCCACACTCAACACTTCTGGGCACATTAGCCTCTTCCTCCCACTCCATCCCACGCTGCCATGACCTGCTTTTCAGCCTACGCTGAGGCAGCTCTTAGCCTGGGGCCCTAACCAGGACCTGTCCACAGCTGGACACTAATTTCCCTAGTTCATACGATGAGAATGAAAATTTCTGCCTCAGGGATCATCTGGAGCCAGAAGACGCCGATTCTCTCCTGAATGTTGATGTTCTCAAGGCTACTGCTCGCTGACCCTCTCCTTTCTTTTCCAACAGTCGTCTAAATAAAGAGGAACTCATTCACGGGGAAGTAAGTTGTTATTAGCCAGCTCTGATTTTCTAGCCAGCCCCTTGTGCACATCAACACCCACAACAACAATGATTACAGGATGTAATATCCTCCCCGCTTCACTGCCTTGCCCTGTTTACTCAGGTCTTCAGCACCAACATTTTTCCCTTAATGGCCATGTAGGAAATTATTCCAATGGACGGGCACAGACAGTGAAATAATGAGAGAGAATTACATGGCAAAAAAAGACGAGTGACATAAAAAAAAATGTGGGAAGAGGAGAGGGCGAGAGACAGAGAGAGAGCAAAAGAGAGAGAGAGATCGCAACCTGGGAGCTCTTGGCTGCTGCAAGCAGAGTTAGCGGAGAGTGACACTTCTCCATGTGGCTGGCATATGGAGCCAATTGTGGCAGCAGCACTGGATGGCTAGGAGCAGGGAATCAGAGAAGGAGTGGCTGGCTCTGACAGCCTTTACACAGGAAAGGCAAGGCTGATGCAGCTAAAGGATGATACAGATGTCAGTCTCAGGCCAAGTCAGCCATCTGTCATGGGGAACCAGCCAAGTCACACCGGCCTGGTCAGGCGCAGAAAGTAGCGGGAGACTCGTGATGATAAGTCATTATGAGCTGAGAGCTGTCCTTTCAACATGGCTTAAATCCAGTAGTACTTTGCACTGGTGTAGACAGAGGACAGTTAGACAGCGTGGTCAGTATAGACATAACAGATCTTTTGAAGCATTGTTTACTTAGTGTCTGATTGGATATTTCTGGATCTGAATACACTCTTCAAAGGTTTCCAACGTGCACAAACACGCCTTCGCTTTAGCCCGCACAGTGCTAATTTGCATCGATTTTACAATGTAGCCGCCTCTGAAATTCGCTTTCACACAGACACATAAATGCATGCATGCACGTCTCTAACGACTCTCAAGTATTGTACTGGCACAGATTGAAAATGCACAGACACCCAGCCATCTGCAGAGGTGAGGCAACATACAGGAGGTAGCGAAATAATGCATGGAGGAGTGTGTGGGAGACTTTATTATCTCCGCTGAGAAGGTTCGCGGTGATGTTAAAAAGTCCAAAATTCAAGAAAGTGTAGTTTCAAAAGCTTGCATGCTAAGGCCACAGGGATATGTTTCTGCCCACAAAAAGTGAAAGATACTTCAGGATTTCTTGCAAATAAAAAAGGTTTCGGTTAATGAGCAGCACGTCTGAAGCAGAACATTATGCACATTGACTTGAAGTAGGAATATTCTATTTTAGATTTCAGCTCCATCAAACGCCTTATGTTCTTCTGTGCTGTGAATCCCTCGTGTTCTACATCAACAATCCTGCCTTTTATGAACAAATAATTACCGTTGCCTTCACCTCTGTTTATATATAGCGTGACATTTCGCCATACATCTCGGTGACATATACATATTGTAAACAAGCAGATCTACCTGATTGGCTTTCTGGCATCTGAGCTGACAGTGACAAGCTATTATACAGCGGGACCCTTTCATTTGCATATATACTTATGAACCCACTCCCTTCCTCCTCTTTTTTTTCCCCCTTTCGTTTTCTCTCCTCTCAGCTCTTCGCTGGCGGCTGGCTGCTCGTCGAGCAGAATCTTCTCAGAGAGAGGGCAGAGAGGGAATGTTAATTGGCGAGCAATACCCTCTTGTTGAGACGCAGTCCATAAATGAACGACTATAAATTATTTATATGCCTAATCAGACAGCATGTGCTCAACTTATTCTCTCAAACAAGACAGCTTCTGTGCTAGTCCACTTTCTCCCCCCCTTCCTGGTAAATAATTCTAGTTTCTTTTGATAAGAGTGCAGTCACACGAGGCTGTGTGCTAGAAGAAGAAGCCTAATGAAAATATGGTGCCGCAATGATGAAATAGCTGTTTTCTGGCTGCAATCACGGTCAGGAAAATGAATGACCCGCTTAGCACCAGGTATTAAAATGCATCCAGTGTTTGGAAGGTTTTATTCTGGTAGACGAAAAACAAATGCAGCCCAGGTGTAAATGCGCATAAGGTACACTAAGTATTAGCAACCCTGGGATAATGAAATGAGACTAATCCATTTGGAATGGATAGTCTGTACATTCAGCTGGGACATACACAGAAACTCAGCGATCAATCCGTCCATCAATTACTCTTCTCCTACAGGAAGAAAAAAAATTGGATAATTGATGAAAACATAATTCTATATGACCTCTTCAAACCCCCCTCCCGGAATTAAAACAGAATTTGTTGGTGGTTGTTAATTGTTATTTTACATGATATATTCAAAAATTTGCCATCCTGCATCAACTATGTACCTGTTTGTAGAGGAATTCCTGAATTTGTTTAACATCTATGAGGCTCTGACTGGACTGTTGAGGGCAACAAATTTGCAACACACAGCAACAGACTTACAATTTTCTCAGATTTCTCACAGTTAATCGCCATATTATCGCAAACTTATTTATCACTGTCTTGATGCACCAGTCGCTTTGAAGGTGGTCACAGACACTGCCCTCATCTTTAAAGTAATCACTTCAAAGGTAGCAAAATTGCAATTTCACTGCATACAGTGGCAATAATTTTTTGCTGTGTCGCAGTCTCTAGCCAGTTTCCCCAAGTGGGAGTATAACATTAAGTAATGCGAGTTCAGTTTGTCCACTTAACCTTTAATTTGGTGATTAATTTCATGTTATGGACTTAACAATGTATCTGAAAACATAACCTGGGGCTGTGGATATTGCAATAGCAATTTTCGCTGCTTTCTAACCTTAGAAATTAATGAACGTTAGGACATTACGCCCCTATTTTATGCTGCTAATTTGTTGTACAGACCTTAATAGAGGTTTCTTTCAGCTGTTCCCTTTTTCACAAAAGGCTGCCATGGCAGATGACTACACATCTGATTTGGCAAGTTTTCATACCAGACACCTTTCCTGACACAACCCCCAAGGATGTGGATCACCTCTTGGTCTCACAATATTAGGCAAATGGGTAACCAGTACACTATGGAGCCACTGTTATCCACAGTGTTCAGACTACATTTTAATTTAACAAAGCAGATGTTACAAATATACTTATATTTCTTAAAGCTGTGTTTGAAGACTCTTCAAAAGGCTTTAAAGTTGTGAATGTGAGCCTAGTTAAGCAAGACCATATGTGGAAACAATGTGGATGGCAGCCATTATGGTTGCCACTGTGGTCCGCCTTGTGTCAGTGCAGCAAAGGCAAAACAGGTTCTCCTGTTCTTGAACGGTCTGCATTACTAAATCCTGAGTTTCTGGGACTGTACGGTCAGTGCTTTCATAGATTTTTGCATCATTTCGAAGCAAACCCACGCCAGGAATGGGGGCCATTATTGGATGGAGAGAGAAGAGCGCAACCAATAAAGAACCATCATTTGACTCTTCAGACGTCTGCAAGAGCACAATATGTCCTGCTACAGCCCCAATGTCTGTCAAACACAAGGCTTTAGCTTCATCGTTCCAACATTACAGTGCTTTGAGAGTCTCAAGCACACATGCACTCATACAAGATAGGCACACTGTCTTGGCATTCACACACTTGACAAGAGATAAATTCACAGACAGACATTTCTTCCTTCAAATGCCACAAGGTGCTGGAGGGTTAAATTAAATGGACTGCTAAAAATTTGCAACAAGAAAGAATACTAGAGTAGAAACAGGTTGCTTCAATGGATGTTTTAAAAGTGCATCTACAAAAAAACCAGACATTTCACACTGAGATTTCTGAAAGAGCCAGTTTGAAGGATTTGCTTCTGTTTCGTGACCTCTCCTTCACGTGTTGTCTAGACTGCCATTTTCTGGAAGCCCCAAACTTTTGCTTTAACAAATATCTTGTTTGCCAAAGTGTCCTTGAGCATGACTGTAATTTGTACCCAGTTCCTGAGTGCTGCCCTGTTGCAGAGCCTGATCTCTGACCTCCATCTATGATGGGACAGGAGAAAAGAGAATTTGTACACAACGATCAATAAAGTACCATTCGTTCTGATGCTGGGTCACAGGAGAAACACCTCAATCCTCCCTTCTGATAAGCTTCAATTTTAGCTTGTAAGTAGTGTCGACAAAGGCGGAGGTTCAAAGCTAAATCCTCACAGAGCAAAGCAATTTTTAAGCTTTCACATTAATTCAAGCAGTATGCTTGTTTGTCTGTATTCTGGGCTCTAATGTTTGGACAGAGGGCCTGAAAATATAGATATGCAGAGAAGCATTCCAGCTAAGCAGACGGGAGAGAGGTGAAGCAGTCTACAGATGGTATGTTTTAGGGCCAAACCAGAAGATTCACTTATTCAGAGTGTTCATTCAGTCCTTTTTTTCATGTCAAAAGATACACCATCACACCCTGCGGGCATGAAAACCCTGTCACTCATCACGCTTTGGCTCATTTCATTGTAACCCGCTTCGCAAAAAGTCAAGTGAAAACGTAGCAAAACCTAACCCTCATCATGATGGACATTTTTGCTCTTCCACTGGTTCACCTTTCTGACAATGAAGAACCTTTTTCTGTATCCATCAGCAAGCAGCAACACCCAGAGAGACAAAACTTTAAATATTCATTAGTGATTACCACCTGACACAGCCCCACTAAGCTGAAATACAGTCTGTAAAACACAACGCGGACAGTTTGAAAGCAACAACCCCATCATTTTCACTCTTTTCTGGAAAGTCATGTCAGTGTACATACAATAAATATATGGAATACTTATATCTAACTAAGGCTCAAAAATCCAGTACTGGTTTGGGCCTTCCTATGGTTTAACTTTTATTTCCCGAGCAATCGGTAAATCTACAAAAAGTTGCGTTTTAGCTTTGGTGATCATACATCCTCACATTCCTCCATTATATTTTGACATAGTCCAAAGCTCTGTATTGCTGGAGGCCAGAAGGCCTGTAAAAAACATGTGATTTGTCCAAAGCACACCAGTATAGTGCAAGGCTTACACGTGCCCTTGAATGAGGATAACCACATACTCATTCGAAGAATGGAATAGGTGATGGCTCAGTCTCACAGTAGAGGGCCAATCCATTCATACTCATATAGATTTCTATGTGTCATTTCCTAATGGACCTCCCACTTCAATGTCTCGAAGTGCACGGCTGCCAAGACTCAATCACAGCAGAAACACTGTGTGCTGATACGTCAACCCGTGTATCACCCAGAATTGGCGGAGGAGGAGTCACTCGCAGGCAAAAGAGGATAGTGGACATGAGTTTTGTGAGTGAACGCGTGACAATCATGAGCTTGGCATGTCGCCGAGGCAACAAGCCTCCTCATCCATTATTCATCTGGGTAACAAACTGATAAATGAGGTAAATGAAGAGGAACAACGACAGTGAAAATCATGCCGATGGACCAAAAGAGACATTTAGAAGTCGGCTGCACCAGCAGCATCCTGAGGTGCATATTAATCTGTGAGGTAAACAACAAGGTCTGGACACAGGGTCAGAACGAAGCACCTCTCAGAAGAAAACTCTTCTCTATGAGAAGACTAATGTGAATGTGGATTAAGCTTCCAGAATGGGATTTGAAGGAAACGTATCTGTATTACAGGGAGAATTCGCACATGACACACTGTCAGTCACCTGCCAGGACACTCTGAGACCCCTCTCCACTGTCCACCATCAAAAAGAAAAAACAACAACAACAACAAAACAAGTGAAATCCATTTGCAGACCAACTTACAGTTGCATCAGTCTACTAGCACAGGTACAGAGAGCATAAATGATATCCCAGGTCTCACATGTCATGCCAAATTAATGCAACGCATTCTGTACGAGACAGCAGGGGGATGAATTATTGCCCTGTTGCTACGGTAACATCTCATATGCAGAAAACACATTGCCGTGGTCTGAAAAATGGTGATTTGCGAGATTTCGTTTCAGAAACCATTCCAATGACGAGGGAGAAGCAAGGAGGGATAAATGGAGAAAAAAAGATTGGCAGCGAAGGAGGGAAGGGAAAAAAGAGACACTCAAATACAGTGAAGAGAAAGAAGAAGAACAAGACGGAGACGAAACGAGGCAAGGCTTCACTCGCAGCAATTTGAAGCAGTCCTTCAGACAATTTGGGTCACTTCTGTCACTGTATTTCTATAAGGCAAGCAGAAACACCTCATCTGCCATTCATTTCATTTCCATTCCAACACCTGCAAGCCATTTGCATTCTGTCAGTTTTACCTCTCCCTTTCATTTCTCCACATGCCACTACATTTCCTGAATGATAACATACTGGCAATTTCTACACTGGCATAGCCTGGGCCAGGACCACAACACCACCTGCATCCAAAGCAGGGGGAGATTTCCAATATCCAGTTTCTTTCTTTTTCTTCGTCCCCTCCGCCCCAAGTCCCAGTCCGACTCTCATGTTTCCAGCAACAACACCCCTCCCAGCCCCCTACACCTCCCATTCCCGTTGATCCAATCCACATCTTTGCCATCTGACCCTTACGAGCCCCTGCAGGACACAGCGACTCCCCGGGGACCTGAGGTCGGATCATATGTTCCCCTTCTCCATAGCAACAAATGAACCACACACGCTGAAGAGGTCACCTGACAAACTGTCATCCGATCTATGGCGTCATTTCTTACAACAGGCATCGCTGGATCATTAAACCGAGTGCAAGTGCGCAGCTGTGCAGATCACATCAAGGCTGGTTTCATCAAGTTAAACGCAACATTTCTCCAAATCCAGTAAGAATGAAATATAGGCCCAATTTCTTAGTGTGAAAATTTAAAGAGCTAAAAAAGAGTAGTTCTGCTTGTCAGGGCTCATCTCGTATCAGATATACAACACAGAAAGAGAGGAACAAAGAAAACATCTGAGAAGCTCAAACTGCTACATACCATGCAATTATTACACACCGATAGCCCCAAAATGTCAGAAAAATGAAGCCGTGCTTGAATTTTTGAGGATTAAGGTCTTTTATGCAACACTTCATGTTTACGAATCAGGCCAGTCTGTGAAGATTTATAAGAAGGGGCTACCAAAGGGATGAGCGAGAAAA